>NC_137102.1:21410765-22013890 GCF_949357685.1 Gobio gobio | reverse complement strand
CCAGGCCTTCGAGCAGGGCCTGGGAAGGACCTCATGTGTGTGAAGGTTCCTTCTTGGGCGATAGCTTGGGCTATGACCGTAGGGAGCGCTGTCACTGACAGCCTAATGTGACCAGAAGGGGAGTGGTTCAGGCATCTCAGTAGAATTTGCTTGTCTTGACAGTTGTCACTGCCAGTGGGCATGCACTCCCGTCGGCATGGCGGCGTTGGTATATCGTTCCCCGTAGCGTCAAGCTGACGCAGCGCAAGTTCCCTTTCGAAAGGGAACGTCTCAGGTTACGAATGTAGCCATTGTTCCCTGAGAACAGGGAACGAGACGCTGCGTCGCTGTGCCATGCCGCTGGGCCTGCCTGCCGAAAACAGTCCCTTCAGACGATTAGATACTGTCATGCTGGCAAGGCGCCCTTATATACTTCCTGGTCGCACCTTGATGACATCATAGGCTGTCGCCGGTCAATAGGATTGAAGTTTTTTCATTGTGATTTCAGGCACCAGTCACGCTGGAGGCGTTCCCCGTAGCGTCAAGCTGACGCAGCGTCTCGTTCCCTGTTCTCAGGGAACAATGGTTACATTCGTAACCTGAGACGTTTTCTATTGCTGTGATGTGCATGTGAGTGACAGGTTGTCCCGCCCTCACACCAGTAAACACATCATCAGAGAAGAGAAGAAATGAGCTGTGAGAGGGAGGGGAAGTTACTTTGCTTAAAGATAACGAGGGCAGATGAATTAAAAAAAATGAAGTGCACAGATAAAACATGTATAGGCTAGTGCAATATTCCATATAAAATAGAAATCGTCAATTTTGATTTCATGGTGACTTTAGTTTATATGTTATGATATAATATCTTATGAACAGAAAGAATCCATCAGCACATGCCACTATATTTAGTGACACATCATCAAAGCAATAACCTTTACAAGGGGCCCAGAATCCCTAGAGACAGCCCTGTAACGTGGTAAAATGTTGTACAAAATAATACACAGGTTTTAACAGAAGAATGAATATAAGTACTTTTTGCTTCCCATTTTTACTTTTAAATCCTCCTAAAATTAGCTACATCCATTAAGTGCCTTGTTTGTTCAAAAGAAATGTAGGTTTAGTGGTAATTAATGCTGTTGAATAATCCTAACTTATCAAAATCCGAATATTCATATTCAGACAGCATTTCCCAAAGATTTGTTTTGTTATGATCACACACAGTTCACACAACAGCTTAACACCTCAAATTTATGTAATTAATCCACCCATAATAATTGTTTACTATGCAATTTTTGAGATATTTAGCTCATTCTTCACTGTTAGTCTTATTTTCAAGTGTGGCTTTTTCTTTGAATATCTGCCTATTAGTCTTGTTAAAAAATAAAAATAAAAGAGGGGAAACAAGTTAACTTGTTGTGCATTCAATTCAGCAAATGAAAAAAGACGGTCAGTCATTTCCACACTTAATGGAACCAAGATGCTTATGTACATAGATTTCACAATAAAAGCATTTCTAAATTACTGTAACTGCTTAGCATAAAACCTGTGTAAAATTGATTTAGTTTAGGTGAATTACAACAATCTTTAAGAGCTCATAACAGTGTGCATACTTAAAAAATTGGTCATTCGACAAATGTGAGTTGGTTCAATGAATAGCTAGTCTGGAACAGAAAAGAAATATAGAAATAAGTTTTGACTTTTAGAGCCATCTGTGTGAAATGACAGACGCAGATGCTCAGTAGACATAACAGCATTACTTCAAGTCAAGACAGAGGCTGAATTCAGAATAGCATAGGCATTTTGCCACAGAAAGAGTATGAGTAGAATGCTAGCAGTTCTGGCCCATTCATCAGATTGGAAATGGAAGTCATTGCATTCGATGTAGTATTCCAATGAGTGTGTTCAGACCCGTTTTGTCAAATATCATCCAGTTATTCCATTCCTGCCTTCAATTCAGTCGGATGAGTCTTTTTTTTCTCTTTCAGCAGCATTTAGATTTGTTTTCTTTTGATCACAGTTCACATAACAGCACAATTGATCCATAATAACTGTTTACCATACAATCTTTATTTGCCATTGTGGCTTTTCTTTTGAATATCTGCCTAAAAGTCTTGTAAAAAATAAAATAAATAAAAACTTGAAAGGAAGTATCACTGTCATTTAATAGAACAAAGATGCTTATGATTCTTTTTTACAATAACTGCATAGCATATAATGTATTTAGTTTAGGGGATACCGGGAATGAAAGTAACACCTTTTGTTTGAGCATCGGTAGCTGGTTGTTTGTGCTATATCTGTCAAAATGTGATACTTGGTAGCCACATTTGTCTGCTACAAATATAACTCACGTGGACATGTACAACAATCACAGATTATGTGAGTTAATGTCAAACACAAAGAGTTCTGTTGTTACAACCTACCCCACTGCTCGTGTGAGTTGTATGGGTGGGGATAGATGTAACAGTGAGAGCTAATTTGCTTAAATAAGATCCACACAATCTAAATTTATGCAAGAATGATATCGAAGAACAAAGAATAATCTGTTTTGAATAAAGTGAACAATTTAAAGTAACAAAAAACATTGCATTGTATTAAATTTAGCACAAAAACAATTGTGTGTTTGTGTGTCTGTACTGCATTCCTGTCACACAACAGTTCAGTCACTAGCTATGTTGCCATCCACCTATGTGAATTTTGAAAAATGTGCACAAAAAATCGTATGTGCTCAATTGAGGTGGATAATGAATTTATCCGACAAGAAGACATGCGCATAAACCATGATGGAAACATATTTACCACATAAATCCCTCAACGCTCAATTTTTGTCTTAGCAGGGGACGTGACTGATAACTGGAATCATCATAAGGGGTTGGTTGTAACATTTTAATGAACTGTAACAACTACCCCCACCCCTGAAAGCCATAACTTAACTGTTTTAGCAGGTGGGTTTGAAGTTAGCATGCATGCAAATTAAACTAGAGAAATGGCTACTTTAGATTATGCAAGTCAAATAATGTTATCTATAATACAATGATTGCTAGGAAAAAAATAATCTTGATAAACAAAATGTACTTTCCTTCCTGAAAATTCGTAGCCTAGAAATCTAGACGCACCCTAGCGGCAGCAAATCTAATTTGCAGCCAGGGTAGTCTAACAACTCTCCATTGGCGTGTGAGCTGGAAAAACCAAACTCTGGTCAGGTCAATGAGTTGCCGCATGCTACTTGTAAACAAAGAAGCTGGCGAACAGCGGTCTTTCGAATTGGCTTTGGCCGCAACTCTGGAAGACTTTGAGTTAAGATTTTCTTTGTGAAAAGAACAAAGAATGGCACTGAAGTCATTCTTAAGAAAGGAAGATGTGTTCAGATTTTTGCCGACTGGATACCGCGAAAGTTTAATTCATCAACTAGCTCCGCTCACCTTCTTCATTGCTCTGGTTGGTTGTAGCGCTATCCTATTGCGTGCAGAGGGAATTTGAAAGAAAACCCTTTATCCCGTCACCTCGGATTGAGCCCTGCCAATGGTGAGTTCCCAGACCCAACATCTTGATGTGGGTCTGGCTTGTCAGGCTAGAAAATTCGTTTTTTGGTCATAAAATGTATTCTGTTACTCACAGTCACATGCCACTTCTCCTGTGAGCTCAAATATGTGATGCCAGCGTATGATATTGATGACATCACCACAACTCTTTTCTGACTTGTCAAACTGATAGTGTCACAACTGAATCTGTTACAACACTCTCCGGTCTCCCCATGTGATGAACATAATTATGAAGAGCACATAACATTTTTATTATAGTTTAACTACATTACATGTATAGGCCTAATATACAGGTGAAACTCGAAAAATTCGAATATTGTGCAAAAGTTCATTTATTTCATTAACTTAAAAGGTGAAACGAATATATTATATAGATTCAATACATGCAAAGTGAGATATTTCAAGCCTTTACTTGTTATAATTTTGATGATTATGGCTTACAGCTTATGAAACCCATCATTGACACCCTTCACAAGGAGGGAAAGCCTCAAAAAGTAATTGCAAAAGATGTTGGATGTTCTCAAAGTGCTGTATCAAAGTTGTCTGGCTATCACCAGACCAAGATCAATTTAAGATTGAACATTGGTCTGGGGAGTCTGCTATGTATTTTCTACTGCACGAGAGCCGTGATAAACGAGCATAAATTAAATGACTCTGTACGCAATTGGATAGTCCTTCAACCAATCAGACCACAAGAGGCGTGATCAACGGGCAACGACTCATCGCTTCTCTATCCGTCATCATGTTAAACCCGCCAATAGAGCACCAGGTGGATAAGCCGGTCTGTGATTAGTTCCCGCAAAAGTGTAACAGAAGCAGTAGAAATGAATGTACAGGTTTCCAGACTTAGTTGCAGGGCGAAATCAAATCGCCGGCAGATCAGGTTGGGTTTACCCAGTATCAAAGCACATCAATCGAAAGTTAAGTGGAAGGAAAAACTGTGGAAGAACAAGGTGCACAAGCTTCTGGAATGACCGCAGCCTGGAGAGGATTGTCAGGAAAAGGCTATTCCAATGTGTGGGGGAGCTTCACAAGGAGTGGACTGAGGCTGGAGTTACTGCATCAAGAGCCACCACACACAGACAGATCCTGGACATGGGCTTCAAATGTCGTCAGAAGCGTCTGCACTAAAGAAAAAAAGAACTGGTCTGTTGCTCAGTGGTCCAGTCCTCTCTTCTGATGAGAGCAAATTTTGCATCTCATTTGGAAACCATAAAGTCTGGAGGGAGAATGGAGAGGCACACAGTCCAAAATACTTGAAGTCCAGTGTGAAGTTTCCATAGTCTGTGTTGGTTTGGGGAGCCATGTCATCGGCTGGTGTTGGTCCAGTGCTTTATTAAGTCCAGAGTCAACGGACCCGTCTACCAGGACATTTTAGAGCACTTAATGCGTCATTCAGCAGACATGCTTTATGGAGATGCTGACTTCATTTCCAAGCAGGACTTGGCACCTGCCCACACTGCCAAAAGTACCAAAACCTGGTTCAATGACGATGGGATTACTGTGCTTGATTAGCCAGCAAACTCGCCTGACCTGAACTCCATAGAGAATCTATGGGGCATTGCCAAGAGAAAGATGGAGAGACATGAGACCGAACAATGCAGAAGAGCTGAAGACCGCTATTGAAGCATGGTCTTCCATAACACCTTAGCAGTGCCACAGGCTGATAGCATCCATGCCACGCCACATTGAGGTAGTAATTCATGCAAAAGGGTCCCAAACCAAGCACTGAGTACATATGCATGATTATACTTCTCAGAGGGCTGACTTTTCTCTGTTTGATTTTTATTGATTTCATGTAATATTCAAATTATCTGAGATTTTGAATTTGAGGTTTTCATAAGCTGTTAGCCATAATCATCAAAATTATAACAAATAAAGACGTGAAATATCTCACTTTGCGCGTAATGAGTCTATTTAATATATTAGTTTCACCATTTAAGTTGAATTACTGAAATAAATGAACTTTTGCACGATATTCAAATTTTTCGAGTTTCACCTGTAGGCTACCACTTATATTTTACACAGCTCTATACACAAAGTGTGCATACTTATTATTGTTTTGGCCATTCAACAAATATGAACTGGTTGATTTACTCTGAAACGTGAGACAGCTGTGTGGAATCACACACTTTATGTCAACAACAGCATAGCACACTTACTTTTTTGCCTCAGAAATAGTGCGAGAAATAGGCCTATGCCAGAATTCATCAGATGGACTGTGAAGTTGAATGCATTGCATTCTAGGATATGCTATTCAAAGGAGTGTGCTTTATTGTAATCTACTGTACATACTGCTTTCCATTCAGAATTTTTCCATATGGATATGGGATATTCCTTGATATCTTTGACTTCCAAATCTAAGGGCGTTCCATTGCCTGGCGCTCAGAAGATAAAATGTAAAACAAGAAATGGCAATGCTATCATTTGCGTTGGAGGTGTTTGATTGTCCAAGATGTCTTCTAGTCAAACTGCAGGGAATACGTGATGCCATTTGTTTTGCAGGTGTAAAATGATCACAGAACAAGCCAGTTTTACACACCAGTATGTGCAAATACGTTTTATTATCATGTAGAAACCAGGGGCAGATGGAATTCTCGATTCTTCTCTCATAACAAGTTCGAATGACTAGATGTTGAATCCCTCCATGGATGGTCCCTTTGTCCAGCCACTGTATACACCCTGACCCTTCGTCGTCTTCGCCTTCTCGTGTTCCTCCTCCCCTGCGCATAAACCATTACTCCATATACTATCACACCTAGCACCACAGCGCCCCCACTGGCCAGGAGGGTCACACCAGAAAGCAACATGTCAGACTCAGTGAGACTGAGAAGCGTAGTCCCACAGACCACCAGCGCCAGGCCAGTGAACAGCAAAAGTACGGGATCTGCCGTTCCTCCACTCCGCAGCTGCTCGATGCGTCTGCGGCTGTGTATGCAGCCCATGTCTTGCACGGCAGAGCTGAGCAGCTGCTTCATGAGGACCACCAGTGCCAGGAGACAGAGAGTAGATCCAACGCCCAAGCGCCACAGTACTGAGGGCCCCACGGCTGAAGAGGCCGTTGAGAGAAGCCCCACGCCAGCCGAGCCCAGGCTCAGAACCATGGCCACTGAAAAGCAGTAGCACAGAAGAGAGACGTGTGGCTTGTTGAACCACCACAGCTCCACCTGCTCCTCCACGGCTTGGCGCTGGAGCCACAAAGGGTCTGCTTGCAGATGAAGGGGAGCTCCAGGACTCATCACACTCAGAGGGAGAAGCTCCATTTCAAGGGTCGTCTGGCGGTATGCTGTCTCCACACTGTATGGTCAGACATAAGAATATTTACAGTTATAAACACTTTACAATAAGGTTCAATGCATTAACATGAGTTAAGTTTAGAGCATTTATGTTTTTTTATATTTCACAAGTTAATTTATAAGTATATTCATTATAGTATTATATACTGCCCAGCCAAACAAATGGTCACTGTTTGGATTTAAATAGGCAAATACTTAAGAGTGTATGATTGGATCATTATTGCAGAGATTATTATGTTGCTAGCATGTTAAATTGTGAAATGTGGCTCAAATTGTGAAATAATGGTTGGGAGGAAGCATGAGTCCAGACCTTAAATTAATTGAATGTTGAGATATTATTTCCATCAAGAGGTGCAAAAATTGTTTAAGAAATGAAAAGCTACACATCCATCAATTTACTCCCATCAAAAATTACACTTCATCAATTAAGGTAAGAAGAACTATTGCCCAACATATAACATGCTAGAAACATAATAATCACTGCAGCAATGATCCAGTCATACACTCTTAAAAGGGGGGTCTAATGCGATTTCATTTATTCTGACTTTTAAAAAGTTTTTAACACTGTTAAAAAGTTGGATTCTCATGCTAAACATGGCCAAAATTTGGACGTATGACAGAGTATTTCTGTGCCAAATACACTCTTTCAGGATTCGAATAAGCCTGCACACACTCGGCTGTTTTTTGAAAGAATTGGTACAGCTTATCTTTATAAATATGATAAAACTAAAGACTCTTCGGAGATATGAAGGATGCAATTACAGGTACTCAAGATTAACATGAGACTGGCAGAAACTGTGTGTGTTATGTACCCTTTAAGCATTTGCAAATTTTAAATCCAAACAGTGACTTTTTTTTCCGGCCGGCCAGTGTATATTAGTTATATTAGTTGAAAATAAAGATTATTCAAGTGCTTTTTAAAAGAAAATTGCACGAGTTATTCTACTTCAGAATTGTATGTTTAATACAATGTATTTTTGTAGTGCTGTCAAAGTGATTCATCACAATTAATCGCGTCTAACATAAAAGTTTGTAAAAATATACACACACACACACACACACACAAACTTCTATGTTAGATGTGATTAATCACGATTAATAAATTTGACAGAGCTAATTATTTGCTGTTTCTTTGTAATTGTTTGTGAAATTTACTAGCAATTTCTGAGTGAATATTATATCAAAATTCTACCCCATTTATTCCCCGTCAAAGGCAACTGCCGCATGCTGAACGATTATTATGTTAAAGGCAACTGCTGCATGCACTCATTAAGAAGTTCACACACTTCATGTTGCCATCTTTGCTTCATGAGCTCTCATTTGAGCCAGAAATCCCATGCAGACTGATCACTCTATATTTGAAAATGACATTTGAAGCTATTCCAGTTATTACTTTGAAAAAGCAAAACTGTTATTTAGCATTTTTCTAATTTTGTGTAAAAAATTATCTTTGAAGAAACAAATAGTCAAAAAAAGAAATGTTAAAATTGTGGTTAATATTAATTATTATTTCTTTTTCAAACTCTAAAAGTTTTCCAAACTTTAAGTACACAAAACATTTTAAGACGGGTATCATTGAAAGCAATAATAACTTGCGGTTATATCCAGTAATCACTTTGATTCAGTTAAGTCGTTCAAATAAGCTCATGAGTTTGTGATTATATATATGATTAATTATAGGAACATTTGCAATACGAAATTATAAAGGTGCTATTCATACACAACCTTAAAAAGCACTCAAATGTCACAAACTTGTGAAGAGATACTTCACAATGTATCTATAACATCTCAGTCTACTTTTTTTTACTTTAGCAAAAAGTTATGTTAAATGTTGAATTAAATCCAAAATGAATGCTTCAGAATGTGTAACCCAACCTGTTCAACTTCACCTACGCCTCCATTACTCTATTGAAATAGATTTTAATATTATGAAATCCAATCAAAGCTCTACAGCAAGCCATTATTATATAAACCACAGAGATAATTGTAACCAATGGAGATTTTCCTCACCTTTCATCAGTGCATGGTTCCAATTCCAAACTTTTGAATCAACATCATGAAATTTCCACAAACGTGATCATCGTGTATCCTGAACAGCAGACTTTCATTCATGGTCCTGCTTTAGAAAGTGAAAATTGAGTAAGCTTGATTCTGACAAACGCACACACACACACACACACACACACACACACACACACACACCATCCTCATTTGCTTTGGCTTTAGTTCAGGACTGTTTACTGTCACATCTCTCTTTCTTTGTCTTTTTGTTTACCTGTCTCTCTCATTCTGTGGTGTGTCACGGTGCAAGCTGACTGGACATTGGTGCCAAGCACTTGGGGCGATGACATACTTCCCCCGTTGTCTTCAGCCACATTCCACCAGGACAATAAGAGGTTTCTCATTGTCTTCTTTGTGACACACTAAACAGCATGTTCGCAAATGGAGAACACACACAAACGCTCACACTCACACATGTGTGCGCCTAGCAGGCAGACTGACTGACACAGAAAAGCAAAGATGTCTTTCAAGGCATTGTGGGAAAGACAATAGGCCAACTGGAGGGACATCCCACAAAGTGAATCTCTGATGTCACGCGTGCAACATAATGGACGTTTTGTGACTGTAAGGATGGTGTCATTCACATGACATAAGTTTACTTCGCCTCAACAACAATAGAGCCACTCTTCTCAGTGTTTATATGTGCTGATTGTCCAGAACAGCATGTGTGGCATGTTATTTTTCATAAACCTCATTTGTACAGGATAATATAAGAAATTCATACTGAGTAGAACTGGAGAGGACTGCCCTGCTTGTCATGTATACATTATTATTATTATAACTTTTTTAACTATATTGGCGGTATTTGGCCATATTTAACTATATTTAAATCAATGAATTTTCACTTAAAAACAATGAAAAAGGCCTTAATTCCTCTAAGAGAGAGAGAGAGAGAGAGAGAGAGAGAGAGAGAGAGAGAGAGAGAAAGAGAGAAAGAGAGAGAGAGCGCTTTAAGAGCTAACAACTCAACTTGATACTTTTTGATATTTGTTTCAGCAGCTATATACAATATAATGTCGATACTACCTTACAAAAGAACAAGGCTATCTGGACCAATAATCTAAGGAGATATCAGCAGTCACAAAGAAGAAGAGGAAGTGTGCCTTTAGAAGAAGCTTCACTTGAAGAAAAGTGCAGAATGCCACTCCAAATGCAAATTATTGGACGGTACCAGTTTCTTGCAGCAGAAATCAAAAGAAGAAAGGAGTGAATAGTGGACATTTCCATAGAAGACACAACATTATGGAAGAATAAATTGAACTTTCTTCCATAATTGTGTGACTTCTATGGAAATGTCTACTATTCACTCCTTTCTTCCTTTGATTTCTGCTCCAAGAAATCACAACTTACTTATGGTCTCCGACGTCCAGATATTTATAGAACAGAAAAATAATAATTGGACAAAGAATAAAATAACAAAGTGAATGTAATCATGGCTGTGGTTTAAATGGTTAGTTCACCCAAAAATGAAAATTCTGTCATTAATTACTTACCCTCATGTCGTTCGACACCCGTAAGACCTCTGTTCATCTTCGGAACACAAATGAAGATATTTTAGTTGTAGATGATGTGGGGAAACATACAGTTCTTTAGATCTGTAGAAGTGTACTGAAGGATTCAGTTGCAGTCTCATGGCAAACTCATGGCTCCCAGCATGCATTGCAGCATTAAGTATCTCACCATTGTTGAGATTCATATGCTGATTCTTGATATCTGTGTGCGTCTAAACTTTTCCCCCCTAGAATGTATTTAAAAATCTAAATTCAGAATGTCTGATCTGTGGCAAGAAAGTATCGTTGGTGAATATTATTTATTAATAGTTTTAATCAGTGGTGAGTTTAGTTAAACATTTTTCTTCTTGACAATTTTTGTTTATGGCTTCTTTTGATTTGAACAGATTATGTGTTTTGTTATCACTGTAACAAAAACCACAAACTCACACAAAAAACCAAGAGTCAAACTGTCCAACTAAATGAAACATCAATATTTTCAATAAAACCAACATCTTCTATTCCCCTTCGTTCAGTCACTGCGACGTACGTTAGTGACTAACGAATGGGGGTTTCGCTTAGAAGCCAATTATCTCCGAGAATTCAACAGCGCCCAATGGCAGTGCCAATGCCATGGGCATGCGGAATTTGCATGTGTAACTCCGCCCCACCTCGTGGGTATATAAGGAAGTACGCTGGCAACATCGCATTATGTTTTTGCTTTGGAGCCAAGAGCATCTCTTCACTCCTACAAGCCTGAATTCTGAAGTCTTCTCTTCAGTCTTCGAGACCAGCGGTTCTCCAGGGTGTTGGTGTGACGGCGCGTTCCAGCGATCTCATGCTGCCTGCCTGCTGATCTGTGCAGTGATCTGCAACAGCTGTGTGTGTGTTTCCCTGGGCGCTTCGGCACTCTGCAGAGCTTTCCTCTCACAAAAAGAGCTTGCGCGTGGCACGTCTTTTTCAAGACGGTTCGCCCGTGCACTTCCGGGTGCGATCGATCTCCGTTGCTGTCTATGGGCACATTCACTGCTCGATGTGTTTGGGCTTCAGCACGTTCGGGCAGTGTTTGTGGATGCGTCATGTTCCCACTGCGGGAACGTGACCATCGCGATGTCGCGGTCGAGACTCAGTGATCTCCGTGAGGAGAGAGAGTCCCCTCTGCCACACCCCAATCTACCGTCTCCGAGAGAGGTGGTACTTTGGCTGGTGGCCAGGGTGACCTGAGGGCGGTGCCGTGGTATTAAGAACCCCGACGATCATTCCTCGGGCCACGCCCCCTCTCGCACATTGCTTAAACCCGCGAGTGTTGGACTGAAACAGCGGCCCGTCTCTGACGCCTCGTTCGTTTCGTTCACGCTCCAGATAGCAGTGAGATGTCGATCGCCGCATCCCAAGGTGGGCTGGAGTCCTTTGGGGATGACGATTAGGTTGTGCTCCGCCTCCGGGTGTGTCAGCACTGCCTGATCCGACCTAAAGTTGACAGCCATGTTATCTCGGGTAGCCGCGGGTCTCGCGCTGGTGTGGAACTCCGCCCAGTCGCGAGTGCTCGTGGTTGCGCGATTGGTTTTTGGGGACGGCACCCGACAGCTGTTGGGCCCCGCCCCCAATGCCTTTTGCTCCTGAGGTGCATGAGGAGATCACGCGGTCCCGGAAGTCCCCGTGCTTCCCGCGACCGTTTGGTGGCCTCCTCCGCCTTCTCTGCCCTTGATGGGGCCGCGGCCTAGGGTACACTGGGGCCCCCTCACCCCCACTGTTGAACTCTCTGTTGCGCACTACGGTGTCCACAGAGGGCTTGACGTGGCGTGGTGTGGCTGTCTTAAGCACCCTCCCAAAGCCTGTGGGCTCGTCTACTTCGATGGCGTGGTCCCGCAGAGCTGCGGGCAGGCCGCCGCCCCTTTGCACATGCACAAGGGTGGAGCCGACCCAGGGCTCTTCATTGAGCTGCGTGCCGCAACTGACCCCGCCCCCGGGCGGTGAAGGTGGCCACACGCTCCCTGGGTCGGGCGATGTCCACAGCTGTGGTCCGGGAGAACACCTGGCCTTACCTGGTGATGTGGAGGACGTTGAGCGGGCCCGCCTCCTCAACTCACCCATATCCCAGGCTGGCCTCTTCGGCTGCGCGGCTGAGAACTGCGCCCAACAGTTCTCGGCCGCCCCAGAGCAGACTGAGGCTGTAACACGTACTGCCCCGGCGGCCAGCTGCTTACAGACTCTCACCCCGTGGTCGAACCTCAGCTTTCTACGGACCGGAGTGTCCTTAGAACGAGTTTCCAGGCATGTTGTTGTATCAACAGATGCATCATCCACGGGCTAGGGTGCCATGTGCAATGGACAAGCAGCCGCGGGCTCCTGGATAGGACCCCAGCGCCTTCTGCATGTCAATTGCCTCGAGTTACTGGCAGTACGGTTCGCCCTGCACCGCTTCCGAGCATTTCTGAGGGGTCAACATGTACTAGTCAGGACAGACAACACGGCCGTATTAGCGGACATCAACCACCAGGGCGGTCTACGCTCCCGCCGTATGTCTCAACTCGCCCGCCATCTCGTTTTGTGGAGTCAGAAGCGCCTGAAGTCCCTTCGTGCTGTCCACATCCCGGGAGACCAGAACCGTGCAGCCTCTCCCCGGAGAGTGGAGACTCCACCCCCAGACGGTCCAGCTGATATGGGAACAGTTTGGCGACGCACAGGTAGATCTGTTTGCCTCCCAGGACTCTTCCCATTGCTCCCTGTATTATTCCCTGACCAAGGGCACCCTTGGCACGGATGCACTGGCGCACAGCTGGCCGCCAGGGCTACGCAAGTATGCGTTTCCCCCAGTGAGCCTCCTTGCACGGGTACTGTGCAAGATCAGGGAGGACAAGGAACAGGTCATGTTGGTCGCCCCGTATTGGCACGGCCAGACCTGGTTCCCAGAACTTCTACTCCTTGCGACAGCCCCTCCCTGGCCTATTCCTCTGAGACCGGACCTCCTCACTCAGAGACGGGGCACCTTTTGGCACCCGCGTCCAGCATTCTGGAAGCTCCACGTGTCGCTTCTGGACGGGACGCGGCAGGTCTGAGTAGTCTTCCACCTGCGGTGGTCGCTACCATCACTTCCGCTAGAGCTGAGTCTACGCGACGTCTCTATGCGTTGAAGTGGAACCTCTTCGTCACATGGTGTTCTTCCCGCCAAGAAGACCCCTGGAAATGCCCGATCGGGTCCGTGCTATCGTTTCTCCAGGAGGGGGTGGAGCGAAGGCTGTCTCCTTCCACCCTTAAAGTGTATGTGGCCGCAATATCTGCCTACCACGATCTCCTGGGAGACAAAAAGGTAAGTCAGCACGACCTGATCATCAGGTTCCTGAGGGGGGCGAGGAGACTGAATCCTCCTCGCTCTCCTCTCGTTCCCTCTTGGGACCTCTCAGTAGTCTTAAGTGCCCTTTGAGCCTTTGTGGTCGGCTGAGATTAAGTTCTTGTCTATGAAGACGGCTCTGCTGACCGCATTGGCCTCGCTTAAGAGGGTCGGGGACCTGCAAGCATTTTCGGTTGACGAAGCGTGCCTTGAGTTCGGATATGTGCCCAAGGTTCCCACCACTCCGTTCCGAGATCAGGTGGTGAACCTGCAAGCGCTGCCTTTGGAGGAGGCAGACCCAGCCTTGGCATTGCTCTGTCCAGTATGCGCTCTCCGCGCCTATGTAGACAGTACGCGATGTTTCAGGACCTCAGACCAGCTGTTGTCTGTTATGGTGGAGAGCGGAAGGGAAGTGCTCTCTCAAAGCAGAGGTTGTCTCACTGGATAGTGGACACCATTGTTTTGGCTTACCAACAGCAAGGTCGACCATGTCCCCTTGGTGTGAGGGCACACTCCACCCGGAGTGTGGCCTCCTCTAGGGCTCTAGCGCATGGCGCCTCGCTAACAGACATCTGCAGAGCTGCAGGCTGGGCGACACCAACACATTCGCCAGATTCTACAATCTCCGAGTGGAGCCAGTGTCCAACTATGTACTCGCCCCTACGGGTGGCCGGTAATGGGCCAGGCTCAGGTGTCTTCGCTTGCTCGCCATTCCACTCCAAGGACTGGATACGTGCGATATTTTCCCATAGGTGAGCTCTCCGAGAGCCCTGAGCTCCTCCAGCACTGCTTACGCCGACATCAGTTCAGTCTGCCCTTTCGAGCCCAGACCCTCATGTCCGGCCAGGTGCTCCGTGTGCATGGTTCCCCTCCGGCGACCCCCACACGAGTATTTCCACCGTAAGCCTCCTCAGCGAGCAGGTGTCTTTACCTTGGCAAGTCCCTGCCGCCCCTAGGGTTAAAAATCCACCTTCGGCTGGTACCCTAGAGATCTTCCATATGCAGCCCTTAGCGGGTCATATGTGTGTTCTTAAGCCCTCCCTACGGGTAGGCATCTTGGCATTCCCTCACTGGGATATGCTTCCCAGTGTACCTTGGTAATCCTGTGATAAGTGGGAGTCCTTCGTCCGTACTAGTCTTACGACAGGGTACTCACACTTACGCAGGGCACTGGATGACAGCTGAGTGGCGTTGTTGTATTGGAACCCCCATTCGTTAGTCACTAACGTACGTCGTAGTGACTGAACGAAGGGGAACGTCTCGGTTACGTATGTAACCCTCGTTCCCTGAGGAGGGAACGGAGACGTACGTTTCCTTTGCCACGTCAGCTGTGCTGCCTGGAACGCGGAGTTCAGTCTTGGCTCCTGCAGCAGTAACATAATGCGATGTTGCCAGCGTACTTCCTTATATACCCACGAGGTGGGGCGGAGTTACGCATGCAAATTCCGCATGCCCATGGCATTGGCACTGCCATTGGGCGCTGTTGAATTCTCGGAGATAATTGGCTTCTAAGCGAAACCCCCATTCGTTAGTCACTAACGTACGTCTCCGTTCCCTCCTCAGGGAACGAGGGTTACATACGTAACCGAGACGTTAATTCTCAATAAGAGTTTCTATAGACGTCTTTCAGGGTTGGAGCCAAACTCTGCAGGACAGCGACTCCCTAGGACCGAACTTGCCTGCCAATGGTTTAATTGTACCCTAAGGACCAATTGTGTACGTTTAAAGGTACAGTTATACGTTTTGTTCCCCAAGGAACAAAATTGTACCTCCACTGTACCTTTTTTTCTGAGAGTGAAGAGTAAAATGAACAAACCTTAAATTGTAAAATATCTGGAACGTTTATTTTAATCCGGTCATAGTTTTGTCATGTTCTCCATCGTTTCATAAAGTAACACCCAATATGACATTTGATACACTTTATTCAGGCATGAAGAACAAGAAATGCATTCAGTTAACAAGTGGTGGTAGTTTTGTTACGGATGAGGGTGTCTGGCTGAGAATCTCCTGCTTGAGTCTGTGGATCTCTAGTCGCTGTAACCGGATGATCTTCTCTGCTTCTTCAGAATTCTGCTGCGTCATCAAGCCAGTCCTCCCTGCTGAAGCTGC
Organism: Gobio gobio; assembly: GCF_949357685.1. Taxonomy (NCBI): domain Eukaryota; kingdom Metazoa; phylum Chordata; class Actinopteri; order Cypriniformes; family Gobionidae; genus Gobio; species Gobio gobio. The sequence goes on along the minus strand of NC_137102.1, from coordinate 21,998,085 downwards.
ACCTGAAACATGACAGAAAAGAGGCAGCTGAACATCCGAGATGGAAATGTTATTACGGTCCATGATAATCCAGGGGCATTATGTTTCAATCCTGAAAGGTTAACATTTGTAAAGGTAAGTGTGGTATAAACGCACCAAAAAACATCAATTTCAAGTCAACATGGCTCACCTCTTGTGTTAGCAGAGCCCTTGATGTTCTTGTTGAAGTTGCTTTGGCTCTCGTAGTTGTGCAGCTGCATTCGGACTGTGCGCAGCTCCTGACGCAGATCATTGATCTCTTTCATGAGAAATACGTTGTCCTGGACACAGATGGCAGATGTGAGAACTTTCACACACACAGAAACAGTGACTGAAGGAAAATGAAAGGTGAGTGCTCACCAAGCCTGTATTTATTTGCAGGAAAAAAAAACCCCCAGTAAAACAGTAATATTGTGAAATATTATTACGAATGAAAATTACTGTTCCCCTTCAAGGGAACTCGAGCTGCGTCACCGCTTTGGAAACGCCCCTGCGTGATTGCGTCGTGAAGCAAGTATGTCATCAGTCCAATAGAGAGACGGAACGTCATAGGCGGGTGACGTCATAGACCCGGAAGCTATAAAGCACACCGGCAAACACACACCGTTAGCTTCTGTTGCCTTCAACAAGCGCTCTGTGTAAATCTGTCCAAAGTGTCTTTGTGTTGTGTCTGAGTTCAGACTGTTTTGTTCGTTTGCACTCTCACCACATTGATCAAGAGAAAAAAAGTATGACGAGCGAACAGCGTTACAGACAGTGTGTTCCTCCCTGCTCACGCTACATCCCGAGCGGGGATACACACTTGATGTGCGTTGTTTGTTTGGGAGAGCAGCACGCGCAGTCGGCACTCGAGGGTGCCGGCTGCGAGCATTGTGAGGCCCTGCCTCTTCGCGTGCTGCGATCCCGCCGGGCGCTCTTCGAGGAGGGCGTCCCGGTTAACGCTCCCCACGGCACGGGTCCCGCTGCGGCTGAGGCTCAGCGGCGACTCATGTCGTGGGGTTCGCAAAAGGATCTGACGGAGGGGATGGAGACGGGCCCCGCCCTATCTCTTCCTTCACCCGCCAGATCCAGCGCTGCCTCTCTGGGTTCGGGAGCCCGCTCTGCGGCTTCTCCCGCCCGGGGAGCGGCCGCGATACTGCAGCTATCTTCCTCCGAGGAGGTTGATGTCTGTAGCATCGATGCAGGGGGTGGAGACTCGTCACTTCATTCCCCTGCAAGTGAGGAGCTCATGGAGGTGCTGAGCAGAGCGGTGGCCAGACTTCACATTGACTGGCCACATGAACATCATGAGCGAGCTGCTGTAAAAAGCAGACTCGATGAGCGCTTTCTCCCCGCGCGCTCTGTTCAGCCTCCCCGAAGGAGTCTGCCGTTTTTCCCGGACCTCCACACCGAGGTGTCGAGGTCTTGGAAGCGGCCCGTGTCTGCACGCATTTTCACCCCGCAAACGTCCGTGTATAGTAATATCGCGGGGTGTAAGAGACACGGTTATGGTCAGCTGCCTCGGGTTGAACAGACGCTTGCGAGCCATCTGTCACCCGAGTCTGCGTCGACCGTAAAGGCTCCGTCTTTGCCCACAAAACCTCTTAAAGTGACATCATCTTTTGTGGGCAAAGCATACTCGGCAGCAGGTCAAGCCGCCGCGTGTCTGCACACGATGTCTATTGTGCAGGCATATCAGGCTGATCTGCTAAGGGACCTGGGGGAAAGCCACGAGATCGGAGTCGATACTATTAATGAACTTCGATCGACTGCCGATCTCGCTCTCCGTGCCACCAAGGAGACGGCTCGATGCGTCGGCCGTTCTATGGCAGCCCTAGTGGCCACGGAGAGGCATTTATGGCTAAACCTTACAGATATTAAGGAAAGGGACAAGAGCTTTTTGCTTGATGCGCCGCTGTCTCCGGAGGGCCTGTTCGGTGACGCTGTCACCACGGTTACCGACAGGTTCCTGGAGGCAAAAAAACAGGCAGCGGCGCTCAAGCAGTTCCTTCCCCGTAAGCCCCAGGTCTCGTCTGCTGCTGGGCGGGAGCAGCAGATGCCGAGTACAAGCTCCTCGCACAGGGCGCAGCAAAAAGTGAGTGTCGCCACTCGTACACCCCCGCAGAAAGGGTCGTCGGGTGCGCGGCGCTCACAGGCGCAGCCTTCTAACCCCAGGGCTGATCTGAGGACAGTCATTGTGGCGAGGAAGGCTGCGTCAAAGAAGTCCTGACGCCTCTGGGCCCAGGACAGTGAGGGTGGTCCCCTCCGCGGGCGCACGGTGCTTACCGCTGTACACGGTACCCGTGCGTCCGCGGTACCCTCACGGGGTCAGTCCGCCAACCCCGCCCGAGTGCCGGGGCGCGGAGGGGCCCCGCGGGTCATTCGAGGATGGCCCGCACCCTCTTCGGAGGGAAATTATGCCGTCGAGTCAGTCGTTCCCTGCCGGTTCGCCGCTTCAGGGCGCTGCACTCGCGGTGCAGAGTACATCAGAGACCAGCCTCGAGAGGCTGGTTCCCTTAGTAGATTTTGTGTCAGAGTGGGAAAATCTGCCTCACATATCTCGTTGGGTCCTGCGATGTGTAAAGTTGGGGTACGCGATTCAGTTCAGATGCCGTCCCCCCAACTTCAACGGGGTCCTCTCCACTGTGGTGGACCCGGTGCAGGCTCTGGTGATGACTCAAGAAGTACAGACTCTGCTGCAAAAGGGGGCTATAGAGAGGGTTCCCCCCCCGGACAGGGAGTCAGGCTTTTACAGCCGGTACTTCATAGTGCCAAAGAAGGATGGTGGGCTGTGCCCCATCTTGGATCTTCGCGTCCTGAACCGAGCCGTGGCAAAGCTCAAGTTCAGGATGCTGACACTCAAACAGATCGTGTCTCAGATCAGGTCCGAGGACTGGTTTGTCACGATAGATCTCAAAGATGCGTATTTCCATGTCTCCATCCTTCCGCAGCACAGGAAGTTCCTGAGGTTCGCTTTCAGGGGAGAAGCGTACCAATATCGGGTGCTTCCTTTCGGTTTAGCCCTTTCACCCCGCACGTTCACGAAGTGTGTGGACGCTGCTCTGGTCCCCTTGCGTTTGCAGGGGATCCGCATCCTCAATTACATCGACGACTGGCTGATACTAGCACAGTCAGCGCGTCTCGCGGTTCAGCATCGAGATGTTGTTCTCGCGCATATGAGGAGGTTGGGGCTGAGGCTCAACTCCAAGAAGAGTGTTCTCTCTCCTGTGCAGAAGATCACTTATCTCGGGGTGAGTTGGGATTCGGTCGCTATGCAGGCTCGTCTGTCGGAGCCTCGCGTGGGGTCAATCCTCTCAGCCGTGAAAGGGGTGAAGCTAGACCAGCCGCTCACTGTAAAGCAGTTTCAGAGACTGTTGGGTCTGATGGCAGCCGCGTCCAATGTTATTCCTTCGGGCCTGCTGTTCATGAGGCCGCTACAGTGGTGGCTCAAGACCAGGGGTTTTTCCCCGAGGGGGAACCCCTTTCGCGTAATCAAGGCAACGCGGCGGTGTCTCCGCACCTTGGTTATGTGGAAGGACCCCAGGTTCCTGACCCAGGGCCCGTCGCTGGGGGCACCGTGTCAGCGTACTTCTCTGACCACGGATGCCTCCCTGACGGGCTGGGGGGCGACCATGAGTGGTCGCTCGGCCCAGGGTCTGTGGCAGGAGCACCAGCGTTCATGGCATATAAATTGCCTGGAAATGTTGGCGGTGTTTCAGGCTCTGAAGCACTTCCTGCCGCATCTCAGGGGCCATCATGTGCTTGTACGCACAGACAGCACATCGGTGGTCTCCTACATCAACCATCAGGGGGGCTTGAGGTCTCGTCGCTTATACAAGCTGGCGCGCCTTATCCTCCTCTGGGCTCAGGGAAAATTGCTGTCAGTCAGGGCTATGTACATTCCTGGGCGGTTGAACGTGGAAGCAGACATCCTGTCGAGGCAGGGGCCAAGGCCCGGGGAGTGGAGACTCCACACCGATGTGGTGGAGCTCCTTTGGGAGAAGTTTGGCAGGGCCCAAGTGGACCTGTTCGCCACTCACGAGAACTCTCATTGTCATCTGTGGTTCTCCCTGTCGCCTCCAGCTCCTCTCGGACTGGATGCGATGGTACAGGAGTGGCCGAGGCTGCCCCTGTACGCTTTCCCCCCGATCGCTCTGCTTCCGGGAGTTCTAGAGAGAGTGCGCCGGGACGGGGCCCGTCTCCTTCTAGTAGCCCCGTTCTGGCCGGGCCGGGTATGGTTCTCGGATCTGGTGTCTCTCCTCGACGGCTCTCCTCTGGAGATTCCGTTCCGGAGGGACCTTCTCTCTCAGGCGGGCGGAGTTTTTGTTCACCCCCGCCCGGAGTTGTGGAAACTGTGGGCTTGGCCTCTGAGGGGGCCCAGCTCATAAGTTCCGGTCTCTCAACTGAGGTTGTTGAGACCATTCTACACTCCAGAGCTCCTTCTACGAGGAAACTTTACTACCTGAAGTGGAGACTCTTCACCTTATGGTGTCGAGATCGCCTGCGGGATCCAGTTAACTGCCCTGCGAGCGTGGTGCTGGAGTTCCTGCAGGAGAGATTCTCTGCTGGGTTAGCCCCCTCCACACTAAAGGTGTACGTGGCGGCCATAGCTGCTTACCACACTCCTTTGAGTGGTGTTTCATTAGGGCGACACCCTCTAGTAACTCGTTTCCTCCGTGGAACCTTAAGGCTGAGACCTGTGACACGCACCAGGGTGCCGGCCTGGGACTTATCCATCGTCCTTCGAGGCCTTTCCGAGGCTCCCTTCGAGCCGCTCGAGGAAGTTCCTGAGAAATTTCTCACTTTCAAAACTATTTTTCTTCTTGCTATTTCTTCTCTTAAAAGAATTGGGGACTTGCAAGCCCTCTCTGTCGCACCCTCGTGCTTGGAGTTTGCCCCGGGTATGGCTAAGGCCTTTCTCTCTCCGAGGCCCGGGTATATTCCTAAGGTCCTCACTAATCCTGTGAGACCTATTGTGCTCCAGGCCTTCTGTCCTCCTCCCTTTTTGACGTCAGACCAGGAAAAGTTAAATCTGCTTTGTCCAGTTCGCGCCTTAGACGCCTATATCCACAGAGCTGCCCTGTGGAGAAAAACTGATCAGTTGTTTGTTTGCTACGGACCTCCATCCCGTGGGGGTCCGGTGTCAAAGAAGAGGATGACCAAATGGGTAGTCGAGGCTATCTCACTGGCTTATGTGGCGGCCGGACAGCCCTCTCCTTTGGCTGTTCGGTCCCATTCCACTAGGAGTATGGCTGCTTCTCAAGCTCTCTTGGCAGGGGCCTCCCTGCAGGAAGTGTGTGATGCGGCGGGGTGGTCCTCGCCGCATACATTTGTCAGGTTCTATGAACTAGATGTTTCTGCTACTCCGGGGTCTCGGGTGCTCGCCTCGTAGCTGTTACAGGCGGGCATCCAGACTCGCATGGGGACGTGGGTATTCTCGTTCCCAAAGCGGTGACGCAGCTCGAGTTCCCTTGAAGGGGAACGTCTCGGTTACGACTGTAACCTTAGTTCCCTGATGGGAACGAGACGCTGCGTCAGCCGGCCATACTCCTCGCATGCCCGCAAGCGCCTTGTTTCAGGCCTTCTTCAGAAGCTAACGGTGTGTGTTTGCCGGTGTGCTTTATAGCTTCCGGGTCTATGACGTCACCCGCCTATGACGTTCCGTCTCTCTATTGGACTGATGACATACGTGCTTCACGACGCAATCACGCAGGGGCGTTTCCAAAGCGGTGACGCAGCGTCTCGTTCCCATCAGGGAACTAAGGTTACAGTCGTAACCGAGACGTTTTCTTTAAAAAAAGAAAGGTTTTATTTATTCCTGTGATGGCAACGCTGAATTTTAAGCAGCATTCCCTGCCCATCCATGCAGCCTAGCATGGATAAGAGCAGGGAGCGCAGTGATAAACCCCTCAGGTAAACAGAACATAACCAACATAAATGTATTCATGTATAAATGTTTCTTAATGACAATATTTTAATGTGACATCATAAATTAAAATAAATGACTGATTTGAAGAGGAATATCTGAAGGTCGTGACTGGACGAGAGGAGGAGCTGGGGATGTAGGTGGGTAATTAGCTCCTGAGTAATGTGATAAAACTAATCTGATAATACTGAATGGACCTTATATATATAGGGGCAGGGCTCTGAACCGGTTCAAGGAACGAAAACCGGAAACGAACGAAATTTTAAGAGGAACAAAAACGAAAACGAAATCAAAATCAATTTGAATCGTTCTGAACAGAAACGTTAATTTGAAATGACCATTTACCGGTTAATAACGTTATTTTATTGTTCTTTTAATATTTTAATTTGGCAGTGACCAATCATGAATAGAGTAGTACAGCATGTGATGTGACGGATCAAGCGTGAGTGAAATGCCGGCGCACCAGTCATCTATGAATCTACCGGTAACGCAAGTCAGTGTGGAGCGCGCATTTTCATTCCTCAAGTACATTTCTTTCCCCGCTGAGGTCTACAATGAATGTGCAGGTATTGGAGGACATTCTTTTCGAACGTTTAAATAAGCAGTACGGACTTTAAGCTCAAATAGACTGATTTAGGCTAGATTCCGTTTAAGCCTATCCAAGTAGGTTACTAGCATCTATCAAACATTTTTCCTATAGTCTTTCAGATTGCCAATACAGGACAGGTCAATGTTTTCTATATAGACGGTTGATGCTTCGTATTAAATGGTATGTTATATTGCATTAAATGATCGAGCTTTATTAGCTGGTATTGATTATGTGATGCAAGGACGTGTTGCGCAGTGTTTGCTTTGAAGTTACCAGTTGACGGTGCATTAAAAGAGCAATGGTTATCCAGTTTATTTATTCTTTATTCATGCAATTTTTAAAACAAGTCGTGTTGAAAAAAAGTCATGTACAAAGAATGTTATCACTCTTCTGAAAAAAATTAGGCATAAGAGGCCACTTTCGATTGTCTAACGCTCCATTAAAACAGGTCCGCTGTTTATGCTTTGTAATTAATGCATGTATTTCTGTTGTGGTTTTAAAAATGTTATGAAATAAATATTCAAGTTTAATTACCATGCGTTATATTATTATTGAGTGAAAAATAAGTCTATTTATACACATTTGTTTAAAGTATAGGCTAAATTAAAATAACGTTATTAACCGGTATTTTTTCAAATCAAACCGTTTTCGGAACAGTAATGTTTATTGAGGAACGCAAAAACGGAAACGCTATAATATCGATTCTGCTCGGAGTGAACCGATTGATATTTTTTTCAGTTTTTAAGCCCTGTATAGGGGCGCTGTGATAGGCATTGTATTCCTATAGGTAGACGTGGAGAGTCAGCTGATGCGAGCATGACTGACGTGACCTGCCAGAAATAACGCCATGCTTGATTTCTACTTGCATGTGTCCGTTTGTCAAGTCAGTTTTACTGATTTAGACTGAAGATACTCATTTCCACATTAATTGCACAGTCGTTTTTTGTTTCTCTCACCTTCATAAGCTTTGTATTGTTGGCCTGGAAGACGTTTGCATCTCTGCTAAACTGGTTCTTCAGAGTAGCGATAATCTTCTCATAGCGCTCCCTCTGTTTGCTGTTTTCCAGCTGGATATCTGTGTGCACCTCCACTTTCTCTACCTACAGTCAAACACCACACACGCTCACTTCTCTGGCAGTCAAAACAGTCAGAATATGAATAATAAGATGTCTTGATCTTACCACATCTGATGGCTGAACGTAACATGTATAGAGCTCTCGAATGTTTTCCTTCAATTTTTTGGGGTCCTGAATGCATTCCACACACATGTGAAGGTCAGCTTTAAATCTCTGTACCAGAACCCCAAAGTCCTTAACCTGGAGAAGACAGCAGGACAGTTACTCATTCAAAATTCATAGTGAAACTAGGACATTGGTATATTTATGTTTAATTGTAAACTAATGCTTCCATGAAGGTCAGTTTCAAAAATGTATAAATACTCCTGTTAAATGTAATCTTTAACAAACCTCAAAATGTCACATGCTCTGTTTCTGTTTAATTTTTGGTTGTGTTGATTACCTGTCTAACGTTGTATGTTTATGCTGAAATGATAAAATAATGGTTTCTATTTTTAAAAACATATATCACATGTTGTTATCAGTCGTTATGTGTAGTGAGTTGGCTCACATGATTTAAGTTTCATGCTTCAGAACTTCCGTTAAAGGGGTGGTTCCGTGTTTTTTTTTCTGGGCTTGGTTGTGTTTATGGGGCGCAGTATAACATGTCTTAATACTTTTTTTTTTTTTAAACGGCGTATTTTTCTTATATTTTACCTTTATTCCACACTGCTGTCTCCACTGTCCTTTGAACAGCTCGTTTGCTTCCTGCTTCTATGAAGCCCATCCCTCCGAAAAACGCAATGGTCTTATATTGGTTAGATGGCCAAATGTAGTTTGTAGTTCTGCAACAGCTCTCTCTCTTTCGTAATGACTGCGACGTAGCCTCGCCCACTTTGTTGCGTGTTCGCGGGGGCAGTGTTTATGTTAATAGCAAGGGTTTATGATGGGTTTATCCAAGATGGCGCTGCCCTGCTGGCGACATGGAGGAGGGCTCCTGCTGCAAATTGTTTGTTTACTCGTACTACTCGTTATGTCTCCGTTTATGTTCCCGTTTTATGTCGGTGTCCAGTGGGCACACTGTGCAAGACATACGGTGATAGTGACTCGTGCACTAAACGGTTTACTTTATATATGCGACATGAGACAGAGGGAAATGGAGCGGATAGCATTGGCGTGGCTAATCCTGTCTGGCCAGTTCATCCAGTGTTTTGCGGATGGGATTATCAACCAGCTAACGTACAGCGGAACCGAGCTGCTGGCACTGCAAGACAGCGGAGTTCTACCATCGGCAGGACTACTCGACGACGTGCCCAGGGAGCTATATCGGCATCACGGCGCAGGTCATCGCCGCGATGGGAAGGCGAGGAAGAGGGGCAAGAGAGGCGGCTTGAGACAGCGCACTCGGAGGGCTAGTAAGTTACCGCTGCCTCAGATGCTGCTTTGTAACTCCCGCTCCCTGAGAAATAAGCTGGATGAACTGCGTTTACTGGCCAGGGGTTGCTATGAATACCGTGAGTCAGGCCTAATGATTTTCACTGAGACTTGGTTTAGTAAAGATGTACCAGACAATTTCGTACAGGTAGACGGGTTTTCTCATGTACGCCTGGACAGAGACGCAAATTCGGGCAAAGTAGGGGGAGGAGGAGTATGTATTTATATCAAAGACAGTTGGTGCTCAAACTTTGCAATAAGAGACACTATATGCAACCCGGACTTGGAGCTACTGTGTGTTACTTTACGTCCACACTACCTGCCAAGAGAATTTAGCAACATTTTTGTGTGCGCTGTCTATGTCCCACCAAGTGGGAATGCCAACAGAGCAGCAAATCAAATTGCTGACTGTGTCCATCGTCACCTACAAAACAAACCTGACGCCCCAATACTGATACTAGGGGATTTTAACCACAGCAGCCTGAACAAGAGTTTACCTGGTTTCTATCAATATGTGAAATGCAACACCAGGAAAAATAACATTCTGGACAAGTGCTATGGTAATGTCAGGGATGCTTATACAGCCAGAGCCAAACCTCCCATTGCCAACTCTGACCACAATGCAATTCATCTGCTACCTACATATCGGTCAGTCTTTAAGTCCAGCAAACCAGAAATCCGAACTGTAAAGGTGTGGTCGGACGATAAGATTGAGGAACTGAAAGGATGTTTTCTCTTGACAGACTGGGACGTCTTTTTCAAGGAGGCGGACATTGACAGGGCAACAGAATCCACAACTGCCTACATCTCCTTTTGTGTTGACTCCATCATTCCACAGAAAACTGTTCAGATATATCCGAACAATAAACCTTACATAACAAAAGATATTAAGGAGTGTATTAAGTGGAAAAAGTCTGCCTTTAAACTTAGTGATACAGATGGAGTCAAAACAGCTCAAAAAGAGCTAAATAAACATATGAGAGCAGCTAGGCTGCAGCACAAGGAGCGGGCAGAACAGAACTTGTCCATGTTCAACTCCAAGAAACTGTGGGACTCAATTAGAGGAATGACAAACATGGAGGCTAAAAGGAAGCCCCTGTTTGCTCAGGATGAGAGTTTAAAAGCAAATGCACTGAACCAATTTTATATGCGCTTTGAATCTGACAACAATAGGGACTGCTGTGATGTTTTAGATAATGTAAACTGTACTGTGAAGGACAGGATTTTTATAGATCCACATGCGGTAACCAAGGTTTTTAAATCAATGCACCTGAAAAAAGCGACGGGGCCAGATAATATGTCTACTTTTCTTTTAAAGACATTTGCAGAGGAATTGTCTCCGGTATGGCACCAGCTGTTCCAACTTTCTATTGATAAACATGTTGTACCTGAGATCTGGAAAAAGTCCACTATAATTCCAGTTCCAAAAAAGGCATGTCCTCAGGAGGACAACGATTATAGACCTGTTGCATTAACTTCCAATGTCTTCAAGGGCCTGGAACGACTTATGTTAAATGTACTTCGCTCAGAGGTGGAGCCAGCACTAGACAAATATCAGTTTGCATATACAAAGAAACGAAGTACAAGTGATGCCATATCAACTATAATGCACCTTACATTGAAGCACCTTGAATTCCCAGGTGCATATGCTAGACTGCCCCTTATTGATTTTAGCTCTGCTTTTAACACAATTCAGCCACATATTCTCCTAAGAAAATTAGCCCTTCTGAATGTAAATCCATTTTTAATCAGGTGGTACCACTCATTCCTTACTAAGAGGCCACAGCAGGTGAAGTTTAATTCCTCCTTATCAAATATAGAAATATGTAGTACTGGTGCCCCTCAGGGATGTGTCAGTTCACCATTTTTGTTTATTCTGTATACAAATGACTGTGTTAGTTCTGAGCCTAATCAATATGTGGTGAAGTTTTCGGATGATACAGCTGTTCTTAGTCTGCTCACTAAGAACTCTGACTCATCCATTCACAGAGATGCTGTAGACAGGTTTGTGGACTGGTGCGACAATCATAAATTACAGATTAACACCTGTAAGACTGTAGAAATGCTCTTTGATCCCAAATCAATTGGTGACCGAAGCCCTGTGACGATACATGGCAATAACATTACTCAACAAAATTCATGCAAGTACCTAGGCATTCACATTGATAGTGACCTGAGCTGGCAGACACAAGTAGCCACTGTGTGCGCTAGAATCCATCAGCGCCTCCACTTTTTACGCAGACTGCGGTTGTTTGGTGTCAGTAAAAACATAATGTTAATTTTCTATAGGGCAGCAATAGAGTCTATTTTACGGTATGGTATCACCAGTTGGTTTGGTAATCTGAGTGTCAAACTTAAATCACAGATTCTCAACCTGGTCAGAGTAGCGGGCAGGATTATGGGTCACCCCCCCCTTAACCCTCAGGAACTGTTCAACGAGGCTGTCCTTACTCAGGCAAAAAACATTCTAAATGACAGTTCCCATGTTTTGTGCAGCGAATACTCGCAGATGCCCTCAGGGAGAAGATACAGGGTCTCCTTATGTAAATACAACCGGTTCAAACATTCTTTTGTCCCAGTGTCAGTTAAGCTCATTAATGAGCAAATGTAGGGAGGTTTTTATCAGAACTGTAACATGTACCAGCATCTTTTTAAATTCGTACCAGTATTTTTAATATGTATAGCATTTGTAGTGTGTGTTCGAATGTGTATCAGTACTGTATTGCGCACCGCACTTTAACATGCACCAGCACTTTACTGTGCATTGCATTTTAAATGTGTAATTGTATTTGCAATGTACTTCAAGCTTGATCCTCTTGCACTTTGGTCCCCATCTGGTTGCCAGTTATGTACCCTCTCCTTTGTTGGATGTTTTATGTTTTATGTTGTCTATATGTTTTATGTCTGCCTATGCAGCAGTACCCTGTCTCTAAACCAAATTTCTCCCAAGGGAGACGAATAAATGAACTTGACTTGACTTGATGTCACCAACCCGGGAAGAAGCTTGTTGTAGTCCAAACCGTCCGTTTTTGTAGGCAATAAACTGCCATAACTTTAAAAGACAATATCTCCGTTTGCATTGAACTTTCAGCGCTGTAACTTTGCAGATACTGTTTAAGCTCAAGCAGCAACATCACACACTAACTAAAGTTTAAAAAGTGAAATTTCATGCAACTACCCCTTTAAGGGAATATAGTGAGCATCGATGCACCCTGGGTTTTGTGGTGCATTGTGTGACTTTTTAGGGAGCGAACGTTTCAGTACCCTGGAAGGATTCTGTGATTGAGTCAGCCATTTTAAGGGCTGATCAGTGCCCTGACTAATGAACTAGGGAGCTGATTGAGACGCACCCTTTGAGTTCCCATTTTCCTTAGTACCCTAGTTAGTCTCCTAGGTTGTTAATTAGTCCATCACACCTGTTTCTGTTCTCCCTGATTACTCCACATGCATTTAAAGGTGCGGTATGCAGGATTGATTACTGCAGTCCAAATTCAAAATATTGGAGAGCGTTTTCTCCCATATTCTTGGGAGTCTTGATGACACAACAGATCTGAGCGAGCGCAATTGACAATGAAATCCACACTGTAAGTTGATGAGTTTGTTTATCCGCGTTTTAATATGCTCTCGTTCATAGAGATTTTTAAATGGATGCTGAGGCTTTTTAGGTCGAATCTGCGATCTCTGACCTGGTTTGTTCGCTGGCTTCCATGGCAGTAATACGCTGTGTTTTCCGCCAACTGGCAACCTGGGGTGTCGAAATACTATTGGGTAAACTGGCAACGTGCAGTTTCACACAGACCAAAACAAAAACAGACATTCCGAAACTTAAAGCACATTTTAAATCAGAATAACTGGATGTAGCAATGTTTTTCTGAGAAACATGTAGGTGAATTTAGCATGTTTCCTAGATATCTGCAAGCATATGATATTTTTTATGCTTAAGTAAAGTGAACAACTCACATACAGCACCTTTAAGTCTGAGTTTCCTTTGTTCCCTGTCTGGTACTGTAAACGTCTATGTTAAACGTGGTTATGTTATTCGTTTCTCCAATGATCTCCGTAGCTTTCTGTTTTTGATTTATTAAAGACTGTTTTGTTTTCTACTCCATTCGCCATGTGCATAATTACAGCCACCGTTCCGTGACACAAAATAAATATTTTCACATTTTCAGTACTATATATTATAATGTAGAAGTTACATAATGTGTTGCCTAAATTCACTTGTATTTAATTTTGGTACTAATTGGATTTTTTTTTTGTTGACAAATCTGTATAAAATATACAAATCAGCCATCTATCAGTTGACAATTCAATTACATAAAAATAATTCCTGGCAGGGGTGTAAGAAGTACTTGAAAATTAAACAAAAAGTATAGATACTGAGTGAATTATTTACTTGAAGGTGCAGTAATCGATTTCTGAGATACGCTGTTGAATGTGGATCGGACCGAGCACCATAACAAACTTGTAGCCAATCAGCAGTAGGGGGCGTGTCCAGTTATAATGGGGGAGGAGAGAGAGTGAGCAAGAGACTGTAGAAAGAGAGATGGCTGAGAGACATTACAAAAGAGTAAAGGTCAGAGGAATATCACTGGAAAAAGAAGGGTTATGATAGGGCAAGAGCTTTAGGACCCGAGTTAATATTAGAAAAGCTTTCCAGTGCTGGAAGCCTGAAAACAGAGCATTTATGTTCTTTCTTGTCATTCATCATCTTTGCTTTATTATTGGTTATTATTTCAGTGAAGCATTACTTTGAATTGCTTCAGCTATGATAAAGAGACATCCACTCTTGCATTGCGTGTTTGTGAATTTGGGGGGCGGAGCAATGAAGTTTGTTTGGGTTGATTTCAAATATCTCAGAAATCGCTTAGTGCGCCTTTAATTAAAAGTATCTAGCCAAAAACATACTTGTGAAAGTAAAATGTACAATTTTAAATTGTAGAGTATTCAAAAAATAGAAGTAACTATAGCAAAAAATAACGAGAGAAGAGTCTCTTGTTTAAGCATTTCAAATAATATTTATTTACTTTAATATAATTACAGTACTTTATCCACACGCTGCTAAGAACGTCAGAACATTTAAATGCTAATAGTTTTCAAGGTTTCAAGGTAGACAGTTACCACTGACCAAACATTTTTGATGTTATAAAAATAAGTCAAATCTCGATACACCATTGCAAAAATTGAGTACTTTCAAGTCGGAATAAAATTGTAAGGAGTAGAAAGTACCTTTTTTTTCCTTTTGGTATTTAAGTAAATGCATTTAAGTAAAAGCACAAATATTGAGATTAAATTGCACTGGAGTTAACTACAAATCCCCCCAAATAATACTTAAGTAATCAAGTAAAAATAAAATGAAGTATTTTACATCATTGATAATCCCTAATTATGTTCTTAATCATTTATTGCATACTTAATGTATTAAGTCTGTAAAAATTCTCAATGATCAACTTACTTTATAATACTTTTATCATTTATGACTTATTAAAGGTAGCAGTGGGTTATAAATTTAAGGAACTGTTAGTACACAGTTCAAACACAGTACTAACCTTCTTCAATTCTTTGTATATTTCTTTGTCTTTGGTTTTCAATTTTAAGTTCAGTTCATCAATTTTCAGTTCCAGTTGTGTGTTCGTCTTATGGAAGTCCTTCAACTCTACCTCCATCTGAAACACACATCTTTTATCACATTGTGTTCATAACGCTTACCTGTTTTATGTAAAATGATTTACATCTGACAATGTATTCTGGGTACCACTTTATTTCGATAATCCACTTTGGACATTCTTCTAACTATAAGTAACTTTGCAAGTACATGTCAACTTTTTCTACTAACCCTACCCTAACAATCTACTAATACTCTAGAGATAGTTAGTTGACATGTAGTTGCACAGTTACTTATTGTTAGTAGAAGGTCCAAATGTGGACAAGTGAAATAAAGTGTAACCGTATTCTGTGACAATCATTTATTATGAATGTATACAATATGTTTTCGTTATAAATGAATGTTAATCTTCAGGCTTGACAATGCAGCAATAGGCAAAAAGAGCTGAATAAAACGTGACAGGTTGAAGGGATGAGGCAGTAAAACACCTCCTGCATCTGCTCCTTCAGCTCTTTAATTTGATTCTCTTTTGGTGCAACCTCTTCCTCGATAAATTCAGCCCTGTGCGTCATCACTTCGAGTGCTTTGTTAAGTGTGCTATTCTTCTTATTCAGATCATAGATGCTCTTTTCCTGTTGAGACAAAGCAGATTTTCCTCTCATGTACAGTTCCTTAGTAGCTGAAACTGAAATATACAGACTGTGAGCTAACTGGACTTTGTCAGATGGCATGAAAACAATATTAAACTACTTGAGGTTCTGTGATTGATTTTCATAAAACATAATACATTCATTCATCAACCATGTTTACTTCAAGACAGTGATATAGTTCATTTATTGCCTAACTTAAGCTTTTTACATATGCTGATTATATTTAGGCTTCATATTTCAATGAATAAAAGCGGAGTTCATTTGTGAAGATTATCTTGATGAACTAACCACGTAAGAATCATAAACTTTTGTTGGTCACAGAACTGATTTTCTGCTATAATTCAAATGCCAATGCGAATATCCTATTAGCTTTTTGTTGAGGAATAGGGTGATGCTAACTAACATAATTACATTTAACTTGCATAATTCCTTCAGCACACTTCTTGTTAAACCCTAACAAGCATGATAGACGTACCACTTGGAGTGGTTTCTATGACTTTGGAGGGTGCAAAATTCGTCTATAACTGCTTATAAAGCCAAATGTTGTTAAAGCAACAGGAATACAAAGGAAAATAAAAAAGACTTCAAAGCGACGGGAGAATTAATGTGAATTTCAGTTCTAACCAGACACGAGAGGGCTGCTCCTCTTGAATATTAATAATCAAATATGGATGGAAGAGACGTGTGATTTGTGATTGTCTTGTCATTCAGGATGTTCAACTTCAGCATAGACAAGTTGCTTATTAGAATATTTAATGAAAAGAGCTATATACTGTAAATAAAACTGACTTGACTAGCTTTTCCACGTCATTATGAACAGCGTTCATGTGTGCTCACCCTATCCTGTATATTTCCATCTTTATTCCGAATTGTGTCCTTTAGCCCAGTGATGTCGTTCTCCAGTGATTTGATCACCGACTGCAGCTTCTGCACTTCTTGCTTCAGCTTCTCGATCTCCAAGTTCCTGTTATCAATTTCCTTCTGCAGGCCATGAAACTATACAACACAACACAACACAACCTACATAAGATTCAGCTCACTGCATACAGTATGTCGTCTTTTATACAGTGTAGAGTTGCAGTGATGAACTCAAAGCCGAATTATAGTCACTCACCGACTTTGTTGTAGTATCTAATTCTACTTTGAGCATAGCACTGGTCTTTTTTTCTTCCCTGAGATTTTGCTCGTATTTCATGCGGATGTCATGGATTTCGATATCAGTGTCTACCTCTTCTTGCTTTATGTATTCCTCAAATTCCCGAACCTGCTGCTCGGATTCATTCTGAAACTGCAAGGCGGAAAAGAAAAGGGCAAGATATTATTTTGTCCGCAATATCCTATTTGCTCCTCACACAACGCAATCATAGGACTTCATAATGACAATCACACATATGGGTCATATGGTACTTTTTTGTTGTTTTGGAGGTTGACAGTCAAAGGCCCCAAACATTTTCATATGAAAAGAATGACCAGTAAATTATTAAACATAGAGTAGTGGTCAAAAGTGATGTCCGGAGGGGAGATTTGTTTTTAATGACCCTACAAATTTGATGAAACCATCAAAATATGAGGAAAATATTTTATATTTTAATAATATTTTAAAGACCCCCTGTGGTGAAAATCAAGTTTTTAATGTTGTTTATATGTCTACGTGGTGTTTTTTGTTGTTGTATTCTTAAAGACAAACCATGTGCAAATTCATAAGTCAACAAAGAGTATTTTCTCCTTAAAACTGCAGTGAACCAGAGACTCAAAAACACGGTTTGAAATCACTGGTGTTTCTGACGTCACAAACTACCAACCAATCACGTCAACATGCGGGCGGGCTTTAGCATACCATTAATTATAACCGCTCTGAAGCAGGGTAGTCTCAAGAGAAGTCACGTTATCCTGGTATATTTTTCTGTTGATATAAAAAATCGTTTAGCAATAAAGCGGGTTAATTATGTATATTATGACGTTATGATGAACTATATGCCTTTCTACACTGATGTTTTAAGATGTTCAAAGCGTTTCTAAGGATGCTGATTTGATTTTAGACAGTAGACGGAGACTGTCATTTTCAAATAAAAATAAAATTGTACATACTTTTTAACCTAAATTGCTCATCTTGCATTGCTCCTGTGGCGCGCCACGGATTATGTCATCACATCAGAAAGGTCACGCTAGACGCTAGACGAAATCCTGTTGCTCCATAACTTTAAACTCAGTTTTAAATCTCAATTATGGATTCATTTTAAACTTACATATGAGGAGGTTTAAATAAAATAATGTGTACCTACAATTACAATATGCAGATGATTGAACATAGATAGAAACAGTGGGTGTGTCGTCAGGTCTCAGAGAGGTGTTTATTACTAATAAAATAAAAAATAAAGCGAATTGAGCCATCGGAGTTTGAGGCTCGTGGCGGCCCGTGAGTTTACACCTGCTATCGAGTCTTTATATTACTTTATATTATACATTATTTATATAAATTTTAGCAAAGTGCCTATTAATTATTGATGAACTAAAATTATACATGTGTAATTGATTAAGGGTATAATAATTACATAAATGATATCTAAATCATTCAAAATTATTATTATTATAAATAAGCATTGTTAAAAGCCAGACGCTTTACCATTTGCTATGTAATCTTTAATTTGGAGTAGAAAAAGGGGGAGTGATTTTATTGCATCAGAGGTGTGTGCTCACAGCTGATTGGTCCAATTTCAGTTTGAGATCTCTTATCCAGAACATAACCGCTAGATCGTTTCGCTAGATAAAATGTTTTTTACATTTTTGCCCCAAGCCCCCGTTAATTTCCGACCTTGTTTATGATAATCCAAATGTGGTATTTCTAGTTAATTTGGATTTGGCTGCAAATAAACATCAGCGCGAGGCGTCTGGTAAGTGCGCATGGCCGCATCACACCCGTTTCACCTAGTAAACAATCTGTGAAGTGTAGTCCGTTGCACACGTTTTTTGCACATGCTCTGTTGACAGAAGGCATGACAAGCAGTCGATCGCAGAACTGTTAGTGTTGATGCACTTTGGCAGTTGTAGTTTTTATTCCGATTGTATTATAGGCTACATTTATTTATGAGAATCGATCGGGTCACTCGCACCGGTGCGCCTAAATATTTTTTCACAGTCGCACGCAATAATTTTCAGGCGCAAATGCGCCCAAAATGGTCGCTATGTAGAGCCCTGATTTGTGGAGAAAAATCCTGGAATGTTTTCCTCAAAAAACTAAATGTATTTTCGACTGAAGAAAGAAAGACACAAACACCTTGGATGAGATGGGGGTGAGTAAAATATTAGGAAATTTTCATTTTGAAGTGAACTAATCCTTAAAGGCATAAAGTTTTTTTTTTTCACAGGAAAAAAACTTTTAAATATGTCATTTTGGTGATCAAAGATGATTTTTAAGGGATACAATTATTGACTACAAATATGAGGGAAGAACAAAACACTAACATTGTTAAAAAACTAAAAAGTTTAAGTATTTATCTGACAAAATTATTTTTGCAAAAAAGTTTTATTTTACAGCAGAAAAATGCATAGAAAAACAAAAAGCTCACAGGAAAAAGCATTCATTGATTACAACATAATCGGTTATTAATATATCATTGGTTCTCTGTTGTTTTCACATGTGTTCATCATTTCTTTGTATTACAGTGGGCAAAAATTATGTCTGCACAATTTGGCATGTGTCACATGGTTTGCTGGTCAACAGCATGGGAAACGGGAGTGCTGGTGTAACACCAGATCACTTTAGCTTGAGAACAGAATCCACTAGCAAGACCAGCACTATAATAGCTCTAACCAGCATAAACCAGCCTGGACCAACATGGAATTCATGCTGGGTTATGCTGGATTTTTCCGCAGAGAAAGTTGCCTTTACCTGTTTATGTTCGCACTTTACCTGGTTCAACAGCTTCGTCTTTTCCTTCAGCTTGGCCTCATAAGACTGCATCATATCCTCCAGGGCTTGGGTCTTTTTCTCCTCCATGCTGTTTAGCCTCTGCTCACATTCCTGCTGATTGTTATCATGCTTCAGTTGTAGCTCATTGTATTTCACATATTCCAGCATGAGCTTCTGGTTATTGGTCGACTCTGTGAAGAGCAGCTTCAGTTAGCCTGGATAACTTTGAGAGGGGAACAGGCTGGTTCTGAAGATATTACTGGTTTACAGTACAAGAACAAAAGCTGTCATGAGCTTGTCGATAAAACATTACACATATGAATATTGCAAAAAGTTTTAGACCTACTGTACATATACCAACAGAAATATTACAAAAAATGACTTTACGAAGCCTTGAAATTAATACACCAAACGTTGTGAGTAGAAGCCTAATTTATAGTCCGAAAAGAAAACATGTTCTGTAAGAATACGCCTTGATTATTCATTCACTATCAGTTTGGACAACTCATGGATATTTTATTATTACTATTTTTCACATATTAGAATAATTGGGAAGTCATTCAAATTATGAAATAACACAAATGGGAAAAAAAGTGTCTCATATCAGCCTCATAATTAGCCAAGAAATCTAGATGCACCCTAGCGGCAGCAAATCTAATTTGCAGCCAGGGTAGTTTAGCAACTCTCCGTTGGCTTGCGAGCTGGAAAAACCAAACTCTGGTCAGGCCAATCACAGCGTGTATAGAGTCGGTGGGCGGACTTAACATAATGATGGCAGAGTTGTGGCGGTTCCACGTGCTACTTGTGAACAAAGAAGCTGGCCAACAGCAGTCTTTCGAATCGGCTTTGACCACAACTCTGGAAGACTTGGAGTTAAGCTTTTCTTTGAGAAAAGAACGGCACTGAAGTCATTCTTAAGAAAGGAAGATGTGTTCAGAGTTTTGACGACCGGATACGGTGAAAGTTTAATCTATCAACTAGCTCTGCTTCACCTTCTTCATTGCTCTGGTTGGTTGTAGCGCTATCCTATTGCGTGCAGAGGGGATTTGAAAGACAACCCTTTATCCCGCCCCTCGGATTGAGCCAAGCCAATGGTGAGTTCCCAGACCCAACATCTTGATCATGGAAGACACCAGGCTTATTCTTGCTTTTTTATTGGGAAAATCTTTTTAAAGCCAAAATTATTTTTAGCATCCCATTTTATATATATATATATATATATATATATATATATATATATATATATATATATATATATATATATATATATATATATATATATATATATATATATATATATATATATATATATATATATATATATATATATATATATATATATATATATATATATATATATATATATATATATATATATATATATATATATATGCACTACTTTAACAACAAGACAAGGAAATGTAGCAGTTGTATAAAAATCTAATAAAGAATATCAGTAAGAGCAGCAATCGTTCTCTCCTCTGCCATGTTTAAAGTTTATGGCCCGCCCATCTCGGGAACTTGAGTATCAAAATTATCCCTGAGCTTCCCAGTGGTAAAAACGACTTGAGAGGGCGTTCATGTCCAATTTTTAACTAGGAAATTCATATTTACAATAATTCCGATAGCATGTGAAGGCAGTTTAAGCTAAAACAACAAAAAATGAGGACTGTATATGAGTTAGGTCAAGCAGAACATTGCTTTTGTACATAAAATAAACACCCAAAAAAACGTATCCATTAATCAGGACGACTGGAAATGTCATGTAAATTCCTTGGTCATAAAAAGTGTAAAATCGGAAATGCATTCAGTTCTTATGAATTTATTTATTTATAAAACTTTTTGCCACACCAGCCAATGGCTGAGTTTCTGTAAAATAAAAAAGTTCGAAAACAAGAAATTACAGCATAAATATCTTAGCCTACATGGGGGGCCTTCGAATATTGCCTTGGACAATGTTGATATCCTCTACTGTAACTGGTATTGTAAACGTTTATCATTAAGATTGTAAAAATGAATGAAATATGTTTTATTTACCTATGTCCTGCAGCTTTTTTTCATGTTCCTCTAAGATTTCTGACAGAGCTTTAACATGGGCTGCTTGCTGTTTCTCTTTTTCTGTGTTCAGGACCTGTAATGGAAAATTAACTTTATAAGTTTAAAGGGATAGTTCACCCGTGTCATCATTTACTCACCCTTGTGTTGTTCCAAACCTGTTTGAGTTTGGAACAACTTGAGGGCGAGTAAGTAATTCATTTTTTTGTTAATTTTAGGGTCCCTTTAATATGCCATTTGTGTTATGAAATAGAAATAGAATTTTGTGTCTCCTGACACTGACCTTTATCTCAGCATTTAGTGAACTGGTCTGTTGTTGACATTTTTCAGTGAGTTCATTGATCTTTTCCATGTAGGTCATGTCCTTGAGACTGAGCTGGTGCTTTATATCTTCCTGGAGCTCATCCACTGTTGTGTTCAGATCCAAAATCATTTTATTCTGCAAGATGGTTCAGATGAGAAGAGGCTTTAGTTGCTCTTGTGGTTTACAGCAGGACAGTTTAAAGGGGTGGTAAACCACAATTTCACCTTTGTAACTTTAGCTAGCGTGTTATGTTGCTGTTTGAGCATAAACAACATCTGCAAAGTTACAACATTCAAAGTTTAAAGCAAAGGGAGATATATGCTTTTAAAGAAATCAATTTCTAAGGACTACAGCAAACGGCCGGTAGGGACTACTAGACATTCCTCCAGGGTCTCTGACATCATCAGCCCCAATATTTACATAAACCCGTCCTCCGAGAATATTAAATAAGGGGGGGGGGGCATTAAGTAAGGCCATTTTGTATCGCTGCAGGGAAGCGTTGTTGTGGTATAGTTAGTAGGCTGGAGTGTTGTTGCCGCAGTGCCGACGAAACGCTGTTATTTTCATCCGGATTGCAGGTCCACTTTGTTCAGCCTTCCTAGGGACGGGTGCGTTGCAGTGCGTTTAACATGTTATATGCATGTGTGTATGAGACAGAGGGGAACAGGTCGCATTTGCAGCAGAAATTTGCTGCCCATCATAAATCAAAGCACGAGACAGACAGGGGTCGGAGGAGAAGACCAGAAAATGTGACATAATGGACAATATTCGTCTGCATTTGCAATTCACGAGCCGCGGTTCAGCTGCGCGAGACAAACACTGCCAGTGTGAATGCACAATGGGCGCACGAGGCTCCCGCTGCACATTTCACGGAGGAAAGCCTCCACAATCTTCACGAGTTCAATGAAGGATTCACACAACGGCTTGTCCTGAAAGATGGATTTAAAAACAGAAGCTGTTTACGGACCACAACCTGTAAGTATGATTTATTTTTCGGCGATGTGTTTTCCTGTAATAGTTCGTATTGTTAATTGTACGTTGTAGCAAGGAAGTACACAGATGACAACGCTGTTTGGCTCTGCAAACCAGTTTGTTAAATGTTCATTCATACTTAACGTTATCCGACAAACACCTAATGTTACAAACTTTTTTTTAAATCTCAACAGCGAACTTGGCATTAGTGTAAATTATTCTTTGATTAGAGCTTTTATGTATTGTTTATCTACGGGCATGCTAAACATGGTTCTGTGTTTGATTTGGCTACTAGTAAAGCCAATGTTTAGTGTTCGTTTTGGGTTAATAGTTCTTGTGACAGATATTTGGCTATAATCGTTCTAAAAATACAAAAGTAACAGTGCCATTCAGTAGCGATCACTATAGATCCGCAGTCTTTACTCTTGAGGACTGAACAGGTTGAACAGGTTCTGCTCGATCATCTTCACTAAAATTGTCTGGGTCTGATTCGGGCTCAAATTGGTATGGTTTTATTGACGCCATTGTTTCTAATACTACCAAAGCACAGTCTACCGGTAAAGGTAAGGGGCGTGACGTTTCCGACAAACATGCACAGCTAACCAATCTGAGCCCATTGCGTATTTTTGAGGGACTGGCTTCATACAACCCGGAAACCATCAGACCGTTTTTACAAGGAGGGACAGAGCAGTGTAGAATAAAGGTAAAATACAGGAAAAATAATGAAATTTTTTAAAAACGAAGCATGAACCCATGTTACAGTGCACCCCACAAACACAATCAAGCCTTCGAAAGAATGTGTTTTACCACCCCTTTAATGTTCATTTTGCCATTTAGCTTCATCATATAAATGACATTACAAAATATTTCCAAAATTTTCTCTTAAATTCCCTCTTTTATGCAACATTGAGATTCAATTGAGGGTTCAAAAACACAATTACTGATTTGAAGACCTAAAAATCTGAGAGTAAATGTTATTTTTTTATTTATTTAAGCATAACAATCAATGCTATTTTACATAAACAAAGTATTACAGATTTTGTAGATTAGACCTGTGATTAGACCTTGTATTTTGCATACAAAGGACCAACACAAGGAAAAATATTTTCTCAGATTACCTTTTCTTCAAGGTCTGATTTGGTGACGAGGATCTCTTCTGCATATATTAATTCCTTCTCTCTTTTTAACCCTTGTCCTTCTTTGTCAATGATTTTCCATATGAAAAGACAACCGTCTTCTGAGACTGTTAGGAGGAACTGGTCATCAAAAGTGATAATCATCTACAGATAGAAAATAAAAGCATGAATGAAAAACATGTTTGAAAAACATGACCTAGGAGCTCAAAGAAAACTTAATTTTAGCAGTGCAAACCTTAGTGACAGGGCCAGCATGGGCCTGGTACTCTAGCCAGGCATTCTGGATGGGTAAAGGGTATTTGATGGCCCTCACAGCCCCAGTGGAGGTTCCAATGAAGAGCCCTCGTCCTGAACGAGACATAGCAACAGTGGTGTAAACCACATCACCTGAAGGCACTTCCCTAAGGATCTGCAGCAAAAAAATATATAAACACAGTATTTTATTAAGGGATCATTGATGGTTTTCATTTTATCCCAAAAAATTCAGATGTCAAACCTGGTGCAACGCGCTGTGAGGTGCTATATAAAGGTGGACTATGCTTTTATCCCGTACTTAATTTTACCCGGATCCTGTTCCGGAAAATGTCAGATTTTGGATTTTTGCATTCTAGCATTGTTTTTAAACGATCCGGCATAAAGAAGTGCATTCCATGATGATGGTGCGTGCACACTGGTTGCGAAGTGAGGGGAGCAGAGTGAGTGGAGCATTTTCCATATCCATGAGTAAAGTGATGGTGTTTTTGATCAAAAAAGACCCCGAAGAAAGAACTGCTAATACAACGGGAGTTCGATCAGTCAGAATCAGAAATCGATGTAATGGAAAATGCAACGACATCGGTGGTGAGAGAATATCGCTGATCAACTGAATAATTTTGTCTCAACACAGCAATATATGTGACAGAATAATACACTAGGCTGTAGTTAGGGCTGTGCAGAAATTTGTGAACGATCTTACAATTGTACCATCACCGTTTAGTGACGTCATTGTGTCAGTCACAGCGCCTTTTAATTGCCAAGTGGATTATAGGCGTCCCACCATATCATCTGTAGCCCCCTCCAGTAGTGCAGCATCTGCACATTTCCTTGCTGATTTGCGGTCATTCTTGCAACCTTTTCCCGGAACAGGGGTCGGAAGCAGCCTTTTGCAGATGGAAGTGGGTGTTCGCTTCGAGCAACCCACTCTCTCTTTTTCCACCAAGGCAGTGCTGGTTCGGAGCCAGAGCCTAGTTTCAAAACGGTTCTTTGTCTTTCGACACCCAAAGCGCCAGCTCTGAACCAGGAAAAGTGGTAGCACCAAAACATTGCTGGTCTAGAAGTAAGAACCGCTTGCGGCAGGGGCTGGGGGCGGGGTTACCGTGACCAACAAGACTAACACAAACTTGTGACCGCCATCGAGCTAATAGCTGCTCGACTGTAATCTCTGTCTATACAAATTATGGCGAGCTTCGTGAATGCTTTGGTTTCGCTGTGTTTTGATGCCGATGTGGGTTCGCAAAGCCATGTGCATCCATAGTAACGCCATTGTTGATGGAAGGCTTGTTCGAGATGCATCGGCAGTACAGCGAAAGCATACGACTCCTTTGCTTTTGAATTGCTCTTGCGATACTTTGATGTCATATGCTGATCGGTCTGCGTCGATGCATCTCGATCAAGCCTGGTGTGTTTGTGTTTCCCGCTGCCTCGCTAGCGTTGCTGAGAAAGATGAGACGTATACAGTGACGTAAGACCTGACTCTGTGGACGCTCTCTAGCGGTCTGTGCACGCCACTGAGCAGGATGGACTGTTTCAAGGTTAGTGATCCATTCACTGGTGTCCTCTCCAGTTCATTAAGACTGAACCGATAGAACGCAGCGGAATTTGCCTCCCATGCTCCCTTTAGTACACCGTTCCCTTAAGGCTGGGGTGTTAGAAGCCGGTATGATGTTATGTAGAGTTGTTGCGAGCGACTCCATACTTTATCTGTGGCCTGGTTCGGCTGCACATACTGTGAACTTAGCTAAGGCTAAGTCTGTATTCTCCCCTGAAAGCTTTGCTCTTAGGGGTTATAGACAGTCCTGTAGCTGGTGGCTTGGACTGGTCTAATGCAAAAGTTCCCGTATCAGAAACAATTGAGTATGGAAGCTTGGGGTTTTTTCTTAGCACCTATAATACTGAGCTTTCTAGGTAGCAAGACTATAGCAGACCTGCCAACCTTGAAGAAACTTTATGAGTACCCCCTCCCCCCCCCCCCCGCGCGGGCCCGATAGCCCGCCGCCAATGTACGCTCCACCATTGTCAACCCACCAATAAGAAATCTATGAGATACCTAACACTGAAATACATAATATACACAATATACTTTCACCAATTACGATTTATTAGTTACTCCATAACCAAATACAAGTAGACCATAAATGTTATACAGTTACTGCACACCCATCATTGTGTTCAGGATATTATAAACAAAAAAGGCTGATGATGGTTAAACGTCATACAAAAATAGAACAAAAGACAAATTAAACACAAATAGTAAGATTAATAACAAACTACCGTGTTCACTAGCAAAATTGTTTGTTTTCAAGTAGATGGCAGCAATCTTCCACTAAACTATGGCACATTTCATATTTTCACTATGAATGAAACTGAGTAGTAGATATTTTATTTGAATTTGACATAAAATGTTGCTATTATATAAATAGACTATTATTACAAATTTACATGTACATTTAATTTAATATTTAATCAAATTAAATATGAATTTTAATTAATAAATAAAAATGTATATGATTTAACACAACTACACAAAACTACACAACTGTAGAGTAAAACATTAATACAAAACTGATATTCCATGCGTTTAAAAAAATCTGACAAGATTAAGGCAAAGTCACACTGTCTGGTGCCTCTCTAGACAACCCAGCACAACTGCTAGCATAAAGTTTAAGGTAAAAATAACTGACATTCATTTACTAGTATCTTAATACTATGCAATTTGATAAACTGTTCATTCATTACATCACTTTACCTCTGTCTTTATCCCCATTTTTCATCTTCCCTGCATCAGAGGGCTTTGGTCTTTTTGATACTATAGGGTAGGCTATGGCAGACTATAATGCTAATTTATAATGGGTCATGTGAATTCGACCATCTGTCACAATCAGGTAACTTTTTGTCTACACCTGGTGCGAGTTAAGCACCCTCAAACGAAAGCAATGCTTTCTACATTGAATGTGGCAAGACGCGACGCGACACAACAGTTACGTTAATTAATTTATACCAGCAGGCCTAACAAAATCATACAAGAAACTAATTATGGAGCTTTGATATTACAGAAACGCCAACTCTATTCATTCACTAAAATTTGCTGAAAGTCAACAGCACAACTGTGCAACGTGCATGTTCACATTTTAATTATCCATAACAACCCCAAAACTTGCCCGCTTGCCTTGCACATCTGCTAATAAACGATGGGCAACTTTTTTTATAGTATAGTGTCACAGGAATGCATTCTATTGGGTGCTAACACTTATATTTACCTCTTGGTCAAGGCCAATCAAGTTCTTCAGTGCTTGGTTTGACAAGATTGTGCTTGTGGACTTCACAGCTTACAGGCAGGCATTGGTCAGCATGGCGTAGTGAGTATTAACATACCCATAGGGCCCTATTTTAACGATCTGAAACGCAAGTGTCAAAGCGTGAGGCGCAAGTAACTTTGTGGGCGGGTCTCGGCGCTGTTGCTATTTTCCCGGCGGGATAAATGGCTCTTGCGCCCGGCGCAAATCTAAAATGGGTTGGTCTGAAGTAGCTTCATTATTCATAGGTGTGGTTTGGGCTTAACGTGAATAAACCAATCCGAGCGTCATCCAACATTCCCTGTAAAAGCAGGTGCGCAAGTTCCATTATGGATTGCTATTATTATGGCGTATTTACCAGGCGCACGCCAGGAGCGGTTCACAGCCGAGGAGACTGATGTTCTTGTAAGAGCAGTGAAAGACAGAGAAGTGAAGTTGTAATGTTGTACATTATGGTAAAGGTGATTTCACAGTCTTTTTTTTTTTTTTTCAGTCTTTCAGTTTTTTCAGTTTTTCAGTCGATTTTTTTTCCTGGTTCTTGACGGACAAACCAATTTGTCAGATGTCCTTATATACATATATGTCTTGCCACTATTGGGCAAACAGGTCTTATCCTTAATAATTACAATTAGCCTGAATCATTTGTAAGCTAGATTTATGCCTATTTTTTTCACATCTTCGTGGCACACCACAATGATTTCCGTCATCTCATGTGTTAATATTTTTTTAGTGTAACAATTTATGATTTGCAAAAATAACTGTTGCATCTGTGTAGATTACATGAGCAAAGTGTATGCGCGTTGTGCACGCTATACATTATGGTCAAGCATACGCCCTTAAAATAGCATAATGAACAACGCGCAACGCGCCACTGACTTTAGACTAGGTTTTTTCTGGTCAGTGGCGCAATTGTTTAATGGAACAGCAAAATAGCACCAGGGATTGTTTGCGCCGGAACACGCCTCCTTTTTTGCGCTGAACCGCCCAGGTAGCGCAAGTTCATTCACAAGTTTAGCGACGTGCTTCTGTGGAGGGAAAAGCGCGCTTTGCGCGGGTGCAAAATAGGAATGACACATGCGTCGGTGTACAAAGTCAATTGCGCTGGGTGCAAGATAGGGCCCATAGTGTCAACAACTGATGCAGCATCTTAGGGTTAAATATGTATCATATGTAACCCCGGTTCCCTAACGCGTAATGCAGGCACCCTTTTATATAGGACAGCCATCAGCAAATAGGATTGGCATAATTTCACACATGCTTCAGACACCGGGTTCCGCGGGACGGGTCCTCATAGCGTCAGCAACTAACGCAGCATATCGTCCCCATATCGAATATCGATTGAAAACCCTTGATTTAAATAACTGCATTATGGTAAATCTATATCTGAATCAAGTTCTGTAATATAGTGAATAAAAGTGGTTTTGAGATTTCAAATGCATTCATGTACCCACCTGACAGTCTTGTATTTCCTTCAGAGTGCAGTCTGTCCCGACAGCAAAGAATGTCTTTGCGTCAGGGGAGATGGTGACCCCTGTGTAGCTGCAGGTCTTGAGCACACTGTCGGACTCTCGGGTACCGCTGAGAGTATTCCACTCGTACACGGCCCCGTCCATACCACACGATACGAGACAACTGTCATCTGCACTGAACGCTACGGCTCGCACCTAAGGCACAATAATATGGACTGTAACACTGTTGAGTCAAGTTTTAGAAGGCTGTGGATTTCCTCCTTCAAAAGATCATATTCCACATAAGAAAGTAATCCACATATGTTTGGAACAACATGAGGGTTAGTAACTGATGACAGAATTTTAAATTTTAGGTGAACTATTACTTTTAAATTTCAGAAAACATACTTTATCATTGTGTCCCTTCAGATTCAGGACGTCCTCAAATGTGGTAGTGGAGTAGATGTTGATCACATTTCCATTGACAGCAGCAAACAAGTGGCCCCCATTGCTGAACACACACTTGGAACAAATGTATGGGAAATTAACCACAACAGTCAATCAACAAGGTGTGATGAACGACACTTTCAAAGAACAAATTTACTTTCTATACATGAATGAATAGATAATGGCAAATTTCAACGGATTTGCAGGGACGCACCTCACGGCAACTGCGTACAGTGAACTCCTTCAAAGTCCTGATGTCATCGATGAGCAGAGTCATGAAACGGAGTTTGTCTGAGAATCCCACCAGGATGTAGAGTCCAGTGGGGTGAAGAGCTATGCTGTAGGCTTCCTCCTGGAACTCCTTATAAATCTCTAAATCACTGGACAACACACACTCTATTGGATATATCCAACAAGATCCCTAATAAAGACCTGTCAGCTTAGACCTGATGGAATTTAATAGCTTTTATTTTTGTAAATGTACTTTTAAGGCTGTCAAAGTCAACTTAAAATATTAATTAAATATTATAAATAATAATTATATTTTAATATAAGCATTGATAAGTTAAATAATAAAACTTTCAAAAATATTTCAATAAGGGGTCAGTAAGACTTTTTATGTTTTTGAAAGAAGCTTATTATGCACACAAGGCTTCATTTATCTGATCAAAAATACAGAAATTTTAATACATTTAAAATGACTGTTTTCTCTTTTAAAGGGTTAGTTCACCCGAAAATGAAAATTAGCCCACGATTTACTCACCCTCAAGTCATCCTAGGTGTATATGACATTCTTCTTTCAGACGAATAAAATCAGTTTTATTTAAAAAGTCCTGGCAAATCCGAACATTATAATGACAGTGAATTGTTGCCTCGGTTATGAAGCCAATAAAAGTGCATCTATACATCATATAACTGCTCCACATGGCTCTGGTGGGTTAATAAAGGCCTTCTGTGATGTGTTTGTGTAAGAACAATATCCATATTTAAAACTTTATAGACTAAAAGAACTTACTTTCGGCGGATTGCCGTTTGCAGCGATTTTTATGGCGAAAGAATAAAAGACTGTACTGTCACTTTTGATCAATTAGATGCATCCTTGCTGAATGAAGAATTTCTTCTTTTTTTTTTAAAAGGAAAGAAATCTTACCCCAAACATTGTAGTGTGTATTTATTTATTTATTTTATTCATAGCCCTTAATACAGTGAGTAAAAACTAAATATTTTTCCTATATAACTATACAATATTTTTTACTATACAATATTTTTTACTATAGTTTATATATCTATATATTACTATGCATGTTTTATAATATAAGTAAAAACTAGTAAATAAAAACTGACGTTTTTTAGAAATCTAATATTTTAGTGATTTGTTATTTGTACGAGACTATATAAAAGCCAATTTATTTATTTATAAATAATGTTGTCTCTATAATACAATATCTTTATTATATCTTTTCTCAAACAGTATAATTGAGTCTTTATATGATTTAAAGAAATATACAGCTGATTTTATATTTTAGTAAGGGTGTCCTCATAAGGGTGCATGAAAAAACCCTAAAATTGCATGATTAATAAACGATTTGGTCAGCAAAGTTTATGGAAATTTGTGGTAAGATTTACTAAGACACATTTTCTACATTTATAGATGTGGTTATTTTCGCAAAGCGACCATTATCAATCATCATATTTTAATATGATAAAACTATGATAAATTGCTTTTAAAGACACTTACAAGAGCATAAAGAGCCAAAATGAAAACACTATCTCTTTAAACAAAACTATGAGACAAATAATGCTTTTAAAGTTCACTGTGAGAGATAATAAAGCAAAAGGACACAACACCTTGTCTCTTTAACAAAGATTAACATACTTGGTCTCAAAGTTCCAGATGCGCACTGAGCGGTCCAGAGAACAGGTGGCAATAAGCGGTTTACGGATGCAGGTGGACAAACCGGTGACGATGCTGGAATGGAACGATTGAGACAGGTACTCAAAATGAGCACGATCACCCTGATGAAACAATGGGAAAAAGAGCTGAATTAGTCATGACTAGTATAATGAATAAATACAGAACTGTAAAACATCTCTTGGTTACACTTTATTTTAAAGTGTCTTTGTTACAGTGTAAATATATTTAAGTAATATTAATTAACTACATGTACTTACTATAGGGTTAGGGTAGGATTAGGGTTTGGTTGAGGGTTAGTTGCATGTAATTATGCATAATTTACTGTTATTACTATTGTAAGTACATGTAACATATGTAACAAGGACACTGTAAAATTAAGTGTTACCCATCTCTTTTAATAAACTAGATCTGCTGCTATTACGGGATAATGTGAGATTTTGTTCTAGCTTCTCACTATAGCTCTCACAGTTATAAAAAGTGCAGAAACTGATTGTTTGCCAATTTAAAACTAAAACACAAAACTACAGTAAAGATGGGTAAGGCAGACCAGGGTTATTACTGTGAAGTGTGAACTAAAACTATTAAAAACATGTTTGTTAATTAAAATATAATAAAATATGAAATAAAATATAAATATTAGATGAAAAACAGATATTTACTTTTCAAAACTAAATGAACATTTGAAATGTTATCTTGACAACTAACTGAAATACATTTGATTTAAAGCACTAAAAAACTAAAACTGAACCAAAACTAAAAATGGAATAAAAATAAATCAATTAAAATATTAATATTTAACAAATTATAAAATCACATAACACATTTTTTTTATTTTTATAAAATAACAAATCTAAATGAAAATTGAAAATATATAAATCAATAAAAATATAATAGTACAGAGCCTGCAATTCATTTAGGAAAATGGGGTGAATTCCCCCCTTAAGTGATTCTTATAATCTAATTTGAGAGGAGAGTTACTAAAATATGTCTATCAACTGTTTATGTTCACTTAAAACACAACCAACTGTGTTTATGAGGATACTCGCTAATACAAACCAAATTTAGATTTTGTGTGTATTATTTGACAGCTTTAGTGCCATAAGCCACAAAAAAAAGAACTCAGCGAGCTGTTAGAGAGATGTCTTTATGTGTGCGCGCACAGAAAATCATCTCTTTAAAGGGATAGTTCACCCAAAAATGAAAATTACCCCATGATTTACTCACCCTCAAGACATTCTAGGTGTATATGACATTCTTCTTTGAGACGGGTTATATTATATTATATTACAATCGGATTATATTAAAAAATGTCCTGGCTAATCCAAGCTTTATAATGGCATTAAATGGCTGCCCAAAATTGTGCATCCATCCATTATAAAAGTAATCCACACGGCTCTGGGGGGTTAATAAAGGCCTTCTAACGATGTGTTTGTGTAAGAAAAATATCCATATTGAACACGTTATAAAGTAAAATATCTAGCTTCCGGCAGACCACCTTCTGTATTCAACTTACAGATAAAGCGTAACTGACAACATATGACTAGGGCGTAGAGTAAGCGTTTTGAGCTGCGAGAGGAGTTACACTTTCTTCATAAGTTGAATATGGAAGGCTTGAGGGTGAGTAAACCATGGGGTAATTTTCATTTTTGGGTGAACTATCCCTTTAAGAGAGCGCAAGAGTACTGAATGGTTTAAAATTACTTGAACGTTTAAATCGCCAAGACCTGGAAGAATGCTGTGCAAATTATAAACTTTAGTGATGATGCAATTGACCGTTCGCAAAGACCCACCCCCTTTAGTTACTGTTGCTATGTCCGACAAGCCATGGCGCTCTCACACCACACATGTTCTTCTCACATAGAGAAAATGGCCAGGTGACAATTCCGTTAACTGTCCTGAAACATGAGCGAAAGCCTTGTATTGTTTGTAGTGCAGATAAGATGTGGTGATGTGAAGCTGTTTGCACATTTTGAAAGAGAGAGAGACTTTACGGCTGAATCACTCACTCTGTGTGTGAAGTTGAATTTGATAATCTGTGTGGATTCAACCTACATGCCATAGTGCATACATTTCTACATTATAAGCATGAAACCAGCGGGAATGAGTAAATGATGCACAAAACCTGCAATCCCACACCGAAAAACAGGCCCTGATAGTATATAAATGATATTATAATAACAGTGAGACAAACGTCACCTTTTCTAACTCAACTACAGAGAAATGGATGCTGTAGAGCTGCCCGCCGTCTGTACAGGCGGCCAGGGTCTCTTCTGATGGACTGATGCACAGAGTGCTGATTTCCTGCTGCTCTGCAGAACTGGGATCATTACTGAATGCCTCTGGAGGAATCTGAGATGACAACACGGATCAACCATACTTTCTGATGCTAAAACCGACAAACAACCATGAACATTTGGATGAGAAAATGTCAAGGCACCTTTATGTCTTTTGTCTTCTTGTACTGGTCATCCTCCTCTATTTTCTCAAACAAACACACAGTTCCAGGACCAGCGGAGCAAACGAATCCACTAGAATAACCTACAATGGCCGTCACCCGTGGCAGGGCGGAGGAGGGCTCATTTGAGTCCTGCTTTTCTGACTGACTGCAAGATAAAGTCAAGAATAGACAACATACAAAAAGCAATCCACATTCATTGCATATTATATGTTAGAGTTTAAAATATCGCAAATACAATAGCCATTGTTTTGCCAGAAAAAAATATCCTGGTGGTTGTAGATCATAACTAAATGAAACAAAGTTAAAACACTGATAATAATCAAAATAAGCAATTATTGGGCATTTCTTCAACTTTGGACACTTTTATGTGCCAGGGAGTGATTTTTATATAACTTTATATATTTTGACTGCTTTCTTTGTAAAAGAAAAATTTCAAATATTTCATATGTTCTAATGCCTTTTATGTATAGATTTTAGTGTTTTCAAACTTAACATAAATATTTCATAAAAATACTATTTATAGCATGTTTAAAATAGCCACTGAAATACCGCTGAGCTGAATTTTTTCTTCTACATTATTAAGGTGTAAATTTGTCAAGTGATGCAAAAACTATGAAAATATTTAATTGAATGTATTGATGCATAAAATGCTAGCTATGAAATTAGCCTTAGCAAGACTAAGTAGTCATTTTATTAAATAAATGCTACAAACATTGTAAAAAAAATGTCATAACCGTAATTTTCACCACCAAATGTTTGTATTATTATTATTATTTTTTAAAGTAATTAAACAATAAATGATTTGAAGCTTCTGAACTACAGTAAAACCAGTATGGCACAAGAAAAAAATATAAATAATTATAAGAAATTTCTAAAAGAATCTTTATATGAAATTTATGAGAACATATGAGAATTACCTCCAGTATTATGACTCTTGGGTATTACTTTTTTGATAAATAAATTATCGATTTTTCATGCTGCAGTTCATCAATAAATGGCAGCATAGTGAAATGTGGACTATTTTTAAATAGTAAAAATACTTTTAAAATATCTGAGAAAAAAAAAAATTGTATTTGTATTTAATGTACTATTTTGGGTTAAAAATCACCCTGAATGTGTTATAAGGTTTAAGAAAACATGAACTAAATGACCGATTTCTCCTGTAATTGTTAGCAGACAATTTAGATAAACTATCAAGTGTGAAAACAGTTTTAAGAAAAGAGAAGTGCCCTAGTACGTCTCCCTCTATGACACTGCTGATGCCACCAGAAGTTCATTCCACTCACCTCTTAACCTTCTGCACAGATGCCACATTCATCTCCCAACGTAGGCGACTTGATTCAAACATCATCAGCTGACCTGTCTCTGTTCCAGCAATCACCTTCTCCGTGGATATCCAGGTGTGGCATAGGAAGTTCTGGACGTCTGTTTTAAATGTGCTGGACTGTTTCAGGGTTTCTCCAGCATAGCGGAAGATCTTGAACACCCCGTTGCCGCACACACAGATCTGTGTGTTGTCCTGAGGGTTGAAGCTGACCTGTGAATGGGAATGGATAGATTGTGTTAGGACAGCTTGATCATTGCAGTAATTCTGGCCTGTCATCAAAATGACTTTTAATGATCAGATAACAGTTAAATAATTCTGTACTACGGTAATGAGCATACGAAGAATAGGATCTATTTTCTGGATATACTAGCAAAGGGTGGTGTGCTTAAACATTATAATTTGTTATATTTTGATGTACAAACCAGAATACACAAGTTACAGCAATATGCATTCATTTGATCGAAATCTTGATTTCCTAACAGTGTTATTTTAGTATTGTTTTATACGCTGCTATAGTTTTTATTAACATTTTAAATGCTCTGTTTATTTTTAGTAATTTTGTTATGTGCTTTAAAAAATACTATTTATTTTTCATTTCAGTTTTATTTAAGGTTTATTTATTTCAATTTGTTTTAGTGCTTCAACTTAGAATTTCTAATTTCTCATCTAATATTTATATGATTTATAAAATCTATATTATTTCAGTTTCAAAAAAAGGGTTTTAACGTTTTTAGTTAATGCCGATAACCCAGTTTCTCATTTACCTTGTGATAAGATTTGAAAATCATAATTCATGTTAATGGAATATTTAACAATATCTTGATGACCAATGTCTAGTTAACTCAAACCCATCAAGAACATATGTGGGTCATATTTCAACCCAAAAATCAAAAGAAAAGAATAATAAATAATATTTGGCTTAAAGAACATGTTGTATACACAACACACATATTTAGGACCAATTTTTTTTTTTATCGTGACATTATATACATTAAAATTAACCATCACAATTCTCCTTACTGTAATGCAAAAAAAAATAATACTTTAAATAGCAATGATAACAAATAGTACCTATTCATTCTACTATCTGTCATTTAAGGTTATTTAAAAAGATATAGTTTTAGTAGTATAGTATTAATAACTGTAACGGTTGGGGTGCACAGGAACAGGCTGAAGACTCAGAAGATCTAAATATAAACTTAATCTTTAATATTGGCACTCAGGAACAAACAGTAAGGCAAGGGACTACACGGGGTCCTAGAGGACCGAGACAGGTGATCCGGTTCCTAACTGGCTGGGAAGTCTCCAGGGTGATGCCAGTGCTCAGGAGACCACGGAGGCTCATGGAACCCAGGGGGCCACCCACTGCAGCTCAGAGAGTTCAGGGACAGCCTCCTCGGCCATGTCAGGGATGACCTCTATGGAAAATCTTCTTGGGAGGAGCTATCGACTTTGTATGAAGTTCATTGGACACAGTCCACTCTGGGCTGGAGACAGGAGGCGGAGTCCACTCTGGGCCGGAGACAGGAGGCGGAGTCCACTGTGGTTGTCACAGTGGACTGGTATGTGGAGGGTGAGGGTTTAGGGTGAGCTGGAGTGCTTACATGCTTTCGGGTAGGGACCGGACATGATTGTCCTCATAAACAGCCTCAATTCCTCTTTGGACACTGGTCGTGTGCTGGATCTCTTTCTGGACACTTGTCGCAGACTAGAGCCCTCTCTGGACACTCGTCGCGGGGCTGGAGCCCTCTCTGGACGCTGGTCGCGGGGCGGGAGCCCTCACTGGACGCTCGTCGCGGGGCTGGAGCCCTCTCTGGACGCTCGTCGCGGGGCTGGAGCCCTCACTGGACGCTCGTCGCGGGGCTGGAGCCCTCACTGGACGCTGGTCGCGGGGCTGGAGCCCTCACTGGACGCTGGTCGCGGGGCTGGAGCCCTCTCTGGACGCTCGTCGCGGGGCTGGAGCCCTCACTGGACGCTGGTCGCGGGGCTGGAGCCCTCACTGGACGCTCGTCGCGGGGCTGGAGCCCTCACTGGACGCTGGTCGCGGGGCTGGAGCCCTCTCTGGACGCTGGTCGCGGGGCTGGAGCCCTCTCTGGACGCTGGTCGCGGGGCTGGAGCCCTCTCTGGACGCTGGTCGCGGGGCTGGAGCCCTCACTGGACGATGGTCGTGGGGCTGGAGCCCTCACTGGACGCTGGTCGCGGGGTTGGAGCCCTCTCTGGACGCTGGTCGCGGGGCTGGAGCCCTCTCTGGACGCTCGTCGCGGGGCTGGAGCCCTCACTGGACGATGGTCGTGGGGCTGGAGCCCTCACTGGACGCTGGGTTGGAGCCCTCTCTGGACGCTCGTCGCGGGGCTGGAGCCCTCACTGGACGCTGGTCGCGGGGCTGGAGCCCTCTCTGGACGCTGGTCGCGGGGCTGGAGCCCTCACTGGACGCTGGTCGCGGGGCTGGAGCCCTCTCTGGACGCTGGTCGCGGGGCTGGAGCCCTCACTGGACGATGGTCATGGGGCTGGAGCCCTCACTGGACGCTGGTCGCGGGGTTGGAGCCCTCTCTGGACGCTGGTCGTGGGGCTGGAGCCCTCACTGGACGCTGGTCGCGGGGCTGGAGCCCTCTCTGGACGCTGGTCGCGGGGCTGGAGCCCTCTCTGGA
Source organism: Gobio gobio (assembly GCF_949357685.1). Taxonomy (NCBI): domain Eukaryota; kingdom Metazoa; phylum Chordata; class Actinopteri; order Cypriniformes; family Gobionidae; genus Gobio; species Gobio gobio. The sequence goes on along the minus strand of NC_137102.1, from coordinate 21,960,658 downwards.
CGCTGGTCGCGGGGCTGGAGCCCTCTCTGGACGCTGGTCGCGGGGCTGGAGCCCTCTCTGGACGCTGGTCGTGGGGCTGGAGCCCTCACTGGACGCTGGTCGTGGGGCTGGAGCCCTCACTGGACGCTGGTCGCGGGGTTGGAGCCCTCTCTGGACGCTGGTCGTGGGGCTGGAGCCCTCACTGGACGCTGGTCGCGGGGCTGGAGCCCTCTCTGGATGCTGGTCGCGGGGCTGGAGCCCTCTCTGGACGCTGGTCGCGGGGCTGGAGCCCTCACTGGACGATGGTCGTGGGGCTGGAGCCCTCACTGGACGCTGGTCGCGGGGTTGGAGCCCTCTCTGGACGCTGGTCGCGGGGCTGGAGCCCTCACTGGACGCTGGTCGCAGGCTGGAGCCCTCTCTGGACGCTGGTCGTGGGGCTGGAGCCCTCACTGGACGATGGTCGTGGGGCTGGAGCCCTCACTGGACGCTGGTCGCGGGGTTGGAGCCCTCTCTGGACGCTGGTCGTGGGGCTGGAGCCCTCACTGGACGCTGGTCGTGGGGCTGGAGCCCTCACTGGACGCTGGTCGCAGGCTGGAGCCCTCTCTGGACGCTGGTCGTGGGGCTGGAGCCCTCACTGGACGCTGGTCGTGGGGCTGGAGCCCTCACTGGACGCTGGTCGCAGGCTGGAGCCCTCACTGGACGCTGGTCGCAGGCTGGAGCCCTCACTGGACATTGCACGGGGACCGGAGATGATGCTGGACTCTGGACATGGACTGGAGCTGGTTCTGTCCAGAAGTCAATGAGCCAGTCATCCCTCGTTGGCTCAGGCTTGGGCACTGGAATAGTGGCGGCGGCCGGAGACGAGGGCTCGGGCATAGTGGCGGCCATCCTGGCAAGAGACGAGGGCGCGGGCATGGTGGTGGCCATCTTGAATGGAGTGGAGTGGGGTGACTGTGGCAGAGTGGTCGTCAGTGGACTGGTATGTGGAGGGTGAGGGTTTAGGATGAGCTGGAGTGCCTACATGCTTTCGGGTAGGGACTGGACGATGATTGTCCTCATAAACAGCGTTCTTTGGAGAGCGTTTTCAAAAAGCTACATTTTCGTTGACTTAAAACACCGTCTCAGTGTGGACGGAAGGCCAAAACAGAGCGAAAAAGATGCGTTTTCAAACAAAAATGTATTAGTGTGAACATGGCCTCAGTGAACAAGAGGAACTTAAATAGGAGACAGAACCGAGATAATGAACTAAACACAGCTGAATAGAACCAAACTAAGGAGGGTAAGTAACCAAGGAAACAGACAAGTGGCGGGAAACTAAGACAAAGGAACGTGACAGAATCAAAACACAACTGAAAGACGGTAATGAGAATAGTAGTTGTTTGGTGCTTAGGGATGAGGGTTAAGTTTAATTGTCATGAAAATAATGCCACAGTGTCAAAAAACCTTAACGGCCCTAAAAGTAGACTTCATCTTCTTCATGCAAAAAGAATGCTTCTCATTTGATTCTAAGGTGAAATATGGTTGTTTGAAGTCACCTATCTGTCAGTTTTGTTTACCTGGTTTATGGTGCCACTGTTGCTCGTCTTCACAGTTGCCATCACCTTATTCTTTTCCCACATCCAGAGGAAGAGAGTCCAGTCTGGCCCTCCTGCCTGACCGATCAGATACTTTGAATCAGGAGAAAAGGCCACGCAGACAAACTCATCCACTGGGATCTCTCCTCCAGTCAACACCTTCCTCTTCCTGTTCTGCTCGTGCTGTAGATCAAACACAGTGATGGTGGCTTTCTCTCCACATTCCGACACAGCCAGGTAACGCCTGTTTGTGCTGATGGCCAAAGCCTTCATGCCCTGACTTCTCTCTGTACCTGTGCCGACACAGACATAGAGTTAAAGACGGGTCTGATGGATCATTCTCACGAAACATGTCCAGGTCAAATTTAATACTAAAATTTAAATTAAAATCTTTTTTCTTCTTCTTATACAATCATTATTTTCATGACAGTTAAACAGAGAAAAAACACTATAGCCTATAACACAATTTTATATATTTATTATTATTATTCTAATCATTATAAATTAAAATAGTAGATTACATTTACCATAATTTATACATTAATGTTTAACAATAAACATTTTTCATTTTATTTTGTTTGCATTATAATTAAATAAAACGTCTTATTTCTTCGTTGATTTTTTTTATTTTTTATTTTGTTTATTTCAATTGTCGTTTTAAGGTTTATTTATTTCCAGTTAGTAATTTTAGTGCTTCAACTTAGCATTTCTAATTTTCATTTAGTTAACATTTTTTATCTAATATATGATTTATAATATCTATTTTATTTCAGCTTCAAAAAAAGGGTTTTAATATTTGTAGTTAATGCTGTATATACATATATATATATATATATATATATATATATATATATATATATATATATATATATATATATATATATATATATATATATATATATATATATATATATATATATATACATATGAAGTGTGTAATAGACTTTTGGAGTAAGTTTACGTTAATTGTTACCTGGAATAAACTTCTGGCATTTCTGGTTGATGTTATAGCGCACACAGTTGTTTCCGCACGGAAATATGATGGTTTGTTCATCAAAATACAACAAATTATTCCTCACTCCTGTCCGCAATCCGAATATATAATGAGACTTTGCAACTACTGTAGCCATTTGACAAAATGATTAGCTAACCGTTTGTAGAAAAGTAAGATTAAAGCGCGTTGTCTAGTTTGTTTGTTGTGCATTTGTTTGACGCTGCAGTGTTGATTAGTTACTAGGGTAACGTTAACGGCAAGCTAGAGGAGAGATGTCTGTCACGCCCGTTACACCGCCCACAAACTGTTTCCCAAAACATTAACGGCCGTTGAAAAATGAAAAATTGCTACAGTAAAATCTGCATTGTTTTTTTATGAATATTTTTATCCAATCTACTATATCTGCAGTAGGAATGAGTTTGCAATGTTTTAAGATGATCAAAACGCAGCTGCAATTCTCCATTAAGACCACGTGATGGCGCCCATACAAAGCAGGACCAGCAGGACACACGAAATTGGACATCATCACCCCCGTCATGACCAAAAGTTATCAAAAGCATTTTTGTTTGTTACAGCGTTAAGCCTGAATGGCCTGACATAGATAGACATTAAAGCTTTAACATATTTACACAATTACATTTAATTTAGAGAAAACAGAAAGAAACAAATAAATTGTTTTGATTTTCACATAAGAATTAAGTGGAATACCAGTATGTTGTTAAATAGTTTAGTTTGATGTGTTAATAAACCATGTGTTTTTATAATTTCTAATTAAGGTTACAGGATTTTTTTTTTTATAAAACATTGATACCCACGAAAAAAGTTATTCTGGAGTGCACGCCAAAATGTTTATTGCAAATAACGCATTATATGAACTGAATTAAATGAAAATATTAAAGCGGGACCTTGAAGTTAACAAAAGTTAATAACAAAATTACATGTTTAACAACAAGTGGACAACACTTTACGTGAATTCACATTATTATTAAAATAATCGAACAACTGCGTATAAACAACTGTCAAGATGGCTTTATATTGTGATGAATTAAAATGCTTACACCCCACAGACATTTTGTATATTTATTATAATAATACCATGCTTCAAATAATACTATATTATTACATTAAAAGGAGCATTTTGCCATTCATAATTATGGTTTTGCTGTAGACCTTCCCTGGCTCATTTTGCCTGAACACTGAATAACTCTTGGGCTTAAACGGTTATTATTTGGTGACATATTATTTTAATATAAACTTTTATATTACGCACCTATGCCGTCAACATAAACCCGAAAAAGATTACCGGTATTTCCCCCAGCAGCGGAACCATTCTTTGTCGTTCTTTGTTTCCGTTAGGATTTTAATATTCCGCACACCACGGAAAGCAGCGCTGTACACACGTGAAGCTTTGGGATGCTGTGAAGTCTTCTGTTGCTGTATTTATTTGTCTCATTTCCGTTCTATATTATTTAATTATGGTAGAAATAGATGAGGATCCCCAGTTGGGGTTTGAATCTGACGAAGACGATGAGGAATTATCAGACGGCGGGGTGAGAATATAGTGCATTTCACGTGTTGTGTTTAGCCAGAGCGGGTTTACATTAGAACACAAGTTAATGCTACAAATTAACAACACAACCAGTGGTTTATAAAAAATGCAGAATACGTTTGTGTAATTTAATACACATTTTTGTCATGTAATTTTCTTTGTTCAGCTGCAAGAAGCTTTCGCTAAGGGGTTGCTTAAACCTGGAATGAATATTCCTCTGGATAAGCCAAAGAAAGTCATCAACAATGTGGTGAGTTGACCTCATATGACCTACACTTCATAACGTACATAATTTTTTATGATACAACCCTGTAAAGTGCGACATATTATATATTAGTCATTAACTTTATTTTTAAATGAAAGTGTACAGAACATTTAGACTGTAGACAGAATATAAATAAGAAAAAGCTTGCATATGTTTTACGTTTTATGCCCTATTTGATATGTCATTCATATTATGGTAATATAAATTAATTTAGTATTTTATATATATAGTCTCTGTAGTTTTATTTGTGGGTGTCAAAATATACGTGCGATACAATTCCTCAGAAGACTGATGTATCTAATTTGAAAGTTATATTTTAACAATGAAGTTGCTTTAGTCCAGTAAATCATCTTAAATATCGCTAACAAGGCAATTCTTGCTTGGTTAATAAAAATCATAAAAAAATGTAACCGCAAAAAGATGACCTGAAGGTGGACATTTTTAGAATGACACTAAAAGTCCTTTTTCTTGCTATAAAAAGTATAAACTGACAATCAGCCGACAGAAGGCATGTAAAGCAAAGTTTTGAGAGGTTTTAGAACTTAATCTATCAAATATGATACATTATCATACAGATACAGGCTTTATCGGCTTAATATATGAATTGTGATTTGTTGAAAAATCTAATCCAACATCAATGTTTTTCATTCAGGAGGGTTTGAAGAAATGCCTTGCTGAGTTTAAGAAGACCCTTCCATGGGCTGAAAGGCTTGACCTCACCAACCAGCCAGCTGTTAACGTCATAGCAAAAGCAGAGGGCAAACCACAACAACCAGAAGGCAGTGAAGAGATCAATGCAGAGGATGACTTTCAGAGGGAGATGTATTTGTAAGTGTAACTTGGTCATGTAGAACAAGGATGCAGCTTGACTTATTTTGTGTACGAGGGTATATCTTATTTATCGATGTTCCCTATTTGGAAATCACATGCCTTTATGAAGGTACCGCAGTTTTAATTATTGACAGACTGCTTCTTTTTTTTTTTTAAAGGATTAATTCACTTCTGAATTAAAATTTCCTTATTTACTCACCTCTATGTCTATCAAGATGTTTATGTCTTTGTTTCTTCATTTGAAAAGAAATTAATGTTTTTGAGGAAAATGTTCCAGGATTTTTCTTCAACAGGAACCAATGTGTTGACGGTACAAATTGTATTTTCAATGCAGCTTCAAAGGGCTCTATGAAATGATCAGTCAATTTCTAAAAATTAAAATGTGTATACTTTTTAACCACCAATGTTTCTGTACGTAATTACGCAATGTGAAATGTAATGTAAAGTCGTGGACGCGGATCACAGAGCTAGTGCAAGACGAGCATTTGTGGTTAAAGTGTACCTACATTTTTATTTTTAGAAAATTATCGTTTTGCTAGATGAGACCCTTATTCCTCGGCTGGGATAATGAAGAGCCCTTTGAAGCTGCATTGAAACTGCAATTTGGACCTTCAACCTGTTGGTACTCAGTCCACAGGCATCTTTACACAGAAAACACGGCACAGAAACCGTTTCTGAAGCGGCATAACATCACAAAAATGTGCATTTACACAGACCGTTTAATGCTCCTCTGAAGCGGGTTGAAGCATTTACACAGGAATGAAAATCGCGGGAAACATTGCTTTGAACATTACAACAGTTTTAACAAAGTGTTATAAATTCATTTTAAAATAATGAAATGTATAAAAATAAATGGAAAAATACAGAATTTTAAATTATTTTCCTCTGCGTGCTACATATATATATATATATATATATATAGGCGCTTTTGATGTTTGTCATGATTCTGTATAGGCTATTGTAGCCTACGGTATAGCCTAGTTTTATATTCCATAATAAAATTGTGCCTGATTGAACAAATGCAATAAAAAATATATATTATTACGGGTAAATCACCGCAGGATTTAAAGTGGACGAGAAGTTTTTTTTAAAGAAACTAAAGTCACTTTGGAGCAGTCACAGCAAATTAACAATAATAGCGTTTCAGGACAGCAGATGTATCAGCAAATGCCAAATCTAATATCAAATATCGTTCTCAAGGAGATTATGTTTGGAATATAATATTACAATGCAAAATCACAGTGACGCCGACTGGTTTAAGCTTAACCCATCTGAGGGAAATGTTGCAGTGCGTTGCTCTGCCAGTCTCTTAAAGGAAGCTTACAAACGGGAAATGCCAATTTATTACACACAACGATGGTTTGCTTGACGATGTGAGTTAGAGCCCTACACAGGCCACAAATCTAGGCCCTAGCCCGGCCCGTGTCCGACAGCTTATCAAAACTCTCGGCCCGTGTCAGACTGGAGCCTGTGTTTTTTATTTATTTTTTTATCCTCCCTATTCCTCCCTATTATCCTCCCTATTTTGTAAAGTTTGAAGATTTTTTTGGTTTGTTAAATTAAAGTTTTAGTTTTTTAAATGACGACCAAGCGGCCGACAGTGAGTTAACCACATGTTTGATCAATTTAGCCTCTCAAATCAGCACTAAAGCTGGGCATACACGGTGCGATTTTCGTCCGATTTCGAGCCGAATTCTGACTCGTGCGACTCTTTTTTGGGTCGGGCCGATTTTCAGCTTTATCGTGCGTCGTTTGTCATGAGGTGTTCGTGCAGTGTACAGGGGGAAGCGAGAGGCGACAAACCTCTCCCGATCGGCAATCGGATGGTCGGATGAATTTCTGGCATGTCAGAAATTCTGGTCGCTCCTCGTGAGGTTATTAAACAGCTGAAGCAGAGATACTAACTGATTGCTCTATTTCTCATCACTGCGCCTGCGCGAAAGCAGAAGTTGAACCATTTCATCTTTAATGCAGCAAGAAAGAAAACGAAAAGAGGGAGATCTTTAAGTTCTGTAGGCAGTTATCAAATAGCAGAAATTTAGCAAACTATTGCTTGCCTCCAGTTCATTTTGTAAAATGGATAATCTAAGACGTTCAAACCACCGTGTTTAGCCTATCAGTGCCTCTTTTATTCATTTAACTTTGAATATTAATTTACTTGCACAAATTATTTTATTTACTATTATTTAATATTTACTTAATTTTATTATCATGGGAAAAATGTGAACCGTTGTCCATCATTTGACAAAAGAAAAGAATGACAAAATGTCATGGAGCAATATAGATTTTTTTTCTTTTCGTTTTAAATGAAAGAGTCAGTGGATATCACGCAAAAACGCAATGTGCACGAGAGTCTGTGAAAGTGAAAGTAAAATCTAACGAGCTTTCGGCGCATATTCTCACAGAGACAAGATCTTTAAAATATGCTGATATGCCTATAACTGTCTTAATTTATATTCTTAATATTTCTCTTGTGGCTCATATTTGTGAAACACATTAGAAGAGAAGTATAGGCCCATTTCGTGTTAAACAAGTTGTTTTTGAAATAAAGCTCCTCTTACTTTCTGATAATATTATTGCAGTATTATGACATATTATAGACTGATAATCATTTTAATTATAGGCCTATAATTCCTTGTTTAATTGGGCAAAATGTATTTAAATAATGAGGAGTAATGAAGCTAATCTATCTATTCTTTTATTATGCATAGTATCGGTTATGCATTGATGCGTTATAAAATTAGCGCGGGGCAATAAATGTAGCCTAATATCATTTTAATAATAAAAGTAGGCCTACCCTAATGTTCATTTATATACATAAATTGTAAATGCTAAATGCTCTTGATATCGATAGCTGATGCATTTGATAGGCTATCTCTATTATAGTTTTTTTCGCGCATCTTTCACTCGTACAGTGTGAGCAGACAAGTTGCGCTCGACGATCGGACCGCACAGTGTGAGCACACAAACCGTGAGCTTTGGCTTTACATCGCATGCGATCTACTCGTACAGTGTGCGTAGGTAACCTTGCTGAAATCGCACAGAAATCGCACCGTGAATGCCCAGCTTTAACTTGTCTTGCCTATAATAAAATCCAGATATGAAACACTTCAAGCATCACAATGTTTGTTTAAACGTTTAGCCTACTATCACCACCACCACAAAAGGGCATTTTTGACAAGCCGAGGCAGACTGACGCTGCTCACAAATGAAACGGGCTACACAATCTAAACAAATAAAAATAGAAACATGCAGGTTGTCTTACCTTACACCTCTCCGCAAAATGAATATAATTCCGATCTTCAATTCCCAATTCCCTTCAATTTAAATGTGATTACAGGACTCTTTTACTTTAATTCCTAGATGGTTTGTCTCTTGCTTCTTGATTCTCACGCCGCGGTTGTCATGACAATGGGGTAGTTTAAGGCGGCACAAGTTCGCGTTCATTTACACTGAATCAAAGCCGTTTCAGCATTGCCTTTGATACTAGGGGCCGAGGTGGATCAGACCCGGCATATTTTAAGTCTGCTTTAATGCGGCATTGCTTTAGAGCCTCCTTAACTCGGCTGTGTAAAGATGCCTAACTATATGAAGAAAAATTCTGGAATGTTTCCTCAATTTCTTTTCCACTGAAGAAAGAAAGACATGAACATCTTGGATGAGGTGGGGGTGAGTAAATTATAAGAATTTTAATTCTGAAGTCGATTAATCCTTTAATGGCAGATATTGATATCTAGAAAGCGGTGTGGCTAATAGATGAAATAATGCTATATTCATGTCATTATAATGATGGCAACCAGCATGTACTCAATTTCTGAATTAACACTGATTTTACACTATAATATTTGGAAATAGAGCTACATGATTAATTGTTAAAAGATTGCGAATTTGCGATCTCGATTTAAACACCCACACAATTTAATTCCTAAATTGGCAACGATTCTGCTGTGTCTATTAAACCTTTGACAAAATGGAACATTTTAAATCTCTGTTGCAGCTTCAGCACACGCTGCTCCAACGATTGCAAGGGGAGCTTTCTTTGATCGCTTTCTTTATAGAATTTTGTCACTGTTAAATAACAGATTATTTTCATCCTACTAAGAGAAACAACGCAAGTTGACATTTAGTCACTGGTTTGATTTACTGACACAGACAAAGAACTTCTGACTGTACATGAATCATTAAATTTCAGATCAGGCATTAGAATTAACAGTTACTTACAAGTTGCATTACTGTCGAGCCCAGGCACTGCACAATATTTTGTAATCCTCTATGGCATGTTTATTGTTTGGTAGCTCGATCTGGTTTAGCTCGATCAGTTAGTTAGGCTACCTATTCTATTGCATGTTATGCGTGAATCGGTGGGCGGGCTAAACAGAAGTAGGCGTTAATCTTCTGCAGAGGCGGTGCTTGCCTCCCTTTGATGTCATAGATCCCCACTTTGAAAAATCTGTCGTTTGCTGGACCTGGTGTCAATAAAAGCTTTTATTCGACTAACAAGGACGTTTTTAGTTCTGAAAATTACAGGATATTTTCATAGTATGATGACTAGGGATTCACCGAATGTTCGGCAACCAAAATTATTTGGCCGAAAATAATAAGTGAAAAGACCGAATATATTTAACCGAACAATGACGCGATCAAATATAGCAACTAGCGCGTGTGAGAGAGCGGCGTGCACGCTTCTAAATGCAACAAACATGTCAGAAGTGTGGAAGCATTAAAGTGTCCGAGTTAGATGCAAAAATTACTGTTTGCAGACACAAAGCACCCTCAGTTGATACTGTAATGTATTGGCAGAACGTCAAATGTATCCATTTACAACGTGTTTCAGGTTCGCAAAACCTCTCATGAACCAACAAAGTGTAGACACGAATCGACGCAAGTACGATAATTATTGTGCATTGTTAGCAGCTTCGTTGAACTTTGTACTTTGACATAGCGACAGCGTTTAGTGATCGTAAATGGAGCGGTCATGGCTTGCTTTCTAGTCTACAGTCTCTATATAATATAATCCAATCCATTGAATAAAACAATTTTTCATGTTGCAAAAAGGATTAATGGCCAATTGCACGCCGCAAGTTTCGGAAGTGAAATAGTAATGCATTAAAGCAATGTAAAGGCAGACCAATAGATTAATAGAAAAATGTTGCAAAATATTTTTGAAATTCTAAATCATCTTAAATGTCTCACTGTACACTCACTGCTGTGGAGGAGCCGTTAGCCTACATCTGCACTTTAATAGAGCACCCTCAGTGATTTCAGAAGCACCCTCAAGTGATTTGATTGATACCTGTAGACATAATAGGCCAAAGATTAGGCATAAGATGGCCAAATAATTTTATTTTACTTTTTTATTTTAAGTTATATTGTGCTTTGTTTGTATAATGTCTACTGGAATGCTAAAAAATGTTCAGTATTAAATAAATCTTTTTAAATTATAGTTTTGTAATTTGTAAAACAAAATAGTAAAAAGCTAATTTTTACTATTTAATTTATGCAATAGTGAAAAAATGGATAAAATAAATTAGGAAAAAAAAAATAACCCTTCGGTATTCGGCCAAGTGTTTTATTATTATTATTATTATCGGACTTCGGCCAAGAATTTTCATTTCGGTGCATCCTAATGATGACCTCTTATAACATTTCTGGGTGAACTAACCCTTTAACTGTTGTGTTACAGCTACCGACAGGCCCAAGCAACTGTTTTATTGGCGCTGCCAAAGCTGCACAAGTTCAAGATTCCTACCAAGCGACCTGAGGATTACTTTGCAGAGATGGCCAAGACCGATCAGCACATGCAGAAGGTAAGAACGTATGCACATATGCTCTGTTGACTTGACATGGCGACTCTGCTTTATAGAAAACTCTTGGGCCTGTGCACAATGGGAGTAGGAGACCCAATAGTCTCCAACCCACAGGCAAGCTTTAAAAAATACTCAAACATAAGCTACCATTTAGGAGTCAGTTTTTTTTTTATTAAAGAAATTGAATCCTTTTATTCAACAATGATGCATTAAATTGATCAAAAGTGATAGCAAAGACATAGTTACAAAATATTTCTATTTTAAATCTATGCTGTTCTTTTGAACTAGCTTTTTATCAAAGAATCCTGAAAAGTGTCAGTAGCCATGTTTCCATCCATCTCGCTTCAAAATTTCGCTTAAAGAAATGCTAGAATGGAACGTCAAGATGCGCATAAAAATTTAGTCCTTAATATGTAAAAAATCTCATGTGACTTTGCCTCAGCATAGGATGTGATTGGATAACTGGACTAACCAGCAGATCAGTTTCATTGCACAGCATCTCAACTGTTGTATGATTTTTCTGAAATGCCTGAGCCAAAGTCTGTCATCAGAATGATTTGGTATGATGACCATTCAGAAGCGTCTCCCATGATTGTGTTCTACAACACCAGCATATGAATGCAAGAAAACATGACAAACATTTATTGCGTTTCGTCTGTATGCTCTGAAACGCAAGTCATTTATGATGAAGGAAAATAGAGCCACAGCGGCTTCCCTGATTGCAGCTATTTCCATTTTTATTACAGATATTTTGCACTAATTTCCCAGGAAGTGACAATTTTGTTCTCTTGAACACATGGGATGGGAATAGTACATTATTCGCAAATGTGCTATAGAGCTCCAGAGGTTGGCATCACGCAATCTAGAGTCCGCCATTTTGGCAGGCAATCAGGGGAGTGCTAGAGCGGCTGTAGCATTGGTATCTATAAAATCATTTAAAACCAGACTGTTTAAACCTTACTATGTCAACATGATGGACAGCTGAGGTGCACCAGGATGTCAGAACAGGCAGGGGAAAGCAAAGGGGAAAATTTTATTGTTGAAATGCAGTGAATTTCAGTTTATTCTTCATTTTACCTCATTTTGCCTCATGTTATTAATGATAAAAATAAGTTCCCATTAAATAGGATACTTATGCCGCGTTCCAGGCAACCCGTAACCCTTGTTTTTCCAACCTTCTACCCGTGAAAGTGGACTGGAACGGCAGCCAAACCCGTGACTTCCCACCCGTGAACTCGTACTAGATCGATGTACTCCCAGTTACGAGTTTTGACGTCACATAGCCCGCGAAGCAACAATGGTAGCCCCCTACGGACGCAGTGTTTATGAAACAAATATACAAATAACGTAAAATAAAAGATATAACAGCTTTTCTTGCCGTCTGCGCTATTTTTCTCCTCCGTTTCCCTCAAATAAGCAAGGAGTAAGCACCTTTGGCGATAGAAATGATTGTAAATGAGCATACACCCCGTACGGTCCGCCATGCTTTGTTTACATCTAACGACCACACAATTCCTTGCGCTCAGGCAGTTTGGCGTGACTTTGACTGGAACACTACTAAGTCGTGAGTCGTGGTTTGAAGTTGTAATTTACGGGCTCAAAAACCTGCCTGAAACGCAGCATTAATCATGAAGAAAATGAAAGTGAAAAAGTGAAGTGACATGTGGCCAAGTATGGTGACCCATACTTGGAATTTGTGCTCTGCATTTAACCCATCCAAGTGCACACACACACCGTGAACACACACCCGGAGCAGTGGGCAGCCATATTGCTGCAGCGCCCGGGGAACAGTTGGGGGTTCGGTGCCTTGCTCAAGGGTCTCACCTCAGTCATGGTATAGAGGGTGGAGGAGGGTGCTGGTTATTCACTCCCCGCCACCGACAATTCCTGCCGGACCTGAGAATCGAACCCACAACCTTCCGGTTATAAGTCTGACTCTCTAACCATTAGGCCACGACTGCCCAATAACATGTTTTTATTAATAATTAACATTCAGAAACTGTAGGCTATTTGAAACAAAATTAAGGATCAATAAGTAAATACTGAAACAAACAAAAAAAGAAATTGCATTTATTGATTATGACTGATTATTTTATTTGATGTGCACAACACTGACCGATGGGACAGATGCACACAGCGGCGTGCTGTTTTGGATGGGTTTGTGTTAACCGCTAACATAGTAAACTGTTTGCATAGTTTTCTCTCTAAAAATGTAAGCGAGTGAATATGTCAGCATCATATACGTGTTATGTTTAATCTATTAAGTTTTGCTTTGTACTGGTCTATGTCTTTTGAATTAAAGTCCGCAGTGAACTCTGTTGCCTTGAAACCATAGACTGTAAAAAAAATAAGGACGTAGTGTCCGTGACGTCACCTGTAGGTTTCTGAAGAGCAGTTTTGAAGGGTAAAGTCGGCCGTCGCCATCTTGGCAGCACGTCACCGCGTGTCACTCCTGGATAACTGAAAATGGGCAAAGAGGCAGGATTTGGGTGGAGCTGAGGTGACGTGATGACTAACAGACATCAGACAAACGACAATCCACCTGTCACTCAGTGGCCACGCCCTTAATTATGCAGATCTTTAAGGCTTTATATAATGTAAACAAATGAGATATAAAAAAATTCACCCCCCTCACAGGTGTCATGAAGGGCAAAATTAGCCGTACAGACCAAAACCACAATTTGTACCAGGCTGTAAACAGGTTTTTTTCTGCTGTAAAGGGAGCCTGTCTTTAGCGGCCAATAAGGCGCTGTAAACAGAATGGGTGATTACGTGACGTCCGGAGCTCTATATTCCCATTTTGCGCGCAAGTTAAATTCACAACTTTGGATGGAAACATTGCTGCTCTACGCATATTAGAATGGTTTCTGAAGGATCATGCGACACCGAAGACTATAGAGTACTGATGCTGAAAATTCATCTTTGACATCACAGCAATAGATTACATTTTAAAACGTATTACAATAGAAAAGTTATTTTAAATGGTAGTAATGTTTCACAAGTATCAGAGAATTGAGGAATTAAACATTTAAAAACATTTTTAAAATCTTACCGACCCCCAACATTTTGAATTGTTGTTTACAAGAAAACATGGGTAGATTAAAATGGCAACATGGGATGCAAATCAGACAGAAGAATTCAAATTCATTGTCAATTTCAAAATCCTTCTATATGTTGTTTTGTTTGTTTGTAACAGGTTAGGAAAACACTGCTGTTTAAGCAAGCGGCGATGGAGAAGTCAGAAAAAGCCAAGAAGCTCAGAGAACAGAGGAAATATGGCAAAAAGGTCAGTTTTGAAGCAGCTCCCAGATTCTCTCCAAATTATGTTTTTAGGGTTTGTTCTTGGGTGCTGGACAGACGGTTTTGTTTTACATCTCTGGCTCTACAGGTTCAAACACAGGTGATTCAGAACAGGCAGAAACAGAAGAAAGCAATGCTGTCAGCTGTGAAGAAATATCAGAAAGGTACATTTTCATATGGGCATATTATCAGAGCGACATGTTTTCACTTTTATCACATTGCTGCCAAGGTTATCCAAGCAAAGGTTTATATTCACTATACTCGTGGAGCAAATTTTCACTCAGTGTTTGTCTTACAGGAATGACAGATAAACTGGACTTCCTTGAAGGAGATCAAGAACAGAAACCGAAAGGGTCAGCAGCAAAAAAGCAAATTAACACAAAAGGGTACGCATTGACTATATTTGCTGTTTTTCAATATTGTGACTGTATATTGAGGTTCTTGAAGGGCTCCAGACTAACTGTTTTTTTTTTTTTACTTTCAAGTTATGTGAAGCACTTGAAAGTCTTTGAAAAGTGTTTGAAATTCCCTCAATGAATAATGTAAAAACATTTGAGTATTTCTGCCACTAGTCAAGTCTGGAGCCCTATGTATGTTATTTATTTATTTGATAATAAATGTTTGTCCTGCTGTCTTTAGTCCTAATGCTAAGAAGAAATACAAGGATCAGAGGTTTGGCTTTGGGGGCAAGAAGAAGGGCACCAAATGGAACACCAAAGACAGTCATGATGACGTTTCTGGATTCAAGGCCAAAATGGCTCATGGGAAAGGTGGGAAAAGAAGCGGCAAAGGAGGCAAGACGAATGTAAGTGATGTTTTTTTTTTAATGCTAACTCTGTTAACCAAGATACTTTTGAAAATTATATTTTGTCCACATCAGCATTTTCAAGCATTTCCCAAAAGTTTCTTGTCCACACTGAAATGTCAGAAAATGTTAAAATGATCTAAAACATAATAGAAGTTCACTGAGATGATACAGAGAGACCAGGGCCAGTTGCATAAACTTAGCCACTATCTCTTAAAGGGGCACTGTGTACATTTTAGTGTCATCTAACCAGGGTGTCCGCTGGTCCTTAACAAGTCTTAATGTCTTAAATTCAGATTTGATGGGTCTTAAACATTTTTGGTCATATTACTGGGAAAATTTCTCCAGTCTGACGGACACAGTGACTGCTGACAAACTGCAGATTTCCCCAGGGTCGTCATCAGAGAGAATTGCGATGGCAGAATCATGTCTAACTACAGCTAATGTTAGCTGACCAGCCTCCTAACTAGTTTAAATGGGTTCATGCAAGTTTACACAAATGGCAGCATCATATCACGAGAATGCTTCTTCTGATTTTATTACATTCAGCGATTAGATAATGGATAGTGTATTTCTTTCTTTATCAGTGTCGCGCTGTTGTTGAGGCTAGCGCTGCCTGTTTGTGATAAAACTTTCATGGAGAAATAAAATGAGCGTAATGGTTAACTCATTTTTTAGGGTAGCTTTTTATTGAACGTTTGTATCAATTTTATGTAGTTTTTAATTTAACATTCTTCTTTTTTAATAATTTTTCTTTTTTGTTTATTTCTATTTTTGTGTACTATGTTTTGTCTGTTTCTCGTTGTGTCTTCAAAAATGCGGGTATACATGCTTTAAGTTGCTTCAGTTGGACATATGATATTGAGGTCCTGTTTAGTAACATAAGTAAGTTTAGTCTCATTCTGATTTTGAAACCCCATAACAATTTCCTGAGATATTGATTTACCACAAACTATTTGAAAATGTCAGATTTAAATAATTGCAAATATATTCATATTTCCATAATGTAAAAGTTGATAATTCAGTCAGTGCCAGTCATATTTAGAGACAGAAGAGGGAGTGGTCATGATGAAGCCTCCAAAATGGTATCTCTGAAAATCCCTGAATGTACTCTTTATAGGACACGCAGACTTAAAACTGTGACGCGTATGGTGTCAAAAACAAAATCACTAAAACATATCCACTACAGTTAAAGGAACACGCCAACTTTTTGGGACTTTGGCTTATTAACCGTATTCCCCAGAGTTAGATAAGTCCATACATACCATTCTCACCCCCCCCCCCCCCCAAGCCTATCTTAGCACAAAGACTGGAGGTAAACGGCTCCAACTAACCTACTGCTCAATAATTGACAAAATAACTATAACATTTTCCTATTTACATGTTGTGATGTGTATTGTCTCAGCATGTACAAATAACAAGGTTACATGAGACACATCCATCTTATAAACGTATACATACTGGGGACTATATTCTCAGACAAGAACGGCCCCAGACAAAGTTCTCATGCTGTTCTTTTGGTACGATCATTTTCTTAGCAAAATATCTCTCAATTTACTGGTGCGTGCAGGTTGCACTCAATCACTATTCCATGTATGGTGTAAAACCCAATCGTCCTCATGTTTTGTTGCAGGGCAGCAATTGCAAGTAAACTTGTCAGTCATCTTTGCAGGAATGTAATATGAAGATATTATCTACCGGTATGTGCGCATAGCACACACCTTTGGCTTGGCTTGCTCAGTTGGGGACACAAATTTTCAACTAAACATCCAAGTAAATATGATTAGTAAACTAAATTAACCATATAAACTAAATTACTGATCTGCCCACATTGTCACTGATAATTGAAATGAGCTAGATGACATCACCGTTTTCTCCGGAGCGGCTGTACGGCCGAATCAAATTCTGTTGCATTATTTTCCTGTTTAACACTGTGAAGCTGCTTTGAAACAATCTGCATTGTACAAAGCGCTATATAAATAAAGTTGACTTGACGTACCAGTATAAACATGGGTATCCATTGATACAATATGAGTAACATGACTAAACATGGATCGTCATTTTCAAATGCCTCAGTTTTTTACAGTTCACACTACAACTTGAAAACAACTGCATTTTCAAATGTATCCACTTGGGAGAGCATCTTCAAACAGCTATGGAAGCTTGTTTCCGCCACAGAATAAAAGAGAATCACGACATCTCACAATTCAGACTTTTTTTTTTTTTGCGAGTTACAAAGTCAGAATTGCATGATATAAATTCCCAATTTTGAGAAAAAAGTCAGAAATGTGTGATTTTATAAATTAAAGTCAGAATTGTGAGTTAAGTCAGAATCGCATGATATAAAAGAAAAAAAGTCAGAATTGTTAGTTATAAAGTTTATTTTAAAGTTTCGTGATTTTATAAATTCACAGTTTTGAGTGAAAAAAAGTCTGAATTGCGACAATTGTATCATGCAATTTTGAGACCTTTTTATTTATAAATTTTTTTTCTGTGGCGGAAACAAGTTCCACAATAAGCTCCTTTTTCGCAGGACAAAAACACGTCCGTGTGGATGGAAGACCAAAACGGCGAGGAAAAATGTTTTCAAATGTATCCAGATTAGATGCAGCCTTATTGCTATTGTTTTGTTGTAACATTTTTAAAGACTCCACGTTTTCCTCTCTTTCTTTTTTATATAGAAACGGCCAGGGAAGGAGACGAGGAGAAAGATGAAGGGACGCAAATGAGCTGTATCTCTTCATCAGTAGCGCTCACTGAAATGGATTGTGCCATTAAGAAGACTTTATCTTTTTTTTTAATCTCCTCTCTTTCTTATCACTTGGGTGAAGTCAGGGCTCTGTTCTTTTTTTCGCCCTGACAAACACCTTTGTATTTTTCAAAAGACTTCTCCGTGTTGGCTGAGAGGTATTGTTTCCGAAGATTTTTTTAAAATGTTTGTATTTAGCAGACTAATAACGCCACAAATAAAACCCTTCAGGATGGTGTCACTGCATTTGGAAACCATTTATGATCACCATAACATAATTCTGAAAAGTATACCATAGATTGTTTGTAGATTTGTTTTTTTTTTAAATGTAAAAATACAAACAAACAGTGATTTATAAAACTAGTTTTCCCTAGATGTCTGGATCCAGCAAGCACACAGCGCTGTACTAAATAAGTCAGCAAACCAAATCTCTTTTTCCAGTGATGTTTGTATTTGCAATGGGAACGTGCTTTATCAGCTTAAATTGTGTGTACACAAATTTGAATTTGGCACACACTAGATCGGAGTTTCACATTCAGCAACGCTCTGTGCCAGAGGAGCACATTAATATTCATGAGATTGTAATTAGTTTATCTGCCCACTGGTCCTGGTTGTAGTATTCTGACAGTGTCGTTCCTGTGCCGTCTGGGTTCAGATAAGTAGATGAAGTGAGATGTGCATCCTGGGAATATTAATGTCTCTTTTCCAGAGTACACAGTTTTCCAGAGTTACACGGCAAAAAGAGCTGCTTTGGTTGTGTTTTACAAAATCAGAAATACAATAAATTGTCAGAATGGAACAGTTTATTGATTTAAATACTCTTCCAGCTTTAGGATAATACATCCTGAACATCATTACTACCTCAAAAAGCCTAAACAACAGGGCCAAATGTATAAAAAATATCAAGCTTAACCGCTTTTAACATTCAACTTTCCAGTCTAATCAGTTGGAATTAGAGCTGTCAGATTAAAAAACTGCAACAAATAAAGACTGATACCATAATCGATTGTAGTGTAAAAACAAATGTCAAACTGTTGCCTTTACTGGAACAAAGATAGCATTGGTTTCAGCTGTATCTTCTAAAAATCATTAATAGAACAGTCGCAGTAATGAACTTGCACTGTAACTGCCATTGAAAGTAGAAAGGAATATGGGAAAACTCCTATTTTTGAAAAGGATGTATTGAATTGTGTTATACAGATGATTTGGTATCAGTCAAAGAGAAGCTGAAGGTCTCATCTTTTCAGGGTGTGTTCCTTGAGGAAAGACTTTCAACAGGTACAACAACCATTTCCTGGTTACCACCAACTTGGCTTTCTGTATCAAGCAAGCAGAACAGACAACTGTATGAACAAAATGGAAAACTAGAAGAAAGTTTTTTCTGAGAGAAATTATTTTGTCTTTTGACACTTGCTGAATATTTAAGAACATGCATTTTGAATCTGTATAATATGTAGTGTAACATTACTTTATCTAGTTCAACACTGAAGCTGATTAGATTATCATTGCATTTGGGTCAAAATAGGTCAATAAAATGTATTTCAAATCAATGTATACCAAGACACTTGAGACCTAAGATATCAGCGCCATATTTGGACACTGGCGGCTTCAATGGAAGAAATTGAAGGTGCATCATCCAACTTTTTTTACAGTCTATGGTTGTGATTGGTCAAAGACCTCAAGTGTGTGTTGGAAATGTAATGGCCCTTACAATCACTAGTTTCTGCTTCCAAGTGTTCTAAAGCATTGATTTCCTGTTTTCAAGAGGGGTTTTGCTTTCCCATCCAAACACACAATGTCTCCACGACATGACAGCAACGCTTCAATTGACTAAAACCTTTTGGTTTTTTTTTGCGTATACTTTATGCTAATTTTGCACATTGTGACGTAGGTGTCTGAAGGAAGTTATATCTGGACTTCGATCGAGGTGTTCTAGCCAGGTCTGGAGCAGCATTCTCTTTTAGATAGAATAAATCTCTTCATGGGAGACTGAGCTTTGTAACTTTTCAAGTCGTAGATGCACAAACGTTACACACTAAAAGGAAATGGGCCCCTTTAAGTGGTAGTGTTTTTCCTTTCCCCTACTATTATTAGAATAATCAACAATGTAATATGTTCCTATCTTTAATACCTGGGACACTTGCAGCTTGAGGAGGAACCTCAGATCTTCCTTGCTCTCCGGTCATGTGGTACTGTGAATGTTGGGAACGTTCATCTCTCAGTCCTGGATATGGGAGGTACGGACTATACTGCGGAACATGGTTCTCCAGAAAACACAAGAACAGGACATACAGACTTCGTGTAAATACAACAGTTTTGGTGGAAATTACCTAAACTTTAATGGAATGATCATAAAAATTATCTCCCTCTTGATTTACACTCTTCCCAAATATTTTCATAGCCACTGAAAAATATAACGGTTTATTCAGATGGTGCAGGACTGCCATCTGCAGATTATGGACAATAAAGTGAATAGAAAAAGGACATCAAAGAAGTTAAACTAGCTTTGGGTTTTCATGCTTTTTTTTTAACCTCTGATATACTGTAAGTTGACTGATAACGGGGAATAAGAAATAAGACATAATTTCTCCCTTTTTCTTAGAAGTCTGAGCAGCCCAAAATTTTATTGTGACTGTGTGAATGCCCTTGATAAAAAGGTTGATTAAAAAAGTTATTTTTCAACTGTAAAGTCAGAATTGTGCGTTATAACGTCAGAATTGTGTGATAAAGTTGCAATTGCGAGTTATAAAGTCAGAATTGTGAGATATAAAGTCAGAGTTGTGAGATATAAAGTCATAATTGTGAGATATAAAGTCAGAATTGCGTGATATAAGTCAGAATTGTGAAATATAAAGTCAGAAATGTGAGATATAAAGTCAGAATTGCGAGATATAAAGTCAGAATTGCGTGATATAAAGTCAGAATTGCGAGATATAAAGTCCGAATTGTGATATATAAAGTCAGAATTGCGTGAAATAAGTCATAATTGTGAAATATAAAGTCAGAAATGTGAGATATAAAGTCAGAATTGCGAGATATAAAGTCAGAATTGCGTGATATAAAGTCAGAATTGCGAGATATAAAGTCAGAATTGCGTGATTTAAAGTCAGAATTGCGAGATATAAAGTCAGATTTGCGAGATATAAAGTCATAATTGCGTGATATAAGTCATAATTGTGAAATATAAAGTCAGAATTGTGAGATATAAAGTCAGAATTGCGTGATATAAGATACATGATAGTTTGAAGGCATTTTCATGAGTGCCACTGCAGAACAATCATGCTTGTGGAACATACTTGCCGAGTCTCCAGTGGATGAGACAGCGCTCCTGGTGGCAAGGGAACAAATCCAACATGTTCCCTGAATGCTCCTGGTGCAGGCGGTCTCAGGCTCACCAGCACCGCCGGGAACATGTATCTGTCCGGGTAATGCGGGTGCAAGGGAAGAGGGATTGTGAACATATCAGCTGGATACATTTGCCCAGGGATTGCCTCTGTAATTATGTACTCTCCAGACGGTGAATCTGCGAATATATGCAGTATTATTCGGTTACACTTTCAAATAACTTTTAAACATTAACACATTATTCAATGCTTAAAATATGTATTCATTACACTGTAAAAATGTTTTGGCATGTAACAAAAAATAGCTACTTTTATGCAAATAAAAAGTTAAATGGGTGAGACTAAACAGCCAATCACATTTTTGATAGACGACCAGAAGTCCCATATGATTGGCTGGCTCTTTAACTGTAAGGTGAAAACACCTGTTTGCCTTGTATTTAACTTGAACCAGCTGGATTAGCTGCATAATTCTTTATTAAGATGGACCTCCAAAATGGCTATCTCGACTGCTAAGAAAGTAACACAGTCCGGACCGAGTTTTGAATATTCCCGCGAACAGGCTATTAACCATAGCAGGGGAGAGTTTTTAAAATCAAATGTAAGACTGTTTAAGACTTACACGAACGAATCGCATGAATCTGTTCATAAAGAACAAACCCATACAATCTCAAAATAATCATGTATCTCGGATTATTTTATTTGATTTAGCGGGTACACATTTAACAGGAACTAAATACTGCTGATCAACAAAAAAGGGAAACTGCAAGTTTAAAATACTCAAGACATGTTTTATTTTACCAATACTATCCAGAACAAAAAATACCATTTTAATTATAAGCATGGCCGAAATAACGTTACATGACCGAGACCCGTATTTTGAAATGTTTATGCTTTACTAAAAGTTGGTCATTTACAAAGATGAGGGAGATATAATACACCAGCTTACATCCATCTACACTAAATATTACAATATAAACACCTTAAAGTAAACATTGTTACAATTAATCAAAAGTAGATCGGATTAAACAAATGCACTGTCTGAAACCCGCGAGCGCGAGCCTAGTGGAGGGTGGAGTAGATCGGGAACGCGCAACAGCAGCGCTGCGTTTGTGTGTAATGAAATCATCGCCATATTAAGCCGCCTTCCCTTTCCACTGCACACCGCAATCTAACCAGGCCGTTTCTAACCAACTTTTCAAATGATAATCAAGACTTTTCTTATACCATTTAAGATATTTAAGAATTGTATGACCCTAAATGTGATCAAACTTAATTTATAAGACATTCATAAATAATACTGTTATTTAACCACGATTAACAGGTTACAAAAATCCTATTTATGTTTTTTTTAAATACGATAAAGTGCACTTGCAATGCCTGAAAATGTAATTTCCTTTTGATTAATTTGATTCTTATTGCATGAAATGTTGATTTTCATTGTAAATGGAATGTAAACTAACACTGATAGGCCTAATTATTTAGGTGTAAGTTAACTTCATAATGTTTTGTGTAAACAACACAAAATTTTATAAACACGCTGTAATAAGAGTCGCTGGTACATTTATATTGGTGTAACATGGCTATTTAAACAAAGGATGTGGCTGAAATAAAATGATTAACTTAACGTTGCTAATCAGAAAAGACGGTTTTGAAACTTAGTATTAAAGTTAATTATAAGAAACACAAACCTCCAACAAGAGCGCCGCTCGGTCCCGGCGGTGTCCTCAGGTCGCAATAAACCGCGCCCGAGCTAACGGAACCGCGGAGGTCAATGTACGTTTTATCGGCCGTGCCATGTCGACTAACGGGCGCTTTCATGGCATTCTCCTTTCTTGCGCCGACGCCAGTTTCGCCATTCACTCCGTTAGTTGAAGTAATGTGACCCTCGGAGACCGTTTTTCTGTCAGATCGAGCGTTCTGCGCGGTAGCCGGTCCCTGAACGGATTTGATCCGTCGTTGAGATGCCAGAATTTTGGTCCGCTCGTTGATGAGCGAACACTTCCAGCACAAGCACTGCCTGAACTGACATTTTCCCGAATGGCCTTTTAACTGGACGACGAAGCCATGGTTACGACATCTCGCACACTTCGGACTGCGCGCGGCCTTTTCTGCCGTTATTCGATCATTTGGTGCCGCTTCTGTAATAGTTGCCATCACTAAAGACACGAATAACTGTATCAAGAATAGTTTGAAATGTCTAATTAATTTGTCACATTTGAATAAATTTCGTGTGCAGGGGTGTGTCCTCCAAACTCTTGAAATTGGCTGAAACGATTCACGTGATGCCAGGTGGCGTGAGAGAATCAGAAAATGGACTTTCTCAGGCTCGTCTAGACACAGCGGAATTCCCCTACAGCCGAGTATTCATATTAAAATAAATAACTTTTGACTTTGCAATGTATACCACAATAAGCACATTTATGATAAACTGACAGAAATTAAAGCTTTTCATTTTATATTCAACAAAAAAATATTAAAATATGATTTATGTGGATTACAATTGGGCATGTATTGTATAACCTATATCTGACCTAAGTGATAGGCTAAACCATAAATGCTAAAACTAATTTTTTATATTTTAAAATACATTAAAGAAGAAAATATTAGCTTTAACATACATTTTTTTAGGCTAAATAATTTTGTTCTGTATATTATAATTCCAATATCAGACCCACTGATCTAGCCTATATAAATGACTTAAAAATATTACCAAAAGAAAAGCGCTTTATAAGATTAATCAGATTAAATTACATATATCCTTCTAATAAATTTCTACATTTAAAATGTAATTTTAAAAATGCGCCTTAATCGCTTTTTTGTTTTTTTCTCTCTGAAGAAATTATTATTTAATTATGTGTTATGTTTATCTTTTTGTGTGTGTGTTGAGCTTTCCATGCCAGTATTTTCTCTGTATTTTGACTGTTCTGTGCCATTTTGTTGTAATTCAGATTTTGCATTTAAAAAATAGAAAAGATCAGTGCATGTATCATATGCTGCTTTTAAAAAAAAATAAAAAAAATAATGGTTTATCTCACTGTTGACCCTTTGCACAAGTTCATCCACTGGTTTAAGTTGGGTTTAGATTTAAACCATCTGCACGAATGAAACACTTTCCAAGACATAACAAGAAATTAATAAAAAAATCAAACTCTTTGTTTTACAGACAAATGCCAAACCTAATTAACTTCTCCGTGATGGATAGTTCAACCAACCAGTTCTGCTCATATCTCCAAAAGGGCTGCACCATATCACAACCAAGGAACACATGCTCTTAATTTTCAATATTTGTTTCACCAAAAAAACACAATTATTCACTTAAAAATTAATTGGTAGGATAAATCTAATTTTAAATGTGAAAGTTCACCTTATTGGAGGGAGGGGAAAATATTTTATTATATCTTTTATTTTGTTTTATTATTTTCAAACGTATCAAAATCTTTCAGTGGCATTTTTTTTTATCTATCCCTAAAGTGGATTGGCAGCCACCTGCTGCCAGTTTACATAATCTGGGTACATGCCAAGTTCATGACAATAGGGTCTTTGCCCCTGTAAATTTTCCCTTTGAATGCTATGTTGTGGTCGGCTACATTCATAGTTAAGCAGTCGGGGGAGGGGGTTCAGCCCCATCTTACTGCTATTAAAATGACTGATTATCCTGTCAGGATCGCTCTGGCCTAGTTTTGACTGACAGAATTGTTCATGTTGGCACAGTGCCACAGATGCAGTCTATAGTACTGTAACTCTTTTACAAGGTCACCTAACCCCATTATCCTAATAAGGGTTATAATTAATGCAATTTAAAAACTGATCCTCGCATACTTTTTCTGCCTTGCTTCATTTCTGTATGTTGCTTCAGGGTGATTCGTTTTTGAGGATATGCACGTGAACATACCGGAGGGGTGTTTCAAGATTTTTAGGCTAAGGGGACGTTTACAACGTTGGGGGCCTGAAAATGCAAACTTTTGAAAACGAGTTTCAAAGTGCAAGTTTTTGAAAACGTTACCATTCTTGTCTCTGTGTAAACTACAAAAACGTGAATTTGTGAAAACGGTTACATCATGCGCATACGTATTATGTGTTCAGTCTATAGACGCGTAGTGTTTCTTTACAAAGTGACATCGCCATCTACTGGCCGGGCAGCTGAATACAGCTTTTTTAGTCGTTTTTGTGGATCCGTCTGAACGGAGATTGTTTTGACAAAACTGTTGTCTTGTCATTACATGAAAAATGTTCCTGTTGTTTTCATTGTCGTGTAAACGTACCCTTAATTGTCCATGTCTGTTTTCAATGTATCTGTTTGGAAATTCACAGGGAAAACTATATATAGTACTGCGTACGCGCACAGTCGAACGCACAGCCTTGCAAAGTATACTTCTTTTGACTCGTACACAATTTGATGCTTACGCAGTTTTGAGCAAGTTCTCAGTACGAGTTACAATGTGAATGTAAATACCGCAAAACAATTAAATGCGCATGTGCGACCTGCACGCACATACAGTATGTGCGTACTCTTCTGATGGTGAAATTTACGTCACGCGCACTGAACGCTGACCCTAGCGTATGTGTAAAAGTGAAGTATACTTTGGGTTTAAGTCACTTTAGCATCAGTAAATACATAAATAAATAGAATGAAATGTATTAGTCTTGCCAAAAATCTAGACCAACCACTAATTTTAATAGTTGCATGTTACTCTTTAATAAATAAATATAATTAAAAAATAAATAAAACAATAAGCTTTTTTTATGAGGGCTGTCAAAATTCGCACGTTAACGCATGCAATTATTTTTTTTCAGTTTAATGCGTTGAAAATATTTAACGCAATTAACGCAGCATCCTTTCTTCCCTGTCATCCTTTGGTTGCGCTACAGTAAATGATCATGCTATCATTCATTCAAGTGCTATTAAACCCTTCAACGCAAAAATAAAAACTTAAATCTGTATTGGCAAGCTGTCTGTGAAGCGGCTTTCTGATCGCATGAGTCGTGGGTGTGTCACACAGAGAGGAGATTCACAGACAGCGCACCAGTACACATTTAAGTTCTTATTTTTGCGTCTTATCGCACGATTGCGTTGAGGTCTCTTTCACGAAAAGTATGCCAAAATGTCAGATTTGTTGAGTATCCTTAAATGAGTAGTCTTAAATGAGATCACAGTGTTAAATGAACGCAAAGAGTTGTGAGGACATCGGATGCATGTCAGATCCGCATCATGTGCTTCAGATCTTAAAGTGACAGCAGCCTTATAAACATGCTATGACATCTGTCATTAATGTAAATCAAAGAACAGGAGGAAAGAAACTCAGTGCTTTTGACTGAACATTTGTAGCTTTAATAAGTATTAATCTATTTTAAATGCATAATTTATGCAGGGAAGACTGTGAAGTGTTTCATAACTCTATTCAATCTCTGCATATTTCCTACCTGTTAGATTAAATATGATATTATATTAAATATTAAAATATACTGTCTTTATGTCGTTTCTACATTCATTTGGAGATTAAATGGGAAATTATTACAATATAAAAATATATTAAAATCTTTAATGTGCGTTTACTCTTGATTAATTACAGAACATTTTTGATTAATTAGTTAATTTTTTTAATGGATTGACAGCTCTGTTTTTTATATATAAAATATATAATTTAATTAAGTAAATATAAATAATATTTCAAATAAAAAGAAAATATTTTTGTATAAAATATATACTGGCAATTACAATTGGGGAACTATTAAAGGGTTTTAAATGATGATACAAAATCTCTACAATATTAATAATACTATGATTCCTAGTATTGCTTTGACTCCATCGTGCCTCGTTCTCTAGTAAATAGTGTATGATAGCAGTAGCACACTACCCTTCAGTGCAGTTATTCATACTCGCTTACGTTTGATGTCGTCATTGATTCAAATTGCCAGTGAATCTATTGAAGATCCAGTGAGGGAGCGACGCCATCCGGACACGCTTTTGTTTGTGGATGAACACTCCAACCCGTTTCGGAAATGTGGGCAGAAATTGGGAAATTATTGTTTTTTCATTTTTTACTTGGGGAATTATACTCAGCAAAAGGTTTGTTGCATTCTCTTTTTTAGACATGGAATTATCCGAAGCCAGACTCTGAGTGAATGATGCTGTGTTGGTTATTTCGTGGATGCGCGAGACTAAACACTCTTGATTCTGCGCGGGCACATTTTAGCCGTGTGTTTCCACATTTTGCCAGCAAACCCATACATAACACTTAATTAATAAGCTAGTTTGCAAACACGAGTAAAATATTAAAGGTGGATGATGTGGCAGCATGAATTTGTTTCATGTCCATCACCATCCTTACAGAAACATTTTTTTTTGTCTGAAATAGCCTTGAAACAAAGATTTGAGGGTGTTTTCTTCGTTTTCTTTGTCATGGCTTCATTGAAGTGCGCGTGTAGTACTAGAATTGCTGGTCAAAGCACGCTGTGTTTGGATTTGCTCGGTTCAGTCATGTGTTATTGTGTAGTAGTAGATATATTGCGCTGTTTTCAAGTGATGGTTGCAGGTTATCTTGGAATGAGTGGAAGAGCAAATGCACGACTGTAATTCTCTTCACTGACGTTCTCAGGTACCGAAACTGGCACTGAGACGGAGTGCGAGGATGGACAGTTTCAGTGTAACAATAAGAGATGTATTCCCACCATATGGAGATGCGATGATGATGATGACTGCTCTGACAACAGCGATGAGGAGAACTGCCGTGAGTAGCGTTTACTCTCACACTGACACGTGTGTGAAAACGGCAGCCGTGCATAACGAAAGGTCAACAGACCAGACAAAAATGAGCCCTCACACACCAGCATTAATTCTTTGTCTGAGTGACTTTCCTTTTCAAATAATTACTCTATATAAAGCTATAATCAATGATTTCAAAAGCTAAAACATTTTCTAATTCTTTTCATGCAAGTGAATAGGAGAAACTGGATTGTTGTTGTCTCACTCTTCACTCTAGTTATTCTTCACACAATATTTGTTAAATGTCGATTCTTGTATAGAAAATGTATTACATATACACCGAAAATGTTTGGGGTCAGGAAGATTCTTTAATGTTTTTGAGAGAAGTCTCTTATGTTCACTAAGGCTGTATTTTTTATTTTAAAAAAGACAGTAAAAACAATAATATAGTGAAATATTACAATTTAAAGGGATAGTTCACCCAAAAATGAAAATTAGCCCATTATTTACTCACCCTCAAGTCATCCTAGGTGTATATGACATTCTTCTTTCAGACGAATAAAATCAGAGTTATAAGTCCTGGCTCTTCCAAGCTTTATAATGGCAGTGACTTGGTTCGTTTTTGAAGTCCATAAAAGTGCATCTATCCATCATGTAACTGCTCCACACGGCTTCAGGGGGTTAATAAAGGCCTTCTGAAGCGAAGTGGCGCATTTGTGTAAGAAAAATATCCATATTTAAAACTTTATAGACTAAAATAACTAACTTCCGGCGGTAAGCTGTAAGCAAGTCGACTTACAGCGAAAGAGTAACCCTTGACCCTTGACGTATTGACGAATGCAAAAGCGCAGAGGATAGAGCAAAACAAAACACCGGCCGTTAATTAAAAGTCTAAAGCGAGAATTTTTAAAGAGAAATGGCGGATGATTTCGATATAAGAGAAGAGGGGCTTGAGTTTGTTGCCCATCTCTATCCGCGTGAGACGCCGCGTCAAAGCTTGCGATGCACTTATACATTGAGTCAGGAGTATATCTTTCGCCGTAAGTCGACTTGCGTACCGCTGACCTCCGGAAGCTAGTTATTTTAGTGTATGCTTGGTGCATGCTGTGTATGCTTGATTCTCGATGACTGGTGCTTCCCCTCAGCACAAGTTTGGTATTGTTGTAAAGCACAGTATTCCAACTGAATTCCAATTCATAGCAAAATCTATTCGATGGGGGTTAATAAAGGCCTTCTGAAGCGAATAGATTAATTTTTGTAAGAAAAATATCCATATTTAACATGTTATAAAGTAAAATATCTAGCTTCCGGAGGTTACACTTTCTTCGTAAATTGAATAAATTATGGAATAATTTTTATTTTTGAGTGAACTATCCCTTTAAGTGAATGTTTGGTTAACTGTTGGGAAAGACGTTATATTAGTGTAGTAGGTCTTAATATATAGGCTGTTTGTCTCATTAATGTTACTCAAACAATTGTGGTATCATGGAAAAAAAGTTGAATATATATATTTTCCTACAGATATTTGGGTTAGGGTTATTTTGTTTTGGAACCAGAAAACTTTAACTTGATTTTTCTGAAAATCGACTTTTCTGACTCTATCGACTTCAAATAGGTGTAGCTTAGTAATTTTTTGTCTGATTTCAACAAATCATTGGCGTACAATCATTAGCATACAGTTTGGATTGGCGGTATGGTTCTGTTCTGGGCAAGAACTCCCTGCGCATCTATGCAGCCTAGCATGGATAAGAGCAGGGAGAGCAGCAATAACCCCCTTTAGGGTAAACAGAGCCAACATAATGTATTGCAGATATCATTAATGTCAATATTTAATCTACAAAATAATTCGGGAATTTAGTCTGATTCGAGGGGAATAAGAATACAAAATCATGACTGGACGAGAAGAGGGGTAAATGAGCTCTGGAGAAACGCGATAGCTGTTGATAATAATGAAGGAGCTTATATATGCTGTAATAGACATCCTATCCCTATAGGTAGTCATGATCAGGTGACAGTCAGCTGATGCCAGCTTGACTAACTTGACCCACCAGAACTGATGCTTGATAGTTATTAAAAGAGTGCATGAAGAGTACTCATATTTTAAACCTATTGCATCTGATTTGACTGTTTTTGGAGCATAAATTATGCAAACAAAAACTGCGGAATTCATCCAGCAAGGCATTCCATGCGTCATTCTTTCATTAGATGGTTAATTGCAGTACAAAAATACAATCCATGCATATGTGTGCTATTCACATTCAGTAACTTTCTCGCCTACTTTTAAGAGGTTTTTGTCATGTTACGATTGTCTCATCGCATCGGGTTATTTCTAGAGGCTCTGAAAACAGGTCAAAAGGAGTGTTGGCTTGTTTTTTTAAGCAATTTATGTGTCACCGCATCATGCGCCTGTTGAGTTTACTGTTTTGACTGCTCCTTCAAACGCTCTCAACAAAGGGCAGTCATGCAGTCTGAAGTTATTGCATCCAAGCAATGCAACACGTCCATGTGGGATCCTATCTGTCATAACAGGAAATGTATTTTCCCCTCCACTTTGTTCCTTAACTTGTATCACAATATTAGGTAAATCAAAAGGTATTTTTTGTCTACAATTTAATTTATGTATAAGATATAAATAAAAATATGTATTTACAATGATATATTTATATTTATTATTATTATATATTTTATAGAACGAATTAAAATGAGGTCATTTATAAGCCTGCTTGATTTTCTGCCGTTACAACTAGATAAATAGATTCTTGATCCTGATCTATTATTCCACACCTTGTCCTAACAACTATTGGCACAGACACAGCTGACCTCCACCCTAACGGATTCCCCTGATGCGCCTCCGTCCCATCCCCCCCGTGTCCCTTTTATCCTCCCCCTACACCACCATCCCAACCCCCATGTCAAATCCAACAGAATCATCCGCACACTGTCTATATATCCGCCTCTAATGCATGACAAGGCCACGCGTATGCATAGAATCGTGTGATGTGTTCCTGATTGAAATGATTCGTGACCTGCCCTCTCCATAGTGCGGATTGGCAAATGCAGCCATTTGATAATGTGTCCTGAAGATGAGTCATATTTGTCAGGCTTATTGAGTGCTGAACTGTCTTTCTGCAGTATGAAATGATTAATAATCTGATACTTAAGAGTATAAAATGAGTCAGAAGTGATTAATGTGAGAAGCAGCACATTAGGTATAGCACCTTTTTTCTTTAGGACCCAGATTTTACTTTGGGCATCATCGAGTGTACAAAAATATACAAAAATGTCTTTAAAATCCAACATATTATTATTTCTTTTGGTCCATTTTTATGGACCCAAAGCACCATGCGGTAGAATAATAGTAATTTCTGCAGCTTGCTCAGTTTTTTAGTTACATAAAACTAATTTTATATACACTATATTGCCAAATGTGTGGGACACCCCTCCAAGTAATTGAATTCATGTGTTCCAATCACTTCAATGGCCAAATGTGTATAAAATCAAGCACCTAGGCATGCAGACGCTTCTGCAAACATTTGTGAAAGAATGGGTCACTCTCAGGAGCTCAGTGAATTCAATTATGGTAACGTGATAGGTTGCCACCTGTGCAATAAGTCCATTCGTGAAATTTCCTAACTACTAAATATTTCACGGTCAACTGTTAGTGGTATTATAACAAAGTGGAAGCAATTGGGAACCACAGCAACTCACAGGCCACATAAAATCACAGAGTGGGGTCAGTGCATGCTGAGGCGCACAGTACGCAGAAGTCACCAACTTTCTGCAGAGTCAATAGCTACAGACCTTCAAACTTTGTGTGGGCTTCAGATTAGCTCAAGAACAGTGTGTAGAGAGCTTCATGGAATGGTTTTCCATTGCTGAGCAGCTGCATCCAAGCCTTACATCACAAAGTGCAATGCAAAGTGTCAGATGCTGTGGTGTAAAGCACGCCGCCAATGGACTCTAGAGCAGCGGAGACGTGTTCTCTGGAGTGACGAATCACGCTTCTCTGTCTGGCAATCCGATGGACGAGTCTGGGTTTGGCGGTTGCCAAGAGAATGGTACTTGCCTGACTGCATTTGGGGATGGCCCCTTCCTGTTCCAAAATGACTGCGCACCACAAAGTAAGGTCCATAAAGACATGGATGAGCGAGTTTGGAGTGGAAAAACTTGACTGGCCTGCACAGAGTCCTGACCTCAACCCGATAGAACACCTTTGGGATGAATTAGAGCGGAGACTGCGAGCAGGCCTTCTCGTCCAACATCAGTGCCTGACCTCATAAATGCGCTTCTAGAAGAATGGTCAAAAATTTCCATAAACACACTCTTAAACCTTGTGGAAAGCCTTCCCAGAAGAGTTGAAGCTGTTATAGCTGCAAAGAGTGGGCCATATTAAACACTACGGATTAAGAATGGGTTGTCATTAAAGTTCATGTGCATGTAAAGGCAGGCGTCCCAAAACTTTTGTCAATATACTGTATATGTACACTACTGTTTAAAGATTTGAGGTCAGTAAGATTTATTTTTAAGGGACTTAATTAGAGGGAAGCATTAAACGTGACAGTAAAGACATTTATAATGTTACAAGTTTTTGATTTCAAATAAATGCTGTTCTTTTTTACTTGAACCAGGCATTTTCAAATGTATGTGATAAGAAATGTTTCTGCTGGAAATGAACAGTAATAATTACATTTCTTTAATCAAATAAATGCAGACTTTGGTGAGCATCGAGAATGTCCCATGGTTGTTTATCAAACATTGTCATTTATTACTATTACTTTTGGCTGTTTTTGGTTCCTGATGCACCATACCGTAGCATACAGTATCTACTTGCTTGGTTTTTGGCTGAGGTTTTTTTTTGGCATTACAACTGGACACGTGGACATTTGATCCTGATCCAAATTTCAACACCTTGTTCCACTAAAAACTGGCACAGAAACAAAAAGAGTTGAGCTCTGCCAATATTGTTGATCGAATATATGAACCTCTTTTTATTTATTTCCCTCAAATGTTTACCACATATTTTCCTCCTTTTTAGAGTGATTATCATCCAAGGGGCAGGAAAGCAGCCAGAATTATACATAAAACAAAACAGTTTCACACCATACATGTTGCGTGTGTGGAAATGAGCATTCTCTTTTTGTCAAGAGCGAAGTGTTTAAATGTATTTTAACACTGTGCCAATTTGTGGAGGTGATTTTGTATAAACAATAACGACAGAGGAGTTAGGAAGGCTTCCTTCATCTCAGAGGCAATCATAATGTGAACGTTCATATGCTTTTCTGTGTTTTATGCTGCGTCAGAAAAACAGCATTCTGAATGTGAAATTTAACGGCACTGATTGGCTGTTTCAAACAGGTACACAGGAATGATTATCAAAGAAGTCCAATTATACACTGTAACAAAAAGCGTATGGCAGGTGATACTGAAATACAGCCCTTTTACTATCACCATAGCACCGCAACCCCACACAGCCCTCTACACAGCTGTAGGCCCCATCTGTGGGCACCTCAAGAGGCTTTTCCCTCTATCTCCCGAAGAAAAAAAAAAACCTTTTGTATTTGGCTTGAGTGCAGACTCCCACTCATAGAATGGTGGAAACCAACCACTCGTGTAGGACCCAGCATTATAAAAGAGCAAAACCAGAGGAGAGTAAGACGTAAGATTTGATGTTTTGAAGAGAATAAAAGGGAATATGAAAACAGGAGTAATTCAAAACAGAGCATACTGAGAAATAAGCTGCCGTACTGAACAGTGATCTTTAGACCTACACTATTGAGAAAAAAAAGCATCTCTGGAGGATTTCTGTAGAAGATTGGGAAGAGCAAAGATCCTGATTAATGATAAAAGGCTCATGGGGTGTCTGCATTCTTATTATAGAGTTTAGGAGACGGTCCGCAAAATTTTAAGACCATTACCAACCCTTTCGCCTTCAGAGCATTGTATACACCCTCCTCACTAAAATATTAAGTCTGTCCAAATTATACCATACAAATATATTACAAACAGCTTAGACTTTGTAGCATTTAATGTTTTTTGCTTGAAGACGACATATAATTATAGTGAATGTTGCAAGTGTGAGAAACCTTGCAAGAAACGTAATTTACATATCCATTTTCCACCCTCATGCTGCCCTTTCGAGTTAATGAAATGAACATGAAATCACAATTTACACTTTCTTAATGCTTGTTCCTGGTTTATTGTGCACAACGTGGTGCACATTATTTAAAAAGTCTACTATTAGGACTCTTAAGATGTTTAACATTGTGGCATTATTTTTAAGACAGATAACTTAACTTACTCGCAAATGCCCATGACTGTAATGCAAAATCTCATTCTCATTCTCATTACCATAACATGGAAAAAATAATACTATTTAAAGTATTGATGTATCATGATTTGTTGTACTGCCTTCAGTTTTTTTGGGGGGTGAACTATCCCTTTAAATTTCCATAAATGGTCTTAGACTCAGTATAGACTGAGGCTCTGCATTTTGAACTTTAGTTTCAAAGTATTGTCTTCCAAATGAGAAAGGAAAATCCATGATGTCTTTAACCCAAGTTTGAGAGACATAAGCGTTAGGCCTCTGTGGGGTTAGTGTCTTGAGCTAACCAAGTCTCCTTATCCCTTCAGCAGATTATCAGTCTGAGAGGTGTCTTCTCCCTTCTGTCTTCCCCTCCTGTGTCATCTGGGTTCATGAGCCAGCACCCCGATGTGGCTATTAGGAACTCAGTGGTTCAAATCCACCCATTATCTGTGATTAGTCAGGATGATGCTGCGGGAAGATTAGTGGATGCTGAGCAGGAGAGCTTAACGTTGACATCAAGAAATAGCACGGAATCAGCTCATTCATACCAATTTACCCAATGCATACAAACCAGGCTCATTGGAAAAATGTGCTTGTGGCGACATTTCTGCACAATGATATTACGTTACCTCTTGCATGTTTCGTGACACATTCAAAGGGAAACGTCCAGTGAATGCCACTAAATTCTGCTCAGTTTGATCCGTAACGGATGAACGTGAATCTGGCAATGTTTTATGATGTTGGTTATTGTTGCATGTACGGCAGCTCAGGAATTAAATGTCCTGTGAGTAACACTGAAAAGTTAATGCACTATCACGTTTTAAAATAACACCTACACTAAACCCTAAAGATACTTGATAGTGTTAACAAAAGCAAATGTGAGATAATGTGAGAAAAACCATGACATTTTAGCATGCTCTTTTTACCTCGGCATCACAAGTGCAATGCTATACCAGGTGAGATACTGAGCAAGTTTACCACATTAGAATGCCGTACATATGGAGCTGCATGTGATGCAAACGTCAAAATGTATTAGTTTACAAATCATGCACTAGACACCATGCACGCAAAAATAATTAATTGATAATATACCCCTGTGCAATCATAATTTTGTGTGAAAATAAATAAAAGTTGTTCATTTCAGCTTACACTTAAGCGACACAACTGGATGAAGTTTCTAGGTGTGGTAGTGGCGAGATGTAGGTTCAAAGTTCACCTTAAAACCAGACAATCACACTATGTCTGGCTCATTACCCTGCCATTGTGATAATACTCGCCTGTCATGTTCACAAAGGTTCCACAATCTGGGTCTGACTATTTGAAATGGACAGAATAATTGCAAAGTAAACAGCTCATCCACTCGCATATAATCACTTTCGGTCAAATCAAAATGAATGGAAATGATCTTGAAATGATGATCTGTGAGTGAGCTGGCTTTTAGAGCATTCCATTCAGCTCTGTTAAATGAAAACTGCACCTCTGTGCCCATAACCATGGTGGTGTTTACAGAGGAGTTATTGACTAATGGGCCAGAAATAAGGGGGCTATTAAAAACAACAGATAAATAACATTACCTTTTCTGTTATGGTATTATATTGCACCATATTATTATTATTATTTTAGAATCAATATGAACATGTTTACATAGTCATAATCAGAATGTACGGAAAGTATTCAGACCCCCTTAAATTTTTCACTCTTTGTTATATTGCAGCCATTTGCTAAAATCATTTAAGTTCTTTTTTTTCCTCATTAATGTACACACAGCACCCCATAATGACAGAAAAACACAGAATTGTTGACATTTTTGCAGATTTATTAAAAAAGAAAAACTGAAATATCACATGGTCCTAAGTATTAAGACCCTTTGCTCAGTATTGAGTAGAAGCTCCCTTTTAATCTAATGCAGCCATGAGTCTTTTTGAGAAAGATGCAACAAGTTTTTCACATTTCTCCTAGCAGATCCTCTCCAGTTCTGTCGGGTTGGATGGTAAACGTTGGTGGACAGCCATTTTTACATTGTATTTTTAAGAAATCCTCAATAATGAAATACATGACTAGAAAAATTGTTTGCAGGTGCACTTGAAATGTTTTAACTCATCATCTTGTAATGAATGTCATTTCAGTTCTACCTTCTGAATATGAATTATCATATGCAGTAAAAGACAACGAGCACTGTAAAGGTTTTGCCAAAAACTCAACTGACTATCTTCTTTCCTGTATGATTGTCTCTTCAGACCTTAGAACTGCACATGAGCTTCTTTTGACCTCCTACCTGAACTCCTTCCCACAAATTGATCTCAGATATTAAGTGCAAACAATAACCATAATACCATAATCAAAGTACTCAATACTCATTTTTCTTCAAGCATGGTGCAGAGCTATATTGGGAGATATTCGCGTACCTCAGGGAGACACTTTCAAACAGCAGTAACGTATTGAAATTGCGTTTGAATGTGCGCTCCCGTTTATTTTCACTTTCAATTTCGCGATCGTGCGTACTCTGTGAATAGGGAAATCCTCCGCCACGGTCCAGTCCACTAACATGTAACACACGCTCAATACGAGCGCTTCACTAACACGTAACATGTTGGATGAGCTGATGGAATTGAAGCGACTGTTATCCACCTGAATTAAATAGTTTTTATTTCTATAACAAGCAAAACTAAAGTATAAACTATAAAAAGTGTAGGTATAATGTAAACTTAGCGTTGGCATATTTGATCCTAACTTCACCCTCACACTCCGTCATGACCAGGTCATGAAAATATGACACGAGACAGCTTTTCACCTCGACGAGAAATTTTGTCACAGTTTAGTCTTGCGAGATCGCGTCACACCCCTACCAGCCACTGTGGCTAGAACTACCATATAGACATTTTTTATATTATCTCATAATTTGGTAGCAGGTTTATTAGGCTGCTGTCACTTTAAGACCTGACGGTTGAGAAATAAAGTGCATGTGTAACAGTATAATGGATCCGTGCAAGACACACCGGTGTCCCTCCTGTCAGATAAGAAAAGGAAACTGAGGCTACAATTCACACAGGCTCACGAAAATTGAAGATTAAAAAAGTTGCCTGGTCTGATGAGTCTTGATTTCTGCTGTGTCATTGAGATTCTGGTAGGGTCAGAATATGACATAAACATCATGAAAGTATGGATCCATCCTGCCTTGTATCAACGGTTCAGGAAGCTGGTGGTAGTTTAATGGTGTGAAGCAAGGCCGTAACCATGTCTTGAAAATGGGGGGGGGGGGGGGGGGGGGGGGGCAATCAAAGATGTTCAATGATTGTATATTAAGAGCATGGACACGTTTGTGTGCATTTTGTTTTGTGAGTTTTGTTTTCATTTGAGTCCCCGTAATGGCATGACAATGAGTTCACTAAACTCAAATGGCCTCCACAGTCACCAGATCTCAATCCAATAGAGCCACGAAG
Organism: Gobio gobio; assembly: GCF_949357685.1. Lineage (NCBI taxonomy): Eukaryota > Metazoa > Chordata > Actinopteri > Cypriniformes > Gobionidae > Gobio > Gobio gobio. The sequence goes on along the minus strand of NC_137102.1, from coordinate 21,923,014 downwards.
GATAAAGGCAGTTCTCGAGGCAAAAGTGGGTCCAACCCGGTACTAGCAAGGTCTACCGAATAAAGTGGCCGTTAGTGTGTACAAAAATATAGTAATTGCTGCTTACTGATAAAGTAACGTAAATGGTAAACTGAGCTTACATTAAATGGAAATTAACATGAATGTACATTGAACTAAAAATAAGGAAAAAACAAAACAAAAACAACGACAACAACAACAACACACACACACTCAGAGGGAACCACCACACGCCACTGCTTGTATGCCCACTAAGTCGCTTTGGATTATAGTGTCTGCCAAATGCATAAATGTAAGTGATGCTGTTTATACTGTGGCAGAAAATCCTTCAGACAGTAGGCGTCTGTTTACATTTAGGATTTCTTTAGTCTTGTGAGAGGTGGCCATTAAATGCAAATGTCTCTTAATGTTTTCTATAAATCACCTCATATATAGTTATTGGTGCAAAAACTAAAAAAAGAACACACAAAAGATTTTGTGTGTCTGATGACTGATGTTACGGGTCAGGTCCATATCATATTGTTGAGGCTGAATGTGTTAAACGTGCCATGTTAAATCCAGCCCTTAAAATATAAAAGAAAGAAACAAAAAAGTATTAAGTTAGAATGAAGCCTTTTTAAAGGACCATTAAGATTTTTTTTACACTGCAACTTTATTTCTTTACAGTTAAGCAATTTAAATTCTAAAATTCTCCAAATGGACATTTTATTTTAGAGTCCCCCCCCCCCCCCATTAATCTCAATGATGATTCTCATTATTATGAAGTACTCTTTCTACCGTAACACAATAAAATGACTAATAAGATGTTTTTTTTTCTTAAATCAGCAAATATCTAAGGCAGTAGAAAATATTAACATGATGTCTAAATATGTATCTTTTTTCCTCATTAAAGTAATGAGACTTCCACATTACAATAATGGGAATTTGAGAGGGAAATGTGCTTCATTGTCATGAAAATAAAGGCTCAGTGCAAAAAAGGCTTTCAACAAAATATTGTTTATTTCTTTTTATATTGGGTTGAAAATATGTTTTGGTTTTGTGAACGTAAAGAATTGCTTTGAGATGGAGTGTTTTGAGTTAATCTGAACTCAGGTTATGATGATAGCATTTGTGCTGTTTTGCTGCTCACATGTAATTGCAAAGAATTTGGAGTGATTATTCTCTGATCCATGTTTTTAGCTTATGCTATTCAAAATGCTTATTCAAAATCAATAAGACTAAGAGCTTCATAACGCACAGATCAGTGTAGCAATGCTGAATGGTTGTTTTTACCGTCATCTGTGTTACTTCTCAGATTTTATACAAAAAGGGAAATTTAGCTCAAAATCATTATCCATTGTTATCTTCTGACATTGATTTTCCCTCTTGAAATCCATTGTTTCATTACTGATATGAAATGAAACTGCCAAAAGACTAGAGCGAATGTAATATCTCAATGCTGACAGAATTTCTTTTAAATTCTTTTGAGCTCATGAAAACTGGAATCTATAATATTATTCTGCTAAAATGCTTTTTCTATCACATTACTGAGGAGATGCAACAGGTTTATGGCTATGAATTAATACATGCATCTTATTGCTGGAAACAACTACATTTTTACGTTTTTAGTGTGGACAGATAAATTACTTCTCACTGAAAACGTACATGTCCCATTGGGTTTGGACACAGTGTAACATATGATTTCAGACTATTTAGAAAAGCGTTTCTTCATTGTGATACCTTCTTTGATTTTGGGCAGCGCAACAGCACACTGGAAAGCAATCTAACTACTTATTGTCTCTTTGTTTCCACAATATTGACTTATTGGGCATATGCTAATGAGGTCCAGCAAGAAAACGAAATGGCTTTGCACATCTGACTTACTGTGACTCAGCAGAACGTATCCATATAAATGGCCTAATCCTTACTGACCCATTTAGTATTAATGCTAAATGAACAGTATGTCTGCAACTGTGGCACATTGTTGCTTGCGGGCTTAATTATGTAAGTGAAAAAGAGCTTCTTGGGTTTGCCAACATTCTCTGATGCTAAGTCAGCCATGCTCATTCTAATAGTGATGTTGTCTTACTTTGAAGTGTACTTGTAATGATTGTACTGCTAGTCTAGCTAGATCTCAAAGGTTTTTTAAAGTTGGAATTGATGTTGCATCTACAACATAGTCTTTGTGACTGATGTGGAAGAAAATCAGGGGCCGGTTTTACAAAAAACATTCTTAAGAATTTAATTCTTCTCAACTTCTACTTTCTTCTTATTTTCTAACTTAAAGTGGCCCTATTATGTTATTTTGAATATTCCCTTTCATGCAGTGTGTAATATAGCTGTCTGTGAATGTAAACGGTCTGCAAAGTTGTAAAGTCGAAAGTGCATGATAAAGTTATTGTCTCCCAAAAAAAAAGAATCAACTCTGAACCGCCTAAACAAGTCGTCTGTAATTCGAATCCCACTGCGTTGTGGTTCTACGTCACTAGAAAAGACGTTTGCATAATACCTTTCTATGTTGTACATTGTCCACTCGCAAACAACTTACCCCTCCCTTCAACGCGGGATTCGCAAAACGCTTACTCTTGATCGATGGGTCAGTACCCAGTTTATTTGGACCAGCTTGCTCCTTAAGGCTTGTTCACACCGGGAAGATTTTCGCACGCGTTTATTGCGTTTAACGCCTCATGACTAAACAAAGGGCGCCAATGTGAGTGTGCACACCGATGCGCAAAACGGCAGGCGTAAAAGCGTCATTTTTAAAAAAGCGCCTCGGGTTCGTTTTTTTATTTTGACGTGGCGTGTTAAAAACTGGCCGACCAATGAGATCAGCGCTTTTATTCACGTGCCTGGAGCTGCTGAAGTTACAGTAAAACACAACTTGGTGGCGCTCAAGCACAAAACGGTCTTGCCGAGCACACATTGATACGACGAAGAAGTAATAAGTAGACAAAGAAGAAGATGAGCTGCTAATGCTGCCTGCCAGTTAGCAAAAAGTGTGTGAATGGTTTTGGCCATAGACATAATATGTCTATGGTTTTGGCAAGCACGTAAATACTGTCTCTCTTCTTCTTCTGTATGACAAGCGAGTGTCAGAAGCGTAAAGTGCCGCAGCACCACCTTGTGTACCGGGAGCACTATCTACTGAATTTGAACGTTCACTAGGTGCATCGCCAGTGAAAATCGCTTGGCTGTGAACACTCAAGACGCACCGAAAAACGTCACGAAAAACGCTGGCGATAAGCACGTGCAATGTTCGTCCCGCTGTGTACAGGCCTTTAGAATCACAACCTGTAAGTATGAATAATTATTGATGTATATATTTTCTACTGGGTGAAATATGTAGTTTTTTGTTTTATATTGTGTAGGTCTCCGGCTAACCGGCTAACTCACGTTATTACTGTCTTACTGAAATATTCTTCCAAGCAGCTGTGGGCCACTATTACCTAAAACTGTGTCGTTAATGTAGATGTGTATTAATGCAGATTGTCTCTCATTCGTACTACTTTGAGTAAAGATAAAGGATGGAGCAAGATTTGTTTTACAAACTTTAATGTTACATCAGTCATGGTAATGCTGGCTAACATACATGCTGTTATCGATACAGTTCCTGCATGTGCACCGCAATAAATTAGTAACCTAAACACATCGGTTTGTTGATGTGCATACACTTGCTAATGCTCAAAATGAGTCGCGTATTCACTGAAAAAACGTCCTGCTGAAGTCATCCTTACGATGGAGGTTTGGGTTGAATAACTATTCCTTCCAATGTTTCATCATTGGAGTTGCGCTCGGTGAAATCGAAGCCATCGTTACTGTCTTTACAGTGTGTACAATGGATAACTTTTGATTCAATATGTTTGTTTACATTGTAGTGCTGGGCGGTATACCGGTTCATACCGAACACTGGTGTTTATTTTTGTTATGATATGAATTTTGATTATACCGCAACACCGGTATATGTTGCTTAAACAACGTTCGGAACGCGGCGTAGCATGACACTGTTTGAGAGGGGTTAACTGTTCCACTGTAGTGAGGACACAGCTTAGATCGCATTACAGCCTATGGCTGAATCCGAAATCGCCCCTAAACCCTCATTCACTATTCCTTACGTCATCCACTAATATAGTTCACTTAATAATAATAATTTGTTACATTTATATAGCACTTTTCTGAGTACTCAAAGTACTTTACATATAGAAGGGGGGGGATCTCCTCAACCACCACCAATGTGCAGCATCGACCTGGATGATGTAACGGCAGCCATATTGCAGCAGAATTCCCACCACACATCAGCCGATTGGTGGAGAGGAGACCGAGTGATGAAGCCGAGTGATGAAGTGATGAAGTGATGACCGAGTGATGAAGTGATGAAGTATATGGGGATGATTAGGAGGCCATGATGACAGAGGCCAATGGGCAAATTTGGCCAGCCCACTCTTTTTCCGAAGGACATCCTGGGATTTTTTATAATCACAGAGTCAGGACCTCGGTTTAACGTCTCATCCAAAGGACGGAGTCATTCACTTGAAGAAGTGAAGGAAAACGAGTGAGTGAATTTGGACAGCCGTTGTGTGTACATCGGCTGTACACTCGTTATTGCGGTGCAATGTGGGATTGAATAAGATGTGTACTCAATAACATCCACTATGGTCTCGAACACTACTACAAATGCCTGTCCCTTCAAATAATGCCCTATTTGAGGGTATAGGGGGCGATTTTGGATTCAGCACTTGATTACAGCGGAGAATTCAAACTAACGTTACACGCTGCATGCGCAATAGAGCGGTTTTTGTGCAGAGCGCCGTGATGAGATTAACAACGCTCACCACATGGATCATATAGCACAGATATAGACCGGAGAGAGTGCGTTTAGGTTTTTATGGACATATTTCATATAATCTAGTGCTCTAAACACAAACCAGCAGCGTGTGTGATGAAGGCAAACAAGGACACTGATACTACAGCCGTACATCTGATCATGAACACGATGACATAATGGATTATTCTGATACACCGAAGACAATGTTGTAAGTTAATAAATAGACTGACAATTCAAAGAAGAACAAAAAAGTAACTGCTTTATTCTTTCTGTGTTAAACTTACATGTGTCATTTGTTCTGAGACTGTAGTGCTCTTAAATGTATTGAAAATATCCTTAGACCTTTTAAAAAAATTTCTGCGTTTTCCCCTCGTTTTGGCAGTTTGTTGTTATATAGGGTTTGATTTTTAAAATGCTTAAGGTGCCCTCAACTCTTTTTTTCTCTCCGTGGTCATATTTTATTATTCATGTGTGTTTTATTGTTTGTTGTCTCCCCACAGCGTAATTTTGTGGGGCTTTGCAAACCTGTATTACTTCTAGTGTGGAATTTTTCTACAATATTCACTAATCATGATTCATGACAGTAAAATAGGGCATTCTAGTCAATCTACTGCAGTATTTCCTCTCTCAATAAGTATAAAATGTGATAAACGTCCGGTCATGCATAGGGGAAAAAAATACAGCCTCATAATTTAGAAAAATACTGTGATATACATTTTTGGTCATACCGCCCAGCACTGCACTTGCACGCCGATTGCCAACAAAACACAGACATTTGATGCAGTTTCACTCACCGCCTGCAACAATCTGCAAATCCAACGGGCCTTGCTTATAAAACATTTGTCACCAAAAATGCCAGGAACACACTTGAAAAACAAACTTCATCCACTGTTTCCTTAACGCTGGGTTATTTGGGAAGGTTTTGAACAAGGTTATCTTAAAAAATGTTTGGCTTGTGTTTCGCGCTTGAGCGTGAAATACTCGCTCAGCACCTCGTTACGCTCATGGCGTTCTAAAATGCGGCGCTTCCACTGAAAACGTCTCAGGTTACTTGCGTAACCTATGTTCTCTGAGTAGGGAACGAGACGCTGCGTCACTTTAATGACGTAATGGGACGCCCTCTGGGTGTGCCGATTGTCTGAAGCCCTTATAGAATCACGCCAATTGATTGGCTGATGGCGCGCACGTCGCCCCACTTGATGTAGTCACCTATATTAGCGCGCACGCGCCATCTGCTCCACAGATTTCTCTGCCGAAAAGGAAGGCCTGTCGGCAGTGCAAGGAGCTTGGCAGCGTACGCAGCGTCTCGTTCCCTACTCAGAGAACATAGGTTACGCAAGTAACCTGAGACGTTCTCTTTCATAGGTTCACTCGACGCTGCGTCACTTTAATGACGTAATGGGAACGATATACCAAACACGCCAAGCTAAAGCGCTGCCGTATCTGGCTCAAAGAACACCAGATAACCTGCATGACTAGGTTAAGCAGACAGGACATGCGAACCCGGAGCCATGTCGAGATCCAAACTATAGGATCTCACAAAAGTGTGCGGAGAGGGCCAACCTGCCGCCACACAAATATCCTCCACAAGAGCCCCTCTAAAAAGTGCTTGAGAGGAAGCCACACCTCTGGTAGAATGCGCTCTAATATCAAGTGGTGAAGGTAAACCACGCACCTCATAAGCTAAGGAAATAGCCTCTGTCACCCAATGGGAAACCCTTTGCTTCGAAGCGGCAAGCCCGCGGCGGCCAGCACCGAAGCACACCAACAGCTGGTTAGATTTCCTCCACCTGTCGGAACGGTCAACATAACACTTCAACGCTCGAACTGGGCAGAGCAAATTAATTTTCTCGTCTTCCTCCGAGTCAAAAGGAGGGGGGGTGAAAGGAGTGAAGAATGATAACCTGAGAGCGAAATGATTTTTCGTGAACAAAACTTTGGGCACATAACCCGGCCTAGGTCTTAAGGTAACCTTGACTAGGCCAGGAGCAAAATCCATACAGGACCCGTTAACAAAGAGGGCCTGTAGATCGCCCACTCATTTCCAAGAGGACAGTGCTAACAAAAGAGTAACCTTGAGAGTCAGAATTCGCTCAGGAGCTGACTCCAAGGGCTCAAATGGAGCCAATGTTAGCCCTTCAGGGACCACGGAGAGGTCCCAAGAGAAAATACATGGGGAGCGTGCTGGTCTCAGGCGCCTAACCCCTCGCATGAAAGATGAAACCAGTCTATGTTTGCCTAGAGGGACTTTGCCCGACTCCCTACAGGCCATGACAGCTGCGACATAGACCCGAAGGGTGGTAGCCGCTGCTTCAGCGGCAAACTTTTCTTCCAGGAACTCCAGAACTGGACCCACCAGGCAGTTAACTGGGTCCACCACATGGGAAGAGCACCATGACTCAAAAGACCCTCCACTTGGAGGAATAGAGCAGGAGGCTGACTCCACTCTCTCTCACCCTGCAAAGAACCGCCGGAATCAGATGATGGGCGGGAACGCATAGTTTCAGATTGGGCCGTGGATGCGCGAACGCATCTATCCCCAATGAGGCTGGGGAACTCAGAGAGAACCAGAGTAGGCACTGGGACGACTCCTTCGAGGCAAAAAGGTCCACCTCCGCTTTTCCGAACACCTCCCAAATCTGAAATACAATTTGAGGGTTCAGCATCCATTCTCCTGACCTGAGCTTCTGCCTCGACCAGGTAAACCGCTGCGAGGTTCAAGACTCCAGGTACATGGACTGCTCTCAGGGACAGAAGTTTGTCCTGAGACCACAGGAGGAGACAGCGCGCATGCCTGTCCAGGGTGCGTGACTGTTATCCCCCTTGGCGATTCACATGAGACACCACCGCCATGTTGTCCGTCCTGACAATGACATGATGTCCCATGAGGGAGGGGAGAAAGAAGGGCCAGGGACACAGCTCTCATCTCTAGGCAGTTTATGTGCCAAGAGAGAGCTTCCCCTTTCCAGACCCGCATGCCGGTCTGCCCTTGAATACCGCACCCCAGCCGGTTAGAGAGGTGTCCGTCGTGACCATTTGGCGACGGAAAACAGCCCCCATACTGACCCTCTCCCGAAGAAAGATAGGGTCCCGCCATACTGATAGGGCACGGAAGCAGCCGCGTGACACCTTCAATAGGCGAAGGGCCGATCCTGTTGACCGAGCCCTTGAGCGTTTCATCCACCAAAGGAAGGGTCTCATGTGGAGCAGTCCCAGGGGAGCACCAGGGAAGCTGCGGCCATGAGATTCAGGAGCCTGCGACATGTACTCACCGAAAACATGATGGCCGAGCCTGAAGCGGGCCAAACATATTACAATACTGGAAAACCGAGCAGGGGCCAAGTGGGCCTGCATCGGAACGGAATCCAGATGAACTCCTAAGAAGGTGGTCTGCTTAGTTGGGGTGAGAACACTCCTGTCGGTGTTCACTCTCAAACCAAGAGACTGAACGTGCTGAAGAACGACATCTCTGTGGTGAGTCACCAACTTCCTTGAGTGGGCCAGGATGAGCTAATCATCCAGGTAATTGAGAATATGGATGCCCTGGAGCCTCAGCAGGGCCAGAGCAGCATCCATACACTTTGTGAATATCCTTGGTGCCAGGGCGAGGCCGAAGGGAAGGACTTTGTATTGCTAAGCCCTCCCCTCGAAGGCAAATCTGAGAAACTTCCCGTGTCGTCTGACGACCTGAATATGGAAGTATGCATCTTTCAGGTCTATCGTAACGAACCAGTCCTCCGCATGTATCTGTGACAAAATAGAGTGTTAGCATCTTGAACTTCCCTCTGTAGAGGGCGAAGTTCAGACGACGAAGGTCCAAAATGGGACGCAATCTGCCGTCCTTCTTCGGAACCAGGAAATAGCGGCTGAAGAAGCCACATTTCTCTTCTGCTAATGTAACCTCCTCTATCGCCCCCTTGAGGAGAAATAAGTTCTTGTTGTAGCACAGAAGCCTCTGAGGCGCTGTTTACTACAGTTTGAATGACCCCGTCGAAGCGAGGGGGGGTTGCGACAAAACTGGGGTGTGTAATCGTACTGGCGTGGCCATCCGCGAAGGGGAGCACGTGGCGTCCTGGCGCGGAGTGGGAGATGTCACAGCCAGAGTGGGAAGACTGGGTCGCTCTGTTTCCCGGAGAAGACCGAATGTGTCTCCGTCTGAACGAGCGGCGGATGGTGAGCCAATCAAACGTGAGGGGAGAAAGCAAAAGGCGTCTCCTTCCTTCAGCACCGGAAAAAGGCGAGGGTCGGGCCAGTTCTGTACTTCGAAGCGCGCTGGCGGCGAAAGTAACAGAGCCGGATAAGGAGAGCTGGTGAGAGTCGGGCAGAGACGCTTGCGCGGTCTGACCCAGCTTTGGACATGTGCTGAAGCTCTCCTTTTTCTGACCGGAGGGTCAGGAGCGACTCTAAGTGGCCGGAGCAGAACGTTTGCTGGGCCGCTTTGGGTCGATGCGTCTGTGAGGACGTTGGCGGGGAAACGGGCGACCACAAGCTCCCCAGACCATGGTGGGTGGGGGATGGCTTTGGTCGTTCCTCCTACTGGTAAACTCCCTTCTATAAGAAGGGCGTTCTCTGAGAGGGGGAGGGGCTAGGAGAATCATTGCTCTCCTAGGCATTGCTTAAAAAGCAGCAGATTGAGATTTTTTTTTTTTTTTTTTTTTTTTACCACAGTGTTGACCGCCTCCCCAAACAACCCAGACTGCGAAATCGGAGCGTCCAGTAGGAAAACCTTTTTCTATCACGGATTTCCGTGTTTTAGGTTGAGCCACAGATGGCGCTCTGCCGCCACCATGCCCGCCATAGAACGTCCTATGGCGCGAGCTGTGCTTCGTGGCTCAAAGCCAAATCCGCGGCTTAGCGCAGCTCCTTAATTGCTTCCGGTGTCAAACTGTAGCTCGCGAAAGTACGTAGACGAGCTCTGCGCATGTCGCTGAACGCCGCGCTTCCTGGCCGCTAGGCAGGAGAGCGTCATCATTACAGGAAGGCCCGAACATCATCCAGTCCGAAGGAAACCGCGTTGCGTGCCTCCGGGTTGGGAGACAAATAGTCGTGTGAAAAACTCGACGGGCGGAGTCCCACGCACGTGCTCGGGGGAGAGAGGGAGAGAAAGGGCGAGGCCCGTCTGCTGGCACTCCACTCCTCAAGCTCTATATCCGAACCCCAGGTCGCGGATCCAAGAGAGACCTGCGCGGTCTCGGGAGCGCGACGGGGAAAAACGGATGACTCCTTCACAAAAACCGCGAGCCTCGAGCGGAGGGTTTTGAGAAGGAGATTAACACAAAATTTGCATTTTGAAAACCCCTCAGCCGCCTCGCGCGCATGTGAAAACCCCAAACGTTTAACACACTTGCTGTGGGGGTTTTCGTTCGCGATGAAGCGAGTGCACGGCGGCGAGCAAAGACGAAAATCCAGGTCGCGGATCCAAGAGAGGCCTGCGCGGCCTCTGGAGCGCGACGGGGAAAAAGGATGACTCCTTCTCAAAAACCGCGAGCCTCGAGCGGAGGGATTTGAGAAGGAGATTATAGCAAAATTTGCATTTTGAAAACCCCTGAACCGCCTCGCGCGCGTGTGAGAACCCCAAACATTTAACACTTACTGTGGGGGGTCGTCGTTCGCGATGAAGCGAGTGCACGGCAGCGGGCAACGACGAAAATCCATGGTACTTCACCGCAAGGAGAACAATGTTCCACTATCCGCAGTTGCTGAAGTGCTGGTGATAAAGTCGAATGAAATCCAAAATATTTGGGCTAGAAAAACCGAAACCGAAGGGCATGAAATAGCCGCTTCGTGAAGGCAGAGAAATCTGAGGAGCAGATGGCGCGCGCGCTAATATAGGTGACTACGTCAAGTGGGGCGACGTGCGCGCCATCAGCCAATCAATTGCCGTGATTCTATAAGGGCTTCAGACAATCGGCACACCCAGAGGGCGTCCCATTACGTCATTAAAGTGACGCAGCGTCGAGTGAACCTATGAAAGAGAACAAATGAACACGCCAGCCAGCCGCGTGAAAAAAACGCTTTGGTGGACACACGGCCTAAACAGCATACAAATCAAAACTGCCTAATGTTACCAAATAAAATGTCAACCCAGGACAAGCTATAGGACTGGGAAGCTTTAGGGGTGTTGATGGACTCCATCTGTGTTTTGATCATCGTTCTGAATAAGATCCAGACACAGCTTTTTGCTCAAAATGTTGCTTTTTTATGAAACGTACCCACATTCAAGTGTTGATAAAAAGAGAAAGCATTAAGCTAGAATAAAACGGGTTTGTTTTGTTTGAAGGTAGTGGGTCTGTACTTTTTTTTTGTTGATATATTGCATGTTGAATGTTCTGGGGGCCATTTTGAAGGTTTCCTCCAGGTGAAGGTTTCCTCCACCTGGAAAGCTATCCTTAATTCACAGACGTAGGTGAAATTTAGCCTTAAGGAGCAGAACAAACATCGGTACTGACTGCTGAAGCTTCATTCTAGTGCATCTCTAATGTTTGAGCTCTAATACCAGATGGCAGCGTGCCCCCTGCCAACCACCGACCGACCCCCATGAGGCTTGTGCTTGGTGATCAAAGCTGCACTGAGCTCTGCCCCGAGGAGACAGAGTCCAAATGCATCATTGTTGAGGAAAATTGGGCTGAAACCTGCCCAAAGAAGGAAGGGCATTAAAAGCTGCGTTTTCATCTAATGTCACACTCAGACTCAACAGAGCAGCTGTGGCAGGAGAAATTGCGTTTTCCATCATTTATCGCAAACATTTTGAGAGGCTTGAGGATGAAAGAAATGAAGAACGCAGATTAACAATTACCACCAATTTATCAACAGTGAAGTATTACACTCTCTAGAAACAAATCTAGCATTGATTGAGAGACAAATTTGCTATTAAGAATAGGGAGGGATCTTTGTCAATTGTGAAGGAGGTGCTCTGCTTTCTGAGGAGAGGCTGAAGGCTAGTTTGATGTTTGCACGCTGCTGTTTAAATGATGTCTGTAGGAAACAGCCCACACAGTTGTGTGCACTTTGCTAATCAAATGTGTACACACTGCACATCCACACACACAGACTCTTTATTCTGAGGTTAAACTAGCATGATCACTCTTATATGTTTGATCAAAAATGTGTAGGCTGGAGGTCCCCAACCTTATTGTGAGTGAAAACTACCTGAAGAGAGCTACTGCTGTTACCTTATGCTTCAGGCTGCTAATATCTTAAGTTTCAAAACATATTTCCAAGGAATAATAATTACATCTATTTTTAATACTGAAGTATTGAACATATTGTGAATGATTTCTAACAAGCATTATGTTGTTTTTTAAATGTCATTGTTGATCTTGATTCTTCCCCTATTTTTCCCCATTCATATTTCCCTTAGGGATTTGAAAAAAGTCTTTGTTAAAGAGTTATAAGCCAAGAACCATACCAGCCTATGAAATGTGTCAGGGGCAGTATAAAACTTCTCAAAAATCCTCCTAAGAAAAAAAAGCTTTGACATAATTGTCAAAAAATTCTTAGTAAAAAGTAGGACTTGTTTAAGAGTAGGAACTATTTATAAAGAGGTTAAAAGCAACTTTTAGCAATGTCTAAGACTGACCTTTAGGGGCTAACTGAGGTAAAACTTAAGTTTTGTGTACTTGAGTATACCGTAGTGGCCAAAAGTGATGTCCAGCCTAGCAAAATTGACATCTTCATCCTTAAATGTCAGGATTATTTATTGTTAATTGTGTTTTGGTTTGGTTCTTTTCTGTTCCTCTGCCATGTCTATCATTACCTACTGTAGTTTCCCAGTGTTTGCCTGTTACCGTGTCTACACCAGAAGCGACCACTGACGCGTCGCGTGGCTTCAGTTTACTGTCGGGATTTGACGTGTCATGTTGCGCCGCATCCAGTGTAGACAACATCACTGATTAAAGTGGGTTATATTGTCTTTTAACGCGTCACTCGAGTCTGGTGTAGACACGGTGTAAGTCTAACTTAGTTCATCTGTTGATCATTGAGTTTCCTCATTTACCTCTCTGTATTTAAGTCCTGAGTTTCACAGTTTCACAGACAAGATAGTCCCAGACTAAAATGCATGTTTGAGCTGTTTTAATTGAAAGCAACTTGCACTGATATATCTTAAAATATGTCAGTGCCATTGTTTTGTCTCACGGTGCACACCAGGGGTCTACACCATGAGCCCGGTTTAGGTGGATAGCCTGGTATGTTTCTCTTTAGTTTGCACCAACCCTGGGTTTTAGGAACCATGAAAGTGGCTTGGCTTTTAGCGGTGTTCATCAACATAATAACATGCACTCAACGGCTCAGTCTGAAATTGGACCAATAAGAAATTTGGTGTGGTTAGTGTCACAAAAGTCCTAAGTCATCAAAAAAAATGTAATTATTACTTTCATTTCTGCAGTTAGAGCATTGATTTGTAGAGTGGGACACATTTCTAATTTCTTACTAGGTCAGTTACAAAAAGAATACATTGACAATCAAAACTTTATCATTTTATCAACTCCCTGTCATCATATAACTCCAATACATTATATCTTCTTTGGAAAGTGTGTGTCTCCTCCTCTCTGCTGCCATTGTTACACCTACAGTAACTAGTTTAGGATACCTCTCCAGCATTCTTAAATAATTTAGGAGCTGAGACTTAGTCTTAAAGGTCCCATTCCGCATGATCCCATTGTTCAAACTTTAGTTAGTGTGTAATGTTGCTGTTAGAGCATAAATAATACCTGTAAAATTATAAAGCTCAAAGTTCAATGCCAAGCGAGATATTTTATTTAACAGAAGTTCCCTTTCAAAGCCTACAGCGAACGGCTGGCTTGGACTACATCCTGGTACTTCCTTCTTTAATTACGTCAGTAGAGCAGTAGAACAGACTAACCTCCGCCCACAAAGAAACGCGAAAAAGGGGGCGCGGTCTTGTTGCTGTCCCACGTGGAGAAGCGGACGTGTCGCGTGGAGAAAAGGAACTGTTGCGTTGAGTGTGTTTATCGCCATGTCATCGAGACGCTGTTATTTTCATCCAGGAGTCAAATCACCTTTGTTTGGCTTTCCCAGGGACGCTGTAGAGATTATTGAACGCATACATCTCTCCGTTAAGAGGCGTGACCTTTCCAACGTGCGCTAAGCTGCTGTCGAATCATAACACAGGAACCGCTTTCACGTGCGCTAAGCTGTGGTCGAATTACAACACGGTAAGCGCTTGCACAATCAGAACTCGTTACGTATTTCTGAAGGAGGGACTTCATAGAAAGAGGAAATCACCAGCCGTTTTTAGGACAGTGGAAACAGCGGTATACAGATAAGTACATTGTGTGAAAAATACTGTGTTTTTTTACACGCGAAACATGAACACATGTTATATTGCACACTGTAAACACAATCAAAGCTTCAAAAAAACACGAAGAACGGGACCTTTAAAACATAGGAACCTTTATGAGTCACACACCAAGTCTAGGAATAAAACTAAAATCTTTTGTTGAATTTTGACACACTTGAGATTAAATTTTACTCTGAGTGGCTTTATACAGCCATATAACAGTAGAACTTGATTTGAAGCAAAAAGACAAATCTACAAGACTGTGTACTTATGGCTTTAATGAACTTCAATCCCATTAAGCAGCATTGTGAATGACATAATCAAATATTTTTTTTTAGTTTATTGCAAAATATGTATACGTTACATATAGGAAGATTGGCTGCATCCAAAATCGCATACTGCCCTACTATAATTTAGGTGAAAAGCAGTACTGTAAATGAAAAGAGTTGTATATCCGAAGTAGGTGAAAAATACATGGGTTACTTACTTTTGGCAAGATTCTGAAGTGCGCATCTGATGGACACTTTACTATTACACCCCATAATGGCTGATTTATACATCTGTGTGGGACCTGCGCCGTAGCCTCTGTGCCGTGGGCTACACAACGATTTTCATTTATACTTCTGCGTCGTTGTCCGAGTCGACGTGGGATTACACATGCAGAGGGAGCATGTGTACCCCTGAGGGAGGGGTTCTGGAAAACCAATCACAGCGCTTGCGGTCTGCATAGATGTGACGCGTTGTTTGGAGAGGTGCACGTCAGGCTACGGCATAGGCTACACTTTCTACACACAGCCTGCAACGTATCTATGGCGTACAAATTGGGCTGAGGTTAGATTTGTGACAGTGAAGCGATGCAACTGATACTTATAATGACAGCATGTCAAATGTAGTACATACTGATTACATTATTACTACATACGGTGAAGATTTTTTAAATAATTTTGAATCATGGGTAATGTAGTTTTTCCACCAAAAATTCTGCTGTTATTTATTTAAAAATAACTAGAAATAATGTGACTTGATTACTTTAACTTGTATTTCAATGTAAGGTATATGAATTAGCATTAAAAATCAACCCTAATTACAGGGATTTTACAGGATACCACATTATTGTTTTTGATTCTGATTGGTTGATCAGTTTCTCACAACCATACAGTATTTTTAATACCACAGGATTGTTCTTGATTCTTAATTCTGATAAGTTGACAAACATTGGGGCTGTCAAACGATTAATCGTGATTAATTGCTTCCAAAATAAAAGTTTGTTCACATAATATATATAATATAATTATTATGTATATATAAATACACACACATGCATGTATATATTTAAGTTTTTTTTTATATTTATATGTACTGTATATACAATAAATACATGCAAATATGAATGAGTGTGTATTGATATATACATAATAATTATAAACGGTACACACATATTATGTAAACACAAACTTTTGGATGCGATTAATCGCGACATCCCTACAAGTAATTATCTTAAAATTGAAAAAGATTAAGTAGTTTCAGGTTAGTTGTCCACATCACACACAGAACTTTGTTACTCCAAATGCAACAATTACTCACTTTTGTATTAGTAACAGAGGCTTGCATGTATGATAAAAATAATAATAACATTTATTGATATTTTTAATGTTATCTGAAATTTTTGTGTCAAGCAAGTGTTATGAAATAAGGAAAGGAGAGGATTAACATTGAGTTTATTTATAGAGTGCGCTCTGGTTGACTCACACGCTCACACGCTCCATGCGACCACCAGGTGCCGGTGGGCACTGCATTGGAGACCACTAGTTTATGTATGACTCCCTGGCTGTCTGACATCCACAGAAATCTTCCCAAACTGACTGAGTTGGTATCATTCAGTGATCTTGTAATTTTATGTCAATGTCTCCTCTGCAGCAATGTAAATTGTACTGCATGTAAATTGATACCATTCACAAAAAATTATGCCATCAAGTCAATCATTAGGATAAAAAAAAAAAAATCATAAATTAGTTGGTGACCAGCTATTTGGTCTTTGCTATTTGACTTGATTACTCGTAGCCATTTTGTTTTCCACTGATGTCACTATATAGTTACAGCCAGTAATAAATCAATTTAATGACTACATGTAGCCATTGTGCAGATAAAGTTTTAAGTGCAGTAATACTGAGGCAGAAAATTGATTGTTCAGTGAAGTGTAATGAAGTTGGACCTGTGCTAGTGCAGTTATAGCACTTCCTTCGACCTACTACTGCAATACTGTGCGTAGCGTCCACACAACCGAGAAAAAAAGCCTAATTATACCAGACTTCCTTTACACCAACTATTCGACCATTTAGAGAACCCACTGACTAGTTGATTATAAAAATGTGTAGTTTTGCACATCCCTAAGTTCTATAAACGTCAATAAACATTAGAATATTTGAGAAAACTCCTTTTTAAATATCAGTAGAATGAATGTTTTGATGACAGTAGATATCTTTGTTAAAGACATCTATGTGAAGCTCTGTAAAAAATGTGTATTTTATTCCTCCCTTGAGAGACAATTAAACAGGAGCAGAAAACTACCACTGAGAGTATTAAAGTACACACATTATCAAATCCTTATAGTTCTATAATAAATTATATATCCCTCCACACTGTTAGTGGCTTCAAACTCAAATACTCAATAGTAAAATAAAATAAACCAAGAATGTAAGCAACTTTGAAGTTTTATCAGCATCTGTGATAATAAACTATAATTTTTAATTCCAGCCAGCAAATATTGTGTGACAAGCAGGACGGGCGAGAGCCGTGAGAGAGCGGCATGAGGCCGGTGCGTGATTGAAGATGAGTGCCAGCTGCACGTCACACCAGTCTCGAATCCTCTCACGGAGGAGCTCGGAAGCATAAAAGGTGGAGCGACGACAGTGAAGGACGAGAGAGGACCAGGCCTGGCTTTTATGCTTCCGAGCTCCTCCGTGAGAGGATTCGTCGAGACCGGTGTGATGCGTAGCTGGCGCTCATCTTCAATCACACCTCGCGCCGCTCTCTCATGGCTCTCGCCCGTCCTGCTTGTCACATATTGATTTTCCTTTGTTGATACGAGGATAAAAATAAGAGGGAATCTGGATTAGATGTGACGGCATGTCATGGGTTTATATTCTGGTTTGTGAAGCATGTCCAATTGTTTGATAGAGACATTTATTTGAGGATTACACACATAAACATGATTGGGGACAGGCTGTTCTCTGGAGCGGGTATTCAAAGCTCCAGGTATTTCAATTTGTCCCTAAGCCCTAATTCTGGATTAGACTCCTGTTGAAATCCTGTAGTATTATATGAAAGGGAGAGGAAGTGAAAGAGAGAGAGAGAGCGAGAGAATAGTAGAGAAGTTAAATGTAGCCTCAGATCAGTTAAAGGAAGCTTTATGACTGTTTTTCTTTATCCCTACTTGTCCTGATTGACATTCATAAATGTTTTAAAAATAGCTAACATTGTCCTGCAGATGCCTTGTTTGCATTGATGACAAATATTTTAGGTATGATAGAAGGCTGAGATTAACATTGGACAGATTTTAGCATTTCCTCTCATTTAAGAATCATGATTAATCAATTAAACATTAGTTCTTGAATTAAAAAATCTTGTATTTCAATTTATATTATTCTCAGTGAATTGGTGATATAGAGGGACAATCCATAGACAAGGGTCTGAGCAAGAATAGGTAAAAAAGTTAATGATTAAAATGATTAACTCTACAGTGCACCAATGATACTCAATTAATACAAATTATTGGTGGATAGCTGTTACTTGATTAATGTTGCTGATGATGGTAAAAAGTTAATAATTGTGTTATATGGGAAAAGCTCAAGAAACCTGTTAGTACTTAGATTAAACTATTGTTTGTCCCCACTTTCTTCTACTCGGAGGGACTTGTAATGCGAGACCTGCATGTAAGGTTCCCGTCCATTACAATCACTTGCAGCTTCTCAATATGCGTTCATGTCAGTACTTGTGTTCCTGTGGACTTCATCAGTCGCTGCCCAAGTACTGTTCCAATTCAAAGTTCACATCTAGCCAAGTACAGTTCAAATCTTAGGGCGCTTTCACACCTACCTTTTTTGGTCCGGATTTTCGGACTTTTCAGTTTGGTCCGAATCAAAATTACAGGTGTGAAAGTATTTTCTGTATGGTTCGTACTTTCAGACCATTTACAGGAAGTTCCTGTTTATGTTTAAATATTATAATGTTCTTTTTAAATTTCATCTAGGCTACATTGATTATGAAAAGTGAAAAAATGCGCAGTATGTCAGAAGACAGAAGGTCAGAAATTATTTTGAAAGAAATTTTGTATGATTTTGCTTAGAAAGCCTTTCTTTAATGTGAATTTCGTTTTGTATAAATTGTATCTTAATTTTAATCAACGTTTAATCAGACAATTGCCTGGATTTAATAAATAAGAAGCAAATAATCTATAGCAGACAATAATCGCGGGAGCGATCACATGCTTTGTACATGAACTGGAGTGCGTCTCAAATAACCCGAAGCTCAGCAGGCTACTCGTCTCACAAACATGAGAAATATGTGTAGCCTATATAAAGCTTGAAATGTCCACTTTTAAATGTAACGAAAAGAAAATAGTCAAGCAATGCGCACTGTTCAATAGTGGCAACGATATGCGTCCGTTCATTCATTCTTGTCAAAGACGCTGACGTCAGACGCACGTCCGTTTACAAACCAATCAATGTCAAGATGCAGCCCACATAGATGATGACGAGTGGACGCAAGTGTGTCATGTAAAGTTCTTTAGTGCGCTCGCATAATTGCAATGTGAAACCAAACCAAAACTAACCAAATGTATAAAATGTACCTTGGTGGGGACTTTCAGGTGTGAAAACGCCCTTAGACCTTTTAAATGTTCTTCCGCATTTCTCCCTCGTTTTGGCAGTTTGTTGTTATATAGGGTTATATTTTTTAAATGCTAAAGGTGCCCTCAACTCAGTTTTTTTTCTCTCTGTGGTCATATTTTAATATTCATGTGTGTGCAATGAGTGTGTAGTCTGTGTTTTATTGGTTGTTGTCTCTGCACAGCATCATTTTGGGGCTTTGCAAACCTGTTTTAATTCTTGTGTGAAATTTTTCTACAATATTCACTCATCATGACAGTAAAATAGGGCATTCTAGTCAATCTACTGCAGTATTTCCTCTCTCAATCAGTATAAAATGTGGTTAACACCCTGTCATGTGGAAAAAAAAATTGTCCATACACCGCGAAACCGGTATAATTAAGACAAATACCGTGATATACATTTTTGGTCATACCGCCCAGCACTGGAATATGATATATCATTCGTCTTGTGTACATCTAACGGGCGTCTTTAGTCTCATTAATCTATAATTTGTTCCCAGGCAAATCGTTTTGGCTAAGGGCAAAGGGAAGTTTCATAACTTTTTTATATTTAGGGAATTTAACTTTACCATTGTAGCCTACTTGCGCTGACTTTGAATGTTTGATTGAATTGTTTGCTTGTCTTTGTTTCTTTTTAGTTTTTTATAACTTTTTATACCTTTTACTTATACTTTTATAATTGATCATTAAAACTGACATTTAACAAGAAGATATTAACATTTTATTACAGTAAGGAATACTTACTTTGCACATTTTGTCTGAACCGCATATTAATATGTAAAAAAAAATGTTAAAATGTAAGTGAAAAGAGGCAGGGTTGTGTTTTTTACTATTCAATTAGCAAGATGCAGAATAGGGGTGGGAGAAAAGGTCGATGCATCGCGATTCGTTATCCAACGATTCAGAATCGATTCTCAAAAATTCAGAATCGATTCTGTGTTCAATTCAAACGGCCACTTCACCATTGTGCGCGCGCGTGCTTTCACCGGCCAAACAGAAAAACCCATTGATAGGCGAACGTTCGTATGCTGGTGAATTGGCTTTGTTTAAGATAAAATGGACAAACTACGACCTGCTCAGGGGCGTCGCACCCGTGGGGACACTTTTCCCGGTGAGAGGGTTCAACACCCGCACGTTTTATGCAGTTTTTCTGCAGTTTTGCACAAACGCCATAGCAGTCCCTCCTCCGTTTCTCTGGCCGCTCTGTGTCTGCGCTCGCTGCGGCTGCCTCTCCATTTCAAAAATGTATTTTGCCTATTAAATGCAAACTTTTTCATTTCAAAAGCATTTCTAAGTTAAGTTCATATTTCCAACAAACGAAATTCTTAGCCAAAATAACGAAGTGGTGCTCAAGTAGGCTATAAGGCGCTTTTCTAGCCATTAATGCTTAATAACACTCATATGTCTCCGATGCGGTGGCCAGGACATAAACCTACCAACATCCGTGGCATAATTTTTGGAATGACTTATTGAATATTGCTGAACTACTGCACAATGTTTCAAACGAATGGAAAATTCTGAACAAAGACTTCGTTTTGATGAGAGATTTGTTAAATGTCTCTAACGTGACTGTTGCAGCTCGGCAAGTTTTCTCATGCGAGTTATGCGCACACACTGAATTTGGCTTCTTAGCGAGCACTAAAGTTGTTTTTCTTCTGCATTAGCCTATGTTTTAAAGATTTTTTTGTGGCTCTAACCAAAGTAAACTTTTTTTTTTGCTTTTAAAGACATTTTTTGTCAAAATGTTCTAAAGAAACTGAAAAATTTTCTCACTTAGTTGTAAATTGAGAACTGTTTATTCTTAATGATTGTTCTTTGCAATTGTGTGGCTTACTGTGTTTCATGAGAGCTTGTTAATCTTGAATATAACTTTGTTAATAAAATAAAAGTATTGAAAGAAATCTTCATAATCATTTTTAATATGGCAATACTGTCAAACAGATATTCTAACTAAAAACAAAAGACATATTAGCTCCAATTTTGTTTAAAATGTAAAGTTCATGTATTTGCACAGCAGCATAATTAGTTACCAAAAATGTATGTTAAGAATCGTTTTGGGAATCGGATCGTTACTCCCAGAATCGGAATCGGATCGAATCGTTAAGTCCCTTAAGATTCCCACCCCTAATGCAGAACGCAGATTACTCAATCACTTGTCAAAATGATCAGCAGATTACTCGATTACCAAGATATACAACAAAGGTTCCCTTTCGAGGGAACTCCCACTGCATCGGAACGACGAATTTGGGGACACTCCCTAAGCAACAGCGCGTCTGAAGTATGAATGAAATCAGGCCAATCCTGATTGGTGTTGCGTCATGACGTAACTATGACGGCATACCCGGAAGATACATAAAGGGGAGCCCGAGCATAGTAATGGCAGTTATCGCTCTTCAGCATAGCGCTCTTTGTGAAATCTGTCTGTCTATTTATTGTTGTACGTTGTGAGAGAGAGAAAAAGTGTGTGTGAAATGGCGACCGCAAGAGACTTCAAGCAGTGTGTGCATCCGTGTCCCCGTTATATGTCGGGCTCGGACACACACTCGCTTTGTGTACAGTGCCTGGGTGTTGCTCGGGCGGCTCTCGAGGGAGCGGCTCATTGTGAGCGGCTCACACTCAGGCTCTTGCTCTCTCGGCTGGCCGTGTTTGATGAGGCCGGCCAGCCTCGTGAGCCCTCTGGTTCTGGACCCGCAGTCACCGAGGCGGCTCGGCGTCGCAGATCCTGGGGCTCACAGTGGGATCTGTCAGACAGGTTTGGGACTGCTGAGGCACCTTCCCAAACTTCGTCTGACGATTCCAAGATTCTCCCTCCCTGTGTGGAAGCCCGCGCTGCGGCTTCTTCCCCCAGGGTGGAGAATCCGGTGTTCATTCTCTCTGGTTCTGAGGAACCAGATGAGGTGGACATCGAAGCGGGTGGTGAAGCACCATATGAGTCGCCACTTCACCCATACGCTCAAGAAGAACTGGTCGAGGTTTTGACCCGTGCGGTGGCCAAATTAAGAATTGATTGGCCACAGGAAAATGAGGAAATCCAGCCACCAAGCAGGCTGGATGACCGATTCCTTTCACGCCGGGCTCAAACACCTCGCCGGGGCTTGCCTTTTTTCCCGGACCTGCACAATGAGTTGTGCAAGTCTTGGAAAAAGCCGTATTCGGCACGCGTTTCCAATCCCCCTGTATTGGACTATTCTAATGTCCTAGGGGCGCGTGAAGCTGGATACGGGACGATGCCGCGGGTGGAAGATGCTCTCGCGGGCTATCTTTCTCCCGAATCGGCATCGTCGCTGAAAGCCCCGGTACTGCCCACCAAGCCCTGCAGGGACACCTCAGCCTTGGTGGGCAGAGCCTATATGGCGGCTGGGCGGGCTGGTAGTTCCTTGCATACTCTATCCATTTTGCAAGCCTACCAGGCCGACCTCCTGAAGGAGTTAGATGAGGGTGAGGGTCCCTCTCCAGGGGACATATTGGAGCTCCGGAAGGCCGCGGATTTGTCTCTCCGCATCACCAAGGAGACTTCCCGTGCTGTGGGCCGCTCCATGGCATCCATGGTGACTGTGGAGAGACATATGTGGCTGAATTTATCGGGGATGAAGGAGAAGGATAAAACCTTCCTCCTAGACTCCCCGATCTCGCCTTCTGGGCTGTTCGGCGACGCTGTTAATACCGTCGTCGACAGATTCCAGGAGGCGAGGAAGCAGTCAGCGGCCTTCCGCCAATACCTCCCTCGTCGCTCCAAAGGGAAGGCTGCCTCCAGCAGGCAGCCTCAGCCGTCCACCAGTTCCTCGCACCGGCAGGTGCAAAAGCAGAGCGTCGCCTCTCAAGCCCCTCCTCCTGGAGCTTGGCAACAGAGGCGGAGCTCGCACCAGCAGGCTTCCGCACCTGTGGGCGATTTGAGAAACGTTCTTCAGACTAGGAAGGCTGCTGGGAAGAAGTCCTAGCTTCGGCTGGACTTCAAAGAGTGGTTGTCCCCGCCGCGGCACTCTCGGGAAATCGATGTGGTAATCCCGCCGTCACAGACGCTTCGGGCCACATTGATTTCCCGCGGGCGTTCACTGCTCCAGCCGCCTCCGGGAGGACTTGCGACTGGGCAGTTAACGCGTCCGTACACCGAAAATCGTCCCCAACTGCTCCCTGCCGGACGAGGCTCGGTTGACACCCGAGGCCAGCCTCGAGAGGCTGGTTCCCTTAGTAGATTATCTCAGCGCGTGGAAACGCCTTCCGAGTATTTCTACGTGGGTCCTGCGGACTGTAGAAAAGGGTTACAGACTGCAGTTCAGTCATCCTCCACCAAAATTCTGTGGAGTGACATGGACTGTAGTGGAACCAGAGCGGGTTCGGGTAATGGAACAGGAAGCAAAATCCTTGCTGGTAAAGGGGGCCATAGAGTATGTTCCCCCACCAGAGAGGGAGTCCGGGTTCTACAGCCGGTACTTCATAGTTCCAAAGAAGGATGGAGGGTTGCGTCCTATTCTGGATCTGAGGTATTTGAACCGATCTCTGATGAGGTTCAGGTTCAAAATGCTCACCATTCCCACCATCGTGAGTCAGATCCGGTCCGAGGACTGGTTCGTCACGATAGATCTGAAGGACGCATACTTCCATATATCCATCCTTCCGTGTCACAGGAAGCTCTTGAGGTTCGCTTTCGGGGGCGAGGGGTACCAATATCGAGTGCTTCCCTTTGGTCTAGCTCTTTCCCCACGCACGTTCACAAAGTGCATGGATGCAGCTCTGGCTCCAATGAGACTCCAGGGCATCCGTGTGCTGAATTATATCGTCGATTGGCTCATTCTGGCCCAATCATACGATATGGCGGTTCGGCATCGAGATGTCGTTCTGGCCCACATAAAGTGCTTGGGGCTGAGACTCAACACCAAGAAAAGTGTGTTGACGCCATCCCAGAGAACAACGTTCCTGGGAGTCGTGTGGGATTCGACATCGATGCGGGCGCAACTAGCTCCCGCGCGAGTCGAGACCACGCGGGCGATGGTCTCAGGATTAAGGCTAGGCCGCAGCATCACTGTCAAGCACTTCCAAAGGGTGCTGGGTCACATGGCAGCAGCGTCCAACGTAATACCTTTTGGCCTGCTGCACATGAGACCTCTACAGTGGTGGCTGAAGACCAAGGGGTCTTCCCCCAGGGGGAACCCGTTCCGTACGATCAGGGTAACGCGCGTATGCCTTCGTTCCCTAGCCATATGGAAAGAACCTTGGTTTCTGTCCCAGGGGCCAGTGTTGGGAGCGTCCTGTTGCCGGAAATCCATTTCAACAGACGCCTCCCTCACTGGTTGGGGCGCGGTCATGGACGGCCGCTTTGCGAGGGGCCCATGGGAGGGCCGTCATTCCTCCTGGCACATAAACTGCCTGGAGATGATGGCGGTCTACAAGGCTCTCAGGAGCTTTCTCCCGGACCTCGGCGGTCACCATGTCCTGGTACGGACAGACAATACGTCTGTCGTAGTGTACCTCAACCGGCAGGGGGGTCTGAGGTCGCGCCCTCTATGCAGATTGGCGCATCAGATCCTCCTGTGGGCCCAAGGGAAACTGTTGTCCATCAGGGCAATGTATGTCCCGGGGGTCCAAAATCAGGGAGCAGACATCCTGTCCAGGCAGGGGCTGAGGCCCGGGGAGTGGCGACTCCACCCAGAGGTGGTGGAGGCCATGTGTGAGAGGTTTGGCCCAGTGGAAGTGGATTTATTCGCGTCTCGAGAGACGACCCACTTTCCACTGTGGTTTTCTCTCACGCATCCGGCCCCGCTGGGGCTGGATGCCATGGTGCAGACGTGGCCGAGGCTGCATCTGTATGCATTTCCCCCGATCGCTCTGCTCCCGGGAGTTCTGGAGCGGGTCCGTCGACAGGGCGCCAACCTGCTTCTGGTGGCGCCACGATGGCCGACTCGAGTTTGGTTCTCGGACATCATAGCTCTGCTGGCAGGTCAACCGTGGGAGATTCTTCTGAGGAGGGATCTCCTGTCTCAGGCATGGGGCACGATATTTCACCCCCGGCCCGAGTTATGGAACCTTTGGGTCTGGCCCCTGAGGGGGCCAGATACCTAGAGGCTGGCCTGCCGGCAGATGTGATCGAGACCTTACTCAGTTCCAGGGCTCCGTCTACAAGGAGACTGTACAGATCGTTTCTCTGCAGGGCTTACCCCGTCCACACTCAAGGTGTACGTGGCTGCCATTGGGGCTTTCCACACACCGTTGGGTGATGGGCCTTTGGGTAGGCACCAGTTGGTTGTACGGTTCCTCCGTGGGGCTCGGAGGATGAGGCCTGTGGCTCGTTCCAGAGTCCCAACATGGGATCTGGCAGTGGTTCTAGAAGGATTGGCTGAGGCCCCTTTCGAGCCGCTAGAGTCAGCAGACCCAAAGAGCTTGACCCTTAAGATGGCCTTTCTCTTAGCAATTACTTCTCTGAGGAGGGTGGGGGACCTTCAGGCCTTGGCGCTTACGCCGACTTGCCTGGAGTTTGCCCCTGGCGAAGTGAAGGCCATCTTACACCCTAGGGCCGGTTATGTGCCCAAGGTGCCATCTAGCGTGGTCAAGCCTTTGGTTCTTCAGGCATTTCATCCTCCGCCTCACGTGACGGCGGAAGAAGGGAGACTTCACCTGCTCTGCCCGGTCAGAGCCCTTAAATTATATGTGGAGAAGTCTGCGCAGTGGAGGAAATCTGAGCAGCTATTAGTGTGTTTTGGTTCATCTAAGAAGGGGCTGCCTGCGTCAACCCAGACTATCAGTAACTGGATTGTCCAGGCAATAGCCACGGCCTATCAGGTTCGCAACCTGCCTTCACCTATGGCCGTGAGGGCACATTCCACCAGGGGCATGGCCTCTTCGGTGGCCCTCCTTTCTGGGGTCCCTTTGCAGGACATTTGCGAGGCGGCCGGATGGGCTACTCCGCACACTTTTATTAGATTTTATAGTCTGCACCTCCCTGTGACGCCCGGTGCTAGGGTACTCCAGTCCTAGCTGTGCCCGGTCTCCGGCTTCACACTAGGACTGGTGCTACCGTCGGTGTGGCCTAGTGGGTACTCGTTCCCCAAATTCGTCGTTCCGATGCAGTGGGAGTTCCCTCGAAAGGGAACGGCTCGGGTTATGTATATAACCCTTGTTCCCTGAGAAAGGGAATGAGCACTGCATCTCGTCGCCACACCTCGGCAGGCCTGGAGCGCATGCTTCATCGCGATAACTGCCATTACTATGCTCGGGCTCCCCTTTATGTATCTTCCGGGTATGCCGTCATAGTTACGTCATGACGCAACATCAATCAGGATTGGCCTGATTTCATTCATACTTCAGACGCGCTGTTGCTTAGGGAGTGTCCCCAAATTCGTCGTTCCGATGCAGTGCTTGTTCCCTTTCTCAGGGAACAAGGGTTATATACATAACCCGAGCCGTTACGAACACAGGTTACTACCACAGTTAATATATTCAATTAATCAACAACAGTTGTCAGACCTTTCCAATCTGTATAATGCAGATTACTCATTTATCCACCTTAATTTTCATAATTTTATGTCATCAAAAGTATCATCAGATTACTAAATTACCAGCACTAGTGTGAACCAGGATCTGTGGTTTGCCATAAAATGAGCATCAACTGTCTGACACTTCACTTCACTGCACTTGGATTCTCGGAGGGTCCTTTTGATTTCTGCTCTAATGAAACAAGGATTTAAGTATCAGAAGAGGTGTGAGGAGGGATTTCTGAACTGCAGAAGCTCTTCACACCCATCACTGATGCCCAGACACACCGCTGCAAATCCTGCCTAATGTGATTTAATTTGCCAAATGCACACCATTTAATTTCAAGGATGCTATTTACCAATGAAATGCTAATCTTCCATTTGCTTGAATGGGAGACTCAGAAATATGTTATTTCTTAACAAAACTATTACATAGTGTTTTGTGGGTGTAACTTTGTGTGCCTGTGTCTGTGTATGCTTTGTGTGGGAGTAAAATATTTATATTCCCATGTCTCAATCCAGTTTCGCTCAGGTATTGCTCAGACTTTATTTTGTACTTGAAACCGCTCAAGTTTAAAGGAGTTTAGATAGTCTTTTGTCATCGAGGCATATTTTTGTGTCTGTGTTGGCTTATCTCAACCTTTGACTTTTAAATCACACTAGAACACAGTGATGGAAGAATGTAGGACAAAAACAAGAGATAGAGATGGATAGAAGCATGCTTGTCTGCCCTATTCTGACAGAAAGGAGAAGCATATCTGGTTGATGCTGAGTAGGCCTCGGGTGATTGCAGCGTACAGATTGAGCCACTCGAGCAGAACTTATCTGGAGGTGAAACTCAAAGGACTGTAGCACATACAAACTATCTTGTTATTGGGTTATGGTGTGCAGCTACTACATCTCTCATCTGATCCAAAACCTACCAGGCTGCCTTTCTATCTAGTGCCTATATAATTAGCTGTCTTCTTAGGCAGGATTCTAACCAAAAGGGGACCGTTTTGAAACGTCTTATGCAAATCATGATGAACCTTAGTTTGGTTATATGTCATATTACATTTTAACAAGGCTGGTGTGTGATATAGGCGCAACCGGACGGTGCTCTGCTGTAGTCAAAAAGGATATAAACAGTGAATTTTGAAGTGATATATTCTTGAAAACCCAGAGATGTGGATTCGGATGGCAATTAAATTACCACACGACCTTGGTGTTTGTCAATAAACAGTATGTAATTCGGCCGGGGATTTTTACGCGGGTGGTGGGAGAAAAACACTAACATTCTGGATTCAGATGGCAATAAAATCACTGACTAGCCCGGCAATGATGAAAATACCTTATGACCCCCACAAGAAACAATTACCTTCCGAATAGGGCTTAAAGGGTTACTTCAGTGATTTAGCATTAAGCTTTGTATTTAAACTGGGTCATTTATGCAGTAGAAATGTGAAATTATTTTTGAATTTGGTGCCTTCTAGACTGAGAAAAGACATAAAATGTATTTTTGTCTCATGTGGATGAAAGACAACATAGTAGGTTGATCTTCATAGTAATACAATCATTTCGTTCAGTTAGAGAATAAACACTACAATTAAAAACTGAACGTGTCTTTTCAAGTGTGAGTGAGCCAAACGAAAGTCACGGCACAGACGCAGCAGTGTCAGATTTCATTTGAGCAGAGCTGAGGTAACGTTAAGCGCCAGTCTGGCACGTTTTCAGATCGCATATGGAAGCTAAACTATCACAGGAATTCATTGAAAAGTTGAAACACTCACTTTACTCTGCACTGGGCTCCGTTATGATTGTCCGTGCGGCCGTCTGTGTCTTACATTCTGTGCGTGAGAACTCTCCACTATGGGCGGGTTGATAACATGCGGAACAGCTCCATCTAGTGGCTGTAGTCTTTAGCCTCTGGCCAAAAAATCCTCCGATGACGCAAAATGACGATATTTGCATAATCGAAGGATTTTTTCCAGAAATAAAATGCATAATTCTCTCATCTCAGGGGGATACTACCGGGTTTCTAATGATACAAAGCCTAATTCTAAATCACTGACGTTACCCTTTAACACTTACAAGACTTTGCAAAGAATGACTGAAAATACAGGGCTTATATAGGCAGAGTTTGACAAGATAATGAGACACAGCTGAAAGTAAAGAGTTTGACAAGATAATGAGACAGCTGAAAGTAATCACAACATAATGAGTCCAGGCAATGAGTTATGGGAAATGAAGTTCATGATCTGATAACAATTGACTAGGGATGAGTGCCCTCTGGTAGATATCATGGGCGCTCCAGCTGGTGGATTTGACACCTACATGCACCTGTTCTGTTGAGCATTTCACAGAATTTGGCTTTGTATTGCCTTGGGTAACATAAGTAGTGGTGGAAAGAGTACTGAAAAAGCATACTCAAGAAAAAGTACTGTTACTTGTCAAAAAATGTAGTGCAAGTAGAGTAAAAGTACCTGTCCTAAATACTACTCAAAGTAGGAGTAAAAAGTAGCCTTTGTAAAAGTACTCAAGAGTAATGAGTATTATGCTATGAATGTTATTCCACCTTATACCCTGCAAATTAAAAATGTAGCTTACTCTTTTATGGATGATTCTCAGTAAGAACAAAAAAACATGAGATCACCAACAGTATTTCAGTATTTCTCCCAGTTTTATTTTTGACTGCTAGCACTAAAAATACAGCCATGTAATATTTGAGAAAGCAACCAATAATCTGGTAACATTTATGACAACCAGTCTGTAGAGGTTTTCTTGCGGTTAATTAAAAAAGGTTGCAAAGCATTGTACATTAACAATTTTATGTTAAAAAAGCAGTTCTTTCACTTCAAGACTTATTCATTGTACTGCTTTAATTTCAATGGATGTTTTCTCTGTAAAAAGAATACACTTCAGAAATCAGAATCGAGTAACTCACAATTTTCACCACTGATTATGTTTGCTTGTAATTAAAAACATAAACCTTATTTAAATATAAATCTGACGGTTAGGATAATTTATTTGTTATCGCCTTATCGCATCACATGGTGTTACGACATATTGTTACAGGAGGAAGTTTTACATCCGTCTCTTTTTACACCCCGTTCCCTGTTTTTTTCCACCGTCTTTCTGTCTTTGTAAGTACCATTCTGTCATAATTAAAACAAACAGCAGTGCCTCCCTAACAGATGGCACTAGTTGGTAAAAACAGTTATTAGTGAGTAAACAACTTTGTAGCGAATCACTGAATCTCAATGCAGATGTCCTCATTGTCCTTGGAACATCAAGCCATTACAGTTTCATCCAATTGAAATGAAATGCATCACAATTTGATCTGTGTGAAAGCATGTGCACATGTGCAGTATTTCATTTTTTAACATTATCATTATTAATAAGCATAATCATTATTGCTTCTATTTAGGTTTTCCATTTTGCCGTTCGCATCTCGCTTCAGACATTTTTGGCTGAACATTTCTATTTTTGATCTTCGACCTTTCTGACAGTATTTCACAGTTCAATCTCTCTTTCACTTTGACTGCTCTGATCATCTGTTAACACTATGAAATACAGACTATTAAAGACATCACCATCAAATGTCCTTTCAGGCTGAAGAGACACACTTCATGCTCACTCAAACAGCTGTTCAAATGATTGTTTTTTTTCCCAAGCATGATATGTATATTTCATGTCACATATTCACAATTGATTACAGCAGTGCTAAGATAAAAAAAAAATATATATATACTGTTCATATACGCACAAACATATTGCAATTTCCTACATCCCAGCTGATTTTTTTTTCTTCACAGTAAAAACTCTGGGGAACATCAGGCCATTTTGACACATGACAAGGTTAATCACAAAAATATTGGCTTACTTTTCATGCTTGATTATCACCTAGTGGATGATAAAAAAAATAACAATAAAAACTGTTATTGAAGGAGACAAGACAAAGTGCAAAAACATGCAGAACACCTTAGCAACACCATAGAAACATCCTGGCAACCATCCAATACTAGTCAAGTCAAGTGATTTAAAAAAAAAAAAAAAAAATATTTTTATTTTTTTAGTGCTGTCAAATTGATTAATCGCGATTAATCGCATCCAAAATAAAAGTTTGTGTTCTTTTCTTAAGTATATAAATGCATGTGTGTGTATTTATATATACATAATAATTATACACAGTACACAGACATATATTATGTAAACACAAACTTTTATTTTAGATGCGATTAATCGATTTGACAGAACTAACCGCTTAATATAATACAGAGCTTCACAGTAATAAAAAGGAAAATAACAGTGTTAAACTTTCATAAATTATGAAACAACTTAAATTTCAGTTGTAATGCAGCTCTACAGAAGAAAATATTGTCATTATTCAGCCCATTTTATTTCAGTGTTGATTCAGTTAATTTCAATAACAATATCAATGTTGCAAAGTTCATGAAGTTCATCAATTATGAAATTCATTTAATTAAGCTGTAAAGCAGCTCTACAGAAAGCAATAGTGTATTTATTCAGATCAATTTATTTCAGTGTGGATGTTAGCAGCATTGTGGTGGCTCACATGTTCTTCAAAAAAAACTTTTTAATCATATTACATATTCCTAATTAGCGTTACAATAGAGACTTCAGTGTGATTTTTCAGTAAAATGTGCTAATTTAATTAAGCCAAAATTATAATTTTTATGTGGTCTGGAAGGAATTTTTGCCATATTTTTGTCTGATGTTTTTTTTATTAAAAATATTAAATTACAAAGTAACATGGGTAAAAACTGCCGACTAACAATTTATTTTTGTTAAATGTCATTTTAAACTGTCCAAACTAACAGATCAAACTTGTATTCAAAAGAGCAAACTGCAATAGTTGCTAAAGTAGGATTGGTCAGCAGCAAGTGGGGCTTAGCGAGGGGTCTATCATGATTACAATCTGCTCAAAAAATGCATATTTACTGTTGTAAAGGAGATGAGAGAGCTACTGATGTAATGTTCCTGTTAGGAACACATTCTCGGATGAGTCAGATGCACAGCTTGACGATTCGGGGAGGGCTGCGGGTGCATTCCGTTTGATTAGACTGTTGGTTGGTTACTGGCCCACACCACGCATTGCCTTTACCAGAGTCCAAGGACAATAGGAGGCCTTTCAGAGCTGTGGGAAAAGAAAATGATTCAGCATTGCCGCAGTGGATCCTTCAGGTTTTTTGACAGGTCTTGTGGAGTTGTATTAGGGTATTGTGAATGCCGCCCACTGAAGGTCTGTGAGTGTTTGCAAGTAACTCGGCAGGTGGAGAGCAGTGTCTCTGCATATATCTGCAGCTCCAGACTGTTGTCCATGCTCTGTTGCATACAGCTCCATCTGCTCTGATCAGTGAGTGCAGCAGTATTACAAAAGCAATGAATTTTCTATGCATACCTTTCCTTTTTTCCACTCCATTTTTATCTAAAATATCACAACTTGATCTTCCAGCAAAATATACTACTTAAAAAAACAAAAACAATTGGCAAGTGCATTGGCTTTCTAGCATTAATATTATGTATAGCAACATTTTAGTTAAAGGAATAGTTCACCCAAAAAAAGTCTGTCATTGTTTTCTTACTCTCATTCCAAACCCATCAGACTTTTATTCATATTCAAAACACAAATGAAGAGAATTCTGTCCCTCCATTGAAAGTCTATTCACACAAAAATTTTGACCGTTCAAAATGCTCATAAAGACATTGTAAAGGAAATCCATATGAATTGAGCGGTTTAATCCAAGTCTTCTGAAGAGACACAATCGCTTACAGTTGAGCTTCCGTTTACCATAATTGAGTGTTCGCTGATCAATGTTTATATGGGAACAAAAGCCTAAATTAAATCTGTTCATCATATAAAGCAATCAAATCTCTTCAGAAGTTTTGAATTAAATGGTGCTGCCTTCTGCCATCGGTGTATGAATGGGTGAATGTGAGGCAATATGTAAAGCGCTTTGGATGGCCATAGGTCTGTTGAAAGCACTATATAAATGCAGTCCATTTTTGTCAATTGAATGCCTGGCTTTCGGTGTCATTCACTTCCAGTTATGTTTAGCTGTACAAAACAGCTTATGCTGCTTGATAAACTGATATTTCTTATCATACTGTTTATTATCGTAATTATTAACCCACTGGTTTGTAGCGCAAATAGTTTTACCATTTACTGCACTTTTATTCTTCTAGTTATTTACCTATAGCGGCTAATGAATGAAGCACATTCACAAAAAAATTGCTTACTTCCATGTTGTGAAATAAGGGGGATATGGACTCTTGTTTG
This sequence comes from Gobio gobio, assembly GCF_949357685.1. Taxonomy (NCBI): domain Eukaryota; kingdom Metazoa; phylum Chordata; class Actinopteri; order Cypriniformes; family Gobionidae; genus Gobio; species Gobio gobio. The sequence continues at coordinate 21,890,260 of NC_137102.1, read as the reverse complement.
TTGTTTAGAGTCTGTACAAACGTTTAACTCTTTCTTTCTTTCTTTCTTTCTTTCTCCATGCGCAGTGAAGAACACATGCGCACCCTCAGAGTTTGCATGTGCGAACGGTCAGTGTGTTCCTGGGCGTTGGCGTTGTGACGGAGAACCTGAGTGTCCAGATGGATCAGATGAGGCTGATGCCACCTGCAGTAAGTCACATCACATCATAAAACTCTTACTGGTTTTGTGTCATTTCTTGGTTTAATTGTTTGCTTAAAGCAGTGGTTCTTAACCTTTTGGACTCCAAGGCCCCCTTTTGTCTGAGACAATATTCAAAGGTCTTATTATATGTAGGCTATATACCTCTGGTAGTCCTGTTGTAATAAATAAATACACTCAAAACTCTTTTTTAGCATTTTTCAGTTTTCTAGTTCAGTCATGAAACTGTAGAGGGCGCAGGCTGATAGGTCCTTTACATGCAATCTGCAAGCAATCACATCATTACCGCATGGTACAAGCTGATTGGCATCTGCTGATTCTGCAGCCAATGAGATTGCTTGCTCAACAATTTAAATAGTCTTGTTCAGTGTTTGCTGTAAGCTAGTCCTGCAGCACGCTATAAGAGTTCCTCTGAAAGCCTCCAGCTCCACCTGCCTAGACCTGCTATGGGATTTATGTATATCTATTCATGCAGCAGCAGCAGATCTTACATGCTCACTGAATCATGTTTGTGTATCTGATTGCAATAGCAAATCCATACTTGTTCTGAAGCAGCATTATGCATATCAAATCTAGTCTGCCAAGACCAAATACATTAACATTACAATGTTCATGAACTAGGGGTTGCACTGGCTAGTTACTTTAATGCTGTTCAATGACAGAAGAAGCTTGACATTGACTAGTCGCTGATCATGGACTATAAAGGGCGCAACAGGATAAGAAATCTTTGAGGTCCACTTTTATGCTCCGTTTCCAACAGTTAAAATGACAAATAAATACATACTCCGAGATTATGTCATCTGTATGCTCAAAATTGTTAGGGTGAATACATTTTAAACAGCTTATTGTACACGTAAGTTAATCGCCGTTCTAAACTATTACTATACTAAAGTATCTCACACATCACGCTCATATTGCGCGTGCACAGAAACTTTCAGTTGAGCAGAAATGTATTGTCAACACAATATAACGACCAAAAGACAAAAGAACTGATAATAATAGGCTGTCATGTAGGATCAATAGCCTTGTGGGCAGCACTGTGCCATGTGCCGTATTGTGCACAAGGCAACCCGTGTTCCAGTCTCAGCTCGAGGTTCAGGCTTATTTGTACGTTAATGATGTCATCAGTGACTAGTCGACTCGACTTTCATCACGTAAATGTCGACTTTAAAAAATCTGAAGCCGTTCAACCCCTATCATGAACATACCAAAACTACTCCGTGGGTTGTCATGATTTAACTCAATTTAAATAATACCCATTGGGGAAGTTTGCAGGGGCCGCTGGTTGAGAATTTATGATTTAAATGACTGTTACAATTTCAATTTAAGTATACTATCAATAGCATCTGTGATATTCTGCAAAAGAAAATCATTTTAAACCCTCAAAAAGTCAAAAAACAAGCACATTGTGTTTACAGAGTCGCTCTAATGGAAGTCAACGGGGCAAATGTATCCACATAATAATAGTTCCAGCTTTAATAGGATCCCATAGATACATTTCAACAGCTTCAGTTACATGTTTTTTTTGTGCAGAAGAGTTAATATACATGCTGTAATATTAATACAAGCTCCACATTTCAGTTGTTTAACCCTCTAGAATGCCTTATTCATTATGACTCATCCATAATGCATTACTGTGAAATGTGGGACGAGTCTTTTTTTTTTTCTTTGTAAATTATAGAACTTGCATTGAACCCAGAACATTCCTTTAGGCTTCTAATATTAAGCACTGCTATAAACTGCACCTGAAGTCAAGTTACTCTCTCCGTTTAAACACAGTCACTGATTGGCCACCCAGCATGTTTGTTTTGCAGCAACATGATTGCGTTTGTCTGATGTTTGATTCGATTCATTTATCCAGTAAATGTTCTTTCCTCTCTGTGGGAAAATTAAATGTGAATAGCTTCACTTCACTTAAGTGAATAGCTTCCCTTAAACTCTATGTACTCATGGCTTTGCGACGTAGTCATGGCTGAAAATCAGAGAATTTAGAAGCATTGCTCCTTTTCAATGTGTTTTGTGCCTGTGGATCAAATTATAGGAGTGTTATTTTATTCAGCAGAAGTTATTTCTAAGCTCACCAGGGCAGCTCATCTAGTATTTAATTATATTTTCACCTTCTGCCATCGCGTGTGCACTTTTCTCATAAATGATTCAGTCGCCATCCCCAACCAGTTCAGAAAATGTGTTCAGGGATGATGTTCAGTGGGAAGACATGAGAGACATCTACAGAATGTGCTGTTTATGCTAGAGTTCCCATTAAAGATAAATGAGTCCACAACTAAATTCTGCCCTAACACAAAACTTCTGATAAAACAGAGAAAAGAGAACGACTTTTAGTTTATGTCCTGCGGATTGTTTCGTCATTTGGTATGTTTGTCCATTCTTCCTTTTAAGTATGTAAATATGTAATACAGAATTATAAACATGGTATTGGACCATTTTCTACTGGCATCCCTCAGGGCTCAAATTTAGGACCCTTACTTTTTAGCCTTTATTTATTCCTGCTTGGACAACTTTTACGATGACATGGTCAAAGTGAGGCTGTCTCATTGCTCACTAAATGTATTTCTGAGATAAAATCATGGATGGACTATAATTTTCAGGAGTAAACTTATTTTTACCGTTAGTTATGTGAGGCAAAAGTAGTTACAACGAAGGATAAACTGAAATTCATGGCATTTCAACTCAACTTCTGCTCACCTATTTGAAGGCTGCTATTGGATCATTCAGGGTAAACGTCATATTATGCTACTACACATTACACTACGGAGAGTTCTGCCTTGAGAACAAATGGTGCAACCGAAAAAAGTAGAGTAAGTTACAAACTATCTAGTAGTTACTAAGCCTCTAGTGTGGACTTTACGTTCCAATTTAAGAAAGAACTTATGACCAACTGGTGCAACCCTACCCAGCTCCATAAGGCTGGCCAAACACTCTGTACTTGAGTTTCAGAAGAAGTTAAGGAATCGAGGAGTGATCTTTGATTCTTCATTGACATTTGACCCTCATGTACAAAATGTTGTAAAGCCTTTTATTAGATATTGCAAATTGCATCCCATGCGATCACTTTCAGTTGCAAAAAAGTTCATTAATATATTAGTTTTTTTTTCTTGCATTGATTATTGTAATGCGCTTACTACCGGGGTTTCTAAGCATACGCTAAATAAGCTACAGTATGTTCAAGATTTTTGAGCTAGAGATCATATTACTCCTATTTTGAGTTGATTTTAACATTCTTATGCTCACATACAAAGCTCTTCATGGACTGGTATTTATCTCAGGTTTTAACATCTTGTATTCCTAACCGAAGTCTTCGTTCTTCTCAGCATGGTCTGTTGGTTGCCCATCATACACAGATTTGTCCCATGGGTGACCGCTTGTGGAACCAACTTCCAGTTGAAATTCGAGAGCATTCCAGTCTCTTGGAATTTTTAAAACATCTTTTAAATTTTTTTAGCTTACTGCTATTTGTGGCAACATTGTTGAATTCTTGTTGTTTAAATACACTAGTGTACTACTGTTGATATATTTAGTATTTTCCTAGTATTTTTGTGAAGTGCTTTGAGAAGCTTTTTGAGAAAATAGTTACCGGTAATGTAGTTCCAACTCTGAATATATCAGCTCAAAGCCATTGTAAATGCATACCTGTTACCACGCATCAGCCAAATTCCATATTGATGTGCCGAGTTGCTGCATGGCTTGCCAGCTGTAAACAGTTTAATGAATTAATGAACCAGGCAGACAAACTACAGTCTTTACACTGAACATCTGTGACTCAAAATCTAATTTAACCTCTTAAACTCTGCGGACCCTGTACCTCATATGTGGTACCATTTGAAAGCTTAGAGTCTCTACTTTCTGGAGACATGCATCACTTTGGCATTTGTTTTACACAAAGTAACTTATTTACACTAAATTACTCTGGGACCATTTCCATCTGGATTTGGCCTACCCAAATTGAAAAGCTTCCCATACCAACATACAGTGGTTTAAATACAAAATGTTGGTGTCATTTTACAGGAAACCCTTTGAAGTTACATAAAACACTGCTAAAAGTGATAAACATGTAGGCATATGTTGTCTGAGCTGTAATAATCCTCCCAAAAAGAGAGGCTTTTTGATTTTCTTTGGTTATAAATACATTTTTGACAGTGTGTAACTCAGGCCCTGTGTGCTCTAGCACCCTGCAGATAGTTTGGGCAGTTTCCACTAGATTCCAGAAAATACTGGAAAAAAGATTTTTGTCCGGATTATGTATGCAAGATTTATTCAAATTAATCTGAATGGAGGAATAGGACCTTTTTTATGTAATTTCCGCCTTCCGGAACCAAAAATGGTCTCAGAGCTTAAGTGTTTAACAATAGAAGAAGACAAATGATTTAGGATCACAACAACGAAATGTTATGAAAAAATAAAATATGCACAATTCTGAACTATTTCTATGGTTAACATGGACGGTACCAACATCAATATGACAGAAGACAATAAGACACCATGTCCAATAAAAAGTTGCATTTATTATTAATATTAATTGTTGTTGTTAGAGTATTATTATAAATAATAATAATATTAATGCTAATAATAAATGTAACTATTTATTGGATATGGTGTCTTGATGTCTTTTTATAATTTGTATATTGGTGCCTTTTTATTAAAGGTCCCATGGCATGAAATTTTCATTTTATGAGGTATTTCAACATTAATATGAGTTCCCCTAGCCTGAATATTGTCCCCAAGTGGATAGAAATGTTGATCGGTGTAAACCCGAGTTCTGGCTGTCTCTCTCTGCCTTTGAGAAAATGACAGGCCAGACGAGCCAATCCTGAAGTCTCCTGGTTTGACGTCCAAGCAGGAGCAGTTTCCTCCCTTTCCTCCGCCCAGAGAATCTGCCACACCCATGCAAACACTCGAGATCATTAACGTTACTTGTGAACGAGTGAACACTGGCAGTTTCTCAGTGTTTGGATGTACAAATGAAAAAATAAGTCTTTCTTCAGTTCCTTCTGATCTGTGATCATTGATTTCTTATGTGTAGCTTATTATTTATTATTTGTGGACACGCAGCGGCTTCTCTCTCTCCCGACAGAACGGTGTTTTCGTGTTTTCTATCTTGTGAGTCAGTGTTTTTGTACGTCCTTGTCGCGTCTATCTGTTCTAAAATGTGCATACAGTCTTTTCTGTTTAACATCAGCAGTCACATCTTTAGAGATAAACTTCACGCACGCCGAAGCTCGGCCTCCAACATCCCCGACCCCCAGTACTGCATCTGGCCCACAGCGGAGGCACCAAACGCGGCGTGAGATTAAGCAGAAGGGGGGTAAGCGTGAGGGTATCCAGCTAGGCTAGCCAGCTTTCCCCACAATAAACTGGATTACATTCGATTACAGCTGTTGTGTCTTTGTTTGCGCTGTGTAACGTTACTCAATGCGCGTCAATGACGCTATTCATATGATTGGAACATATCTAGAAATAATGCTATACTCAACACTTACTAACTCGTTCATCTCGCTGTAATGGTACATTGCATGTGTTACAAAGTTGGTAGAATAATGATGAAGAGGACTCGGTGTGACTGGGACTCGTGTTTATTCAGAACTCTCAGATACAAACACAATAAACTCGCGCTGACTGACAGCGCTCTCATAACTCAGTAGTTACTATAAATACCTTTGTTAGCAATCGCTTCGTCTCCGTGATGTCCGGTTCGCGAACGAATCATTCTTTTGAATCGGTTCTTTTTAGTGAACCGAACCAGTTCACCAAATCGGACTGAATCGTTCTAAACGGTTCGCGTCTCGAGTCAGCGCTGATCCATAATTTACTAAAGTTACTAACTTTCTGACATGAGTGACAGCCCCTCCGACTAGAAATAAACTAATAACCTGAAGTATATGCTAGTAACTACAACAGTTCACCCTGAACTGAGACATGCTGAGAGAACTGATGAGAAGTGAACTCAGGTCCATCCGTCTCTCTGGCAGACTCGTGCCTGCTCGTGCCTCGTTAAACCACGCCCCCTCCGCTCATTTAAAATGCAAAGATGTCAGCCAATCACAACAGTGGGCGTTTTTACTGAAGTCTCACAGCAGACACGCCTCTTGAAGCAGGGCAGTCAGCCACAGGGCAAACAGCAGTATAGAAAAAATGCCTTTTATTTCTAAATTATGACATTTTATGATGTAAAAATCATACTAATAATATAAGTACACCTCAGAAAACACTATAAAATAATAGAAAAATGCCATGCCATGGGACCTTTAAAGCATTACATCACTCAAGGCCATGTGTCAGTGATTGAACTTCATTCTTTGAATTATGCTTTTGGCCATATTACTTTTTCCAGCTTCATTTGTTTTAATGTGTTCAGCTGAGCACATGGGTACTCAGTAAATCAAAAATAATGTGTTTAGTCTACAGGCCTCTTATCGCTGTTTTGACAAGTGAAAAAATAGACACTGATTACATTTGATTTGAGGTGGCCAGTGTGTGTATTTTGTGAGTTGCACAATAAAACCATGGCTCTGTTTCCATGACTACAGCACACGGCATCTATAGGTGAGGAGTACAGCTGTGGAACATGAAACGTCATCTGAGATTGACTGCAGCTCAAATATTAGAGCTCCCTGCGGTATTTCTGCTCTTTCCGCTCCATGTCTGCATTAACTTCAGCAGAATCAGACAACCATGTTCATGTTAAATTTGTGTATGCCAGTAATGTGGATTTAAATAATAAGTCATTACATTAGCATATTATTGTGTTTATTTCTTTCATCAATATAGGCAACTGTTTATTTCATGAGTTTGTATGCTAATAGGATTTCATAATCTTTAAGAAGCATCTTCAACAGAAATGCCAAACAAAAGAGTCTTCTACTGCATTTAATGGAGTAAATAATGAAGGCACATTTCAGCAACTGCCCTTTTAATGGATTCACAAAGTAAGACTGATAGTAATGCTCTGTGTAAAAACCATTACTGATAGGCAAGATAAGAACTTATTAGGGATGCTGTTTATTTGGAAGTCTGTTCATTTGCATAAATAGTTGTTATGCATTAGACTTATTATGTAGGATGTTTATTTGATGTTACTACATTTTAGTTATAACCTAGACTTACAAATACGGAACATATAAGTAATTTGTCATTATGATACTTCATTTACAGGTTTCTAGTCCAACTTTTTAATGATAGTTTTTATATACTTTTATATTCTTACCAAAATATAGAAGTATATATACATTTTAATATATAAAGAGAAAAATATTTAGTGAAATATCATAAATAACTATTTTTTTACAAAATTAAATTGCCTTTTTTTATTTAAATGTGGGGTAAGTGCTTTTTGATAACCGATGTTGAGAACCAAAAGTGTCTCACCCCTATTTTGATAGCTTCACCCCACACATACGTACACAACACAGACAACAACTATGGCGGAATCTGCTGTTCCAGCAGGCCGAGAATATGATGTCATCATTAAGTGAAAGCAATGTGTGTTACCATGGTAATCCAGTGTGAATGTTCAATGAAAAAGTCATCCATTCCATTCCATCCCAAAAACACAAACAGTTCTCATGAACAACTCGATAGCATGAGCACGAACATTACAATTATGACAAGATTAGAGGGTTATATCAATCACGAAAAGAGGAACCTAAGGAAACAAACATATATTAGGAGTATATTGTATTACTTTTCGGACACAATTTGGGAGCTGACGCTTGAAACAGACATTGAAGGAGGTTTAGACACTCGGGTGTGGAAATTAATGGGTCTTTATCATTGTTGAAGTGAACGACCAAACGATTGCAAATGGACAAACAAGCGAACATGACACATGAGCATATTCAAGCAAAAGCCAGCATATATTAGGTCTGTGAAACAAAACAAAATCAATGTTACTCGCCTATTTAGAAGAAATAAAGCAACCTCGGCGTCCGATTGCAGGCCTTAGCGCGCCTTGAGTTCTCTCCAGCGCTGGAAAGCTGATACTTCTTGCCTGATCGTAAGCCTTCTTTTGTTCCATAGACATTTTCCAAATTTGTTTTTTATCTGCCATCTCTCTCTTTCTGTCGTCGCTCGGCTAATGTCCGTCCTTTGTCGTGTCTTTTGAATAATGACGTGCACTGAGTGCTCTCTTCTCCCCATCATTAGTAGACACGCCACTTACTGCTGATTGGCTACACGTTTGTTTTGGTACTCGGCCCAAGACACTTTTCTAAAGCATTTTTGAAATATCACTTCCCCACCTTTAAAGAAAAAGCTGTAAATAATTACTTTGCATTAAATATTTTCTACCTATTGTTAAAGCAGCACTAGGTAACTTTTCAACCTTTATAATATATTTTCAAGACTCTTGTGATGATACATCGACTTACAATAGGTTGAATGACACGTCTGCCATAGCCTGACGGGGTCTGTATCGTTTTTAATCGTACATTTAAACTTCGGGTTTCGGGTAGTAACCCGAGAACAAAAAGAACTACAAAATTCGACTGCTTTACGGCATATATGTCACTTCCACCGCCACCCCCACTTCCTTAAATTCGGACGTGCGAGCCCGAGCCCAACTATCGTTTGTTTGCCGAATGTTATAGTCATGGCCAAAGCAGCACAGAAAAATAAGAAAGCAAAGGTTTTGTCGGTGGAAAGCAAAAAGAGGAAACGAGAAAGTGATCGGATTAAAGGCAGGACGAGGATCAACATTGGGCCAGCGTTTGCTCGTTGGCGTGAGCTGAAGGAGGAGGGGCTACATTCTTGCAAGTAAATACATAAGACGTACAAAATCATATTTTAGGATACCTAACATGTCTGTGATATTTGTTTATTTGTCTTGCCTCAAGCTATAATGCAAATCGATTTTTCAAATTTGCAGATTCATCTATGGTAGCTTGATATTATAATATTGACAATATATGGTTATTATCTACCACTCAAACATTGAACTGAAGTATCATATAGATTCTGTAAAACGGGAACCAATAGACTAGGCTACTATAATGACGCTGGCTTGTAAACGTGAGCATCGCGATCATTTGGCGTTTGAAAAAAATAAAACCCATGAAATTATATTCATATGACATGCTGAAACATATGCCACTGTACCTGGGATGAAGACATTTCACACGCGATGCAAGCAGAACACCTGCATGTGAACTCCCTGACAGAGTAACTACAGTAGTAGAGGACAATACTGTTTACCAACTGTAGGGGGACCCCGAGAGCAAAACTACCTAGTGCTGCTTTAATGTTAAATGTATATGATGTATATATGTAAATGTATATCTGTAAAATAAACCTTTTTGACAAAATTTCTTCCAAATTTCAATTTAAAATATTGTCATTTAAAGGATTTATTTGCAGAAAATTATTTTGCAAAAAAATATTTTGCAGTGGTCTCTTATTTTTTTCCATAGATAGATAGATGGATGGATGGATGGATGGATGGAGCATGTGTGGTGTATGCCATACACTGAATGATATGTACTAGTACGAGACAAAGACACTGAGTATAAAAATGCACCAGTTACTCTGTTGTATGATTTAAATGTCATATATGCTGTTTCGACATTTGTGTTAGGAAATAACTGTGGCAGTGATTGGTCAGTGAAATGGTATAAAAGAGAGGGTTACGATTGGGATTGTTTGATGTACAGCTGGCATCTGGAACTTCTTGACATGAGATATTTCTTGCAAAGAAAGATGACCTACAACAACACTCATAACAACTGAATAATTGGATCTTTTAGACATATTTTCCCCAAAAGCACAATGATTGCACTGAACCTGTGTAGCATAACAAAACCTCATTCATCTTTGAATTGTCTTGCTGCCATAAACAATGAAGCATGTACTTTGTCCAGCAATATCTCAGAGGCTTTGTTTAGTGTTTTGCCTCAAACTACTTTCTTCGGCATTCAGGTCTTGTCAAAAAATCATTATGAGATGGCAACCCAGAGATTGTGCCCAGAGCTGTTCAACATCCTCAGAGTTTCACCTTGTCCAAACCAGGCTTTCTGCAATCTGTTTGTCCAAAGTAAACGCAAAACTTATTATGTTAAAGCTGCACTATGTAACTTTTCCGTCTGCTAGAGGTTGCCTATTTAAAACAAAGGCGTCGTTTGATGATGCCAAGTTTGAGCGCAGAATCCTAGGACATGTGGTCTTGACCTCACAGCCGGTGGGAAAGAATCGGGATAGGACTCGGGCAGAAATCAGAATAAAACCGGAAACCGAGGGTAACGCAGATATGACGCAATTGAGAGGCGACACCCTCACACGTTTTCTCGCGATTTACAAATATTTGGAAACATTTGGGATATTGTAAGTACTCAACTGAACAAAATATATAACACTGGCCTGAATTTGGAAAATTGCTATAAAATTTTATTTTATATTTTGGCTGTCAGTCATAAATAATATTAATAAACTACCGAAAAGTCCAAAGTTTGCAATAATTTTAAATGTTTTTGAAATAAATCTTTTATGCTCACCAAGGCTGCATTTATTTAATCAAAAATACAATCAAAACTGTAATATTGTGAAATATTATTCCAATTTAAAAGAACTGTTTTCTATTTTTATATACATTTCAATATATTTGAAAATGTAATTCCTGTGACTAATTTTATTTGTCTGAAAGAAGAATGTCATATACACCTAGGATGTCTTGAGGGTGAGTAAATCATGGGCTAATTTTCCTTTTTGGGTGAACTAAACCTTTAATAATTTAGATCAAATAAATGTACCCTTGTTGAGCACAATAAATAAATACATACTGTACATGCATACATTTGTAATTATTCCAAACTTTTGACCAGTCGTGTACACATAATATTTTTGAAAGCAAGAATGTGTCCTGGGTGAATGTTTCCACTGATTCTGTACTTGTATGAATTGTGCCGATGGCAAGACGTTATCTTATTATGAAATTTACACACGGGCCAGGGGACATGATTAATTACATTAATTTACCACGTTATTTTTACGCACTAAATTAGTGTTAAATTGACAGCCCTGATGTTTTAATAGTCAGAATCTTGTAATTAATTCCTTAATATCTAAATTAAGTTCATTGCTTAATTTCTGCATTTTTTAAAGTATGGTCGCTGATGCTTATCTTCCATTATGATGGCCATAAGCCAAGCTTTACATACATAAAAGTTACAGCATGAGTACACACACACACACACACACACACACACACACACACACACACACACACACACACACACACACACACACACACACACACACACACACACACACACACACACACACACACACACACACACACACACACACACACACACACACACACACACACACACACACACACACACACGGTTTTCATGCTGGAGTAACCTTGCACTCTCACATTAGTGAACGCTATTCTGGATGTCTTGTTTAAAAATGAATGATGCTTCCATGTTCAGCACATCTAACATTTTCCTATTGCAGTGAAACACAGGAATTATAAAAGCCGGTTTAACAGCTTTTAAAAGGAAAGGCTAAGCATTCATAAGGAAAGCATTAGTGGCTGAAGGCTGAGAATGTTTGTGATCTCTACCGTCAAAATACAGCACAACCAGGGCTTTGCTGCCCCACTTTATGTAATTGACTGCCATATGCTGTCCAATATGTTTAGTAAATCACTGCTGGACTAGTACATGAAATCTTTTTCTTCAGTACATCGAAGCCTGACCGGCTGTAACATTACCCAGTTATTATCAAAGGATTATTACTAGTTCACCGATCCGTCTAGGAAGTGAACTATAATGCTAGCTGAACTAAAGCAGTGCTTAAATAATTTATTTTTTGCTCTCTGTCTCTTTAATTTGGCCCACATCTAGAAATAACGTCTCGGTTACGTATGTAACCCTCGTTCCCTGAAGGAGGGAACGGAGACGTACGTCGGAACTGACCGACGAATTGGGATCTGTTTCAGAGACCAATCTACTTCGAGTGTATTAAAAACGAGCCAATGGACATTGGCATGCGGTGCACGCATTCCACGCACCGCCCCGCATTGCGGGTATAAATACGGAAGTGGAAGTACCGCATATTGTTTTCAACTGAGGAGCCGAGAAGAGTGGCTCGGGCCTTCAGCTGAAGCACAGCACCTGGCGACGGGACGTACGTCTCCGTTCCCTCCTTCAGGGAACGAGGGTTACATACGTAACCGAGACGTTCCCTTTCAGTCGGTCACGTTCGACGTACGTCGGAACTGACCGACGAATTGGGATCCCTACCAAAACGCCAGGGATGCTGGCCCTTCCAGCGCCCTGCCTGAGCTCGCTGGACCACTCCTAAGTTGGAGTGGGAGTCAGGGCTCCCGGCAGGGAAGGACAGTCACTGCTGTTCCTGCAAGACCCACTCAGCGTGACTATTGGATAACGCTGGGAAAGCGTGCCCGTCTCGGGAGATGGTACGCTGCGGAGCCACATCCTTCAATGGAAGGAGAGGTGGAAATACGCATCAGGACTAACCTAACCTAGGGTAGTGCAACTATGGAAAATCTCTGGGGTGGACCCAACCTGATCCCAGGGGGGGGAAGAACACATCCCAGAGATGACAGAGCGGGCTCTGTCGAGGGAAAGACACGGGGCTAACCGAGCAGGGTAGCAGATACCGTGGAGAATACACATATGGGGTAGCCGTGAGGGGACCGCAACATATGGAACCCAGCCTACACACACGTTCCACAAGCATACGGGTGCAGGCCTGGCGCCAGACGGCCGCAACGTCTGGCACCGCAGGGGTGACGGAGGAACTCACAGGGTTAGCCGTTCCCGGGGAACACAACTGGAGCAAGAATAGACGCACGTATCCGGCCCGGAGGCGGGAGTGGCGTTGCAAGCCGACACTAGAACGGGTACTTAGCGCTACTGGCCCTGGGAGGCGAGGATGCGGGAAGATACCGGCTCTACACGGAGGCTATAAAATCTAGCGAACGTGTTAGGTGTCGCCCAGCCCGCAGCTCTACAAATGTCTGTCAGCGAGGCACCTTGAGCCAGCGCCCAGGATGAAGCAACACTCCTTGTTGAGTGAGCCCGCACCCCGAACGGGCAAGGTACGTCTTGGGACTGGTAAGCCAAGACAATGGCATCCACTATCCAGTGGGCCAACCTCTGCTTGGAGACAGCCTTTCCCTTCTGCTGACCTCCGTAACAGACGAAGAGCTGCTGTGAGGATCTGAAGCTTTGTGTCCGGTCAACGTAAGCGCGAAGAGCGCGGACGGGACATAAAGCTAGGGCTGGGTCTGCCTCCTCCGAAGGCAGCGCTTGCAGGTTCACTACCTGGTCCCGGAAGGGAGTGGTAGGAACCTTGGGCACATATCCAGGCCGGGGTCTCAGGACAACGTGAGAGTTGGCCGGCCCGAATTCTAGGCACGATTCGTCGACCGAAAGCGCATGCAGGTCCCCTACCCTCTTGATTGAGGCCAATGCGGTCAGGAGGACTGTCTTCACGGACAGGATTTTTAGCTCGACTGACTGCAAAGGCTCAAATGGAGGACCCTGGAGTGCTCTAAGCACCAGGGCTAAGTCCCAAGAGGGTAACGAGGTAGAACGAGGAGGATTTTAGTCTCCTCGCACCTCTGAGGAACCTGACGATTAAGTCGTGCCTACCTACGGATTTACCGTCTACTGCATCGTGATACGCCGCTATTGCAGCGACGTACACTTTGAGGGTGGAGGGAGACAGCCGCCGCTCCAACCCATCCTGCAGGAAGGAAAGCACGACGTAATCGAACACTTCCGGGGGTCTTCCTGGCGGGAAGAGCACCAACGACGAACAGGTTCCACTTCAGAGCATAGAGGCGCCTCGTAGAGGGGGCTCTAGCTGAAGCGATGATGTCTACCACAGCTTGCGGTAGGCCATCTAGAACCTCCGCGTCCCGTCCAGGGACCAGACATGGAGTTTCCAGAGGTCTGGACGCGGGTGCCATAGAGTGCCCCGTCCCTGAGAAAGAAGGTCCTTCCTCAGGGGAATCGGCCAGGGAGGGGCTGTCGCGAGGAGTGTGAGTTCGGGGAACCAGGTCCGGTTGGGCCAATAGGGCGCAACTAACAAGACCTGCTCCTCGTCCTCCCTGACCTTGCACAGGGTCTGTGCAAGAAGGCTCACTGGGGGAAACGCATATTTGCGTAGGTCCCGGGGCCAGCTGTGCGCCAGTGCATCTATGCCTAAGGTACCTCCGGTCAGGGAGTAGTACCACTGGCAATGGGTCGACTCCGGGGAAGCAAACAGGACTACCTGCGCAACCCCAAAGTGGTCCCATATCAGCTGGACGCTCCGGGGGTGGAGTCGCCATTCGTCCGGAGGTGTCGACTGGCCAGAGAGCTCGTCGGCTGTCTGGTTCAGCGCACCTGGAAAGTGAATAGCACGAAGTGACCTCACAAACTTCTGACTCCACAGGAGGAGATGGCGGGCGAGCCGGAGCATGCAACGGGAGCGTAGACCACCCTGACGGTTGATGTACGCAACGGCCGCAGTGCTGTCCGAACGGACCAGTACGTGTTTGCCCTGGAGCGGTTTCTTGAACCGGGCCAGGGCAAGACGTACCGCCAGAAGCTCTAGGCAATTGATATGCCAACGTAGTTGGGGTCCCGTCCACAGTCCCGAACCTACGTGCCCGTTGTACGTGGCCCCCCAACCCGTGGAAGAGGCATCCGTGAAGACCACAGCATGCCTCGACACCTGTTCTAAGGACACACCGGCCCGGAGAAACGAGGGGTCAGACCACGGGTTGAAGGTTTGGCGACAGTAAGGAGTCACTGGGACCCGGTACTGACCGCTGTGCCACGCCCATCTCAGGACTCGGTCGTGTAACCAGCGTTGAAGCGGCCTCATATGAAGCCATCCGAGCGGCGTTACCGCGGCTGCGGATGCCATATGCCCCAGGAGCCTCTGAAAAAGTTTCAGTGGGGCCGCTGTCCTGCCATTGAACGTATTCAAGCAGTTCAACACTGACCGGACGCGCTCCGGAGTGAGGCGCGCCGTCCGGCTGACCGAATCCAGCTCCATACCGAGACAAGAGATCCTCTGCGTGGGACAGAGTTTGCTCTTCTCTCGGTTGACCCGAAGTCCCAACAGGCTGAGGTGACTGAGCACCATGTCCCTGTGTTCGCACAACTGCTCCCGAGACTGGGCGAGAATAAGCCAGTCGTCAAGATAGTTGAGTAAGCGAACGCCGCGTTCTCTGAGCGGAACAATGGCTGCCTCTACGCCTTTCGTGGAGACGCGAGGCGACAGGGACAGCCCGAAGGGCTTCAGGTCGATCGCTGCGAACCAATCTTGGGGACGGATGCACTGAAAATTGCGTTTCTGCATTAACATCTTGAACGGGAGCTTGTGCAGGGCCCGATTCAAAATGCGCAGGTCCAAGATTGGTCTTAACCCACCACCTTTCTTGGGTACAATGAAGTAGGGGCTGTAGAACCCCGACCTCATATCGGCTGGAGGAACCGGCTCGATCGCGCCCTTCGCCAGCAGGACATCGATCTCTGACCGCAAGACATGGGCATCCGAGCTCCACACTGAGGTGAAGAGGATGCCCCTGTACTTGGGAGGCCGGCGTGCGACGAATCGCATAGCCGAGTCTGATGGTACAGATGAGCCAGCATGACGGTCCGGGGAGGCCTTTTAGCCAGGCCCCCAGAGACCGAACAAGCGGGATCATCGGCACCACAGACGTACCCGGGGTGAGGCAGCGAGGTGGAGCACTCAGACCCGACTCGGGAGGCCCGGAGGCGGCCCGGAGTGTTGTCTGAGTACTCCAGGTGGGGCAGAGTGTGGGTGAGAAGGCCCGGGGGCGTCCTCGGTGCCCACACTGCTGCCCCCTGGCGAAGGGGGAGAGGGGAGGAAAGGAGTGGCAAGGCCCGGGGGCGTCGCACACTGCCAACCTGACCCTCTCAGAGCCCAGGGAGGGAGGAAACTGCTCTGAGAATGTGGGTACCGCTGGACTCCGGAGAGCCAGCGGCAGGACCGAACCGAAAAAATATTCTCCCCCCGGTCCTCCTCCGGGGGAGGGAGGGGTGCGGACACCTTCTCCCCGAGCAGCTTGCCATCTCGCTGGGCTGCCCGTTCCAGGGCCGCTCGCCCATGTGCTTGCTAGCGGACTCGCGGTATCCTGGACGGGTTGGGCACATCCCCTGCGCCCGGCCACCTGCTGCCCGGGTGGAGGCTGCTGCTTGGCTTAGCAGGGGCGGAGGCGGACGCAGGGGGGGCACCCTCGGCGACAAGCAGATGGAGGTGCTGCAGCCGACGACTGGGTGGAGGCAGCAGCTAGTCGTCGGGGCAGGATGTTTTTTTTTTTTTTTAAACCTCCATCCACTTCTGGGCCACCGAGAACTGCTGGGCGAGTTCTCGACAGCGTCGCCGAAGAGGCTAGCCTGACAGACAGGGGCGTTGAGGAACCGAACTCTGTCAGGCTCACGCATATCTGCCAGGTCTAGCCCCAGCTTCCTGGACCACTAACGTGGACATCGCCTGACCCAGGGAGCGTGCAGTGACTTCTGTCACCCGGAGAGCGAGGTCCATCACTGCACGCAGTTCCTGCATAACCCCTGAGTCAAGACTACCCTCGTGCATGCAGGAAAGAGGGTAGTGAGAGAGCGAAAAAATTCATACAGATTATGGCCCTTTTGGCGTTCCATATTTTGACACCAAAAGCTCCACACTGCTAAATTCTTCCAATGCACATCCAGGCAGCCACCCTGGAAGGCATGGCTGTCAACACTGAATCTGATTCAGCATGAGCACACACTATTATAGTGGGAAACTCAGCGTCATCATCTCCAGCGCATAACAGCCCTCTCTCCGATGCAGCAATTGACATCTGTCCTCTGCCAGAGCCACAAATGAAATGCTGGGTCCCCCCCTTTTTTTTTTTTTTTTAAAAAGGACCAGCAATCCCATCTGGGCTACCAGCAGGCATGAGAGACAGTGGGCGTGGCCGCCAGACTCGACGGCACACGGCACGCTGAACGCTCAAGCCCCTATTAAAGGGGCAGGACGAACAACGCGCCGACGTGGCCATGTCCCCATGAGAGAACATGAACCACCCACGAACAAAGTCTCAACATGCTCATGATGCGATAGAGGAGTGGGGGCCCGAAGAGATGTACCCGGCGGGGATGCCCCACTGTAATCCTCAGGTCACCAAGGCTTATTAACCAAAATAATCCTTTTCTGGAGCACCAGAAAAGAAACTAGATCAGGGAATAAGCAAAGGGACTCAACCCCGTTTGAGGTTTCATAGTCTGGACCGCGCATCTAGAGAGCGCCGAGTGACGCGCTGGGTTGCCGTGGCAACCCCCGCTGTCAGCCGGCGCTCGACGGCACACGGCGCGCTGAACGCTCAAGCCCTTACGAGAAAGGGGAGACGAACAACGCGCCGACGTGACCATGCTCTCCTGAGAGAGCATGAATCACCCACGAAAGCAATCTCACATGTTTATATGTGAGAGAGATCGTGGCCGTCAAATGAGGACAGGAAACAACCGCATCCAGAAACACACGGTTTGAATGACATCTTGAAAAAGACGCAGGGTCAAACCGTGTTGCTCTTTTAGTGATAGAGAGAAGAGAGAACCGCTCCAACAAGTGCCGAGGCACACAGGGGAATAGCCGCGGCTCACAGTGGTTTAAAGGTGCAAGCCCACTGTAAGCACTCAGAGGAAACGCCCAGCGAACCGACAGATTTCTTCTGCTCGCGACCACCGCTGTAAAGCGCCGTCACACCGACACTGGAACAGGTAAGCTGATCTTCTCGTAGAGACTCGTTTAGTTTGTGTAAACACACTCTTCGTAGGAACATGTAATGCTCGGCTCCGAAGTTGAAAGCAATATGCGGTACTTCCACTTCCGTATTTATACCCGCAATGCGGGGCGGTGCGTGGAATGCGTGCACCGCATGCCAATGTCCATTGGCTCGTTTTTAATACACTCGAAGTAGATTGGTCTCTGAAACAGATCCCAATTCGTCGGTCAGTTCCGACGTACGTCGAACGTGACCGACTGAAAGGGAACCTAGTTTGTTCCTCATTAACAATATGTAGTTAACAATGGAGCTAACAACAGTCAAGCTACTAGCGTTCTGTAAATGTTTAATTAAAGGAAAACTTAATTGTGTTAAAGACATTTTTTTGTACATACACTACCATTCAAAAGTTTTGGGTCAGTACAATTTTTTCACGTTTTGATTGGATCAAAAAGACTGTAAAACATTAATATTGTGAAATATTATTGCAATTTACTATACCTGTTTTCTATGTTAAAGGCACAAAATGTAAGATTTTTGGATTAAAATATCCTTAACATAACCCTTGATTAAAATCATACTCTCGTTACCCTTGATTTCCGATTTTGTAGAAACCATGGAAACACCAAAGACTCTTATATATATTACATGTTTTATTAGACAGGTGAGCAAGTGTTTGGACACATTTATCGTCTGAAAACTAATCATTGTTATATAGCTCAACACAGTTAGTCTTATTGTTTAAATCTCGTTTTCTTGATTTACCACGAGTACCATGTTTTACCATGCCTATATATATATATATATATATATATATATATATATATATATATATATATATATATATATAGCTTACTGCAGTGTGCAACAAGTGTCTCATTGTAGCCGCAGAGCGAACGCACAGAGTTGCATTATAACGTAACTTTCAACACATCAAATAATGTATCTAATATGATAAAACAGCGCATGACCGGAAGCGGAAGCAGTTGTCTTTGGCAAAATAAAAGCTCTGCAAAATCAAGGCATCATCAAGCTACGCCTTTGATTTGAATAAGTGACCTCTAGCAGCAAAAAATAACATATTGTGGCTTTAATATATTTTAAAATGTAATTTATTCCTGTGATGCAAAGCTGAATTTTCAGCATCTTTACTCCAGTCTTCAGAGTCACATGATCCTTCCGAAATCATTCTAATATGCTGATTTGCTGCTCAAGAAACATTTATTATTACTTTTTTCTCAGAGTTGTGAGTTCTAAACATGCAATTGCAAGTTATAAAGTCAGAATTGTGGGATATAAATTCGCAATTGGGAGAAAAAAAGCCTTTTTATTAATTTTATTGTTCTGTGACAACTTTAGGGTCTCTCCATCACACACTTATTCAGCCACCAAACTAAACTGTTATTTTATTCTCTTTGGTGTCGCTTGTGGCTTAGAAATGCTGCACTGCAGCTTTAAGTTAAAGATGACAGCATTCATGTTCTGGCACATGATATTCCTGTAGTCTATTTTCATATGGCAGCTCTCCTGACAGCAGAAATGACTATGAAGTGGGGATCAATTTAATGTGTTTAGAGACTAACGGCGATATTTGACTCTGCTGATTTGAGTGGAGTGAAGTTAAGAAGCCCTTCATCAAATAGCCATCAACAAAGCCAGATGTCTCTCCACCGCGACCTTTTCCCGACACCGCACTCTCTTACCTCACACCTCACTGCATACAGCACAAGTGTGAGGTCACATGGGACTGAAGGAAGCTTTTCTGACCTTGTTGTCATTTGTTCCACACATTTTCTCTCACTTACTCTCCTTCTCTTCCCTTTTCCCACTTTTAAGCAGATATAGAATATAGATGGCTTTCACACTGGCAGTTTACTCTGAAACAGAGCATGGTTCACACAAAAAATTGGCACTGAATCCGAGATAATCTGTTTGTGAACAGTAGTGTTGTTAACCACCACACAAAACACACAAATGCGTTGGGCCCCGCAGGCTTGGCTCCTTTTGGCTCCAAAATATCCTCGTAAAGTCACTGATATTGACTGAATAACTTGTGTTACTTTAATAAGGATTAATCTATATTTTATTTATAAAAAGAAAACTATGCTGTAATTTTACATTTGATTATGTTTGATTTCTTGCACTTTGTTCAGTTGTATTTATTTGTGCAACTGCTAATTTTGTTTTCTTTTTCTTATTTTATTACTGACTGTTTAATTGGCTGTATTATTGTTTGTAATATATTTTAGTAAGTTGTTTTTGCTGATATTTAAAACAAAACTAGTTCCTCGTGTAAGGCTTTTGATTTTTGTTTGTGGTATTCAGCTGTACCAAAATGTTTTGCATAAAGACAAAAAATATTTTCAAATCTAAATGTGTTAGATTTATTTATTTATTTCTTTTTTAACTTATTGCAATCGAAACTGGGAATAGATAGGAATCAGAATCCAGTCACTTAGAAAAAAGCAAATCGCATTGCAGAAATATGCAAACCTGCGTGAACTAAAAGAACGCTATTGGCTAGTAAATTTTTTTGTTTACTCGCCAGACTGATATACTGTTTTATTTATATTAGTCAAATTGATTAATCGTGAATCAGGTTGTCAGCTTTGCTCAAACTGATTTGTTGAAATCAAAACAGTGAAGATAATAGATGAGCGCCAGCCAATGAGATTGCCGTTTGCGCATTAGTCCCGCCCGGGTATCTTCTTCTTAAAAGCTGAATAATTCCAAATGAACTCTGTGGTTTTGACAGGAAAATTTAAAAAAATAATATGCTTTACATGTAGTGCATCGATTCTGCATGGTATGTAAGACTCTCTTTGCGTGTGTGAGAGAGAAGCACAGTGCTCTCAAAGCGATGGCGAGTTGTGCGCCTTCACACTAGAGTTTACGGTACGTCAGATACAGGTACGCGCCATTGAGCTGAACTGAACTAGACAGATTGACGGAGAGCAAAACCTTTGAGTGTTCAAAGAGTGAAAATCTATGCTCAACTTATTCTTAGCCTCTTAGACATACACTGGCGAGTAAAATCTAAGCATTTATTAGCCAATGGCTAATGATAGATATGGTTTAGTCACCCAGAGTGAAGATTTACTCGCAAATGCGAGTGATTTACTCGCATTGTAGAGGGTTGAAAAAGAAGAATTTTGCTCAGTCTGTTAATTATTGATTATAGCTAAAATTATCCTGTATCATTTTGAATATGAAAGACAATGGACAAAATCAAGACTCCTAAGAATCCAAGAAGGTGTACTATATCTTGTCTCAGCTGAAAGGAGCAAGAGGCAAAATATTGTCCAATTTTTGTCTGCTGTTATCCAGTTCAAAGTAAAATTAATACAATTTTTGTGATGACTTACCTAATGCTGTTAAATATCACTGTTTTGCAATTTAAAGTAAAATGCAATATTGGGGCGAGGGGTGAATGTCAAAGCAACTCGAACTCGCGTCCAAACTTGTTCAGCAAGTAAAGTAACCTGCGCATGCGTTTTAGCCAATGACGTCATTAGTTCCAAAAACACATAAGAGATAACAGTGGTGATGGATACGAGCGAGAGTGAGTGTGCAGTGTAATCTTGCAGAGGGAGTGCAATCAGAACGGCAAATGAATGGCTCGCAGACAGATTTCTCCTCGAAGGAGTTCATTCGCAAGCAGCAGAAAGCCGCCTTCATGTGACGTACATTCAGTAAACCCGTGTCGTTCTATCTGCTGCGTATAATAGCACTAAATTAATTTGAAAAAATCACAATAATGACCGCATAAATGAATGAATGCAAATGCACCAGGGTTTGATGCAATCAAGTTGAGTGTGAAACCAGACCAACCCCCTTAAACTGCTGTTTCAACAGAATTTTACACTATAATGCTTTAAACATTGTTCTCTCAAAAAAAAACATGTTGTCATAATGCCTGATGTATGACTTTCTTTCTTCTGCTGAACACAATATAAGATATTTAAAAATAAATGTTGTTTTTTTCATACAATGAAAGTCAGTGGAGTCCAATATTGTAAGTTGGGATGACATGAGGGTGAGTAAAGGATGAAGATAATTTTTGCAGCATTGCATGTGTTCTTCACAGATAAGTAAATCCCAGAATGTACTATGATAAAGAAAAGAAGTACAACCTGTTCAATAAAATACATAATTCACAGTGTTATTTTTTTTTTACACACAATTATAGCATTTATTAATATTTTGGTATCACTTTACATAAGGTCTCATTTGTTAGTCCGAGCAATACATTTGTTACAGTATTTATTAATCTTTGTTAATGTTAGTTAATAAAATTTAAGTCGTTCATTGTTTGTTCATGTTAGTTCACAGTGCATGAACTAATGTTAACAAATACAACCTTTGATATTAATTATGTTTTAGTAAATGTTGAAATGAACATTTTAATAAATGCTGTAGAAATATTGTTCATTCTTAGATCATGTTAACTAAAGTAGTTAACTAAAGTTAACAAATGAAACATTATTGTAAAGTGTTACCAGTATTTTTAACGTCTCGGTTACGTATGGTAACCCTCGTTCCCTGAAGGAGGGAACGGAGACGTACGTCGGACGTACCGACGAATTGGGATCACTTCTGGGAGCCCCTATCAGCTTCGAGCTATCTAGAACCGGCCAATGAACAATTGGCGTGCGAGATTTGCATCTCGCGCTCCGCCCCGCACTGTGGGTATAAACAGGAAGCGAGAGCGAATGCACGCTGTTTTTCACTGAGGAGCCAAACGTAGTGGCTCAACCTGCAGTGATGGTACAGCAACTGTGGCGACGGGACGTACGTCTCCGTTCCCTCCTTCAGGGAACGAGGGTTACCATACGTAACCGAGACGTTCCCATTCAGTCGGTCACGTTCGACGTACGTCGGACGTACCGACGAATTGGGATCCCTATGGAAAACGCCATAGTTACTACCACTTCCAGCGCCCAGCGATGAGCCCCTCAGACCCCGATCTGATGCGGGTGGGAAAGTTCACGCAGGGAGAGTCAAAGCTGCTGTTCCCCAAGACCCACTCAGCTGACTTTATTGGATAACACTGGGAAAGCGTGCCTGTGAAGGCAGCTGCGGAAGCCACATCATGCCCAGAGGGAGTTACCATGTGGAGAATACACGTATGGGCTGGCCGTGGGCAGAACAACATACGGAAGTCCCAGGGGTGGCCCCGGCCAATTAGGAGGGAGACAACACGTACCTGGGACGGCAGAGGGAACTCTGCCGAGGGAAAGACACAGGCTCGCCGTAGGGAGCCGTACCGTGGAAGAATACACATATGGGACCGCCGTGGGGGTCACTACATATGGAACCCAGCCTAACACAAGTTCCACCAATGCATACGAGTGTTAGACCTGGCGTCGAACGCTCCGCCACGTCCGACTGCCGCGGGTTGCGGAGGACTCAACAGGGTTCGCCGTTCCGGGGAACTCGACTGGAGCAAAATAAGCGCACGCATCCGTCTACCATAGGGGAGGGAATGGCGCAGCAAGCCGACACTAGAACGGGCACTTCGGTGTTACTGACTATGGGAAGTGAGCACACAGGAAGAAACCGGCTCTACACGGAGGCTATAGAATCTAGCGAACGTGTTAGGTGTCGCCCAGCCCGCAGCTCTACAAATATCTGTCAGCGAGGCACCACGAGCCAGCGCCCAGGAAGAGGCAACACCCCTAGTGGAGTGGGCTCTTAACCCGAGCGGGCAGGGCACGTCTTGGGACTGATAAGCCAAGACGATGGCATCCACTATCCAGTGGGCCATCCTCTGCTTGGAGACAGCCTTTCCCTTCTGCTGTCCTCCGTAACAGACGAAGAGCTGCTCTGAGGTCCTGAAGCTTTGCGTTCTGTCCACGTAAGTCCGGAGAGCACGGACGGGACAGAGAAAAGCTAGGGCTGGGTCTGCCTCCTCCGAAGGCAGCGCTTGCAGGCTCACCACTTGGTCCCGGAAGGGAGTAGTGGGAACCTTGGGCACATATCCAGGCCGGGGTCTCATGATCACATGAGAGTTACCGGGCCCGAATTTCAGGCACGATTCGGGTCCCCTACCCTCTTGATGAAGGGCCAACGCAGTCAGGAGTATTGTCTTTAACGACAGAACTTTCAACTCAGCTGACTGCAGAGGCTCAAAAGGTTCTCTCTGTAGTGCAGTTAGCACCAGAGTTAAGTCCCAAGAGGGTATGGAGGGAGGACGAGGTGGATTTAATCTCCTCGCTCCCCTAAGGAACCTGACGATCAGATTGTGCTTACCTAGAGATTTTCCATCTACGAGCTCATGATTAGCGGCGATAGCGGCGACATAGACTTTGAGGGTGGAGGGAGACAGCCTTCGCTCCAACCCATCTTGTAGAAAGGTAAGCATAGATGCGATCGAACATCTTCGGGGGTCTTCTCGGTGAGAAGAGCACCAATCGACGAACAGGTTCCACTTCAACGCATAGAGGCGCCTCGTAGAGGGGGCTCTAGCGGAAGTGATGGTGTCAACTACCGCTTGCGGTAGGTCACCTAGAGCCTCCGCGTCCCGTCCAGGGACCAGACATGGAGTTTCCAGAGGTCCGGACGCGGGTGCCATAGGGTGCCCCGTCTCTGAGTCAGGAGGTCCTGCCTCAGAGGAATGGGCCAGGGAGGTGCTGTCGCAAGGAGCACTAGTTCCGGGAACCAAGTCCGGTTGGGCCAATACGGAGCGACCAACAGGACCTGCTCCTCGTCCTCCCTGACTTTGCACAGTGTCTGCGCAAGAAGGCTCACTGGGGGAAACGCATACTTGCGTTCTTCCCGGGGCCAGCTGTGGGCCAGGGCATCCGACCCGAGGGTCCCCTCGGTCAAGGAATAAAACCACTGACAGTGGGTCGTCTCTGGGGAGGCAAACAGGTCTACCTGTGGGGCCCCGAAACGACTCCAGATTAGCTGGACCGCCTGGGGATGGAGTCGCCATTCTCCCGGAAGCAACTTCTGACGTGACAGCTCGTCGGCCGCACGATTGAGCAGGCCCGGAATGTGAACGGCACGAAGCGACCTCAGATGCTTCTGACTCCATAAGAGGAGATGGCGGGCGAGTTGCGACATGCGACGGCAGCGTAGACCACCCTGTTTGTTGATGTACGCTACGGCCGCAGTGTTGTCCGTCCGGACCAGAACGTGCTTGCCTCTGAGCGGCACTTTGAAGATTGTCTTTGAAGAGGTCTCCCGTGGGATGGTCCAGCGGGTTCCCTTGGAGGCTCTACCGGCTGCGGAGCAGAGGGAGCAGAGGGAATAGGGGCCTGCGGAGTTTCACTCGGTGGGTTTGCCCTAAACGTGATCCTCAGATCACCCTGGCCATCCAAAGAAGCAGGTCCACCCGGGTTAGGGGTAGACCTAGTTCGTGGGATGGGTAAGGGGACTCCCCCAGCCCGGAGGTAGGAGAGTCTCGATCTAAGCTCCGAGATAGTCATGTTCCCGCAGTGGGAACATGAACTATCCACAAACGCCGCCTCAGCGTGCTGTGTGCCCAAACACGTGAGACAGCGATTGTGACCGTCAGCAGGGGACAGGGAACGACCGCATCCAGAAACGCACGGGTGGTAAGACATCTTGAAAAAGACGCCACGTCACCCGTGAAGCTCTTTTGTGAGGAAAACGCTCTGTGCTGAAGCACTCAGGGGGAAACGCGACAGCGCACGGGATTGTTAGTGCAGCCCGTGCCTGTACTCAGCAGGAAAACGCCCTACCCAGACCAACAGCGTTGCTGTGATAACAGCAGTTTTCTCTGCTCTCAGAGGCAGCTCGGTGAGTCAGCGCGGATCCCGCTGAAACGTGCCGTTCCTCCAACACGCGTCCTCCTCTGGTTCTCCGGTCCTCGAAAGTCTTGCTTGATAGCAGCGAAAAAATACTCAGTGATGAGTGAGTCCTTCATATGCCGTTTGGCTCCGAAGTGAATGACAGCGTGCATTCGCTCTCGCTTCCTGTTTATACCCGCAGTGCGGGGCGGAGCGCGAGATGCAAATCTCGCACGCCAATTGTTCATTGGCCGGTTCTAGATAGCTCGAAGCTGATAGGGGCTCCCAGAAGTGATCCCAATTCGTCGGTACGTCCGACGTACGTCGAACGTGACTGACTGAATGGGAACTAGTTTTTATTTGTATGTTTCATTTTAGTTTTAGTAATTTTGTTATGTAATTTTGTCATTTTTTATTATTATAATTTTTTTAACATTAATAAGTCTTTATTTTTTATTTCGGTTTTAGTTATAGTATTTTTAGTACATCATTTCTAATTTTTGTTTATAATTATATTACATTTTTTATATTTTATTTTATTTCAACTTTATTTCAATTAACGAAAAAATACTATTAAAATTGTGCTAATTTTAGTTTTATTTTCAATTAGCAATAACAGCACTTAGTACATAAAAGTAATGATTATTAGGTGATAGTTCCATCTAATTATTACCATTACCAAATATTTGAGTGCTCTGTGCTACATATTTTATGCTTGTTCTTGTGCCTTTAGGTTAGCAACATTCTAACGTTTGACAGTTAGAATCTATTGTGAACCAAGTCTCCTGTGTGTTTCATGTGATTTGTGGTGTTTTGTTGGCACAGATGCTGTGAAGATCGTTCCAAATCTGTCACTTTAGGTTGCATCTCTGATAGATGCTGTCAGCTGCCTATATAGTAGACACCAAGGAACAAAGCTCCAGATTTAATGTGCCCTGTTGATGTTTTCAGAATTAGTCTATCCTCTCGTGGTGGCTTATGAATCTATGAAGCATTAAAATTGTTTTAGTTCAAATTAATACTGACACACAACCTCATGCACACTAAAACACAGCATTACTGCATTGCAGATCCTGAAAAAAGCATTTTGGATATCATAAAGTGTGATGAAATGACACTGTTGGTTCACACATTTCAATAGCAAGGCTGGCTTGCATTCTAAAAAGCATATTTGAATAAAGTCAGGAAGATAAATGACTGCCATCTTGCTTGATGAATGATACTGAAGGGTTGGACAAGTGCTGCAGTAATGTAGAAATCACACCTCGTTTGATATGTATCACTCATTTATATGATGAAAACGATCCAGTGATGGATAAAACATTCACTCAAAACTGACTGCTTCAATGGAGCTGCCATTTCTTTACAGTTTGTACAACATATCCTTGGCCAGGCTAATTGGTACAACTTGTTGGGCCCCTCTGAATTCTTTCGTGATATAAGAGCAGCTGAATGGCCCCGGCAGACTCATTGACTGTGGCGGCTCTCCAGGTCTCTGCAGCCAGAGATGATTTATTTATGCCTGCATTTCTGATACCTCTCAAATTGTAATCTAATATCAACAGACAGCTTGCCAAATGGAGCAGATTGACCGTGACTGTGAAGGAGAGAGGGGGACAGATCTGCTAAAACGAGGGCCACGGGCCCTCTGATCTGCTGCCTGGTCCGGTTTACTCTCACTTAAATGGATAGTTCACCCCAAAATTATAATTCTGTCATCATTTACTTACCCTCTGATATTTTCTTTTGTGTCATACATGTTTGGAACGACATAAGGGTGAGTAAATGAGGCCAGATCAGATCAATTATTATATAATACAATTATTTATTGTTATTGTCACATTCAGTTTTAATTTCAGTTTAGTTTTCATGGGCTCTTAAAGGGGATCTATTACTATTACCTAGTCTCTGATCTCCGCAGAGTGTGAATGTGAAATTTCCGCTCAAAATACCCCACAGATAATTTGTTTTAGCATGTTAAAATTGCCACTTTCTGAGGGTGAGCAGAAACGTTCCGTTTTTGTGTGTGTCCATTTAAATGCAAATGAGCTGGTGCTCCCGGCGTCCTTTCAAGAAGAGGATGGAGCTTCCAATGCTCCGGCATACTGGGAACAACAAAACAGGACAATCTCACGCACTGAAAATGTCAGAAATTGTTCAGCCTTATATGTTCGAACCCGAGTCTGACACAGATGGTGAGACTCAAGAAGAAGTGACAACATGTGGAATGCAACATGACGTTTCTGAATGGTTAATTGATTAATTTATGTAGTTGATGTGGAGTTGACTCTCTTCTTCAAGTCATCGATTAACATTTTCCGTCATGATAATTTATAATTCGCTGTACAGGTGCTCGTGTTGGTCACATGACAGTGACAACATGGCAAATATAGTACATCCGAATTCCAATCATACCACACACATTCATGCTGTATAGAACATACTTTTTTTAATGTGTGCTCCTGTGTGCTCTGTGATAAAGCTGCTTGTACGATACAATATGATATTAAAACCATAATGTTCATGATGCTACAGTGCTAGTGGATGGAAACCCTACATTCTGTGACACTACTGAAAAATCTAGTTCATTAAATACTTATAGTACATTAAATACTTATAACTTATAGTATAGTAATAGGTAGTACACCCCCAACACTTCACCTCATTCTGACGTGCCTCAGCAGCCGGAAAAGCTGCATAAACGGACTTCAAAAAGCAAAAAATAGCTATAAATTGCATTCAGAAATTCTGCTCAGAGGTGTCCTGTGTGTTTTTAACACATTTGCAATCTCACATCTCACCCTGTGATAAGCAGCACAGATCCAGGGAACACAGTGAGATCAACAGGATGATTTGACGCCAGTTGGTTTACTTGCCACATGTTTTAGGTTAACCTGTTCAAACCTGCTTCTGTTCCACAGCAGTCAAACAGACGTGTCCACCAGAGAAGTTTAACTGTGGAGGGAAGTGCGTGTCGCTGTCCTGGCGGTGTGACGGGGAAAGAGACTGCGAAAACGGCGAAGATGAAGCAGACTGTGCAGCAGGTGAGTCTGGTCTCTTTCTCTCAGACTGTGTGTTTGATTCTCCGCAGGGAGTTTTGTTCAAGGCTGAGGTGATACTTTGAACTGACTTTCACCCCAATGCTTTGGACCTGCTTTAGTCGTGGCTCTAAAAGGCTCAAAGAGGAGAGAGAGACCTAGTCAATGGTTTATTTCCTGAGCACACTGTTGTCTTGTTAAGTCTATGTTCTTGAAACTCTCTAGTACTTGAAAATTACGTGTTGATTGGACAATTTGTGGTACTAGACAGTTACAACTGAAAGTTAATTATAACAATTAATTTAGGTCTGCTCCTGTTGAGTAATTATTCTATTAACAAAGTGGTTTGAAGAGGTTCAGCATTAACCAATCACAGATATGTCTGTTATATGCATGAATGTAATAGTGAGAAATTTAGGTTAGTCTACAGTCCAATCAGTGTCAGTCCTTCTGATCCACAAGTGTGTGCTGTATGATTTATTTAAAGGTGCTGTATGTACATTTTTGACTGTACTAAAGCATAAAAATACCATAAAATGTTTTCAGATATTTAGGAAACATGCAGAGTTCACATACTTGTTTCTTTTAAAAAATAATGCTACAGCCAGTTACAGTACTTTGAAATGTGCGTTCCGTGTCGGAATATCTGTTTTTGACTTGGTCTGTGCGATAACGCACATTGTCAATTTACCCAATAGTATTTCGACACCACAGTTTACCAGTTGGCGGAAAACACAGCGTATAACTGGGTCAGTGATCGCAGATTCTACCTGACCTAAAAGCCTCGGCATCCATCTAAAAATCTTTATGAATATTTCAATATTTAACACATTGAAATGCGGATAAATCAACTCATCAACTTACAGTAAGTCTCCCTGCCTTCCAATGTCAATTGCGCTCGTTCCTGTTGTGTGTTCTCAACCTGGCAACCCACGTGAGCGTCGCGTCTGAGGATGAGGGGGCGGGGCAAACAATATTTAGAATTTGGACTGCAGTACCAATTTCAACCACTAGCTGTCATTCCTACATACCGCACCTTTAGTCATTAGTGACCGTAAAATTTTACATTTTTATTTGGTGACTTTTATAGCCCTTGCAATGTGAATATTAGGGCTGCCCCCTAATACAGTAGTCAACGAAAAGAGGCTTATTTGACCAAAATTCTATTAGTCGCTGGTTAGTACAACAACAAAAAAAACACTACACAGGAAGTGGCAAAGTCACACAGTCCGTGAGGGACAAATCGTGAACGGTGGGTCCTTGTGGTAATTATAGTATGTCAGGCAGGAAATCCAAATGTTCGCCTATCATCCATTGATCTCAAATATGCCTTGTCATTTGAAACATGTAGGTAGTAGCAACTTTACTTGGCCACTGTTGGAGAATTACACTGGTTATATGAAATAGAATCAGGATATGTGTCAATAAAATAATGACTAGGCCTTCTGTAATGAGAGGGTCGTGAAAGAACATGGAAAACTACTGGAAGATTGCATCACTTGATGTATGGGCACGTGTGTGAGGCGCTAGGAGACCAGTGGAGCGCTAAGAGAATGGTACATAAGATGTGGATGTGTTGTTAAAAAAAAGAGAAGCTCTGGGGATATTCCACCAGTAAATCTTAAAAGATGCAGAGGTTTGCATTTAAGTGTTGCAAAATCACAAAGTGGAGCTAGGGAAAAAAGGATGCCCATTGGATGAGGGGAGATAAGAAAACAGGATAAATGGAGTTTTACTATGGATAATCAGATGTTCAGCTGGCATCTCACTTTGTTGTTCATACAATAAAGTTAACATCCTCTGAGACCTGGAACTTTGACTGTGAGATTTTCTTCAAATGCTGTACTGAGAGAACTTAGAATATGCCACAACATATTCACATGCTCGCTCTAACGTTAACCTAGATAAATTTGCACTGTAGCTGTTATTATATCCAAGTTTTCTGCATGACATGGAGGCACCGGCATGATCACTTGCATTTTTTCCTTCTAACAGCGGAAACGACTTAAAATACTCTGTTTGTTTTTTGGTCACACAGATAAGAATAATACATCATTCGAAACTGTAGAGGATCTACTTTTATATGTGTAAACTCTAAATAACAACAAAACGATGTGCTTTGTAAAATAAAGAAAACAATCAGGATGTGCTTTCTGCCGTCTCGGTCTCCGTGAACTGAAGCGTATCACAAAAATGAACTGAAACGTCTCGGTTACGGATGTAACCCTCGTTCCCTGAGGAGGGAACGGAGACGTAACGTTAGTGACTAACGAATGGGGGTTTCGCCTAGAAGCCTATCATCTTCGAGCTTAGAGAAAACGCCCAATGGCGTGCCAATGCCATGGGGCATGCGGAATTTGCATACGTAACTCCGCCTCACCGCGTGAGTATATAAGGAAGTACGTGGCAATATCGCATTATGTTACCTGCTTGAGGAGCCAAGACTGAACTCCTGCGTTCCAGGTAGCACAGCTGAAGTGGCAACGGGACGTTACGTCTCCGTTCCCTCCTCAGGGAACGAGGGTTACATCCGTAACCGAGACGTTCCCTTTCGTTCAGTCACTACGACGTAACGTTAGTGACTAACGGATGGGGGTCCCAATATAATCCCGCCACTCAGCTGTCTTCCAGCGCCCTGCGTAAGTGTGAGTACCCTGTCGTAAGACTAATACGGACGAAGGACTCCCACTTAACACAGGAATACCAAGGTACACTGGGAAGCATATCCCAGTGAGGGAATGCCAAGATGCCTACCCGTGGGGAGGACTTAAGAGACACATATGACCCGCTAAGGGCTGCATATGGAAAATCTCTAGGGTACCAGCCGAAGTTGGATTTTTAACCCTAGGGGTGGCGGGGACACGCCAAGGGAAGAAACCCGCTCACTGCGGAGACTTACGGCGAAATACACATGTGGGGGTCGCCGGAGGGGAACCATGCACATGGGGCACCTGGCCGGACATGAGGGTCTGGGCTCGAAAGGGCAGACTGAACTGATGTCGGCGTCGACAGTGCTGGAGGAGCTCAGGGCTCTCGGGGAGCTCACCTGAGGAAAAATCGCACGTATCCAGTCCGTGGAGTGGAATGGCGAGCAAGCGAAGACACCTGAGCCTGGTCCATTACCGGCCCCTCGGGGGGGGGGGCGAGTACATAGTCGGACACTGGCTCCACTCGGAGACTGTAGAATCTGGCGAATGTGTTAGGTGTCGCCCAGCCTGCAGCTCTGCAGATGTCTGCTAGCGAGGCGCCATGCGCTAAAGCCCAAGAGGAGGCCACACTCCTAGTGGAGTGTGCCCTCACACCAAGGGGACATGGTCGACCTTGCTGCTGGTAAGCCAAAACAATGGTGTCCACTATCCAGTGAGACAGCCTTTGCTTTGAGAGAGCACTTCCCTTCCGCTCTCCACCATAACAGACAAAGAGCTGGTCTGAGGTCCTGAAACACTGCGTCATGTCTACGTAGGCGCGGAGGGCGCGTACTGGACAGAGCAATGCCAAGGCTGGGTCTGCCTCCTCCAAAGGCAGCGCTTGCAGGTTCACCACCTGGTCCTTAAACAGAGTGGTGGGAACCTTGGGCACATATCCAGGCCGGGGTCTCAGGATCCCGTGAGAGTTAGCCGGCCCGAACTCCAGGCACGCTTCGTCAACCGAAAATGCCTGCAGGTCCCCGACCCTCTTAACTGAGGCCAATGCGGTCAGCAGAGCCGTCTTCATAGACAGGAACTTAATATCAACCGACTGCAAAGGCTCAAAGGGAGGTCTCTGCAGAGCACTTAACACTACTGCGAGGTCCCAAGAGGGTACGAGAGGAGAGCGAGGAGGATTCAGTCTCCTCGCTCCCCTCAGGAACCTGATGACCAGGTCGTGCTGACTTACCTTCTTGTTCTCCAAGAGATCGTGGTGGGCAGATATTGCGGCCACATATACTTTGAGAGTGGAGGGAGACAGCCTTCGCTCCAGCCCCTCTTGGAGAAACTCAAGCACGGACCCGATCGGGCATTTCCAGGGGTCTTCTTGGCGGGAAGAGCACCAGGTGACGAAGAGGTTCCACTTCAACGCATAGGCATGTCGAGTGGACTCTGCCCTAGCGGAAGTGATGGTGGCGACCACCGTAGGTGGCAGGCCACTCAAACCTGCCGCGTCCCGTCTAGGAGCCACACGTGGAGGCTCCAGAGGTCGGGACGCGGGTGCCATAGGGTGCCCCGTCTCTGAGTAAGGAGGTCCGGTCTCAGAGGAATAGGCCAGGGAGGGGCTGTCGCAAGGAGTATGAGTTTCAGTGGAACCGCACTCTTGCTCTCGATTTGACGGAGGCAAGTCAGCAGAGACTGCGCGCGCTCGCTCGTAAGCTGCGCGTACATGGCGACCGAGTCGATCTCCATACCGAGAAAAGAGATCCTCTGCACGGGGCAAAGTTTGCTCTTTTCCCAGTTGACCCGAAGGCCCAGACGGGCTAAGTGGTGGAGAACCAGATCTCTGTGTCCGCACACCTGCTCTCGAGAGTGGCCCAGTATGAGCCAGTCGTCGAGGTAGTTCAGGATGCGGACCCCGTGCTGCCGAAGGGGCGCAAGGGCTGCCTCGGCAATCTTCGTGAAGACGCGAGGGGAGAGAGATAGCCCGAATGGGAGAACCGCGTACTGATATGCCCGCCCCTCGAAAGCAAACCGTAGGAACGGTCTGTGTCGAGGAAGGATGGAGACATGGAAGTAGGCGTCCTTCAGGTCGATCGCTGCAAACCAATCGAGAGGACGAACGCATTCGAAAAGGCGTTTCGCAGTCAACATCTTGAACGGAAGCCGGTGAAGGGATCGGTTCAAGATGCGAAGGTCCAGGATTGGTCGTAACCCACCGGTTTTCTTGGGTACAATGAAGTAGGGGCTGTAGAACCCCGACTTCATTTCGGCCGGAGGGACAGGCTCGATCGCACCCTTCGCCAGTAGAGTGGCAACCTCCGCACGCATGAGGGGGGCATGGGCCCCGGTCACGGTATAGCGGACTCCCCTGTAACGGGGAGGAGCCTGCGCGAACTGAATCGCGTAGCCAAGCCTGACGGTCCGCGCAACCCAGCGGGACAGCCCCGGAAGCTGAAGCCACGCTTCCAGAGACTGCACCAATGGGGTCATACGGACGGCAGACGTACCCAGGGTGGGGCAGCGAGGCAGCTAAACAAAAGATTCTCCCCCGGCCCTCCACCGGGGGAAGGAGCGGCCCGGCTGCCGTCTCCTGGAAAGAACTGCCCATCCCTGAGCCGTCCGCATCAGGAGCGCCGCTTAGCCTGGCGTTTTTTCGCGGGCTGCGGGGCTGGAGCGGACTGGGACGCCTTCCTGCGGCTGCCTCTGGTAGAGGGAGCCGCAGGAAGGCGCCCTCGGCGGCGAGCAGGCTGAGGCAACTGCGCGGGCGGTGGGGTGGAGGCAGCAGCTGACCGCCGGGGCAGTATGTATTTTATAGCCTCAGTCTGCTTCTGAGCGGCTGAGAACTGTTGGGTGAAGCTCTCGACCGCTCCGCCGAATAGCCCATCCTGGGATATGGGGGCGTTGAGGAAACGGGTTCGCTCAGCGTCACGCATATCGGCCAGGGTGAGCCATAGGTGTCGCTCCTGGACCACATTTGTGGACATCACCTGACCCAGGGAGCGTGCGGTCACCTTCGTCGCCCGGAGAGCGAGGTCGGTGGCGGCACGCAACTCATTGCTGAGTCCTGGGTCAGCCCCCCCCCCCTCGTGCATATCACACAGCAACTTGGCTTGGTAAGCCTGAAGAGTTGCCATGGTATGCAAAGAAGCAGCGGCCTGCCCCGCAGCTCTATAGGACTTCGCCACCAGGGATGACGAAAACCTGAGAACGTTCTAGTACTGTAGTGTAACTCGCATTGTGCATAATTTATTCAGCATTTGAATAACAGCTTTGCTTGTCAAGCTTTTTATTTTATTATAAATTATATTGATTTAAATAGGCAAAATTTTAACACAATATCAATTCGATTCGACTAAGCCTGCAAGGTTTGTGAAATTAAATGTTTATTAGATATTTAAAGATTTGTTTAAATTAGGGCTGTAATGGCGCGTGAAATGCGTTGAAGCGTCACATTATTTACGTTCTAGAATAGAATAGATCTAGAATAATGCGGCTTCTGCTCCCGGGCATGGTGAAAATAATAATTTATCATATAAAGCCAGACCGCGACATTTAAAAGTGTGGGAGTACTTTAAACAGAAGCCGAATAAAACTGTGCTTTGTCTGCTCTGTAACGCCGGTTTCACACTGCACGTGCAAGCAGTGCGGTGGCAGAGCAGAAGCTGTGCATGTGGAGAACGGGAGCAGTGCGCGCCCGTTGTGCTTTCACACTGCCAGTGTTCATCTAGCGCAACTGAACCGTGGCGTGTGTATTGCAAATACAGACGAATATTGTCCATTCGGTCACATTTTCCAGTGTTCTTCTCTGACCCCAGTACGTCTCGTGCTTCGATTTATTATGGGCAGCATATATCTGCTGCAAATGCGACCGGGTTCCCTCTGTCCCATATGCATATAACATTCTATAGGTAGTTTACATGATTAAAGTAACATTAAAGTTAAGATATACCTCTAGTTTTAATCATTTAAACGATTCTTTGAAGTTTGGGCAAAAACTTCTGGCAGCTTTAGTCTGGCAATGACGCTTAGTTGTTTATGCACATGTATATCTTCAAAATAGACGACTAGTTATACATTAACACTATGCTGAAAGCTCCTGAATGTGAACCTTTTGCAGATAAATACAAGTGCATTTTTGTTTACTATTGATACAAATCAATAAGTAAATCGTACTCAACCATGGTAATTAATAACCTATTATAGTAAACAACATTTCCTAATTAGGTCTACTCTGTATACATTTTATGATGAATAGTATCATTAGTTATACATAATGTTTAAAATGCTTCTTGTGTTCATATATTTCATTATAAAATGGCAGTACACTACCCTTCCTGAAATACAATTAAAGGGATAGTTCACCCAAAAACGTTTGGTGTTTGCAAATGTTTTTCTGCTTACCCCTAAGGCATCCAAGATGTAGGTGTCTTCGTTTCTTCAGTAGAACACAAATGAAGATTTTTTAACTCCAACTCTTGCTGTGTGTCACTCATATAATGCTTGTCAATGGGGTCTAATTCTATTAGAGTAAAAAAAACATGGACAGACAACTTCAAATTAAACCCTGCGGCTCGTGACGACACATTGATGTCTTAAGACACGAAACGGAACGGTATTTATGCAAATATATCACCTCATATCAGACGAACGCTTTAGCTCTACAGACTGCCATCACTTCCTGTAGGTGAGGTCAAAATAGCGGCCGTATAATATCTACATATACATATCTATGACCCGGCCACTATTTTGACCTCACCTACGGGAAGTGATGGCAGTCTGGAGAGCTAAAGCGTTCGTCTGATATGAGGTGATATATTTGCATAAATACCGTTCGGTTTCTCTCAGAAACCGATCGTTTCGTGTCTTAAGACATCAATGTATCGTCACGAGCCGCGGGGTTTAGTTTGAAGCTGTCTTTTTTACTCTAATAGAATTAGTCTCCATTGACAAGCATTATATGAGTGACACACAGCAACGGTTGGAGTTAAAAATCTTAATTTGTGTTCTACTGAAGAAACGAAGACACCTACATCTTGGTTGCCTTAGGGGTAAGCAGAAAAACATCACATTTTCGTTTTTGGGTGAACTATCCCTTTAATATAATACCTGAATATCTAATATAATAACTGAAATTAAATGTCATCATTCATTGATTTCATGTTAAAATTATATACAAATTCACTACCCTCTTTGAAATACAATAATCAGTAAAAAAGAATCATCAGATTAATCTGGAAAAATAATCGATAGATTAATCGACAAAAAAATTGTCATTAGATGCAGCCCTTGTTTAAGTATAGTTCCCAGTATATGCAGGGAAGTGAGTCCAATATAAGGGAGTGCTAATGACAAAGACCAGGTGCAGGGAATCCGAGGAGAGCAGGAGAGACGATGAGGCAGTGAGTTCAGGTGTGGGCCAGGGAGGATCATGTGAAATGTAGTCCGGGACAGGCGTGGATTGTAACAATATCAAACAAAGTGACATTTATTTTAAAGAAATAACCTTTTTGTTTTTCACTGTGCATTGTGGGACTTTTTTGGGGAGCAAAAGTTTCAGTGCACTGGTTGGATTTCAAATTTTTTTTGAACTAGGGAGCTGATTGAGACACACCCATAGATACTGTTTAGAATTAATTCAAAAACTCTGGTTAGTGGATTATGTTAGTTAAATTGATGAACTACACGTGTGGTTACTCCTGTGTTACACCTGTGTGAAATTGAGGAGGCAATGGCTTCAATACAACGACTCAAAAAAGTCAAGCTAGTTCCAACAAATAATGTAATATTCTTTGTTTGCAGATGCAATATTTAATGCATTTATCATTTTTAAGTGTGGCTTAGATGTCCAGAAACACGCTTAGGCTGTGGTACGTAATTATTCTGAAGGAGAAGCACAGCCAGCAAAAAGATGTCATTGACATCCTCGCCCAAGGGTTTCTTGATAAATTGTCTAGACTGTTGAGTATTGATGTTAGTGGCAGGGCTCGTGTTCATGTGTCATCATGCTCATTGAATGTTTCAATAATTCTGGCTTGAGCTTGGCTTATTAAACATGGTTGTTTTACCTCAGCCAATCAGGTGTCTTCACAAACCCCCGCTGTGAATCTCACTGCCCTACTTTTAGGAAGCTGTGAAAATTGACTCTTTCTCTAGCTTCCCTTTCCCCTTGCTTTTCGTAATAGCATTTCTCCACTGTCTGCCTCTCATTAATGGCTTCTCCCACAATCTCTCTTTCTCTTCTTCCAATTCTGCCTGTTAAAATAAAGGATAGTCTTGCAAGTGATAAAATGATAGTTTTGAGCTACTCATTTTTTAAATCTTTCCCCCACTTATAATAATAATAATAATAATAAAATACAATTAATACAATGATTAAATACAATTACTATATTATTATACAGAATAGCTAACACTTTACAATAAGGTTATACATATAAAAGGACCTGAGCTGACATGAACTAACAATGAACAGTTGTATTTTTATTAACTAACTTAGATGAATAAATTCTGTAACAACCATATTGCTCAATGTTAATTAATGTTAGTGAATGCATTAACATTATGGAACCTTACTGTAAAGTGTTACGATAAGATTTAATTAATTAATTAATACAGTATAATTAACAATTATATTATATTATTATAGAAAAAAATGCTGATTGTGTCCCTGTCCCTGAGTTATTTAGATTATTAGTACAGCGCTTTTATTTAAATAAAGTACGTAATCATATATTATTTTATTTAAACATCCAGGGTGCACTTTCTGGGGTTATCTTCAATTTACATAATTTAATATTTCATATCTGTCTGTGTTTTGAATAATTTGTTGTCTAGCTCGTTTCTGATTATGATCGGGTCCCTTTTCTATAGGCTACACCTGTTAATTGTAATTAACCTGCAGGTCATCTCTGTGGACACTCTCGGAGGAAGCATTAGTGTGTCAACACGGCCATTTTAAAATCCTTTACTACAGGAAGGCCATTTAAATTAAGGTTTGTTTTTATAATTAAACTCAAGACGTGCCTCAAATGTAGTTTAAATAAAATAGAAAATTGACACCCAACCTGCTTCAGATCCTCCTTTGTTGCACGTCAGTCCATCTGAAACAATAAAAACTCTTGCAAATGTCACAAGATATAAATCAGAATGTTAATTGCCCTATTAAGAGCAACTGAAACAGCCTCCAGCCATTTCTTCACTCTGGGGGGTGGAAGATGATAATTCATAAAAGACTTGGCGAAACACAAAGACTAATTAATCCTTATGTATCTTCTATAAGCAGCCATAAAGACATTTAGGATGGATGGGCTTGTATGGTTGTATGTTTTCCAGATTATTTTTATCAATCAGTGTTTTATTCAGCCGTCCTCAGCAACGGTTCAAGTCTTGACAGCACTGAGACATTCTTTCCTTCTATAGAGGTAATCATGATTCTATTTTCATCAAGCTATAAACCGAGAGCCCAGGCATTCTCTCACTGCACAGACTCCTGATCAGTACATCCGTGCCAATGTCACAGTATCGAGCCAGGAGAACGGGAGCCTTGGCTCGAAATGATATTTCACCTGGGTCTGATGATAATTGATTTCCTGCCTTCCTTTGTGAGGTCTGTGCAGTGTAATACACCTCTAATTATCTGCTGCTGAAGGCCTCATAACTTGAATCTACTGCAGTAATGCTCAGACAGGATGTCTCAATGCACTCCCACAAAGTGCTCACTGAACATGCATGTTTCTCTGTAGTGCATATTTTCTTTTTAGTTGTTTTTTTCTGGTTGTGAGGGGAAGCTATTAAATGGATTTAAATGTGGTAAAAAATATGGATCGGGTTCCTCCTCACCAGACTTGCTCATCGTCTTTATTGGCCTTGCTTTGTGCACTGGTGTGCAGTCATGTTGGAACAGGAAGAGACCATCCCCAAACTGTTCCCACAAAGTTGGGAGCATTAAATTGTCCAAAATGTCTTGGTATGATGAAGCATTAAAAGTTCCTTTCACTGGAACTAAGGGGCTAGTCCAACCCGTGAAAAACAACCCCACACCATAATCCCCCCTCCACCAAACTTTACACGTGGCACAATACAGTCAGGCAAGTACCGTTCTCCTGGCAACCGCCAAACCCAGAATCGTCCATCGGATTGCCAGAAAGAGAAGCGTGATTCGTCACTCCAGAGAACACGTCTCCACTACTCTAGAGTCCAGTGGCGGCGTGTTTTACACCACTGCATCAGACGCTTTGCATTGCACTTGGTGATGTAAGGCTTGGATGCCTTGGAAACCCATTCCATGAAACTTTCTATGCACTGCTCTTGAGCTAATCTGAAGGCCACACGAAGTTTGAAGGTCTGTAGCTATTGACTGCAGAAAGTTGGCGACTTCTGTGCACTGTGCCCTTCAGCCTGCGCTGACCCTGCTCTGTGATTTTATGTGGCCTACCACTTCATGACTGAGTTGCTGTTGTTCCCAATTGCTTTCACTTTGTTATAATACCTCTAACTTTCATGGAAATTTCACGAATGGACTTATTACACAGGTGGCAACCTATCACGTTACCATGCTTGAATTCACTGAGCACCTGAAAGTGACCCATTCTTTCACAAAAGTTTGTAGAAGCGTCTGCATGCCTAGGACTTGAGTTTAATCATTTTTCCAAAAGAAATGAACCTTGCACAGGGTTGGAGGTTTTGGCTTTTAGAAGATAAAATTCCAAAGGCCGAGAAGTGCAAAACATATCACAATTCTGAAAACAAAACAGCAAATTACAAACACAATGGCAAATCTGAAAACAAAATTATAAGTTAGAATACACTGCATATCCGAAAACAAAATAACATTCAAAAGACACAGCAACAAGTCAGACAAAAATGGAAAAGGTATAGGTATATTTTGTGAATATTTACCATACTTACCTAGCCTGGATGCCAGCCGAACTTAGCCCCGCCCACAACATTTGAAGTCGGGAAGTTCGGTCTGGACTTGATCTGTTGTGGAGCAACTATGCTCGAACCAGAGCTGTTCAGACCAATCAAATTGTTAGGGCGGGCTTTATACGATGATGGACAGATGATCAACAGTAACGTAATCATCCACGTCACCAAAGAGCGCTTGGGTTGAATTCATTCTAATCCTAAACAGAGAACTTGTTCGTATATGCATTCACCTTTACTATCTCTCTCAAAAATGATCGTGTTGGTAAGTACTCCATGTATCCTTAAATACATGCCAGATTGTTTGCACTCATCTTCTTCTTCTACTTCTTCCAGTGTGCGTGCAGTTGAGTTCTGTTGACAACTATGCGTCGCTCAACATACGTCACTTACGCCGTTGCTCTGATTGGTTGTAGGTCTATCCAATAGAGTGCAGAGGCATTTTCTTTCCTGGTTCGGTTGAAACACGCCCCATAATCACAGCTCAATGGAGCAGTATCAGACTCATATTCTGACTAGAATCTGAGTATGACAACATCAGGCTAATACTTACCATTGATTGAACAAGATATATGTTAATCAATATATACACAAGAAGAAAGAATTTGTACTGCATTGAACTGTTAGTTCTCTGACTTATTTCTGGTCATAACTCTTTTGTCATCAGTCAGTATCCATCATGTCTCTCGCTGTACATAAATTAGACTTACATGCACTTTAACAAAAAAAAAACACTCCTTGCTAGTCATTGATCAATAACACACTATGCTTGTACAACACTCCCTTCCTCCTCAGATCCTTCCTAATCACCAGCGTTAGCAAGCAGTGGGTAACTTATTAAAGTCAATCTCTTTTTGGCAGCTGGTTAATTGAGTCTTCCATGTATTGAATTATGCATGATTCTCCTGAGCAGGTTTGATTATCAGCCCCTCTAGAAGCTCAAATAGCTCATCATGTAAAATCACATGCAACAACCCGCTCAGCATTTCAAATCTAGACACAGGCTATGTGTTACGCTAATTACTGTTTACTTACAAACAGCTTCTGTACCTGATCGATTAGCTGTTTAAAAACACAAAAAGATATCTTAGGGTATGTTCAGAGTAGCCTACTAGCATAATTCTCACTGCATACTGTGCAGTATACACTAAATACTGCTTACTTTTGCAGTATTGTCTTTTATGCTCACTAAGGCTGCATTTATTTGATAATTTAAAAAAAAAGTGTAATAATGTGGAATTGTATTTTGATATATATAATATATTCCTGTGATATCAAAGCTGAATTTTCAGCATCATTTCTCCAGTCTTCAGTGTCACATGATCCTTTAGAAATCATTATAATATGATGATTTAAAGCATCCTTACTGAATAAAAGTTTTATTAATTATTATTTGTAATTTATTAACTATTAATTACTAATTAATTACTAATAATTATTAAAATATTATTTTATTTAAAAAACAATATTACCGACCCCAACATTTTGAATGGTAGTGTATTATTAAAAATAAATAGTATGCAACAATAAACATTTCTGACACTAATATGCTACATTGTCACATACGTTTATTACGTCGGACACAAGACTTTTTTACATGCATGTTTAATTCTGCGAGTGGCATCCAGTAAAAATCCAATTTAGTATAAAAATGTCTTTATTTTTATCTATCTGTATTTAGTCAAATCAAATGAGTAAGAAAGAAGAAAAAAACACAGATGAAGTTCATTCATTACACAGGAAATGGATGATCAAGTGCGATGCATTGTGGGATACAGTATTCTATTCAGTACATTTTGTTATTATTATAGTATTACATGCAAGGTTTCATTGCGTACAGTATACATACTATGTAATGCAGCAATAATAAGTACATCAGTATGCTAGCATGCTATTCCAAACATATAGGAACATTCTGGATAAAATACAAGTCAAGCTCTATTGACAGCATACAGTATGTGACATGCTAGAGCTTGTTCTGTATATAGTATAAACTTGAACATTCCTTCAGTGTTTCATACCTGAGAATGAATGCTTGTTAGTTTGTTGTTGCTTTATTTTGTGTATATTTGTATTTTTTAAATATACTGTATATTTAATCTTTACACTGGCAATAATCTGAACTACCTTCTTAAAATGTTCTGTTTTGTTTGGTTGTTTTTTTGTGTTTTTGTGGATTTTGTGTCTGTTGCATGGAATTACTGAAACATGTTTGGCCCCACTTTGGGGAACATTTGTGCCCAAGAGCATAAACGTTTGTCCATCTCCTGGTAAAACCCACAAAAAAACATTCACTGTGGTGAATTATGTTCTTTCAATGGGCACTATTAGAGATTAATGTGGGTGGATTGGTCCGCCATACCTCTCTCCCCTCAGGCTGGACACGGCCCACAGCTTCACCTCTACTAATCAGAACCTCTCATCATCACGGCAGTGTAGTTTCCAGGGAACTGGGTCAAACTGGCTTCGCTCCAACATTTTCCAATCCTGGGTCTCCTTAGAGGCACTACTGACTGGACTCCAGCTCAAAGCTATTGAAAAATCAATGCAGACCAATCATTTACTCAAGGTTACAAAACCCGGTTAAGCATATTCATTATTTTCCCTTGCCTTTTCACATTAAATACCTAGTATTTTACTTTTTTTTTTGTCAATATGTAATCAAAATATGACTATTAATTTTACTAGTACATATTCCTGGTCGTTTTGTTCAAAATTCATTGGTGCATGTTATTCAAAAGAAAATGTAATCATTTGGTTCCGTTCTGAACTGAGGTCACTTTTTGTTAGGTAACCAAAAAATGTGTTCCCTTTCAAAAGCTGCACTCAATGCTGCACGAAGTGCATATGGGAAGTGTCTTATCATGACCCGCTGTGAAAAGTGTGTTTAAACACGTCAATGAAATTGTCCTATAAATAGATGAGCTCCAGCTGTAAGCCTTCAGGTCTTTTTGTTTTCAGACCGCTACTGTGATGGTGTGCAAAACAATCTCTCTCTCTAAAAATCTCTCTCTACCTTTCAAAACTCGACTTGAGATCTTTGTTAGGAGTTAGCTTTCAACTGGCAGTGTGCAGATTTCTCTCTTTCCATCTCTGTTACAAAGAAACGTCAGTGAAAAGAGCTGAAAGAAATCTAATCAGTTGGAAATTAATCAGCAGGGTAAACGCTGTGTCTCTCCATGTTCTCTTCCAAATGAAAGAACTGGATACACACCGTTAGTGCTGTGTGTGTGTGTGTGTGTGTGTGTGTGTGTGTGTGTGTGTGTGTGTGTGTGTGTGTGTGTGTGTGTGTGTGTGTGTGTGTGTGTGTGTGTGTGTGTGTGTGTGTGTGTGTGTGTGTGTGTGTTGGGGATGAGCAATCTCAGATCTTGAGGCTTAAACCGTACAGTTAAAGCACTCAAGTTCAAGATGTTAGATGTCAAGATTCTACGCAGATGACACTCAAATCTATCTTCCAGTCAAGAAAAACAATTCCACTGCAATCACCTCTCTTCTCCAATGTTTAGAGGAGGTTAAATTATGGCTAGCCCAAAACTTACTCTTCTTCAACGAGGACAAGACTGAGGTGATTGTATTCAGTCCAAATGAAAACTCTCAGTGTATAAGCCCTGAGCTAGAAAGTTTATCCGCTTTTAGATCGACACGGGTGCAGAACCTAGGTATTATTTTTGACCAGATTTTAAAATTTGACAAACATATCTACTCTGTTGTTGGATCCAGTTTTTATCAGCTTCGTCTACTGTCCAAAATTAAAAACTTTCTCTCCCCAAAAACTCTCAAAATGGCTGTACATGCGCTTGTCACATCGTGTCTAGATTACTGTAATTCCTTATATTGCGGTATAGCTAAATCTCAAATTGCGCAATTTCAGCTTGTCCAAAATGCTGCTGCCAGACTTCTTTTAAAGTGTCGTAAACATGAACACATCACTCCTATTCTTAAATCCCTTCATTGGTTGCCGATTTGTCAGAGAATAGACTTTAAAAAGTTTATAAATCCCTACATAACAAAGCTCCTGTCTATTTATCTGAACTCCTTCACTCCTATACTCCACCCAGAAGCCTCTGTTCTTGTGATCAGGCTTTGTTGGTTGTTCCACGCGCTAGACTAAAGCGTAGAGGTGAGCGTGCATTTCCGGTGGTAGGGCCACGACTTTGGAATACCCTGCCTTTAGAGATTAGGCTGGCCCCTTCCTTGTCTATTTTTAAGTCCCTGCTAAAAACTTTTTTATTTTCCTTAGTGTACTGATTACCGTGATATGTTAAACTTTTAATAGGTGGTTTTATATATATATTTTTTCTGGTTTATTTCTATGTATGTCTG
Organism: Gobio gobio; assembly: GCF_949357685.1. Classification (NCBI taxonomy): domain Eukaryota; kingdom Metazoa; phylum Chordata; class Actinopteri; order Cypriniformes; family Gobionidae; genus Gobio; species Gobio gobio. The sequence goes on along the minus strand of NC_137102.1, from coordinate 21,845,625 downwards.
TGATATCTTGCTCTTCTGTAAAGCACTTTGGTCAGCCTGGGGGCTGTTGGAAATGTGCTATACAAATAAAATTGAACTTGAACTTGAACTTGAAGATGTTAACTGTAAAGACGTTCGTGTCACAAATTCAACATTGCGATTGGTTCGGCACGATCGATCTGAAGGATGCATGTGTTCTCATATAAATACTGCCACAACAGGAAGTTCCTGAGGTTCGCTCTTGGGGGCAAAAGCTTACCAATTTCGGCTAGCCTAGTAACCGCACATATACAAGATGCATGGATGCAGTACTGGCTCCATTAGGATTCCGGGGCATTCACATTTTGAATTACATAGGCGATTGCTAATATTAGCACAATCGCAAGAGATGGGCGCTTCAACACAGAGACAATGTGTTAGCTCATCTAGTTTCTCTAGGATTGAGACTCAACACCAAGAAAAGAGTTATTTCTCCTGCCCAGAGAACAACTTATCTAGGGTTTGTTTGGTTTTCGGTCACAAGGTGGGCACATCTGTTTCCCGCTTGAACTGAGACCATTCAGCATACTCTGAGCAAAGTCAGGCTAGGCCAAGATCTCACTGATCATCAGCACCAAAGCGTGTTGGGCCTCATGGCATCTGCATCCTCAGGTTTCCCTTTGGGGTTGTTGCACATAAGACCGTTTCAGTTGTGGCTCAAAGCCAGAGGATTTAGGGCCAATCCTCAATGCAAATAAAAGTGGTGTCTTGTCATCGCAGATTGTTATCGGCAGACGCCTCCCTGTCGGGCTGGGGTGCGGCCTTAAGTGGTCATCCAGCCCAAGGGGCATGGGAGGGTCATCAGCTCAATTGGCACATCAATGGCCTCAAGTTGATGGCTGTATTTCTGGCCCTGAAATACGTTCCCTTTCGTTCAGTCACTACGACGTACGTTAGTGACTAACGAATGGGGGTTTCGCTTAGAAGCCAATCATCTTCGAGTATTCAACAGCGCCCAATGGCAGTGCCAATGCCATGGGCATGCGGAATTTGCATGCGTAACTCCGCCCCACCTCGTGGGTATATAAGGAAGTAAGCTGGCAACATCGCATTATGTTTCTGCTTTGGAGCCAAGAGGATCTCTTCACTCCTACAAGCCTGAATTCTGAAGTCTTCTCTTCAGTCTTCGAGACCAGCGGTTCTCCAGGGTGTTGGTGTTATGGCGCGTTCCAGCGATCTCATGCTGCCTGCCTGCTGATCTGTGCAGTGATCTGCAACAGCTGTGTGTGTGTTTCCCTGGGCGCTTCGGCACTCTGCAGAGCTTTCCTCTCACAAAAAGAGCTTGCGCGTGGCACGTCTTTTTCAAGACGGTTCGCCCGTGCATTTCCGGGTGCGATCGATCTCCGTTGCTGTCTATGGGCACATTCACTGCTCGATGTGTTTGGGCTTCAGCACGTTCGGGCAGTGTTTGTGGATGCGTCATGTTCCCACTGCGGGAACGTGACCATCGCGATGTTGCGGTCGAGACTCAGTGATCTCCGTGAGGAGAGAGAGTCCCCTCTGCCACACCCCAATCTACCGTCTCCGAGAGAGGTGGTACTTTGGCTGGTGGCCAGGGTGACCTGAGTGCGGTGCCGTGGTATTAAGAACCCCGACGATCATTCCTCGGGCCACGCCCCCTCTCGCACATTGCTTAAACCCGCGAGTGTTGGACTGAAACAGCGGCCCGTCTCTGACGCCTCGTTCGTTTCGTTCACGCTCCAGATAGCAGTGAGATGTCGATCGCCGCATCCCAAGGTGGGCTGGAGTCCTTTGGGGATGACGATTAGGAGTTGTGCTCCGCCTCCGGGTGTGTCAGCGCTGCCTGATCCGACCTAAAGTTGACAGCCATGTTATCTCGGGCAGCCGCGAGTCTCGCGCTGGTGTGGAACTCTGCCCAGTCGCGAGTGCTCGTGGTTGCGCGATTGGTTTTTGGGGACGGCACCCGACAGCTGTTGGGCCCCGCCCCCAATACCTTTCGCTCCCGAGGTGCATGAGGAGATCACGCGGTCCCGGAAGTCCCCGTGCTTCCCGCGATCGTTTGGTGGCCTCCTCCACCTTCTCTGCCCTTGATGGGGCCGCGGCCTAGGGTACACTGGGGCCCCCTCACCCCCACTGTTGAACTCTCTGTTGCGCACTACGGTGTCCACAGAGGGCTTGACGTGGCATGGTGTGGCTGTCCTAAGCACCCTCCCAAAGCCTGTGGGCTCGTCTACTTCGGTGGCGTGGTCCTGCAGAGCTACGGGCAGGCCGCCGCCCCTTTGCACATGCACAAGGGTGGAGCCGACCCAGGGCTCTTCATTGAGCTGCGTGCCGCAACTGATCCCGCCCCCGGGCGGTGAGGTGGCCACACGCTCCCTGGGTCGGGAGATGTCCACAGCTGTGGTCCGGGAGAACACCTGGCCTTACCTGGTGATGTGGAGGACGTTGAGCGGGCCCGCCTCCTCAACTCACCCATATCCCAGGCTGGCCTCTTCGGCGGCGCGGCTGAGAACTGCGCCCAACGGTTCTCGGCCGCCCCAGAGCAGACTGAGGCTGTAACACGTACTGCCCCGGCGGCCAGCTGCTGCACCAGCCGCCGGCTCAGTCGCCTCAGTCCGCTCGCCGCCGAGGGCGCCCTCCCTCCTCCCGCCCGGCCCCAGCAGCAGCCTTCACCCGGGCCGCGCCGTGGAGGTTGTTGAGGATGACGCCCAGTCCGCTCCCCAGCCTGGTTAAACGCCAGGCTGGAGGTGGACAACTCAGAGATGGATTCCAGTTCTTCCCAGGGGATGGTAGCAGGACCTCTCCTTCCCCCGGTGGAGGGTCGGGGGAAAAATCCTTCCGCTGCTGGCCCCCGGGCTAGCAGCGCTTGGGAAGAACTCATGTCCCTGTCTCTGAGGACCCAGAGACCGGTGATGACAGTGCGCGCCACCCACGGGTCCCGCCACTCGCATCCCTCTCTGTCGCCAGCCTCCTGGCAGAGCAGACCCCAGTGGAACGCGCGTCCTTCCCTGGTCTCCTCTGTCAGGACGCAGCCGTTAACCGCACCCCCACACCGGGACGCCCAACAGCCTCCCTTGTCCGGGTCGGTAACGCTGCATCGCTGCCCCACACCGGGTACACCTGTAGTCCGATTGACCCCGCTGGTGCAGTTCCTGGGAGCCTGGCTTCAGATTCCAGGGCTGTCCCGCTGGGTCGCGAAGACAGTCAGGTGGGGCTACGCGATTCAGTTCGCGCAGGTTCCTCCCTGCTTCCGGGGAGTCCGTTCCACTATGATCGGGGCCAATGCCCCCGTCATGCGAGCGGAGGTTGCCACCCTACTGGCGAAGGGTGCGATCGAACCTGTCCCTCCAGCCGAGATGAATTCCGGGTTTTACAGCCCGTACTTCATTGTACCCCAAAAGACCGCTGGGCTTTGACCGATCCTGGACCTGCATGTCTTGAACCGTTACCTTCACCGGTTGCCGTTCAAGATGTTGACAGCGAAACGCCTTTTCGAATGCGTTCGTCCACACGATTGGTTTGCAGCGATCGACCTGAAGGACGCCTACTTCCATGTCTCCATTTTACCTCGACACAGACCGTTCCTACGGTTTGCTTTCGAGGGGCGGGCATATCAGTACGCAGTTCTACCATTCGGGCTATCTCTGTCCCCTCGCGTCTTTACGAAGATTGCCGAGGCAGCCCTTGCGCCCCTTCGGCAGCACGGGGTTCGCATCCTGAATTACCTCGACGACTGGCTCATACTGGGTCACTCTCGAGAGCAGGTTTGCGGACACAGAGATTTGGTGCTCCATCACCTAGCCCGTCTGGGCCTTCGGGTCAACTGGGAGAAGAGCAAACTTTGCCCCGCGCAGAGGATCTCTTTTCTCGGTATGGATATCGACTCGGTCGCCATGTGCGCGCAGCTTTCGAGCGCGCGCGCGCAGTCTCTGCTGACTTCCCTTCGGCAAATCGAGGGCAAGAGTGCGGTTCCACTGAAACTGTTTCAGAGGCTCCTGGGGCATATGGCATCTGCAGCCGCGGTAACGCCGCTCGGATTGCTCCATATGAGACCGCTTCAGCACTGGCTACGCGATCGAGTCCCGAGATGGGCATGGCGGTCTGGCACGCTCCGGGTACAAGTGACTCGGGCCTGCTTACAGACACTCACCCCATGGTCGAACCTCAGTTTTCTACGGACCGGAGTGTCCTTAGAACGAGCTTCCAGGCATGTTGTTGTGACAACAGATGCATCATCCACGGGCTGGGGTGCCATGTGCAATGGACAAGCAGCCGCAGGCTCCTGGACAGGACCCCAGCGCCTTCTGCATGTCAATTGCCTCGAGTTACTGGCAGTACGGTTCGCCCTGCACCGCTTCCGAGCGTTGCTGAGGGGTCAACATGTACTAGTCAGGACAGACAACACGGCCGTAGTAGCGTACATCAACCACCAGGGCGGTCTACGCTCCCACCGTATGTCTCAACTCGCCCGCCATCTCGTTTTGTGGAGTCAGAAGCGCCTGAGGTCCCTTCGTGCTGTCCACATCCCGGGAGACCTGAACTGTGCAGCCGACGAGCTCTCACGGATTCAGCCTCTCCCCGGAGAGTGGAGACTCCACCCCCAGACGGTCCAGCTGATATGGGAACGGTTCGGTGACGCACAGGTAGATCTGTTTGCCTCCCAGGACTCTTCCCATTGCTCCCTGTATTATTCCCTGACCGAGGGCACCCTCGGCACGGATGCACTGGCGCACAGCTGGCCGTCAGGGCTACGCAAGTATGCGTTTCCCCCAGTGAGCCTTCTTGCACGGGTACTGTGCAAGATCAGGGAGGACAAGGAGCAGGTCATGTTGGTCGCCCCGTATTGGCACGGCCAGACCTGGTTCCCAGAACTTTTACTCCTTGCGACAGCCCCTCCCTGGCCTATTCCTCTGAGACCGGACCTCCTCACTCAGAGACGGGGCACCTTTTGGCACCCGCGTCCAGCGCTCTGGAAGCTCCACGTGTGGCTTCTGGACGGGACGCGGCAGGTTTGAGTAGCCTTCCACCTGCGGTGGTCGCTACCATCACTTCCGCTAGAGCTGAGTCTACGCGACGCCTCTATGCGTTGAAGTGGAACCTCTTCGTCACATGGTGCTCTTCCCGCCAAGAAGACCCCTGGAAATGCCCGATCGGGTCCGTGCTATCGTTTCTCCAGGAGGGGGTGGAGCGAAGGCTGTCTCCTTCCACCCTTAAAGTGTATGTGGCCACAATATCTGCCTACCACGATCTCCTGGGAGACAAAAAGGTAAGTAAGCAGCACGACCTGATCATCAGGTTCCTGAGGGGGGCGAGGAGACTGAATCCTCCTCGCTCTCCTCTCGTTCCCTCTTGGGACCTCTCAGTAGTCGTAAGTGCTCTGCAGAGGCCTCCCTTTGAGCCTTTGCGGTCGGCTGAGATTAAGTTCTTGTCTATGAAGACGGCTCTGCTGACCGCATTGGCCTCGCTTAAGAGGGTCGGGGACCTGCAAGCATTTTCGGTTGACGAAGCGTGCCTTGAGTTCGGGCCGGCTAACTCTCACGTGATCCTGAGACCCCGGCCCGGATATGTGCCCAAGGTTCCCACCACTCCGTTCCGAGATCAGGTGGTGAACCTGCAAGCGCTGCCTTTGGAGGAGGCAGACCCTGCCTTGGCATTGCTCTGTCCAGTACGCGCTCTCCGCGCCTATGTAGACAGTACGCGATGTTTCAGGACCTCAGACCAGCTCTTTGTCTGTTATGGTGGAGAGCGGAAGGGAAGTGCTCTCTCAAAGCAGAGGTTGTCTCACTGGATAGTGGACACCATTGTTTTGGCTTACCAGCAGCAAGGTCGACCATGTCCCCTTGGTGTGAGGGCACACTCCACCCGGAGTGTGGCCTCCTCTTGGGCTCTAGCGCATGGCGCCTCGCTAACAGACATCTGCAGAGCTGCAGGCTGGGCGACACCCAACACATTCGCCAGATTCTACAATCTCCGAGTGGAGCCAGTGTCCGACTATGTACTCGCCCCTACAGGTGGCCGGTAATGGGCCAGGCTCAGGTGTCTTCGCTTGCTCGCCATTCCACTCCAAGGACTGGATACGTGCGATATTTTCCCTCAGGTGAGCTCCCCGAGAGCCCTGAGCTCCTCCAGCACTGCTCACGCCGACATCAGTTCAGTCTGCCCTTTCGAGCCCAGACCCTCATGTCCGGCCAGGTGCTCCGTGTGCATGGTTCCCCTCCGGCGACCCCCACACGAGTATTTCCACCGTAAGCCTCCTCAGCGAGCAGGTGTCTTTCCCTTGGCAAGTCCCTGCCACCCCTAGGGTTAAAAATCCACCTTCGGCTGGTACCCTAGAGATCTTCCATATGCAGCCCTTAGCGGGTCATATGTGTGTTCTTAAGTCCTCCCTACGGGTAGGCATCTTGGCATTCCCTCACTGGGATATGCTTCCCAGTGTACCTTGGTAATCCTGTGATAAGTGGGAGTCCTTCGTCCGTACTAGTCTTACGACAGGGTACTCACACTTACGCAGGGCACTGGATGATAGCTGAGTGGCGTTGTTGTATTGGAACCCCCATTCGTTAGTCACTAACGTATGTCGTAGTGACTGAACGAAAGGGAACGTCTCGGTTACGTATGTAACCCTCGTTCCCTGAGGAGGGAACGGAGACATACGTTTCCTTTGCCACGTCAGCTGTGCTGCCTGGAACGCGGAGTTCAGTCTTGGCTCCTGCAGCAGTAACATAATGCGATGTTGCCAGCGTACTTCCTTATATACCCACGAGGTGGGGCGGAGTTACGCATGCAAATTCCGCATGCCCATGGCATTGGCACTGCCATTGGGCGCTGTTGAATACTCAAAGATGATTGGCTTCTAAGCGAAACCCCCATTCGTTAGTCACTAACGTACGTCTCCGTTCCCTCCTCAGGGAACGAGGGTTACATACGTAACCGAGACGTTCTCCCCAATTGAGGGGCTGTCATGTCCTAGTGCGGGTGGACAATACAGCTACAGTCTCATATATAAATCACCAGGGAGGTCTGCGCTTATGCTTTCTGAACAGAATAGCGAGACAGATTTTTCACTGGGCCCAGGACAAGCTCCTGTCACTCAGAGCAGTGTACATTCAGGTTGAATGGGAATGGCCCAAAATGTGCCTGTATGCCTTCCCTCCAGTCGCTCTGCTCCCGGGAGTTCTAGCCAGGGTTCGCCAACGGGTTCTCGGCTGTACATCTTGTCACTCTTGAAACCTTCTGCCCTCTGCCCTTCATAACGCCGGATCAGGAGAAACTTCATGGACTGTGTCCAGTCCGTGCTCTTCAGGCCTACGTCCACCGCACTAGCCAGTGGCGTAAGTCAGAGCACCTGTTTGTTTGTCTTGGGGGCCGTAACAATGGTTCTGCCGCCACCAAACAAACCATGTCACATTGGGTCAGGGATGCTATTGCTCTTGCCTATGAGGTGCGCGGTCAAGCTTCGCCTATGGGATCAAGGGCTCACTCCACTAGGGGGGGGGGGGGGTTGCCTCCTTTACTAAAGACATTAGCAAGCCCCCTTTACAAAGTGTTTGTGATGCGGCAGGTTGGTCCTCTCCGCACACATTCACAAGATTTTATAGCTTGGATGCTCATGCCACTCTGGGCTCTAATGTCCTTGAGTCGACATCACAAGCTAATGTCTGAGACTCTCTTGTGCACACCTACACAATCGTAGTAGGACCCCCAGACACCATCAAGCACGGCGGCGTGGGTATTCTTGTTCCCATATGTACTTCGTGCAGCTTTTGAAAGGGAATGCTTGGGGTTACTTGACTGTAACCCTGTTCCCTGATAAAGCGGAAAGAGCTGCTGCACTACAATGCCGTGCTGATGATGTTCCAGGACTGGTCTTCAAACAAAAGAAACCTGAAGGCTTACAGCTGGGGCTCATCTATTTATAGCCTTGTGTAGCAGGTGCTCTGATGACATCACCGACCGAGGCTATAATACCTCCAAGTCAATTTCATTGACATGTTTAAACACACTTTTCACAGCGGGTCGTGATAAGACACTTCCCATATGCACTTCATGCAGCATCTTGTTCCGCTTTATCAGGGAACAGGATTACAGTCAAGTAACCCCAAGGGTTTCATTTATTTTATTATGGTTGTTACTCCAATGGTTACCCTAATGAAAATAATTTTCATGTCATTGTAACACGGTATGTTGTTATGGGAAGAAGGAGGCGGGAACCGGCGAACGTTTAAGCACTTTAAGAAATAAATAAACACAAACTGAACGTAAAAACGGCAGCCTCCTCACGGACGACACGCATAAAACATAAACCATACAATATTCAAAAAAAGTCCAGGCCTGGTCCTCTCTTGTCCTTCACTGTCGTCGCTCCTCCTTTTATGCGTCCGAGCTCCTCCGTGAGACACGTTTACAGGTAGTATTTTACACGTTTATAATATTATTTTTTTGTCAGATTTTGTTTTAAAGAAATTAAATTGTATTCATTAATTATGCATTCAATTTATCAAAAATAAAGACTTAAAATGTTGCAAAAGTTTTATTTTTCAAATAATAATAAGAAATGTTTCTTGTGCAGCAAATCATCATATTATAATGATTTCTGAAGGATCGTGTGACAATGAAGACTGGAGTCATGATGCTGAAAATTCAGCTTTGCATTACAGGAATAAATTACAGATTTGAAGCTGTACTGTAACTGTCATTAATTATGAAAATACATTTACATTTGGTGAACTATGTGTGAGCCATTTAAAAACTCTTCCAACGGATCTGCTCCATCATTAGTTCAGATTGGTGACATGATGCGCAGTAGCAGTTGGGTGATTTTCGCTCTCCACTTCGTGTGAAGTGATATATCGATGTTCCCTTATTCCCTGTGCTGTTCGCAGTGCTCTTGAAGTGAACATGTTCACTCCCTTCGGATTGGAATCTCACTTAAGATGGCAGAATACCCTGTGAAGTTCACTTCAGAGTCCACTTACAGTCGAATGGAACTCACATCTAATAAGCTGATGAACTAAAGCAGGTGTGTTAAAGAGGAAACTGTGCTGAGTAATGGGTCCCCAGGACCAGGATTGAAAACCTCTGGTATACATCAACCAATCAAAGTTCAATGGAATTAAGTCCTGGCCTGCATGTTTCTTCTTACTGAAAATCTTGTTTCACTCAATGGGACATCGGATTAAATTTTCACTTTTTTTAAAGCTTTTTTTGCACTTAGTTTCTGTCTTGTCTGCCAGCTCAGAAAAGTAGAAAACATGCAACCAGTTTGTTATGGGCTTTCTGAGTCTGAAAGTGTGTCATCCAGTGGTTGCTTCAATTTGCAGCTGATTTCTACGTTGGTAGCTAGTTATTTGAATAAGACCACTCACGACTGCTGACGGACTTTGCCATATTAGCATAGACCCTGTCCTGAGCGAGTTGTACACTGTCCGCCATTTTCTCCAGGCCTGAGCAGCTGTAGCGAATAGCAACAAAAATGTCTTGTAAGCAAGTTTTGTTGTTGGATGTAAGAATGAACATACCAGTCTTCATGTATTCCAAGCATCAGAGCCGCTGAAGACGCAGTGGATTTGTTTTGTTTTTGAAGGGTATGCGCCCCCACATACATAAACTTGTTTATGTCTGAGGTGCAAATCAATGTATACCAGACTTCTTATGAAGGAGGTTCAATACAAATGGACAATACAAACACAGGTTTCGCTAAAAAGTTGTTACTAGATGGATTAGTACCAACTGTTAGTGATCCAGTTTATAGTCTCCGGAGCGATACTGGCCATGGCAGTAATGAAAGGGAGAGCACGCATTTTATTACAGCTTATTGGAGTTTTTTAATTAAACTTTTCTTAGAGTTGTTTTACGACAACAAGTTTACCAGTTTACACCACTGTGTTATTGTACTGTTTTATTCAGCTATTTCTGTGATTTTCTGGAGTGAAACGGACGCTTCATCTTTTGTGTGATGTACAATAAACTTCATAAAACTCATAAGTAAAGTTTTGGCCATCATTCGGACGGGATCCACTACAACGGGCTTGTACCATAATGGATAAAAGCATGACAACATAAGTTAAAACCATAATTAAACTAAACTATACCTGTTCTATCTCCATGCAGCATATATTCTGGTACTGACAGTTTCTGACATTTTTAGATGTCTGTGCCGGGAGCACCAGCTCATTTGCATTTAAAGGGACACACACAAAAATGGCACGTTTTTGCTCTCCCCCAAAAAGTGGCAGTTTCAACATGCTTTAAAAATGATCTGTGGGTATTTTGAGCTAAAACTTCGCATACACACATTTTGAGTCGTGCTGTGGCCAAGTTGACTTTGGCCACAATAGAGACAGGAGCGTTCATTAAAGAGAAGCAAGTTTAATGAACATTTCCTGCCCACACGCACGGATCAGCCTTCACGTTGGAGCCTACTATTCTTTCCCGACCTCCACACCGAGGTGTCAAGTTTGGGGAAAAGACCGGGACATCAAAGACTTCTTTTACATCTTGTAAAAGGGGCATCTGATGTCCCCTTTAGGGGGTGACTGCAAATTGAAGTCTGTTTAGAAATAACCAAAGGTTAAATTTGGACTGGTCTGCCCAGGAAAATAAGGCATATTCTGATCTGGAATGGGGTCAGACCATGAGGAGTATATATCACTGTTTGTTGTACTATATGTTGAAATGCTGTAGGGATTTTGCTTCCTGGCTGGAATAAATGAATCATCTAAATGGAGGGAGTTTTGGCACAGTGATGATAATTGCCTGTTCCCACACATTCATCTGCGCTTAATCTAGGCTAATCTCAAGCCAGAGGCCTTTATACTGGAGCTGCTCGTATGATTCACAAGGCTCTTGTACATACGTCAAATAAAGGACTGCGAGATAGAATACATCCAGTTGGAGCCTATAGAAAAATTGTTAATTGGATTGCTTAGAAAAATAATAGAGCATCTATATGGGTTTGTTTAAATCTGTAAACCTATACGTATGAGTTATAGTAGTGATGCTTGCCTTAGTAAACACCTCTAACTATTATAAAACATTCTGTCAGTTAAACTGATATGTGTTAAAATGGAAAATTTTCCTTTTGGTGAGAAGTAGCAACAAACAAAATGCTCATAACCGTTCAGTAGCACATTCACCTTAATCTCGTTCCTTGTCTTTCCTAATTTCACGTCTCCCTTCCTATTATGCTCCTCTTGTGTTCCACTTATATTGTACCATCAAACCTGTTTCTCAGAGATCCCATTAAAATCTTTTCTTTGATCTGCAGGTCCTTCACTCTCTCTTTATGTGATCTCTTAAGACCCCTTTATTAAATAACCATTTCTACTGATCTCTATTTTAATTCTGTGTGTGTTTGTCTAAAATCTCCAGATCAGGATTTAAATGGATGGTCCAGAACTGGATGTTGTTAGTATCACGGCAGGGGAAATGGCTAGTGAGGAGCTGATGGAGGTTTTGAGACGTGCTGTGAGAGACAGGAGTGTTCATTACTAGGAGTGTCACGATTCTCCAAGTCCTCGATTCGAATACATTTTCGATTCTAAGGTCATGATTCGATTCTTGATTTTTATAAATATATTTTTTTAAAGCACAGGTTGCTATGCCATTTTTAGACTAGACTTTTATGCAATATAATACCTGACCTTTGTTCGCAATGTACCACACTACATTGTCAAATTTAAAACATTTATTAACAACAATGTAACAATAACTTATATCTTTAGTCAATTGAAAACTTAAGCAAAATAACCTGCCATTTAGTTTCTCTTTTGTAAGTGCAGTCTTTTTCACAGATGACATTCAAGTTCACAACAAAACAAAAACAATAAAACAGCCATGTCCATAGTCTTCTCTGAACAATTAAGTGTCTTAACAAACTATTTCCGAACAGTTGAACATATACCACACTGATAACTACTTTTTATCCCCTGAGAATGATGACTGTGTTTTTTCATTCTTTATGTTCTTCCTATAGACGGATATGTTGTTTAGAGCTGTTCTTTGAGTTGTCAAAAACATTTAAAAAAATTATAATAGAACAAGACAAGACAACTGTAACAATTTTGCAGTTTCAAGTTCTTCTTAAAGAGGAATATGGAAAGAGAACTGCTAAAATATTACAAAAATATTGCTAAAATACTGTAATCAAGACAACTAAATGTGCGTTGCTCAGACCTTCAATAACTCTCCCCTTTACATTATTGTACAGTGTACTGTGTGATGCTTTCTACTTGGGATTTCCTAGCATGGTTCTAGCACGCTAATTAAATGCCTAAAACCGGAGTTTTCCACCACAGAATAAGGTTGCATGTCTGCGGCTATGAATACTCCTAATGCGCGCGTAATTGCATTTGCATGAGTTGAGTTACTTGGAAGTTTAATTCCAAATGAAGACGGAAGAGTAGTTTGTGTTACAGTTGTTGTTTTATCAGATAAATCTATGTTTTTGTGGTGCCTGTGGAGATACCCTGCCATGTTAGTTGTGCTGCCAGTGAAATAATATGGTACACGCACATAGCAGAGCTTGCAAACTGTGGCTTTTTTGTCGTCAACATGAACGTTGTCAACATAACTCACTGGAAATCCAAAATATTTCCACACCGACGACTTCAGTGAAAGAGGGGGTTCAAGTTCTGTCGATGGGTCTCCTGTATCTGCAGTTGCCATGCTATCTTTTGAGAGGCTGTAGCTAAGTTTGACTCACAGCACTTCAACATGTGTTTTTCCGTTTGGCAAACAACCGGACGTGACATGGGGGCGTGGCAGCAGCGACGATTCCATTTTTTAATTCGAAGATCGTGATTGTGATTTCGGTCGATTTCGATTTGACACCCTTATTCATTACAGAAAAACAAGTTAGAGGAACATTTCCTGTCCGCATGCACGGCTCAGCCTCCACGTCGGAGCCTACTGTTCTTTCCCGACCTCCACACCGAGGTGTCAAGGTTGTGGAAAAGACTGGTATCGTCCAGAATTTTCAGCCCACAAACCTCAACCTACAGTAACATTGTGTGTCTGAAAAAATATTAATATGGGTTGATGCCAAGGGTGGAGGAGACTCTTACGAGCCATCTCTCTCCCGAATCAGCATCATCCCTAAAGACTTCGACATTGCCCACCAAGCCTCTTAGAGCCACTTCAGCGCTGGTGGACTTACATTGCATTCAAGGTACACATTTTGTCAGTTCTTGCTTTCCCTGGGAATCGAACCCATTACCTTGCCGTTGCTAGCGCCACGCTCTACTGTTTGAGCAACAGAAAGTTTGAGCTACAGGAATTTACTTAAGACATAACCGACTGTGTTTACGCGGATACTTATCAAAACAGCATTTCGACATATTTGTATTTAGGCTATTTGTCCTTTTAGGCACGTACTGTATGTGTAACACACAGTATACTTCGCTTATACGCTTTCTGCCCCATCTCGGAGAGCGCGCACAGGAGGCCGCCTAGGGAACAGTATCTCTTTTGTGGCTTAATGCGCTTTTAATAACACCGTTTAATATCAAGCACATTCCACAGTTTAGCAACAGTAGACGGCATTTTACAAAACTCACTTATTTGGCTGATTTGAATGCTAAGTTTGGCTTTAGGCTGATTTATACTTCTGTGTCGGACCTGCGCCGTAACCTCTACGCCGTAGGCTACGTATCGATTTTCATTTATACTTCTGCATCCTTGTCCGTGGCGACGCGCAGTTACAGATGCAGAGGGAGCATGTTGAGGAGTTGTTACATTTTTGGAGAGGTTCATGTCAGGATACGCCGTAGGCTACGCGTGCAACACACAGCCTACGACGTAGCTAGGTGTACAGTCAACGCAGAAGTATAAATTGGGTTTTTGGGAAGAAGGCGCACTGCTGTGAAGGAAAGGAAGGTTCGCTGGATGGAATAACTCCCTTTGGAGTGTCTTTGTGCTTTGTAACTTTCCAGACTTTTTCATGCTCAAACAGCAACATCACACACTAATGAAAGTTGAAAAATGTAAAAAAGCAGAATAGGCCCTCTTTAAATTGAACAGGCACAACGTGTGAATCCACTTTATAATGAATAAATCTGTAAATTAATTGTGACTCTATTTGCTTTGAGCATTGCCAGAATCTGGCAAATATGAGATGTGCCCTGCACATATATGATGTGTGCTCAATATTCACAGGATTGCTCTACGTTTCTCTTGCCCCTCTCATTCCTAGCGGGTAACTTTCTGTGCTTTACTTTGCCGCCCCCTCTCACTTCAGCTGTTATCTGTCTACTCCACAGACACAGGATAAATGTTTGCCCGTGAAAAGTCTCTAAACCTGTTAGAAGCAAAAATGTGGGTGGGATGATAATAACATCTTTCAGTATAAGTGAATTTAAACAATTTACAAAATAAAATATAAAATATACATTTACTGCTATATGGTTTCATCCAGTGTTGCTGTTTACCCTGTTATTTTTTTGTATGTATAGTTTTGAATTTATTATATAGTATTGATTTTTCTTTTTTTAAATGCTATTTTAGTTTCTAGTGAGGTTCTTTCAAAGAACTTTTAGAATTAATTCTACCATTCCAAGGTTTAGGGGGGCAGTAAGATTTTTTGAAATGCTTTTGAAATAAGTCACTCAGGGTGCATTTATTTGATCAAAAAAATTAATAAAAACAGTAGTTTTGAAAATATAAAATATATAAATTCTGGTAGTACCATTAATAACTCAGTTACAGTGTGTTTTGTAATAATTCCGACATTATAACCTATAACATTTCACTTTCAGAGCATTTTAAAATGTTATGAGTTGGATGGTGAGTGTAAAAATGACTGGGGCTTTTATCTGAATAAAATACTTTTTTTGCACACTTTGAATGAGTTATCACCATTCAGGAAACGTGGTTGATGGCCACACATGACAGCCAGACTGTCTCTTCCTTTCTAATACTTGATCAAGTCTGTGTTTTCTTGTCCCCAGATGCCAGATCCTGCTCAGCGGGGGAGTTCCAGTGTCGTAATCGTAAATGTTTAGCACCGGTCTATGTGTGTGACGGTGACGATGACTGTGGAGATGGCAGCGATGAGGAGAAGTGCTCTCCGCCCACCTGTGGGCCACACGAGTTTCGCTGCAACAGCTCCGAGTGTGTGCCACAGCCTTGGACCTGCGACGGAGACCCCGACTGCTCTGACGGTTCTGATGAGTGGGCGGTGAGATGCGGGGGCGTGTCTGGGCGGCCGGCTCCACCTCCCACCCGGAGACTGCAATGCGGTGCTGGAGAATTTCGTTGCGGCAGTGGGGAGTGTGTGAGACTGACCTGGAGGTGCGACAGGGACCCTGACTGCAAGGACAAGTCAGATGAGGTGGACTGCCGTGAGTGTGCACCATCACTACTTCCTGTAGAAAATCTTACTGTGGATCTTACTGTTCAACATAGTGGCTTAATTTGACAACAGCTATGGAAAACGATCAACAAATTACTCAACTAAACTATTAAAGCTAAACAGTCTATAAGGATTCATTGTCTAGTAGATGTATTGAATATTTGCTATCCCGCTAATAGTGGTGATGCAACTAAATTAACTTTGTTTTTCAGTAGTTCAGGTGAATAATGTGACAAGGTACATGAAAGGAGCAATACAGAGCAACAAAATATTACAATGCAGTTTTTTATATCAACTTGTGTTTTAGTTGGGATTCATTTCAGCGAATCGATTGGTTCATAGAGATTACTTGGTTCATTCATATGGTACTTTTCGAAGTATTTGTGCATCTTTCTCTCAGACTAATTTTTACCTAACTTGTTGGATGCTGCGTTGATGTACAAGAAACAAACACTCCCATTGTGCATGAAAGTGCTCAGTATCACTACCACATTTATGGAGGAATCTCAGCAGGAGTTCTCCTTGTGAGGGGCACACGACCCCAACATTCTTTCTGAAGGGCACGTCGCACTGACATGCTCCAATGGGAATTAAATTCTCTCAGATATTGTATGGTTTCGCCAAAGATGGAAAGCGACAGTTCACTGCAGTTTTTTTCTGACTGCCTGCCATTTCTGACTGCCTGCCATTTATTAACAATTCCACCCACACAAAGACAATTCTTATTGTCAAAGCCATTATTGCCACGTGAGTCAAAGCATTTGGTGTGTAGACACACTTTAATCCAGTTCGACAGTGATGGCAGCACACACATTTTCATGCACATTTGCAGTATGTTAGCCAGGTGTTTATGTATGCGTGTAGAATACATTATGTTTATGATCTTACAGTGCACTTAATACACAGAATGCCCCCTGCAACATCCTGGGGTTAAGTGGGGCTGTTCAAGGGTGATGCTCATGGATGTAGCAACTACCCAGCACAACCCACACGGCATTTAATTTTGTGCCACATCATAAAGCGTAAAAAGATTTGACTTACAGTTACAGTGGAGGAATGTAACATTCACTGCCTATGCTATTACACAGTTTGTGTAAAGAAAATGTAAGTATTTAATTCAAATAAAGGGATAGTTGACAAACCTAAGGTTCTCACTCATCAGGCAAGCGTGTTTGAGCTTCCATTTACCATAAATTAAATCTGTTCATCATACAAAATGATTGCGTCTCTTTAGAAAACTTGGATTAAACCACTTGATTCATATGGATTTATTTTACCATCTCTTTATGAGCTTTTTGAGGAGTTTTGGTGCAATGTACTTTCAATGGAGGAACAGAAATCTCTCAAATTTCAATAAAAATATCTTAAGTTATGATTTGAAGATGGGTTTAGAATAACCCTTGAAATAACCCTTTAAGTATGATCAAGAAATTCACTAATTTAATAATACAGTTTATTCCGATATATAAGCTATTGGGATTGTTAATATGCTTGATTATCATATTATGATATGATTATCATATATCACTGGGTAAATAAATAACACGGAAACAGTATATATAACAATAGTTCGTTTTTTGCCAAGAATATTGGTTGCACTTTATTTTGATGGTCCCCTTTAGACATTTTGTTGACTCTAAGGCCCTGTTTACACCTGGTGTTAAGAAGCCTTCTGGTCGATTGGATCACAAGTGGACGATGCTAAATAAGAGTGTAATCAGGGTCTAACACGTTTTGAGCTTGTCCACTTTCGACCATATCCAGAGGTAGTTGAAAAACACATTAGGCCTGATTGTTTTCGTAGTGTAGATGCTCAAGTTGCTCAGAATGTGTTTGAACAGCCACAAAAGACCGCCTACTGACCTAACGCCTTAACATTAGGGGAAGCTTGTTTGCCAGAGGGGATTTAAACTTTGTCGGCTGAAGAGCCAAGTTTGGTTTGAAGACGAAAAACGTACCAAGCACAATGTTCTCTCACCATTCCTGATTTCTAACACAAAATCACAACATTTGGTGTAGTTTTGCGGTTGTCAGAGCAGAAACGAAAGCTGCTGCTCTCCGTATGTTTTTCTGTTCATATGTACATTGTGCGAGCTTATTTTGTGCATTAGATCGAAAAACCTGAAAAAGCCCATACATTTACCTGCCCATATGCATCTTAATACCAATTGTAAACAGGGTCTAAGTAAAGTTGCACCTATATATGTCAACTAACTATCATTAGAGGATTAGTAGACTAATAGGGATCAGGGTAGGGTTAGTAGAATAAGGGGTTAGGATTAGTAGAATAAGTTGACATGCACTTGCAAAGTGACTTATAGTCAGTATAATGCCTGTTGGAGGACTATTACAATAAAGTGTTAGCAGGCCCGTGCAGACAGTCCACTAATTCTCTACTAATACTCTAATGAGAGTTTGTTGACATGTAGGTGTCTAAAGGGGACCCTGTACACTGTAAAGTGTACAGAAACAGCTGTATCACATTAACATTCAAGACTCAAACAAGTGATACATTATTAAATTGGTTGGACAAGTCGCATATCTGAAGCCATTTTAAAATAGCTTATGTATGTAAAACTGGCCACACATCAGAATTCTAAATGAATGCATTTCTACCATTGCACTGCAAGCCATCTTACCGCCTAGCCCTAGTTATGATATCGCAAAAAGATGGTTCGTTTAAAATGTAATTTCATATATACCAGCAATGACTTTGATGTGCATCAGAAATCAGATTTGTCAATATTCTGTCACATCATTTTAAAGTAATTCCCTCAAGCTGGGAAAATTAAAATGTCACATCTCCGCTGTCTGTCAGGCTCATTCCCCAGGCACCTCTGACAGAATATGGAGCTTCCACAAGGTGTTTGTTATCTAACGTAGCAGAAGTGCGTCTTTGGTAAACAACAAGATCCTAGGAGTATAAGCCGACCTCAAGATCCCGATAGTCATGGGATAGAGACAAGGTGCCCAGGAGAGGGCCTGATTTTAATTACGATGCATTCTTGTTCTCTGAGGTTGACTTCTGTGGGCCGGATAAGCTCACAAAGTGCTTGTCTTAAAGCTGCTTCCTCTTTCTTCATTCCCACTGTCAGGTAACATCCAGGTCAATTACGATGTCACTTTGCCCAGGCCGGAGGGAAAACGGGCATGTAGAAGTTGCTAGGCAACCCTAGGGCGTGTGTCCTTGAGCATCTTAAAGCCCTTGAAACAGAGGGAGGTTACATTCACCACAGACTGCTCTATAATCGCATTAATCCCTTGTTCTTATGCAGAGTTTCAGGGGGTTTTACTTTGAACTTCATAATAGGCAATATTGTTTGTGTACTCAGATGTGTTTGCATAATTAAACCGGTAATTCAAAATCAGCTCTCCAGAAACACTCACTAAAGTGGAGCACTTTAGTATTAGATCACGATTATGTTTTAAAAGATTTTCTTGGACTTTGAAAGTGCCTTTAACGTGCCTTTACAGCCAATGCAACCTTTGAAATCATGTCGGATTTGTCTCAAATCTTCCTGCAAACATGACTGAATGCTCAATATGGCTGTATTAGCTTCATACTGCTGCCTTTTGAAAATGTCCTGTGGGGTCTTGTGCCTGTGTGTTTGGGCCTCATATAAATGGACACACACACACACACACACACACACACACACACACACACACACACACACACACACACGTCGGGTTTCCATGTTTTATGGGGACTTTTCATAGACATAATGATTTTAATATCATACAAACTGTATATCACACCCTAAACCTACTTCTAAACATACCCATCACAGAAAACTTTCGGCATTTTTACATTTTCAAAAAAAAAATTAGTATGATTTATAAGTTGTTTTCCTCACAGGGGTCAAAAAATGTCCCCACAAGATAAAACGTTTCTGGTATTACTATCCTTGAGGTGAAATGTTGTCCTGATAACTGTGTGTTAGAAGCAGGAATGGGCAAGCGTAAGGATTTGAGAAAGTTTGACAGTGGGCCAAATTGTGATGGCTATAGACGACTGGGTCAGAGCATCTCCAAAACTGCAGCTCTTATGGGGTGTCCCCGGTCTGCAGTGGTCAGTATCTATCAAAAGTGGTCCAAGGAAGGAACAGTGGTGAACCGGCGACAGGGTCATGGGCGGCCAAGGCTAAAATAAAATAAAACCCTGCCCTCTATTCAATATTCCGTTTCAAATGTGTCACAACATTGAAGTAAAGTAGGTTGCTACTTCCGGGTCATAGGGACAAAAAAAAAGTTAAAAAGAAGTTAAAAAAAAAGGGTTGGATGTGTATATAAAATGTGTATAATCTTTTTTCTTTTTTTTTTACCAAGTCATGGACTACTTTTGTATTCATAAGGGAGTTACCAATTATGAAGCTCCAAAGCATGTTCCCTAAAGATAAAACCCCATGAAAGTCTGTTTGGAGTCTATGTGCCAGCGTTTGGCTGATATTTTTGCTGTGTTTGGCTCATCTGCAGCTCTGCTCACATGCCGACCTGATGAGTTCCAGTGCGGAGACGGATCCTGCATCCACGGCATCAAACAGTGCAACAAAATACACGACTGCCTCGACAAAAGTGATGAGGCTGGCTGTGTCAATGGTACGTTTTGGTGTGTGTGTGTCCTTTCCACAGATCTTTTGTGCTGCTTATTCGGCAGGGTGAAATATATCCCAGAGATCAAATTGGTTCCGCCCCTTTAATACGACACCCTTCAAAGTTTAATGAGTGCAGACCTGTCTGCCCATAGCAGAAGCGTGTCCTACTCAAAGAGGGTTATGTCTAAGCGGTAATAAGCTTTCATGTGTGGAAATAAATTGGCCAGTCCTTTTGAAAATGGCTTTTATTCGGAAGACGTGTAGAGACTTCACCTAAATGATCCACGTCTGTTAAAGTGCCAGTCGGAATCCAGTCAGAGTTGTTATGCTAATGTGAGAGGAAACAAAACTAAATTGAAATCAACAACAAATTAGCTGCCATCTGTTCTGTAAGTGTCTTTTTTCCCCGTCATGCTTTAGCCACAAAGTGTGAAGGACCTCTGAAGTTCCTCTGCAGAAATGGAGAATGCATTGACGGCAGCAAGGTGTGTGACAACGTGAAGGACTGCAAGGATCGGTCGGACGAACCCAAGAAGGAGTGCAGTAAGAAACCTGTTTGTTGACATACAGAGAAATGATCTGTAAAATGAATTTGGATTGTTTAGTTCAGATAATTTGGTCTTGGAAGAATTTGATTACAAATATTTCAGTTCATGCTGAACTTCGGACTTTTGATTTTACATCTGAGACACTTCTGCAGTCATTCTTGAGGTCTGTGTATCAAGTGTTAAGGGGTATGTACAACCTTCTAAAATTATTTCCCAGATTTCAGATATGTTTTGTCAGCACCTTCAGAAACAATGGTAGCATAGTTAGTTCATTTCACATATTAATTGTTCTATAAAACTAAATACACAGATGAGCCAAAACATTAAAACCAGTCACAGGTGAAGAAAATATTGTTGATCATCTAACAAGGTCAGATATTAAGGTCTGGGTAGATTCGCTGGTAAGCAAACGATCAGTTCTCATAATCAACATGTTGGATGCAGGAGAAATGGGCAGTAATAGAGATATGAGCGACTTTGACAAGAACCAAATTGTTACGGCAAGGCTTGTGGGTCGCTCCCGGTCAGCAGTGGTGAGAAATTACCAACAGTGGTCCGAGGAGGGACAAACCACAAACCGGTGTCAAGGTGTTTGGCACCCTGACATTTGGAGCAATAGAAGGTCTACTGTTGCCAAGTCACACAAAATGTTAATGATGTTTATAGGAGAAATGTTACAACACAGTGCACCGCAGTTTGCTGCAGAGTGCCTATGCCTGTCCACGATCGAAACAACCTACAATGGGTACGGGAGCGTTGGAAATGGATTTTGGAGCACTAGAAGAAGGTCACCTGGTCTAATGAGTCCCGTTTTATTTTACATCACGTGGATGTGTTTGGTGCACCATTTACCTGGGGAAGTGATGGCCCCAGGATGTACCCACCAGCGTGCAGGGAGTCTGATGCTCTGGGCAATGCTCTGCTGGGAATCCCTGGGTCCGGCCATTCATGTGCAGACCAGGTAAACCCCTTCATGACAATGGTGTTCCCTGGTGGAAGTGACCGCTTTTAGCAGGATAATGAACCCTGACACACTGAACACATTGTTCAGGAATGGTTTGAGGAACATGCTTGAAGTTGAAGGTGTTGCCCTGGCCTCAAAAATCTCAGTTGAGCATCTGTGAAATGTGCTTGACGATCCATGGCAGCTCCACCTCGCAAACTACATGACTTGAAGGATCTGCTGCTAACGTCTTGGTGTCAGATACCACAGGACACCTTCAGGGATCTTGAAGATTCAATGCCTCAGCGGGTCAGTTCTGTTTTGGCAGTACGCGGAGAACTAACAGCATATTTGTCAGATGGTCATATTGTTTTGGCTCATTACTGTATATGGCAAATAACAGTTTATTGATCAGTTTATTGTGTTACCAAGTGAAAATTTGTTAAACAAGAAAGCTGTAGTTTCCTTAAATTGGCTGAATACGGCATTTAGTTAACAAATTCGACCTGAAAAAAAAGGTTACGTAGCACAATTTTTAAGACAAAAGTTTGTCAGAACCTTAAAATGTGAATGCATCAGGATGCATTGGATTTTTAAGTTTTCTCAAAAATTCTTTTCTCAACAATTACAATTTTACAGGCATTGACTGAAAACTTTCTTTCTAACTGAACTTCTGTCTTAACCACCAGTTGAAATATTAAGAGATCTTTTGCAAACTTTTCTTTTATTGCTCATACTTATCATAGGGATATCATATTAATCGCAGGGATGATACGTCAAAAATCATTCTGTTTAGTGAGGTGAAATAAACAGATCATTCTGTTTATTTGCAACTTCACAGCTACATGGCTTAAAAGGCCAAACTCAAATGGTTACCCAGGATGCTGCTGGAGCACTGCTGAAAGTGCATCGTAATTTATACAGCTATTCAAAGAGGGAAGAGAAAACAAGATTTTTTAAATTCATTTTCACTCTCATATATCCCAGCACTATCTGGGGCAGAGCTGATGGATCACCATCTTCCTCTGAATAGAAGAAAAGCTTCCCATAGTCTCAGAGAATCCATTAGCATCAAAGAGGAATGAAGGCCTGTTGTGGCTGTTCTAGAGACCTGTTTGTGTGTGTGCCTCTCCTCACCAAACCTGCACCCTTATTCTCCTCCCATAAATGCCACATTCACCCACATGCCACAATAATCGCAGTCTCCAAAGAAAGAGCACATAACTCTGTCTTAATGCCCTCTGTCTTCCCCTTCCAGAATCGAGAAGCCTCTGCTGCTCATTTGGCATATGGCTGGCTCCGAGCGACATAGCCTTGCCCTAAATTGTTCACTTCCACGTATATTGTCAGGATGCCAGCAACTACTAATAAATGCAGAAAGCTAGCGAGAACACCTGGTCCACAAATGCTACCCCGTGAAAGTGTGCCGAAGAAAGCAAAAGCACATTGTTGTTAGTTTCTGGCCTGCATTGAATTTTTGTCCACTGAGTACTCAATATGTTCATTCAAGCTCTCAGACACAATATGTTCCTGGGATTTAACTGCAAACAATGCAACACTAACTTCCACAGACTGAGTCATAAGATGTTCAGTGCCTGAAAGTTTCAATGCCGTCTCAGTGCTCTCTCTGTAATGTAATTTACACTCATGTGTGTTTTTAAAACGGACCCTTGAGAATGTAGATGAGGCCTGAAGCTGGTAATTGTGCTGGATGAATTCACTTTTTATACAGCCACTCTCACTCACACATAGCTTGCTGGATGAAAGAAAGAACGTATGACTTATAATATGTGCGCTTTTAGATCATATTTCTAGAACCTGCATTCCTGGTTTTCCAATAGCCCAATGAAGCCCCAACGGTATTAAACAAGCGGAGTAAATTAAAAAAATTTTTGTTGTATTTAACCCTAACCCTTTTATTATATTACTACACCAACTTAGCACTAGTTATTATTGCTAACTCATTTTATTACTAACTCATTACTAACTTTTTGTAATGCCTCTTAAAAAACAAAACAAAGTTGTTATTATAACATGATATATTAACATTTCACTGAGTGAAATTTGTTTTCAAATGGCTTGCAATTTACCAATATATTAAATGACATCATGTGGTGACTCATTTCGTGTACTTATAAGTGTGTTAAGAACTATTCATGAAAAGTGTACTCTTTTTAAGTACACTTAAGTAGCCTTTTATTGAATTAATATTGTGTTATCTACAAGTACTTTTAATAATGGAAGTACACTATAATTACACATTCAGTACAATTAAGGACACTTTTTCACAAGTAATAGATTATTTTTCTAATATATGTGGGAAATCTGTTTTTGCTTTTTATTGTGCATTAAATTGATATTTGTGTTGTCCAAAACATCTCTTTACCTAGGATGTTTACAAACTTTTGGAAGGCACTGTACCTTTCAAGATCTACATTTTAAACCATCCCTTCTCTGTTTCATAGGTCTGAATGAATGTTTGCTTAACAACGGAGGCTGCTCACACATCTGTATGGATCGTCCCATTGGATACGAGTGCCAGTGTCCTGCTGGCTATAAGCTCCTGGACAAGAGGACATGTGGAGGTCAGGCCTGACTCATTGATGAGTTGACTTTGACAGTAAAAGTAAAGCTGATACAATGGACTGCTTGCACTAATAATTTTTGAATATTACAACTCGCTTGTGTCAGGTTATGTATATTTCAGTGCTGTAGTCACTTTGACGCCACATAAAATGAGTGTCCACAAGGTGATTTAAAAATCTGTTTTCAGAGACAGGAGAAGAGATATTCTGATGATTACTATGTACAGAATTTTCCCAACACAAACAAAGCTGATCTGAGAAGGCATTTGCTGGTAAACATACAAAATTATTTCACCACAGAGTCAGTGTCAGTGCTCTAAACTAGTCACTGCAGTGTGTGGGAGACTTGATGAATATCAGAACAAACATTTATTTATTTTGGATAAAATGACTATTCACTATTCTGTGTCATAACAGACTTACTGTTCCTTTGTACCATAAAATGTGGCCATGATATTCTCCTGTCTTGAGTGAGTTATCATGTCTGCAGTCCTGTGTGTCTGTTTACTCCACAGATATTGATGAGTGTGAGAACCCTGATGCCTGCAGTCAGATCTGCATCAACCTGAAAGGGGATTTCAAGTGTGAATGCCATCCAGGTTATGAGATGGACCCCGTAAGCAAGACCTGTAAAGCTGAGGGTAAGATATATTGTATAAAAACTAGGGGTGTAACGGTACACAGAAGTCACGGTTCGATACGAGTCCGTTATAATAGGAAAAAGCAACAAATCACCAATGCTAGTTGTCTGGCTATCACCAGACCAAGCTCAATTTAAGATTGAACATTGGTCTTGGGAGTCTGCTCTGTATTTTCTACTGCACAAGAGGCGTGATAAACGAGCATAAATTAAATGACTCTATATGCAATTGGATAGTCCTTCAGCCAATCAGACCACAAGAGGTACAATGAACAGTGATCAACGGGCAACAACCCATCGCTTCTCTGTCCGTCATCGTGTTAAACCCGCCAATAGCGCACCAAGTGGATAAGCCAGTCTGTGATTGGTTCCCACAAAAGTGTAACAGAAGCAGTAGAAAATATAGCTGCAAGCAGCCATTATCGGGGCCAAGCGCAAAAAAGAAGACAAGACATGCCAAAATGGCTGGCAATGTCAGATCAACTGCAGCAATGAGCAATAAAAGACCTATTAAGGTGATTTTAGGCAAAATAGCTGTAAAATAAAAAATACAGTCAATAATAATGATTTAATGATTTATCACTTTCAACCAATAGGTGGCACGGTTACGAACTTGATGTGGTGTGGTCAGAATAAGGGAACAATGACACATGCAAAGATTGGTGTCAATATATCAAAGCAGGGTGTCAATATAGTGTCAATATGTCATTGCAGAGATATAGCCACAAGTGGCCATTTAATTATAAGTATGGACCACATGGCGGTGCTGTTTTGAAACCTTTTAAGTACCTTAAAGGCATGGTTCTGATGGCACATACCAAGTTTCATAATGATACAACAATTCATTTGTAAAGCATAGCATTTTATATCATAATGCTGCATTGTAGTCAATGGGAATGTCATGTTTTGTTCTATTATAGCGCCACCAAGTGGCACAATCCTACCATTTTTTTATGTGTCCTCGGAGTGAGCCCATACATGTCTGTGTCAATTTTGGTGAAAATATCTCTTTTAGTTTTGGAGTTATAGACATTTATATGAAAAAACACATGAAAAATGACTGACACCTGACTTTGATTGGATTTTACACCCCCTTACTATCAATATTTTGACATTTGGGTATTAGCGTATTGCTATCGACCTATGTTTTCGAACTTCTGACGCTGGTTTCGTCTCGATCGGACTAGCGGTTTCGAAGATATCAGCTAATGTTTTTAAAGCGCTAAATTACAACGCTGCACAAACCATACGCCGAAACCTAGCAAGTCTGGTATCGTTGGACTCGGCGAGGATTCAGGAGACAAAAAAAGTTACTGCCATGAAAATAAGTCAACCCCACCCAAAGTTATAAGCATTTTAAAAACAAAATTATACACTAGGTGGCGCAGTTTCGAAACTTGTCAGGCTACTTCAGGGCATCGTGCTGATAACCAATACCGAGTTTCGTAACAATCAGTTCATGCGGTCATAAAATACGGCATTTTAGTACATAATTCAAAATGGCCGACAGTCAAAATGGCCGATATGGTAAAATTGGATATCAGATGACTCGGCATGCCGTCCTGAATCTAACGAGACCACTTTTATGATTTTTGGACAAACGGAAAAAAAGCAAAAACAGCCATTTTTTGTATCTCCGGACCAGTAGGTGGCGCTGCGCCGAAACACTGCATGTTGCCTCATGTCATGCTTGTCATGACATGTACCAAGTTTGGTTTGAACACAATAAAGCGCTGCGGAGATATTGCCTTAAGTGTGTTTTTGCAACCGCTACGTAAAATTTGTTTGCACGTTTATCGAAAACGATTTGACGAATCAACTTGATTTGCAAGATTTTTTGTCAGCATAGTCTGAAGATGATCTGGTTCAATTTTCGTGCAAATTGGATGAACCGTCTAGGACGAGTTCGCAAAAATAGGTTTTTCGGAAAATTCAAAATGGCTGGAAAATTTTTATGACGGAAAATGACGTCATAGGGTGCAATCGATTTGTCTTGAGCCAAGGAATCAGAGGAAAAAAGAATTTTGTTTCTAGCCCTTATGGTTCAAACGTTATTAGCATAAACATGAGTCAAATTTTGGACTGATGGTGGCGCTAGAGGGATTGAGTTAGAGACTCCAAATTTGCTAGGGTGACTTTTCAGACTGTCCTCTATTGGTGTGCCAAATCACAACTTTTTATCATACGGTTCTATGGGCTGCCATAGACTTTGTTGCGGAAGAAGAAGAAGAATAAGAAGAAGATGAATAATAATAATAAGAACGGGAACGATTTCAATAGGTGCCTTCGCACCTTCGGTGCTTGGCCCCTAATTAAGAGTTGCAGGGTGAAATCAAATCGCCAGCAGATCAAGCTGGGTTTCTTTTAATTTATTTTGTTATGCGTTAGCATGAGTATATGGTTGTATTTGTCACTCTATTTGATAGATTGACCAATGCTGCGAGGTAAAATGCAACAGCTGTTTTCAAACGTATCAGTTTGATTAACGTGTTGTAGTGCATAGCCTACGCTGTTATTTTCTTTGCGTGTGAGAGTTCATTAACATGCGGTAACAATGGCGGATGCACAAAGTTCAATATTGTGCTTTTTCAAGAAATCACAGAAAGATGAGCAAGAGGGAGAAAAAGTGTCATCTACATCTAAGCCTACTTCACCTTTCCATGAGGAGACAGCGAGTGAAGTGGCACCTAAGGCTTCCTGTGTCCATGACACGCATATTTCCTCACCTGACTGTAGTGGTGAGACATCCACGACACAAATCGGCATAATGCCAAATTATTCTGTTTCATTATAACAGCGGAGCTGTTTGTGGAGCGTGTCACAAAAACTCACGAATCTCTGCGTATAGGCGTATAAGCTCCTGCATGGTACCGGAACTTTTGTTTTGGGTTGGTACATAGTTTGTCTCTACTTCTTCTGCTCTTTTTCCTGTTGTGGCATTTAGCAAACAGCTTTGCATTACCGCGCACGCCCCCTTCTGGTTTGGAGTGTGGATCGCCTGCGACTGATTGTATTCATTGTCTGACTGTATGCACCAATCCGTGATGTCCGTACCGTGAGGGTTTGGGACGAATAGATGTACCGTTACACCCCTAATAAAACACATTTATTATGGTTTCTGACTTCATAGGGTTAATAAAGGCCTTATGAAGTGAATCGTTGGGTTTTTGTAAGAAAAATATCCATATTTAACACATTATAAAAGTAAAATATTTAGCTTCCGCCAGAACGCCTTCCGTATTCAACTTACGAAAAGAGCATAACTGACACGACAGATTACGTCAGACGTAATTGTTTTGAACTGCGAGAGGCGTTACACTTTCTGCGTAAGTTGACTACGGAAGGCTGTCTGGCGGATCATGGGGTAAATTTTACATTAAATCAGGGTGTAATTTTCATATTAAAGTGAACATATATAGTATTTGGAATAAATTATTATACAAATGCATGGTATATGTTGCATATCGTTTATACATATATATTTAATTTTCAAAAATTAACTTTGAATTGCCATAAATGGAGAAAGAAGCTCTTTGCAGATGGTGTTGTAAATACTGGCCCATGATAACCAGCCCAACATTTACCCTTTACACTGACCCATTTCAGCATTTAATTTGGCTGTTCTTGCTTCTGGTCATCTTACATTAGATCACAATTAAGGATATCCGTTCTTTAAATCATTCTTTAATATTTGCCAGCACATTTCATTCAGATACAGCAGATCCAATTAGATCCTATCACATGACTCACTGCTACTTCCTCTGCCCTCTATGGCTCATCAGCCTTCAAGTAGAAGGCGTGCAAAATAGCCCAAGGACACAGTCCCCAGGGCACTCAGACATTAAGTGTGTGTGTTGAAGAGATCTAGCAGAAGAAATGTAATGCTTAACAATTTTGAAGAAGGATAAAGATAAGTGAATCCCACAGAGGGCTATTGCGTCTCTCTGTGACTGGAGGTATTGTGATCTTTATATATGCACTCAATCTACAGTATATATATAAATGTTCATTTAACTTAGTTCTACAGGAATATTCTAGGTTGCATGCAGGTTAAATTATATCAAGCCTAACATTATGACCACGAAGTTGGGAGCATGAAATTGTCCATAATGTCTTGGTATGCTGAAGCATTAATATTTCCCTTCACTGGAACTAAGGGGCCAAGCCCAACCCCTGAAAAACAACCCCACACCATAATCCACCCTCCACCAAACTTTACACTTAGCATAATTCAGTCAGGCAAGTACCGTTCTCCTGGCAACCGCCAAACCCAGACTCGTTCAATGGATTGCCAGACAGAGAAGCGCGATTCGTCACTCCAGAAAAAACGTCTCCACTGATCTAGAGTCCAGTGGCGGTGTGCTTTACACCACTGCATCCGACGCTTTGCAGGAGAACGGTACTTGTCTGTCTGCATTGTGCCAAGTGTGAAGTTCGGTGGGGGGGGGGGGGGGGGGGGTTTGGGGGGGTTTATGGTGTGTTTTTCAGAGGTTGGGCATGGCCCCTTAGTTCCGAGAAAGGTTTTCAGGAATGTCATGCTCCCAACTTTGTATGAACAGTTTGGGGATGGCCCCTTCCTGTTCCAACATAACTGCACACCAGTGCACAAAGCAAGGTCCATAAAGACATCGATGAGCGAGTTTGGTGTTATTAAGAGCGAAGAGTGTTATTAATAAATAATTAATATTATATATTATAATTAGAGCGAAGACTGCGAGCCAAGCCTTCTCGTCCAATACCAGTGCCTGACCTCACAAATGCGCTTCTAGAAGAATGGTCAGACCATTCCCATAAACACACTCCTAAACCTTGTGGAAAGCCTTTCCAGAAGAGTTGAAGCTGTTATATACAAAGGGTGGACCAACTCCATATTAAACCCTACGGATGAAGAATGGGATGTCATTAAAGTTCATGTGCATGTAAAGGCAGGCGTCCCAAAACTTTTGGCAATATAGTCTATACACTCACCTAAAGAATTATTAGGAACACCTGTTAAATTTCTCATTAATGCAATTATCTAATCAACCAATCACATGGAGGTTGCTTCAATGCATTTAGGGGTGTGGTCCTGGTCAAGACAATCTCCTGAACTCCAAACTGAATGTCAGAATAGGAAAGAAAGGTGATTTAAGCAATTTTGAGCGTGGCTTGGTTGTTGGTGCCAGACGGGCCGGTCTGAGTATTTCACAATCTGCTCAGTTACTGGGATTTTCACGCACAACCATTTCTTGGGTTTACAAAGAATGGTCATCCCGTATGCGGCAGTCCTGTGGGCGAAAATGCCTTGTTGATGCTAGAGGTCAGAGGAGAATGGGCCGACTGATTCAAGCTGATAGAAGAGCAACTTTGACTGAAATAACCACTCGTTACAACCGAGGTATGCAGCAAAGCATTTGTGAAGCCACAACACACACAACCTTGAGGCTAATGGGCTACAACAGCAGAAGACCCCACCGGGTACCACTCATCTCCACTACAAATAGGAAAAAGAGGCTACAATTTGCACGAGCTCACCAAAATTGGACAGTTGAAGACTGGAAAAATGTGCCTGGTCTGATGAGTCTCGATTTTTTTTGAGACATTCAGATGGTAGTCAGAATTTGGCGTAAACAGAATGAGAACATGGATCCATCATGCCTTGTTACCACTGTGCAGGCTGGTGGTGGTGGTGTAATGGTGTGGGGGATGTTTTCTTGGCACACTTTAGGCCCCTTAGTGCCAATTGGGCATCGTTTAAATGCCACGGCCTACCTGAGCATTGTTTCTGACCATGTCCATCCCTTTATGACCACCATGTACCCATCCTCTGATGGCTACTTCCAGCAGGATAATGCACCATGTCACAAAGCTCGAATCAT
Organism: Gobio gobio; assembly: GCF_949357685.1. NCBI lineage: Eukaryota > Metazoa > Chordata > Actinopteri > Cypriniformes > Gobionidae > Gobio > Gobio gobio. The sequence goes on along the minus strand of NC_137102.1, from coordinate 21,815,128 downwards.
TTCTAATTGGTTTCTTGAACATGACAATGAGTACACTGTACTAAAATTGCCCCTCACAGTCACCAGATCTAAACCCAATAGAGCATTTTTGGGATGTGGTGGAACGGGAGCTTCGTGTCCTGGATGTGCATCCCACAAATCTCCATCAACTGCAAGATGCTATCCTATCAATATGGGCCAACATTTCTAAAGAATGCTTTCAGCACCTTGTTGAATCAATGCCACGTAGAATTAAGGCAGTTCTGAAGGCGAAAGGGGGTCAAACACAGTATTAGTATGGTGTTCCTAATAATCCTTTGGGTGAGTGTATATACATATTTTGTAATACATTATTTTATTTAAATAATTATTTATTCAGATAAATAAAAGTGTGGTAGTCAGCAACCTCAGAATTTCATATTTTTTTTATAATTTGCAACTTTCGGAAGAATAAATGTCTCTGTTTCAAAAGTAAGTCATCTGCTAACTCTCTGTGATCATCTGCCTTTGTGCTTGGTTTAGGAAAAAGCCCTTACCTGATGTTCACGAACAGGCACGAGATCAGGCGTATTGACCTGGTGAAGAGGGACTACACGCAGGTGGTTCCTACTCAGAAGAATGCAGTGGCCATTGATATAGACGTCGCCGCCAACCGCATGTTCTGGTGTGATCGTTTTCAACACAAAATATACAGGTGACCTCATTTTGACCTTTTAGTTATGCTGTAAATATGGAAACTGTTTAGCTGAGCACTTAAAAGGGAGCCATGGCCAGGCTTCATTTAACAGTAAATTGCTGCTTCAAAAGCTTGTGATGTGTTAATTATTTTAAACTCAGGCGATACAGCTCTATTTATTTACATATCTCTCCCTCACACTTACTCTCTACAGCACGTCAGTGAAATCATTAAAATGTGATGCAGAGAGGCAGAAAAACAGCACTTAAGAAACACTTTAACTGCCATATTACAGCAACAAATATTATGGGGGTGTTCCATTCAGAAGCCTGTGTTCCCTGGGAATATGTATATATATACACACAACGGGCCTCATTCATGAAACACGAGCAGAACGAATTTGTGTGTAAATCGTTCGTAAAGCCATTCTGACGTAAATTCTCGGACTCACAAAAATTCGTATTTTCAAAATGTTAGTTGGTACGAAAGAAATTTACTCCTGCTCCCTACCACGTGTAAATGGTGCGTAAAACATTTGAACGTTCTGTGTTCTAATTTAGGCAAACTGATGACATTGCATTTTGATGCACTGTGTACCATAATAATATTTCACGAGTTTGCCCTGTGAAACATGAATATTCTGTATCAACCAAAGTATCAAAGTTGCAAAGCGCTTTCAAGCGCTACCACCTGGCCATTTTCAGAAGAGCACCAGACATTTTTTAGCTGGCTAAAAATGCTTTGGTGGACTGGATACGCGATAGTTGAATATTGATTGCTAGACATATGGCCAATTGGTCTCAAACGAAAAGGAAGTCCATAAGATTCCACAGCATTCCTGGACACGTAATTTGCGTAGTTGTAACTTTAATGCTAATTATGAATGAGCCTACACTTGCGCCCTATTTACGAATGTTTGTAATTAATTAATATACACATGTTTAACTACCGAATCAGTGGTATACGAAGCGTTTGTGAATCCGGAGGAGATTTTCATAAAGGTCCATTTTACGTGCAAATTACTCCAAATTTGCTCATATATTTACTCATATATTGTCTAATAGATTTAAGTTTCATGAATGCTCTATGTTCAAAAGTCTGGGATTAGTTTTTATGCTCACCAAGGTCTGCATTTATTTGATTATTGTGAAATATTATTACAATTTAAACGGTCTATTTTAATATGAAAATGCAATTTATTCCTGCGACTGTGATTCAAAGCTGATTTTTCAGCATCATTACTCCAGTCTTCAGTGTCACATGATCCTTCAGAAATCATTCTAATGATGATTTGATGCTCAAGAAACATTTATATTATTAAAACAGTTGTGCTGTTCAATATTTTTGTGGAAATGAAAAGAAAGTTCAAAAGAACAGCATAGACTTTTTAAAATAATAATGACATATTACATATTATTATTTTTATTTGCCACAGAGTATATGATATTAAAAGTGTGTGTGATTTTCACTTTATCAGGAAAACTTGTAGTACAGTAGAAACTGTTTTCAGTGTAATCACAACAGCAATGACAATGTTGTTTATAAAGACAACAAAATACAAATGGGCTAAAAAGTTTATTAAATAGTTGACAATAGTAAGATAATAGCGCCATTTTTATTTTATTTTATTTTATCAATCCACTGAGAGGTTCTGATGCAGCACAAAGAATCTTGGGAGGGAAGTGTCCATCATTTGATCCCTTTGAAAAGGTTTTGGCGACGGAAAAGTTATTTTGAACACTGTTTGGAATGACCCTGCAACATGACTGCCGTTGCCATGCTTGTTCTCCCTTCAAAGTGCCCTGCGTAGGCATCATGTCAAATGTAATATAGATCGGTTTTGACTCTTGCCATTTTAAGGTCTGACCCTGTTACAAATTCATTTCAAACTCTCAAAGAACCTCTTGACTCATTTTTATACGGTCCATCTCTTTCCTCCTGAATGCACATTCCATGTGATCTCGCTAATTGGGGACATTCACTTTCCTAATAATAGACACCTCTGCGGCTGCCCAAAATTATATGGTCTCTTATTAAATGGCAGTACTCTGCCCCTGCCCTCTCTATCTGTCTGTCGTCTGTCTCTTTTGGACTTATAACTGAGGATAAAGTGCAAAGTCATTAGCCGTAACTGCTCCGCTGTGAGCGTGAACTAGTTTGGGATGATATAGAAGCTGATAATAGAAGGCTATGAGGGTGAGTTAGGGCCCTGCAGGGGCATTACTTTATTGAGACACCTGTGACACTTTTGAAAACGTCATATAGTGTGAAGATCAGGTGATCTGTCAAGTAAAGTTTGAGTATTAGAAAGCGATTTTAGCTTTCAAAACATATTTTATTATTAATTTACTGTAAATATAAGGAGCAATGAGATTCTCAACAAGCGAAAAAAAGGATTTTATTAATGGTTATTGCTGTTTATGGCACACTGCACATTACAGTATGTACTATTTTATATACTATTTTTTGTAGATGCTAAGTATTTGCAACAGTATGCAACTTACAACAATAAACTTTTCCAACAGTAGTATGCTACATTATCTGGCTTTCCATCCACATATTTTTATGTGAATTTTGAGATTTCTCATTCTAAGAGGCTTGTCATGACACAATTTCCTGTTTTATGATTTGTCTTCAATTTGGTGACTGCATGACTTTGATATTGTTATGATACTATTATATCTTTGATACTAATAATATTATACTATTTCAAACTACTTAAAGGGATAGTTCACCCAAAATTGAAATATTACCCAATATTGTCATAATTTGCTCGCCCTCAAGTTGTTCCAAACCTGTATACATTTCCTCTCTTCTGCTGAACACAAAGGTATTTGGAAGAATGTTTTTTAACCAAGCAGATATTGCCCCCCATTGACTACTATAGTAGGGAAAAAATACTATGGGAGTCAATGGTTACACACATTCTCTTTAATGAGGCCCCCCCCCCCCTTCATGGATATATAAACATGTAGTTGACTATCACTTCATTAATAGTGGAAACAAACAAAGATTATGTTAGATTTGCTTGTAGTTTTTGTCAGCACCGACCCCAAACATAGAATAGTTTCCACTAAAACAATTTTTTTGTGAATTGGACAGGTTTTACAGATGATAAAGGTTCTTTATGGAACCATAGATGCCAATTAATAACCTTTATTTTAAGAGTGTGTGTCAGTTTCAGGGCTGTTCTCAAGAATTCTAGCTCGTATGTGAATACAAACATTTAAATTCTGCGTAACTCTTAAAATATTTGGCTGTTACATGTTTTACAAAATAAATTACAATAGATGTTTGTGGACAGAGGATTTTTCCTCATTCTGTCACGATATATATAAAACAGTCATAACTGAAGTCATGTGATTTGACTAGTAGACCCAGTGTCTAGTAGCAGAACCTCTAATTGTCTGCACGTCTCTGCAGTGCTTATATCCACGAGGCGAGCGACCCGTCTCGACACGCTACTCTGATCGACTCAGATCTGCATTCCCCTGAAGGTCTGGCATTGGACTGGGTTCAGCACAACCTCTACTGGACCGACTCGGGCGACAGAACCATTTCTGTGGCTTCAGCGGATGGCAGCAGGAGACGCCTGCTGATCAACACCGATCTGAGCGAACCACGGGCCATCGCTGTGGATCCAGAAAGAGGGTGAGCAGATATCATTTCTCATCTCAACACTGCCACACAACATGACAAAACCACAAAAGGCCAGACTGCCTTTAAAGGTCACTGAAATGATAAGAGAAGCTTTCAGTCAAATGCACATGGAGGCTGTGGAGTATAACAGAGAAAATGTTATTGAATTCTACTAATCCATAGAGATAATGATAAACTGTTCCACTGAAGTAGAGTCGATTTTCTGAGCCCATATGCAGTTTATTCCATAATTCAAAAAGTGTACAAACAAAGAAATAATGTGAAAATGAACATTACTTAAACTTGAATAGATAAAGCATGGCATGGACTTGAAACTCACAACAGTGAACTACAGGATCAAACGATGACACAGCTAGATAGACACATGGCAAAATGAGGGCTATAATACACAGACTACTTATGAGCAAATGAGCAACACCTGAATGCAATGAAAAAAAATTAAATAAGTCATTTAAGACTCCTCTGCGATAACTTTTACCTCTGACAAAAAAGAATGTCAACAGTGAAGAGAAAAATCTCTTAAACATCCAGTTTAAAATAAATGTGCCAAGTTAGAAGTGTGCTCTTTGTCTTTATGTTGGTTTCATTTGGTTTTGAAAAACTTTTGTATTATTTTCAAGAAAAGTTTAAATATAATGACAAATATAATGTGTGAATGTTATGTGTAACTTTATAGTAAAAGGTAATAACATATTGTCCTTACACCTTGAACGTGAGTCTGCACATCTTAATTATTAGCTTCAAAAACTATTTTCAAAATAAAAGTATATTTTGCAAAAATATTGAATTGTTAATTTATAAATGTCATAAAGTTTTTCGGGTGTCACACTAAATGACATTCAGTGTTGTTATTGTTCAATAAAGGTATTAAATATAGCTGAAATAACATTTTATACTGATCAGGCATAACATTATGATCACTGACAGGTGAAGTGAATAACACTGATTATCTCTTCATCACGGCACATGTTAGTGGATGGGATATATTAGGCAGCAAATGCAGGAAAAATGGGCAAGCGTAAGGATTTGAGTGAGTTTGACAAGGGCCAAATTGTGATTGCTAGACGACTGGGTCAGAGCATCTCCAAAACTGCAGCTCTTGGGGTGTTCCCGATCTGCAGTGGTCAGTATCTATTAAAAGCGGTCCAAGGAAGGAACAGTGGTGAACCGCGATAGGGTCATGGACGGCCAAGGCTCATTGATGCACGTGGGGAGGGAAGGCTGGCCCATGTGTTCCGATCAAACAGACAAGCTACTGAAACTCAAATTGCTCAAGTTAATGCTAGTTCTGAGAGAAAGGTGTCAGAATGCACAGTACACCACCGACAGCGCCAACAGTGGACACGTAAGCATCAGAACTGGACCATGGAGCAATGGAAGAAGGTGGCCTGGTCTGATGAATCACGTTTTCTTTTACATCACGTGGATGGCCGGGTGTGTGTGCATCACTTACCTGGGGAACACATGGCACCAGGATGGACTATGGGAAGAAGGCAAGCCGGCGGAGGCAGTGTGATGCTTTGGACAATGTTCTGCTGGGAAACCTTGGGTCCTGCCATACATGTGGATGTTACTTTGACATGTACCACCTTCCTAAACATTGTTGCAGACCATGTACACCCTTTCATGGAAACGGCATTCCCTGGTTTCTGTGGCCGCTTTCAGCAGGATAATGTGCCCTGCAACAAAGCAAAAATGGTTCAGGAATGGCTAAAGGTATCAAGCCAAGACACTCGGGTTTATGAAAAGTATAAAAAGCCTTTGTATAAGGCTTTTTATACTTTTCATAAACCTGAATGCCTTGGTTTGATACCTTTAGTGAGTTGGATTGTCCCTACCCAAAGAGCACCAGGACATGGATTTTACACCCCTTGCAGCACTTTATGCATTTCTTGTTTTATGGTTCAGGAATGGTTTGAGGAGCACAACAACGAGTTTGAGGTGTTGACTTGGCCTCCAAATTCCCCAGATCTCAATCCAATCCAATATTTGAATAATGCTTTTCTATTCATTTTGACATCAAGACTGTACCCTGACATTTTCGACCCTCCCCAAAAATATATTAAAATCAACTTCAACTCAGAAATCATAAAAGTCACTGTATTATGAATTGTGTTTGTAATGTATTTTTGCAAATAATTTTTAACCACTGTCAATATTTTCTATTCATTTTGACATCAAGACTGTACCCTGACATTTTCGACCCTCCCCAAAAATATCAAAATCAACTTCAACTCAGAAATCATAAAAGTCACTGTATTATGAATTGCGTTTGTAATGTATTTTTGCAAATAATTTTTAACCACTGTCAATATGCAACTCAAGGAATTTTAACTGTTATCAAGCCTTGTTGGATGTATGAGGGTTAAAACTCAGTAGCAGTGATGTTTTTTTCTTTTTTTCTTTCTTCTGGTAAACACTTTGTTTTCACAGGTTCATGTATTGGTCTGACTGGGGCATCAGGGCCAAGATTGAGAAGGCTGGCATGAACGGTGTAGATCGGCAGGTGTTGGTGTCTGAGGACATTGAGTGGCCCAATGGAATCACACTCGGTAGGTATTATGGTCATTCCCTTCTGTTATTTGTGCTCTATGGAAAAAAGGAAGGTGGACATTATTGAGATGGTCTTGTGTCTAAACCATTTGAACAGTATGCACTCTTATGGATGAGTAAAGGTGATCTACAGTGTCCAGGCTCTTTGACAGTAGTGTTGTGTCTCTGAATCCAGATGTGGTTGGGAAGCGCTTGTACTGGGTGGACTCAAAACTACACCTGATCTCCAGTGTGGATTTAAATGGGGCCCATCGCAGAGTCATCCTGTTCTCCAGTGAGAGCCTCGGCCACCCTTATGCCCTCGCTGTGTTCGAGGTGAGTGAGCCTTCTAAATACATAAACTGTTTGTGTGTGTTTACATGCCTCTGATTAACACCAGCTTGTCTGTGCTGTGTGTATTTATCAGTCCATTACTGTGAACTTAGCAGCTGCCCAAGGCTGCCCAGCACATTAACAATAACTCCACCCACACTGCTGTGAAGCCCTGGTCATATCACTCACACACAGGCAGGGCCGACTGGAGCGAATGTAAATGTGCGTGTGTTTGTGGTCAGTATTATTTTTCTAAATTTAGAGAAATAGGAACAACTGAAACCACAAGTACGCAAAAAGAACTTACTCTGTATGGCTTTATAATCGTGTTAAAAAGTACCATTTCATATATTATAATTACAGTGAAGTATATTGCATTAAATGTATTATATAATCTATATATAAAATTATATAATGAAATTATTAAATAATACAATTTAATTTAATCTTAAATACATTAGATCATATACAGTTAAAGAGTAAGAAAAGCTGTGTTATAGCTTCAGCTGCAACGTTTCTCTGAATATTGCAGACATACACGTACAGCTGGCCAATGAGAGCTCTGTAATCTGGGTCTTTATAAAAGATGTTTATTGTGAGAACTGGTAAGAATGGCACACTTGGCTCTGCTCGAGGATCCGGGCGAGAGCGCGTCTGCGAACAGCGGGAAGTTTGACGAGAGTGACGAATTTTCAGCATCATTACTCCAGTCTTCAGTGTCACATGATCCTTCAGAAATCGTTCTAATATGCTGTTTTGCTGCTCAAGAAACATTTCTTATTAAAATCAATGTTGAAAACAGTTGAGCTTCTAAATATTTTTGTGGACACCATGATACATGTTTTTATACCTACAGCATTTATTTGAAATGTAAATATGTCACTTTTTATCTATTTAATGCATCCTTGCTGAATAAAAGTATTAATTATTTTTTTTAAAAATGACATCAAAGTGATCTCAAAATGGATAAATACCAGCAATTAATTGCCCTGGCGGCGATATATCATCTATCACTAAAACAAAGATAGAAGTGGCATGTGTTGGTGAGTGGCTATTATGGGCTGTGGAATGCTGTGAAAATTGATTGAAGCTGTGTCTGAAGCCACTTTAAATGTAAAACTGGTTCATGCTCAGAATTATTCATGTTCGACATCCTTTTTCAATGATGTGTTGTATTTTTATGCAAGACAATTCCCTTTATTGTTTTGCTGCTTAATTCAGCGGTCTCCATGGTAACATAAGGATGAGTTTTGGGTGGGGATATGATAGGAAGAAAGAAGATTATAGTATTTTCACACAAGCACGGCTCAAGTAGTTGAGAGCACACTAATCTAAGATTGACTTCATCTCACAGCAGAGGCGGACTGAATGCTGAAGGGCTGTTATCTTATACACCTACACATCAGCCGCAGAATTAATGGTCTTGTTATGGCAGCTGTCGCTTGGACAGAGAATCCTGCTGTGGATTTCACCCCAGTAACAGAGCTTCCAAACAAAAGAATGTGTGACTTTTTAATGTGGAACTTTTTCATGGCAGCCTTATTGCTTGTGAGAGTCTAGGCACTAGGTAGTTTTACCCAGGATGCCCTTTTTGAATTGATTTTTATTGTTTCAAGCAAACTTCAATATCTGTGATAGCAACTAGCAATGTTCTGCTCTAGCAACCAACCACAACCCGCTAGCAACCACCTAGCAATGCCCTAAACCACCCAGAACACCTTAGCAATAAAATAGAAACCACCTAAGACTCCATAGCAACCACACATTACACCCTAGCAACACTCTAAACCCTCCAAGAACAGTCTACCAACCTACTAGCAGTGCTCTGTTCTAGCAACCACCCACAACACCCTAGCAACCACCTAGCAATGCCCTAAAATCACCCAGAACACATTAGCAACACCATAGAAACCACCTAAGACTCCATAGCAAACGCACAGAACACCCTAGCAACACTCTAAACCCTCCAAGAACATTCTAGCAACCAACCAACAATGCTCTGCTCTTGCAACCACCCACAGCACCCTAGCAACCACCTAGCAATGCTCTAAAACCACCCAGAACACCATAGCAACACCATAGAAACCACCTAAGACTCCATAGCAAACACACAGAACACCCTAGCAACACTCTTAACCCTCCAATAACATTCTAGCAACCAACCAACAATGCTCTGCTCTTGCAACCACCCACAACACCCTAGCAACCACCTAGCAATGCTCTAAAACCACCCAGAACACCTTAGTAACACCATAGAAACCGCCTAAGACTTCATAGCAACCACACAGAACACCCTAGCAACACTCTAAACCCTCCAAGAACATTCTAGCAAGCAACTAGCAATGATCTGCCCTAACCACCCACAACCACCTTGCAATGCCCGGAAATCCCCCAGAACACCTTAGCAACACCATAGAAACCACTCAGGAAACCCTATCAACCACTTAGAAATGCTCTAAAACCACCCAGAACCCCCTAGCAACCAGCTAGCAAATTTCCTTTCTTTTCTTGGGGACGTGTGAAAGTCTTGTGTTGACTCTTGTGTCTCAGGATCGGGTGTACTGGACGGACCGTGATAAGGAGGCCGTTTACAGCGCAAACAGACTCACTGGGCAGGATGTGACCAGCCTTGCCGAGCACCTCAATGACCCTCATGATATTGTGGTTTTCCACGAGCTGAGCCAACCTGGCGGTGTGTAGACTTCAGTTCAGCTTTATTTATTAATTTGTCATCCTTTTTGACATTTTTACTAATGGCGTACTAAATGAAGTTTTTAATATACCTTATGAAATCCACCCACAATCAGATTTTTCCCTTTTGTAGTTTACTGTTAAGAATGAATCACATTTTAAGCCTCCACAGAAGTGATGAAGTGTGTTTGACCTATGTGGCTCAGATAATGATGGTTGTGGAATGATGTGTGTGTGTGTGTGTGTGTGTGTGCGCCCAGCTCCTGACAGCTGTAACCTGGGCGGCGTGACTAACGGAGGCTGTGACTTCCTTTGTCTGAGAGCTCCGCAGATCAGCGAACACTCACCCAAATACACCTGCGCTTGCCCTGACGGCGAGGAGCTCAGCCCTGACACACGCCAATGCGTACCCGGTGAGCTCATCACATTGTGCCTTACACCGTGTCCTGGCCAGGTGGGACACGATAACTTCCACGGGTTTTAGTTTTAGTTCTTCATGAGTTTTGTCCTAACTAACCACATCAAACAACATAATGTTTTGTTGATTGCTTCTTTTCTCACATTAAACATCAAATATCTTCTGATTGACTGTGATTTGATCACAAGCTTTTCATCTGTACTGGGGCACAAGCCTCCAATCAAAAAGGTGTCCCATATTTTGAGACTCTTTTTTTATACTGTTATGGTTAGTGGTGGCCAAAAGTGCTGTCTGGATTAAGAAAAAATAACATTTTCACCCTTTATTTAAATGTTATTAAAAATGTGTTAAAGATTTTGTTAGTATATTGTGTAGTTGTGCTTAGAGTTAATTGTTTTATTTGTGATAAAGCAATGATACATGCCAAATTGTGCCAACATCATTTTTGGCCAAGCTTTCATACGAAGAAATTATATATTATAAATATCAATAACTGATTATGTTGTAGTCAATGTATGTTTTTTCCTGTGATCTTTTTGTTTTTCTTAGCATTTTTTTATAATAAAATAAAATGCACACACAGCATGATTGCTGAAATATTATCAGGAGAAATTATTCTTGTGTTGATATACATTAATCTCCATCACCAGACAAGGATTTATTAGTAATATCGGTCGTGACTCGTGCCCCAGTAAAAAGAGTCTAGTGATGCTCCTGATTTCAATTCCCTTCTCTTTGGAAACGTGTCATTTGGTTACGACTAGGATTTTCAAAACATTTAATGACAAACATAAAGGCATCTATATTTTGTCATAAAAACCTGTTTGTATTTTCTAAGCAAAATATTAAGCGTATAAGACCTCCAGCAATGCCATAGTTACATTATTTCCAAAAGAATCACATTTATATTGTCATTGTACCAAAACAAATTAAAATATTAGGTAACATTTTATTTTACAGTGTCATTGTTACATATATTACATGTTGTTACTATAGTAATAATAGGTAGGTGGTAATGCTATAAATTATGCATAATTACATGGAAGTAACCCTAAACCAAACCTAACCCTATAGTAAGTACATGTAGTTAATTCATATTACTCAGTACTTAAATGTATAATTACAGTGTAACAGACATCCTAAAATAAAGTGTAACCAAATATTATATGGATAAAATTACTTAATCTGAGATTAACACTTGTATGTACAGTACAGACGAATTTTACGTTGCTAAAAATGTTATCATCATATTTTATTAACATCTTAAGTGTTCGTTTTAGCTGTGACAGGCCTAAAGGTTTTACAGGCCTAGCTCCCCTTTGCAGCCCCAACTTGATTTAGGACAGCATGTGCAAAGCTTTATTAACTTGACCATTTATTTTTATTTACCTATGAATAACCTCTTACCTATTATTGTACCACCAGTCCAAAACGACACTGCCGTAACATCTACTGTCCCCATCAACAACACCCTGGAGACAGGGGCTGGCTGGGCACCAGAGTCCCCTGCAGCAGTGACTTCTCAGTCCGATAGTGTGGCTGAAACCACTATCTCATCTCTCCTCACTTCAAGCCCAGAGAAACCAGCCATCTCCTCTAATACTACAGCAGAGCACAGGCCTACACAGGCATCCATCACCACACCAGGAGACCTTAGCAACCTGTCGCATCACTGTAAGTGTGTGTCTGTGTGATTTCATGCACTAGAGAAACCTTGGTCAATTGAGCCTTCGCTAAGCCATCCTAGTTATTGCTGGTAGGCCTGACGAGTTTAAAGATTGTTTCAGAGGACTGATTTCAATGAATGATATCTGTTAAAATATGCTCATTAAGTGGACGTTCGTATTATGTGGGTTGGTGTGAAATGCTTTGACTGCAAAAATGCAAATCAGCTGACAGCTTGCACAGTGAGAAAATGCCATCAACGTGATTTGGTTACTGTTGCAATATTAACATTCAAAACAGCATATGCATTCAGCATTCAACCTCAGGATATTGTTTTTAAATTTTGGAAGTATGCTTCCAGAAAATGAGTTTATTAAAAATCCGGACACTACTGATAAACATATTACGGTAACACTTTATTTTATTTTATAGCACTTATATATTACACACATATATATTTCTGTGACTTCACTCCTCCCTCCAAACTTTTTGTCTAGTTGTACGTACTGAAAAAGCAAGTTTGTCAGAGGTGCCCTAATTGGTCACTCTATTGTGGAGCGGACTTAGTGAATGAGTCAATCAGCTGCATCAGCTTGTTTAAATAAATAGGTTAAACAAATGTGACAAAAGTGTAAGTGATGCACCTCTCTTTCATTTTCCTCTAGCTGGCAATGAGTTGTTTCTCCTTGGCCGTAATCTGACAGTGGCAGTGCTTGGTGTCGTAATTCCCATAGGTATGTACGTCTTCAACCTCTCTGGCTCAGAGGGGCCGCTAGGGTCCTGCTCTGTGCTATTTTGAGCACATTTTGACACCAGTGTTGCTCACCGCTGCTCTAACTGCAAGGTGAGAGAGCTCAGGGCAGCAGACTCAGCTGTATGGAGATGCAGTTTGTGTGTGTGGTGTCTGCATGAATTTAGATTTATTCTACTTTATTGTCTTTGTGAGCCAAGAAAGAAATTCCCTTGGTAACATTATGACAAATCTGACTAACATCAAGTGCGCTGCATTGCAGAGAGATCAGATGTTATGATTTATTTGATTTATATTAGGTTAACCTATATTAGGTTGATTAATATTAAATGTTCTGAGACATTTTCTCAATTTGTTTCTCTAATGAACATGAAATGTTTGAGTTTTTGCCTATTCTTAATTCCCTATCAGCCCTAGCTCCTCTGTTTCAGTTTTTCTTCTGCTATTCACGTTCTCTTTTGCTATCATTAGTTTCACTCAAGAGCCAATGTAAAGGAAACGTTCACCCATAAATAACAATTTTCATTTTGTCTCAAACCATTATGACTGACTGACTGTGGAACACAAAATGAGATGTTTGGTAGAATGTCGATGCTGCTCTTTTCCACACATAAAGTCTTCAGGATCTGTTAGTCTTAAAAAAAGACAAAAAGCTCCATAAAAGTGATCCTTCTGTCTCATTCACTATACTTCAAATCTTCAGAAGCTATGTAGTAGTTTAGTGTGATGAACAGAGCAGCATGAACATTGTGCTAAACTCCTCCTTTTGTGTTCTACTGAAGAGTCATTCAGGTATAAGGCTGAGTAAATTAAGCTGAAGAAATGGTAGAATTGTTATTTTTGCGTGAACTATTCCTTTAATTCTACACACCATACCAATCTATCTATCTATCTATCTATCTATCTATCTATCTATCTATCTATCTATCTATCTATCTATCTATCTATCTATCTATCTATCTATCTATCTATCTATCTATCTATCTATCTATCTATCTATCTATCTATCTATCTATCTATCTATCTATCTATCTATCTATCTATCTATCTATCTATCTATCTATCTATCTATCTATCTATCTGTCATTAATCTCTCTGTCTGTCTATCTATCTATCGTCTGTCGGTCTATCTGTCTGTCTATCTATCATCTTTCGGTCTATCTCTCTATCTATCTATCTATCTATCTATCTATCTATCTATCTATCTATCTATCTATCTATCTATCTATCTATCTATCTATCTATCTATCTATCTATCTATCTATCTATCTATCTATCTGTCTATCTATCTATCGTCTGTCTGTCTGTCTGTCTGTCTGTCTGTCTGTCTGTCTGTCTGTCTGTCTGTCTGTCTGTCTGTCTGTCTGTCTGTCTGTCTGTCGTTTGTCTCTCTGTCTGTCTATCGTTCGTCTGTCTGTCTGTCTATCTGTCGATCGTTCATCTCTATCTATCTATCTATCGTTCGTCTATCTATCTATCTATCTATCTATCTATCTATCTATCTATCTATCTATCTATCTATCTATCTATCTATCTATCTATCTATCTATCTATCTATCTATCTATCTATCTATCTATCTATCTATCTATCTATCTATCTATCTATCTATCTATCTATCTATCTATCTATCTATCTATCTATCTATCTATCTATCATCTATCTATCTATCTATCTATCTATCTATCTATCTATCTATCGTTTGTCTCTCTGTCTGTCTATCTATCTATCTGTCATTCATCTCTCTGTCTGTCTGTCTATCTATCTTCTTTCGGTCTGTCTGTCTGTCTGTCTATCTATCTATCCGTCTGTCTGTCTGTCTGTCTGTTTGTCTGTCTGTTCTGTTCTGTTCTGTTTTTGTTTGTCTCTCTGGCAGTCTTGTCAGTCATTCCACCGCCAGTTAGCCGTGTGTTAACATGTCCCCTCACGCTGTATGTTAAACACATGCAGTTCCTATTGTTGCCACAGTGGTATTCGGGGTGCTGTGTACCGGCGTTTATCTCGTTTACCGCAACTGGAGGAGGAACAGCACCAAAAGCATGAACTTCGACAACCCAGTCTACCGCAAAACCACAGGAGAGACAGAAGAGGACGAGATTCATATTGGTCGGACTGACGGGCTCGCTGGCCATCACCACCCTTACCCTGGGCCCGTGGTCGGCATGACGCCGGTCGGCACGGGGACATGCCCGCCATTCATCGCTCTGCCTCTGGGGACCGGTTTACCAGATCCTTCCACACACTGGTATACAGAGCAACCCACCATCTCTAGCACTAAGTGAAAAGGAGGTGACTTTAGATATACTGTGACTGCAGGAAGCAGGACTGACATGTGGCTGCCAAGCTATGCAGAAATAGCATTTTATCAAGCTGAATCCTTCTTATCATGGCCAGGTTTTAAAGTGAGCTGCAGCATGCTGGAGTGCAAACACTGGATGCTTACTAAAGGAAAGGTTTATCATTTCAGACCCATATTCATCTGGTCCATTTTATCGTCATCTTACTGCTGTTTGGAACCACCAGGCCAAGCCTTTTCAAACCTGCATTATTTATATTTATGTTATAATCATAGAGAACAGTGACTTGCACTAAATTTACTATTGAAATATTGGAACTAGTCTATTAGACTATCAGTGTTCAGGCCTTTATCTAAAGCTGTAGAGAGAGAAACAAAAATCATCCTTATTACTAACATTGCTTTGTTTGATTTAAACTAAATCAAATCTATTAAATTATCATAAAGTACTTTTTAATAGGCAAAAAAAAAAAAGAGATGCAATTACAAAAGTAAAATTTCCAGATATAGACCTTTAATGGCTCATGGGCAAACAAGCAATTTGTGTCAAACTGCTTGGTGTCATGACTTCTAATTATAGAAATGTTTAATAATTAAAAAATATAAATAAACAGTTCAAGAAATGTTTAAAAAATGAGCTACGTTTCTAAAACCCGTTTACCTGTATCGCTTATTATACAGTTTTATTTTAACAGTCAACACAACAAAGATGAACTTAAAGTTAACATGAAATCAAAATGGACTTATTGGTTGTACCATGCGTGATTCATCTGTGCATATTATTCCAAAGAACAAATATTTGTCTTCAAAAATTTGCTCTGATTTTGGCTGATGCCCCTCCAACCACCTGTCTTATGGAGACCACTCTTCATGATCCAATCAATTCCCAATGGATAAAGTCAAGTCATGTTCTATATTCCTCACGAAATAGGTCACATTATGAAAGTAAAATGGGCTGCAAATGTTGTTTCGTGTTGACTTTAAGGTGCCCCTATTATGCTGCTCTGATTGGTCAGACGGTCCAGTCTGCTGTGATTGGTCTACTCTGCTCTGATTAGTCAGATGGCCCAGTCTGTTGTGATTGGCCTACCCTGCCTGATTGGTCAGACGGCCCAGGTTGTTGTGATTGGTCTGATCTGATTGGTCAGATGGCCCAGTCTGTTGTGGTTGGTCGACCGCGTACGCCTATTAACAAATCTGAATTTCAGCTCTGGAGCTTCCTCAGTGTTTGATAAACAGTAATACGAACGATAGCGTCTTTTTTTTTTCCAATTCCAGCCCGAACTGATCGGGAAAGCAGACATCTAACTGGAATTTTTGGCAGTTCAGAATTGATTCTTTCTTTTAGGAGAGCTTTAAAACTTTGCAGACCTTTTACATTCACAAACAGTTCTATTACACACTGCATAAAAGGGAATATTCGAAAACGCATAACAGGGGCACTTTAATGCTAATGTATAATAACATAATCATTATTCACTTTGACGAAATACATTTTAGATTGTCAAGTTAGAACCTAAGCACTATTAAAAAAGAGCTGTAAACAAAGAAAGATATCAATACAAAATATTCACACACTTGATATTTTTGTCAGTTTCAGCAATATTATCCACTTTTTTTTCTAGGTGTGTTTGCTTCATTCTTTCATTCCGAGACATTCTTTATTCATCACTCGCATGCAAATGAAAAGCCATTGTCCTTGCAATTAGACGAGTGTCTGGTGAGGCAGCGGACGCGTCCCTTTGGGGCTCCACCGCACTGCAGCTACAACTTGGCAAGGCACTGAAATTGGCAGAGTACGCTGGTTAGTGGAGCAAACCCTATTGTAATCACACAGAGTCGGATTAGGTGTTACGGGGGTCAGTGCCAGTGCGTTATGCAGCGAGGTCTCGTGCGGTTCACACAGATCTGTGTCTTGCTACACGTACACCAACGGTAATTTCTGAAATGTCACCGTTTCGCACATCTATTTCTGTCATTGGGGTTGTTGCATGCTGAACAGGTTTGCTGTGCCGCCCACTTACATTCACTTTCATGTTGTTGTTTATTTCCTGAGTGGAGAAACGGGGAGAACATAAGCTGATAGTCGCCCCAAGGGTCTAACATAGCTACAGGCGCTGAGCTAAAGGTTACATAAGCACTATGTTAATGTCTAAACGCATTAGAATCACGTTAACATTGGGAAAAAGTGTCTGAGACTGGCATATGTGCAGACAGCCTGCTCAGCAGATTTAGTGCTCATGCCTCACTGTAATAGACGTATCGACCTTTAAAGACACTCTGAAAGGCCATACATTCCAAATGCTGGACATTTATTTGCGCGGTTGTTTTTGACACAGGGGTACCTCTGCATTCTTCTGTTATGTGCTGTGGGAATGTTTCGTTTTGTCTCAGGGAGATGGTATAGAGAGGGATCGGATTTATCAAGGATAATTGGCATAGGAAATAATGTGTACAGTGCAACAACTGTTGAGAAAACTGTTGAAAACGTAAAAAGCATTTTGCTTGTCTTGCCGTGACATTATGTATAGTAGGTTGATTCAGGATGTGATGTATAAAGAGTGTCTTTGGAAAGAGAGATTTCTTAGAGGGCTACATTTGTCAATAAATGTTGAAATAATAGCTGGAATGAATCAGATCGTGTACTAGTATTGTTGTCCAAGGTCACCAAACGTGCCAAAGTCACATTTCACCTTAAAATGAAAAGAAAGATCATTTGCATGTAGATTTTTTTTATATTTTTGAAAGATTGCTCTCTGATGATTCTGATCATATAAACTGCAGTAAAACTGAAATATTATTATCATTTAAAATAACTGCTTTCTATTTGAATATATTTCAAAATGTAATTTATTCCTGTGATGTCATTACTCCAGTCTTCAGTGTCACATGATCCTTCAGAAATCATTCTAATATGATGATTTGATGCTTAAGTAACATTTATTATTATTATCAATGTTGAAAACAGTTGTGCTACTTAATATTTCATGTGGGGAAATGTGATAAATGTTTTTTAAGGACTCTTTGATGTATACAACGTTCAAAAGAACATTTATTTAACACAGAAATGTTATATCTTTATCTTATACATTTCTTTGAAAAAAATTATGTATAAATGGTACTGAAACATAATTACACTTAACATTTTACGAGTACATTTTAGTAGTTTGTAATAAGAAGATTGTCATGAGAATGAGAACTATCAGGGGCAAATGTGTTTATTTGTCAATGCAACAAATCTTAATAGTCCTAAAAATAGGCTTGATTTTCTTTATTTAAAGGTGCAGTGTATAGTATTTATGAAAATTTATTGACAGAAATGCAATTTAATATACATAACTATGTTTTCAGTGACGTATAAAGACGTAATGAACTGTTATGTTTTTATTACCTTAGAATGAGCCATTTCTATCTACATACACCGCCATGTTTCTAGTAGTATGTTCTCTACAGAGCGCTAGCTACTCTCTTCATGTAGCGTTCACACCGGACGCGAATGAGGCGAATAATTTGTGTGAAGTTGGACGCTTGAACATTATGAGTTTACTCGCTTCATTCGTGCGTGAAATTCGTGCGTGACATTCACTTCACAACATACGCGAATTCGCGTCATGGGAGGGGCTTCTTCCAGCCGGCTCGTCTCGTTGAGAAATGGCTGACATGGGCTGTGTTTACACGTCTTTTTTGTTAAAATCTACTGTTAATGTGTGATAAAACTTAGTTTTAAGACTTTTTTAGGCGATAATGTAGTTGTTTAAAGCTCAAATCTATGGTTTATTCATAAAAAGAGTGCCTATTTGAACATTTTATCTGCCGTTTTTGGATTTGTGAGCTCCAGTGGATCAGCGGCGCTCCGCGCTCGTTAACCCCGGCGAGAGTAGCCTTTCCTCGGCTAGTCCTTCTGCCGTCTGCCGCTGGCTCTGATGTCTCTGTGGTGTGTCTCGAGCTATAATTCGTCTTGTGTATATGTAACGGGCGATCTTTGGTCTCATGGATCTGTAATTTGTTCCCTGGCAAATCGTTTAGGCTGAGGGCAAAGTGAAGTTTCATTACCGACTAGCACTGACTTTGAATGTTTGACTGAATTGTTTGCTTTATTTCATGTATATCTTATTATACCTTTTACTTATACTTTTGTATTAATGATCATACATAAACTTGCATTTAACAAAAAGAGACTGGGTTGTGTTTCATGTCATTTAATGTTATCACAATGATAATCATATTGTCTGAACCAGATATAAATATACAGATTTTCTCCTCATTGTTGTCACTACTAGAGCAAGCTCCTGATTGGTTAACGCGGCGCAAATATCCGCCAAAGTTCAGATTTTTCAACTCGAATCACGCGAATCACAAACGCTCAATTTGCGGCGTGTCATTCGCGCCACCACATTCGCGCGAATCGCACCGCAGAATGTCTATTTGCGTCTTTGCATTGACTTAACATGTAAATCACTCGCGCGAATCGCGTCATTCGCGTCCGGTGTGAACGCACCATGAGACGACGACATCTTTGTCCTGTGACGGCCACCGTAGTTTCTCAATGTGCTTTGAAAGGGTGGGGCGAGCGGTGGGCAGTTTCAATCCGCAGCCTCACCCCTAGTTGCAAACATTTACACAGTGCACCTTTAAAATCTAATTTTATTATTTCTTTCTTTTGATTTTGTGGTGAAATATGACCTGAACATGTTCTTGGCAAGTTTCGTTAGATTCACTCACTGATCCCCCTCCCCACTTATACTTTATATTATGAGGGTGTCTTGAGTGTTGTATACTTTGAATACATTGTCAGACAAAAGGTTCTCATTAGGGTGTGAAGGAAGACCAGCTGTTCATTCACAGATTCTGCATTCAGATGTTACCTCATTAATATTTAAGAGCATCGCTCTAGGATTTAAAATAAAGACTCCCTCATAAGAGAGGAGCATTAAATATCCTGTGTGCGTGCGTGTGTGGATGTTAATATGTGCATTCAGAGTGCATGTTTTTGTGGTATGGAAGTTAAATCTGTGTGTAATGTGATTATGGAATGGGACGTGTAAATATGTTTTCATACAAATACTTTTGATACACCTTTGTAAAAATGTATATAAGATTTTAGAGGACAGTATTGCCTATGAACTAATTTATTTGGAATATATGATCATTGTTTTCTGATGGTAAAATAATATATTCTGCCAAAGTGTTTCTGTGTTGTTTGCTGTTTGTATTTTTTTTACTTTTTTGAAATTATTTCAGTCTTTATTTTTACTTTTTTTTAATGTTCTGTAATGCAGAACATTTTAAGTAGTTTTATTAAACAACATTGTTATTGCACTATATTTTGCAAACACAAAACTCTTTTTTTCTTTCTTTAATTTGGTGCCTTGTTTTGTGATTTTTACGAACACTGATTTGATTCTGTCTGATCTCTCACTGCATAACCTTTATTGTGGCATAATGTTCTCATTGTATTTCAAATGTTTCTCTTTATATGTCTCTCTATAGATTGATATAAAATGAATAATAAATCTGCTGCCATTTGGAGTTTCATTGAATTTTTTACTTTTCATGGTAAGAAATTATATATAGCTATACTCAACAGTGTTTTAATGCAGATCACATATTCTGGTCAGTAACAACTGAGCCCATATAGCCTCATTATTGTGATGAACTTACCTCTAAATGTGGCCCATTGTTGAGGCCATTCAGGTAAAACCAACTTAAAGGGTTAGTTCACCCAAAAATGAAAATAATGTAATTTATTACTCACTCTCATGCCGTTCCACACCCGTAAGACCTCCGTTCATCTTCAGAACATAAATTAAGATATTTTAGTTGAAATCTGAAGGCTCAGTGAGGCCTGCATAGGCAGCAATGAAATTAATACTCTCAGGATCCATTAATGTACTAAAACATATTTAAATCAGTCCACGTGAGTACAGTTGTTCAATATTAATATTATAAAGCAACGAGAATATTTTTTGTGCACCAAAAAACCTAAACAACGACGTATAGTGATAACCGATTTCAAAACACTGCTGCATGAAGCTTCGGAGCGTATCGACTCAGCGAGTCAAAGAGCCAAAGTCATGTTATTTCGGTGATTTCAGCAGTTTGACACGCAATCCAAATGAATCGACTTGCTGATTCGATACGCTCCGAAGCTTCATGAAGCAGTGAGCCATCGGATTTCAACAAAAACATCTTAATTTGTTTTCCGAAGATGAACGGAGGTCTTACGGGTGTGGAACGGCATGAGGGTGAGTAATAAATTACATTATTTAAATTTTTGGGTGAACAAACACTTTAAGCTTGTTGTAAAAATGAGCCTGTGGCGACAATTCTGCAAAATAGTATTACGTTGCTTCTTATAAAGTGACCCATATCCGATATCTGCATTTACACTATACACAGAGATGGTCATTAGGAGATGTGAGGGTCCGTAGCTCTTCCATGGAAAAAAAAGCGTAATGCTATCTTGGAAGACGTGTGCCTTGATAACCAATGACATTACAGCTTTGACACCATTGAATTTCATTCAGAGTTACTCTGTCAATCGCTTTGTTTGCATATACCATACAAATGAATGAGAAGTTCCTCAATTGCCAGTTACTTTTCTTATAAAACAGCATTTTTTGGGGGGGTTTAAACTCAATCCAAAACAAATGTTTAAGAGCAAACATGTTTAAGATTAGCCGATGGGCTGTAGGTTTATTAAATAGGATGTTTTCCCACAAAAGTGGTTTATTCAGCGTAGTGAAGTCTCTCCTCTATTGACATCCATTGCAAAAAAAAATGTCCTCTTGTCTCCTTCCCTGTGTGCCGCAGAGTTAGCAGCTGTTACGCTTTTTTTAGCTAAGGTTGCAGGCTTGCCCTCAAGTGGCTTTGCTATACACTTGGTTAAACAGCCCAAAGTAGACGTACTGACAAGGAAAAGATTAAGCCGAAAAGGATGGTGCTTTCTGCGCTATATTTAAAGGTCAGCAAAACATTGGGTTGAGCCTTCGTCGTCCATAGCACCATTAAAAGGAGTAATGTGATCGCTAGGGATGGGGCGTATCGATATATCGATACTGATGTCAGTATCAAACAGTATCTTTACTCATACAAAAGTATCATAAGAAACCAGCCCAGAACAATGCTTATCAGAAGACAGAAAGTTTTATTTCACAAACTTGAAATTGAATCCTACATTTGTGCAATTACACTTATTTAAATTTAATGTTAAAAGTTCATATTGATCATGTTCCATACTGTAACTAATGTTATATAAATCATACACTGTCAGAATAAAAAGGTTGCATGTTATGGTTGTGACGGCCTGTCACTGGCAGTCCCTTATGAAAACCATGTTCCCTTTCGTTCAGTCACTACGACGTATACGTTAGTGACTAACGAATGGGGGTTTCGCCTAGAAGCCAATTACCTTCGAGGTGTTTAACAGCGCCCAATGGTGTGCCAATGCCATGGGCATGCGGAATTTGCATGCGTAACTCCGCCCCACCGCGTGGGTATATAAGGAAGTACGCTGGCAACATCGCATTATGTTTCTGCTTTGGAGCCAAGATTACCTCTTCACTCCTTCAAGCCTACAACTGAGTCTTTGTCAAGCCTTCGAGACGAGCAGCTTTCCAGAGGCGTTGGATCTACGGCGCGTTCCAGTAATCGCATACTGCCTGCCTGCTGATCTGCGCAGTGGTCCGTCTGACAGCTGGTGTGTGGTCCCTGGGCGCTTCGGCGTCTCTGCGAAGCTTTCCTCTTTCCTCAAGGTGGGCTCGAGTCCTCTGAGGATGATGACTCGGCTGTGCTGCCGCCTTCGGGCGCGCCAGCATTGCCCGAGTCGGACCCAGAGCTGACAGCCATGCTGTCTCGGGCAGCCGCGAGTCTAGGGATAGAGTGGAACCCTCCGCCCTGTCCCGAACGCTCGCGGCTCGATGATTGGTTTTTGGGAGCCCGCGATGACTCACGTCAGTCCCCGCCCTCAATACCTTTCTTTCCCGAGCTGCATGAGGAGATTGCCCGGTCCTGGAAGTCCCCGTTGTCTTCCCGTGACCGGTCTACAATCTCCTCCGCCTTCTCCATCCTTGATGGGGCCGCGGCCAAAGGGTACACTGGGGTCCCCCAGGTTGAACGTTCTGTTGCGATGCAACTGTGTCCTCAGAGCGCTTCGACCTGGCGTGGCGACCCTAAGCACCCCTCCAAAGCCTGTCGATTCACATCAACCTTGGTGGCGAAATCGCACAGAGCTGCGGGGCAGGCTGCCGCCTCTTTGCATGCCATGGCGATCCTTCAGGTCTACCAGGCCAGGATCCTCAAGGACATGCACGAGGGTGGAGTTGATCCAGGGCTCTTAAATGAGCTGCGAGCCGCCACCGACCTCGCTCTCCGGGCGACGAAGGTGACCGCACGCTCCCTGGGTCAAGTGATGTCCACAAATG
The DNA here is from genome assembly GCF_949357685.1 of Gobio gobio. NCBI lineage: Eukaryota > Metazoa > Chordata > Actinopteri > Cypriniformes > Gobionidae > Gobio > Gobio gobio. Next base: position 21,791,706 of record NC_137102.1, on the reverse strand, counting down.
TGGTCCAGGAGCGACATTTGTGGCTAAACCTGGCTGATATGCGGGACACCGAGCGAACACGCTTCCTCGATGCCCCCGTATCCCAGGCTGGCCTCTTCGGCGGAGCGGTTGAAAACTTCGCCCAACAGTTTTCAACCGCCCAGAAGCAGACTGAGGCTCTAAAACATGTACTGCCCCGGCGGCCAGCTGCTGCCTCCACCCAGCCGCCGACACAGTCGCCTCAGCCTGCTCGCCGCCGAGGACGCCCTCCTAAGGCTCCCGCCCCTCCCACCCGGTCCAAGCAGCAGCCTTCACCCGGGCCGGGTCGCGGGGGAAGCCGTAGGAAGGCGTCCAAGTCCCCTCAGGCCGCCCCGCGCCCCGCTAAACGCCAGGCCAAGCGGCGCTCCTGAGATGGACGGCTCAGGGATGGGAAATTCTTTCGAGGAGATGGTAGCAGGACCACTCCTTCCCCCGGTGGAGGGCCGGGGGAGAATCCTTTGTTTAGCTGCTGGCCCTCGGGTCAGCAGCACCCTAATCTGGTCAAAGAAAGAATTAACACTCCCATCCCTGAGCCCCCAGAGTTCGGTGATGTCAGTGCGCGCCACCCACAGGTCCCGCCACTCGCATCCCACTCTGTCGCCAGCCTCCTGGCGGAGCAGACCCCAGTGGAACGTGCGTCCTTCCCTGGGCTCCTCTGTCAGGACGCAGCCGTTAACCGCACCCCCACACCGGGACGCCCAACAGCCTCCCTTGTCCGGGTCGGTAACGCTGCATCGCTGCCCCACACCGGGTACGTCTGCAGTCCGAATGACCCCGCTGGTGCAGTTCCTGGGAGCCTGGCTTCAGATTCCAGGACTGTCGCGAAGACAGTCAGGCGCGGCTACGCGATTCAGTTCGCGCAGGTTCCTCCCTGTTTCCGGGGAGTCCGCTTTACTATGGTCGGGGCCAATGCCCCTTTCATGAGAGCAGAGGTTGCCACCCTACTGGCGAAGGGTGCGATCGAACCTGTCCCTCCAGGCGAGATGAAGTCCGGGTTTTACAGCCCCTACTTCATTGTACCCAAAAAGACCGGTGGGTTGAGACCAATCCTGGACCTGCACATCTTGAACCGTTACCTTCACAAGTTTCCGTTCAAGATGTTGACAGCGAAACGCCTTTTCGAATGCGTTCGTCCCGACGATTGGTTTGCAGCGATCGACCTGAAGGACGCCTACTTTCATGTCTCCATCCTACCTCGACACAGACCGTTCCTACGGTTTGCTTTCGAGGGGCGGGCATACCAGTACGCGGTCCTCCCATTCGGGCTATCTCTGTCCCCTCGCGTCTTTACGAAGATTGCCGAGGCAGCCCTTGCACCCCTGCGGCAGCACGGGGTTCGCATCCTGAACTACCTCGACGACTGGCTCATACTGAGTCACTCTCGAGAGCAGGTTTGCGAACACAGAGATCTGGTTCTCCACCACTTAGCCTGTCTGGGCCTTCGGGTCAACTGGGAGAAGAGCAAACTCTGCCCCGTGCAGAGGATCTCTTTTCTCGGTATGGAGATCGGCTCGGTCGCCATGTGCGCGCAGCTTACGAGCGAGCGCGCGCAGTCTCTGCTGACTTGCCTCCGTCAAATCGAGAGCAAGAGTGCGGTTCCACTGAAACATTTTCAGAGGCTCCTGGGGCATATGGCATCTGCAGCCGCGGTAACGCCGCTCGGATTACTACATATGAGACCGCTTCAGCACTGGCTTCGCGATCGAGTCCCGAGATGGGCATGGCGGTCTGGCACGCTCCGGGTCCAAATAACCCGGGCCTGCTTACAGACACTCACCCCGTGGTCGAACCTCAGTTTTCTACGGACCGGCGTGTCCTTAGAACGAGTTTCCAGGCATGTTGTTGTATCAACAGATGCCTCCTCCACGGGCTGGGGTGCCATGTGCAATGGACAAGCAGCCGCGGGCTCCTGGACAGGACCCCAGCGCCTTCTGCATGTCAATGTCCTCGAGTTGCTGGCAGTACGGTTCGCCCTGCACCGCTTCCGAGCGTTGCTGAGGGGTCAACACGTACTTGTCCGGACAGACAACACGGCCACTGTAGCGTACATCAACCACCATGGTTGATGTCGCGGTCTATGCTCCCGCCGTATGTCTCAACTCGCCCGCCATCTCGTTTTATGGAGTCAGAAGCACCTGAGGTCCCTTCGTGCTATCCACATCCCGGGAGAACTGAACCGTGCAGCCGACGAGCTCTCACGGATTCAGCCACTTCCTGGAGAATGGAGACTCCATCCCCAGACGGTCCAGCTGATTTGGGAACAGTTCGGCGACGCACAGGTAGATCTGTTTGCCTCCCACGACTCTTCCCACTGCAGCCTGTACTATTCCCTGACCGAGGGCACGCTCGGCACGGATGAACTGGCGCACAGCTGGCCCCAGGGCCTACGCTTATATGCGTTTCCCCCAGGGAGCCTTCTCGCACGAGTACTGTGCAAGATCAGGGAAGACAAGGAGCAGGTCTTGTTGGTCGCCCCGTATTGGCACGGCCAGACCTGGTTCTCAGAACTGCTACTCCTTGCGACAGCCCCTCCCTGGCCTATCCCTCTGAGACCGGACCTCCTCTCTCAGAGACGGGGCACCCAATGGCACCCGCGTCCAGCACTCTGGAAGCTCCACGTGTGGCTTCTAGACGGGACGCGGCAGGTTTGAGTGGCCTGCCCCCTACGGTGGCCGCCACCATCACTTCCGCTAGGGCAGAGTCTACACGACACCTCTATGCGTTGAAGTGGAACCTCTTCGTCACCTGGTGCTCTTCCCGCCAAGAAGACCCCTGGAATTGCCCGATCGGGTCCGTGCTTGAGTTTCTCCAAGAGGGGCTGGAGCGAAGGCTGTCTCCCTCCACCCTTAAAGTGTATGTGGCTGCAATATCTGCCCATCACGACCTCTTGGGAGACAAAAAGGTAAGTCAGCACGACCTGATCATCAGGTTCCTGAGGGGGGCGAGGAGACTGAATCCTCCTCGCTCTCCTCTCGTTCCCTCTTGGGACCTCTCAGTAGTCCTAAGTGCTCTGCAGAGGCCTCCCTTTGAGCTTGCGGTCGGTTGATATTAAGTTCCTGTCGATGAAGACGGCTCTGCTGACCGCATTGGCCTCTCTTTAGAGGGTCGGGGACCTGCAGGCTTTTTCATTTGACGAAGCGTGCCTAGAATTCGGGCCGGCTAACTCTCACGTGACCTTGAGACCCCGGCCTGGATATGTGCCCAAGGTTCCTACCACTCCCTTCAGAGATCAGGTAGTGAACCTGCAAGCGCTGCCTTTGGAGGAGGCAGACCCAGCCTTGGCATTGCTCTGTCCAGTACGCGCTCTCCGCGCTTACGTAGACATGACGCAGTGTTTCAGGACCTCAGACCAGCTCTTTGTCTGTTATGGTGGAGAGCGGAAGGGAAGAGCTCTCTCAAAGCAGAGGTTGTCTCACTGGATAGTGGACACCATTGTTTTGGCTTACCAGCAGCAAGGTCGACCATGTCCCCTTGGTGTGAGGGCACACTCCACCCGGAGTGTGGCCTCCTCTTGGGCTCTAGCGCATGGCGCCTCGCTAACAGACATCTGCAGAGCTGCAGGCTGGGCGACACCCAACACATTCGCCAGATTCTACAATCTCCGAGTGGAGCGAGTGTCCGACTATGTACTCGCCCCCCCGAGGGGCCGGTAATGGACCAGGCTCTGGTGTCTTCGCTTGCTCGCCACTCCACTCCACGGACTGGATACGTGCGATATTCTCCTCAGGTGAGCTCCCCGAGAGCCACTGTCGACGCCGACATCAGTTCAGTCTGCCCTTTCGAGCCCAGACCCTCATGTCCGGCCAGGTGCCCCGTGTGCATGGTTCCCTCCGGCGACCCCCACACGAGTATTTCCACCGTAAGCCTCTTCAGTGAGCAGGTGTCTTTCCCTTGGCAAGCCCCTGCCACCCCTAGGGTTAAAAATCCACCTTCGGCTGGTACCCTAGAGTTTCCCATATGCAGCCCACAGCGGGTCATATGTGTACTCTCTAAGTCCTCCCCACGGGTAGGCATCTTTGGCATTCCCTCACTGGGATATGCTTCCCAGTGTACCTTGGTAATCCTGTGATAAGTGGGAGTCCTACGGCCTTAAGTGGCGGGATCTCACACTTACGCAGGCCACTGGACGACAGCTGAGTGGCGCGGTTATATTGGAACCCCCATTCGTTAGTCAGTAACGTACGTCGTAGTGACTGAACGAAAGGGAACGTCTCGGTTACGTATGTAACCCTCGTTCCCTGAGGAGGGAACGGAGACGTACGTTCCTCAGCCACGTCAGCTGTGCTGCTGGAACGCGGAGTTCAGATCTTGGCTCCGCAGCAGATACATAATGCGATGTTGCCAGTGTACTTCCTTATATACCCACGCGGTGGGGCGGAGTTACGCATGCAAATTCCGCATGCCCATGGCATTGGCACTCCATTGGGCGCTGTTAAACACCTCGAAGGTAATTGGCTTCTAGGCGAAACCCCCATTCGTTAGTCACTAACGTACGTCTCCGTTCCCTCCTCAGGGAACGAGGGTTACATACGTAACCGAGACGTTTTTACTACAGTGACCATAGTTAAACTATTTGTAGATTTCCATGGTTACCACTACAAGTAAACATATTTTAGCCATGTGTGAACCAAAAATATACTTTAATAAATTGCAATTAAGGCGTATTGAATGTTAAAATGCCTTTAAATATGATGTTAAGTGCATCTTTACCCATTTTACTCTTAGTCATTTTAATAATTTAATAAATGTAATAATTAAAAAGTTCAGTTTAGAAGTATCATATATCGGTATTGATATCGGCGATACTGGCCTTGAATCGGTATTGTATTGGAAACAAAATAAGGGGTATCGCCCATCCCTAGTGATCGCGGTTGGGTCCCACCTGAGGTGACATCATTTGCCACCGTCGCTTTTTCAATGACGTACGACTTAGCAATAGCTTAGCCGCTTAGCAAAATGCTAATTTAAATTCAATAATATAATTTAAATGTGCAATTTTCTACACTTGTTTTGACATATAATTTAATGTTTTATAAGTTGCAAAAGGAAAATTTGATGTTTAACATGTTCAAGCAAAAATTGTAGTAAAATGATCATTTAAATATTTTTCGTAATTGCATTTACACTCGCAGTTAAAACACAATTGCATTTTTTCATTAAATGTCCCGCAATGAATGTAGCAAAATTCAATGTGGAATTGAAAATGAAACTAGTGTAGGAAATAGCTCATTTAAATTATAATATTGAAGTTGAATTAGCATTTTGCTCCAAACGTTGCACATTTGGTTTGAACATTGAAAATGTAAATTTAAATACAGAAATACATTGTCAATTTACATATTACATTTCTAATTGAATATTGCTACCCACATGTTTCCATAGATCTGTGCCACATGGGAGGAAAATGTAAATGCGTCCTAAGAGATGCTAAAAGGTTAAAACGTTTGGGAAAAAACAAAGTGTCTGCTCTAAACCTAACCCTAAACCGATAGTGTTAACAAAAGCAAACATGAGATAAAAACACTGAAGAAACCACACCCTTTTAGCTGCTTTTTAGTGTTTCACAGGACCCGTACTGGGCGCTACGCATTAAAGGGATAGTTCACCCAAAAATGTAAATTCTGTCATCATTTACTCGCCCTCAAGTTGTTCTAAACCTGTTTGAGTTTCTTTGTTCTGCTGAACACAAAAGAAGATATTTTGAAGAATGTTTGTAACCAAGCAGATAGAGCAACCATTGACTACCATAGTAGGGGAAAAAATACCATGGCAGTCAATGGTTGCTCTATCTGCTTGGTTACAAACATTCTTCTACATATCTTCTTTTGTGTTCAGCAGAACAAAGAAACTCATACAGGTTTGGAACAACTTGAGGGCGAGTAAATGATGACAGAATTTTCCTTTTTGAGTGAACTATCCCTTTAAGGGCAATGCTGTGATGAGCTATTATACGATACAAGCGTCAAAATGTATTACGTTTTTTTGTTTTACAAAAATGTGGGAAGAGTGAGGTTTTTCACAAGGAGTTATATAATCCTTCATTGCTTAACTTAAGAATCTGTTCTTTCTCAAACAAGACATATGGTGTTGAGGCTTCCATTCTAGGACACTGTCTGGTTGGACTGTCTCAGGAATTGTCGCTACAGTGAAAAGTTTTTTCTTTTAATATACCACTAGCTCAAAATATTCTTCTGTGTTCTGTTGTATAACACATAATATTAACAGCATTTTTCCACGGTGAACACCATGTATATTTAGATGTACATGATGAAGGATTCTCTTCAGATGATTTACCACACTGAATCCTCTTTAAGCAAAACATGTTACTTGAAGATGCCATAAGGATTGCTTTCAATGAATATGCAGATTATGTTTGTCTTAAGATACACAGTCAACCACCCAAAGGAATTGGACTAGTTTTAGAGAATAGTTTATTTCATTGACATAAAATGACTGAAAATGAAACTGGGTTGGTTACAAAACATTTTTTTTTCTGACCAGAGTTACATTTTGTTGTCAGTTTTTAGGCTGTTATATTTACATTGACAAGCTTTACATTAGAGAACTACTACTAATATTATAAATTATAATATTGACATATTATTGCTGGTCTTTTTAGCAGTAACTAACTATACATGAATGTTTTAATTGACTGTGATAACCACGCTCCATTCTAAGACACCTTGCATTTGTCTGAGCTCTTGGTTTCTGTGCGGGCTTTCAGAAGGTCTGCTATCTCTGTATGAGAGGCTTGTGTTGCCAGAGATAACGCACTGCGACCACCCTAGAGACAAAACACAGATGTATGAATATGATTGACAACAATGCATGAGATATAGCAGATCTAACCAGCATGTGGATATCATCTGTCTTTAGTCTGTATCATAGTACACTACAAGACTAGTCAAAGGCTACATTCACATCATGGTAAAATGTGGCTCAAATCAGTTTCTCCCCCTTTATGTGTGTGTATGTTTGTTTTTGTGATTTATGAGAACAAATTTGTATAATGACACGGGTACTACACTGGTATTATGACGTAAACATGAAATATGAGGACATTTCATATGTCCTCATTTTTAAAATAGCTTTAAAAACATACTAAACAATGTTTTATTAAAAATGTCCTGTGATGGGTAGGTTTAGGGGTAGGGGTAGTGTAGGGGGATAGAATATACAGTTTGTATAAAAACCATTATGCCTATGGAATGTCCTCACTTAGATAGCAAAAAAAACCTATGAGTGCGTGCGTGTGTGTTCATATTTTTCTATCACGGTGGGGACTTTAACCTGAATGCACACTGACTCATGGGGATTCGTGTCACCGTGGGGACCTCAATTGTGGTCCCCATGAGGAAACAAGTTTATAATTCATACAGAATGAGTTTTTTTTTTTATGTAAAAAATGCAGAAAGTTTTGTGTGAGGGGTAGGTTTAGGGGTAGGGTTAGTGAAAGGGGAGAGAATGTACAGTTTTAGTCAAAGATTTAATTTAGTCTTACATGCATTCACATTCTCTCACTTTCTTTTTCTTTCTCATTCACTCACACAGAGGTGATAAAGGCACATCTGTGTGGGATCATTTCGACTTCTACACAGAAAGTGATTGGACCATTGCCTTATTCTTGAGCGGTCTTTCAAATATACAGCTCTGGAAAAAAATTAAGAGACCACACTGTAAAAACAAATTTGTTCAGTTTACTTAATTCAATTGTTCAAACTCGTTGCCTTAATTCAATTAATCATTACTTAATTGCATTAAGTTGTTCGTACTTAAACCGTTTAAGTTTTGTCAACTTAATTCTATCTGTGATCTGAGGAAGTGTACTCCCAGAGTGCATTGCGACTTGAATAAATTAATTGCTTCGTTTGACTATTTTACCATTTGTCTTTTGTCAGTATAACCCCAATAACCATAGCAAATAAAATTGTAAAAGTATTATTAATAAATAAAATTAAAAAATAAATAAAATGTTACCATTGTACCTTGTTACCATAGTTGTGTTTAGCATGCTGAATGTTGAAGTCTGTGTGTGTGACTCAAGCATGGTCAAATGCTATTGTCACAAATATAGAGGGATCATATCAACCCAATTAAAAAATTATGCCATAAATATTAGCATTTTTTTAAAAGATCACTATTTGACATGAACTATAGATATGTTATATATCCTTATCCTTAAAACACACACACACACACGCACGCACGCACGCACGCACGCACACACACACGTTAGGGTTTCATGTTTTATGGGGACTTTCCATAGGCGTAATGGTTTTTATACCGTACATACTGTATATTCTATCCCTCTACACTGCCCCTGCCCCTAAACCTACCCATCACAGGAGACATTCTGCATTTTTACATTTTCAAAAAACATCACTTAGTCTGATTTATAAGATGTTTTCCTCATGGGAACCTAAAAATGTCCCCACAAGGATGAGGATTTCGGATATTGCCATCTTTGTGGGCGCCTCAAAAACACTTTGCCATTCCGTTTGTTTTTTTGTTTTTTTTATTGCTTTGGCAAAATGGTACTCCATACAAACCAGTCAAGTAATGTTTACTTGGGTTTTCATAGGGTAGGCATAGCATGCAAATAGTTCACAACTTGGAAGACCACTGGAGATTGCAATGGCCAAATCCTCCATCCACACCTTGATTGGCCTGGCCTGGATTTGAGCATTGTCTTGCGGGAAAAACTAATCCAACATTGGGCAAGATTGTCAGAGCAGAAGGAGGCATGTTTTCTTCCAGGATAACCTTGTCCATGGCTTGAGTCATACAAATTTTAACCCATTGTCAACCAACAACCTAGTTGCGCTGTTGATCTCTGCGCAGGTAGTAGACGCGGGAAGTTGAATCAAGCATCACTGGTTGAAACGGGAGGAGAATTTTTAACGCAGCATCCGTCTTTCTGTCATCCTTTGGCTAGCGTTACATTATATGATCACGCTTTTATTCAAGCAAATGCTTTTAAACCATTCAAGAGCGACAAGGCAAAGAGAACAAGCTGTCTGTGACACACACGACACATGGAAAGCTCGCGCACAGACAGCATGCCAGATTCGAGTTCTCTTTCGCGCTTAGCCTTGAACTAACAATAACACACACACACAATTATATATCAGTAACCACTTATGATAACAATGTAAAGAACAAAAGTAATTATTTATCAATTTAACTTATGCAGTGCCAACTGATAACTTTTCAATTTCTGTATATTTCCTACTTGTTATACAGGTAGATAGGACATTTATTATGGGTTTGTGTAATGATTGTTTTTAAATTCACTTAAATTAAAAGTTGTTATATTTTTTGAAGCTTGTTCATGTTATTTCATAGAGACATCATTAGCTGTATTACTATCAGTGATACTGGCCTTCATTCATAAAAAGAAGCCATTAAACAAACGTTTAAAAAATATTCTGTCTTTGTTGTTTCTACATTCATTTGGAGATTAAATGTGAAATTATTACATTATCAAATATATTTTAAAAAGTGTTTTAATGGCGATTAATCATGATTAAATCACAGAAAAAATATTAATCTAGTTAATTATTTTCATTGATTGACAGCAATAATAAAAAAGTAAGAAACTTATTCATCTATATTAAAAAATTATGTATTAATTCATGTTGATATCTGCACAATTTATGAGTATTTAGCCTGCCTCTGCCATCCAGTACCCCCCACCCCCCGCTCAGAAGTCTGTTGACAGGTATGATTGGTGGTGATCTGGTGGTTCTTCAGTAAGGCTACGATTGGGAAGATACGTCTTTGCGAAGGGTGCACAACTCAAGCCACATAAAAGGTTATCCTGAAAGAAAAATGTTTCCTTCTGCTGTGCTCCCTAACTCAAAGGATTGTTTTTTTTTCCTGCAGGACAATGCTCCAATCCACACAGCCAGGCCAATCAATGTGTGGATTGAGGACCACTAGATCAAGATCCTGTCATGGCTATCATAATCTCCAGACCTTTCCCACTGAAAACCTCTGGAATGTAAGCAAGAGGGTCAACAGCCATTAAATAAAGCCAAGCTGCTTGATTTCTTTCACTAGGAGTGGCATAAAGTCGCCCGACAGCAATGTGACCAACTGATAGGGAGCATGCCAAGACACACAAAAGCTGTGATTAGAAATCCGGGTTATTCCACTGATTTCTGAACTCTGATTTCTTAAAAACATTAGTATTGTGTTGTTTATAAATTACTAGTTTTCTTTGCATTATTCAAGGTCTGAAAACATCTTTTTTGTTATTTTGTAATAAAAGCTCTAAATGACAAGAATTTTTTGAAATTTGGAAGAAATGCTGTCAGTAGTTTGTAAAATAAATCAAAAATATAAATTTTACTGATATACATAAAATAAAGATTCCAGAGGAACTTCAAATTTTGCTGTGGTCTCTTAATTTTTTCCAGAGCTGTACTTTGTAAGAGTTGTCACAAATAAAGGTTCTTTGGCTGGGTGTATGGCTCTATGAAGAACCTTTAATATTCAAAGAACCTTTCCATTGCACAAAAGGTTATTTGTAGCGCAGAAAGGTTCTTTAGACTGTAAAAAAAAGGTTCTTCAGGTAACCAAAAATGGTTCTTCTATGGCATCACCGTGAAACCCCCTATTTGGTTCTTCCTGGCACTTTATTTTTAAGGGTATGGCTGTCAGTTTCTGTTGTTGTTATGAAGAGAGTGAGGCTGACATCATGTTAACATGAAATGACCGTTTCCGGAGTTCAGACAGGATTGTGTCCACTAGGTGGCACCTTGATACAGGTCAGATGCCTAGCAGAAACCACTCCGTCAACCCACACTGAACATACTCTAAAGAGCTGTTGTCTTTCTCCCACAAAGTTTCATTGTTTTCCCCCAAAAAATATTAAAGACAGACAAAAACAGCATTTTTATGAAATTTAGAGACACAGATGATGATTCCACAGTCATTCATATTGACTTGTCTCTGAATCGTGTGTGCAATGTCCTTACATTGGAAGTCAATGTTAAAGCAACAATGTGCAGCTTATATTTTTGTTTCAGTGCATATACTAATTTTTAACGACAAATAAGCAAAAAATATATGCATTCATGTTCAGTAGCAACATTAAAATTTGTATTCTAAAATAATAAATTAGTAATTTGACAACATAAACATCTAATGTATAAATAGGACATTATATTAAGCCTGACATTAAAAATGGAATAGCACCTGTACCTAATAACCATTCAGAAGAGGAAAAAAAATGTCTAACCATAAATTAAACTATTGTATAAAAATATTCAAATCTTTATACCTTTGGTTGAGTGTTGATTATGAAGAATAATTATTATAGCAATAATATAAGCATTTCTTTGGAGGCCTGCATATGACATGTGGAAGAAAAATATATTGTGCCTATGAATGAACAATTCCTTCTCAAGACTTATCAAATCGTGGCCACATTTTATTAACTCGTTCCTTTGTTTTAGTTCAATCGCAGCCATGTCATGTGAGGCTGCACATTTCTGCTTTTAAACCCCACAAACGTGTGTTATTGGAGCCGTATGTTATCCTTTTAGCCGTGGGACAACTGTTTGGTGAACGTCCAGGTAGGTGTTTTTAGTTTTCTGTTAACGTTTGGGCTAGCATGCAAGAGAAATTACCTTGTCTTTTAAATTGACATTGCAGTTTACTTCCTCCAACAAAATTTGCACAATGTTGACATGTCCCCGATCACAGGCGCTGATCAGTGGAGTGGTTCCTGCGTGATCCTGGGAATTAGGATCCGCTCCCTGTTCTAGCAGGAGACGCACCATTGGGACACGTCCATGTCTTACTGCCAAATGGAGGGCTGTTTGTCCGACCTAAAGACAGATGCAAAAACATCCATCTTCTGAAACATTACAGAAAATGCCAAATCTTGTGCAAACAGGCCCTCCATTTCAAACAATTAATTTGATATAAAGTGCACACTGTGCCAACTGGCTGGTAACACCCATCACCTGTCCAACACAGGCGTTGACGTCACCAAGCTCCATCAGCTGCTGGACCACTTTCATGTCCCCTGGTGATTCGACAGCTGTCAAGGAGGCCAGCATGATAGCGGTGTAGCCAGACTTGTTTCTCAGGTCCACTTCACATACACCTAAGTCAAGCAAGCACAGGAAGTGTCTATTATATTAGGTTAGGAGTTATTCTTTTTGTAAATATTGGCACTTTTTGTACTGTACTGTAAAGTTTCAATTTGCATCACTAAAAATATAATGGATGCTAAAATAAAATAAAGCTGGAAACAGGCTAACCTCAGAGCTCAAAGAAAGTTAGCTCTGCTTTAAGTGCTAGAGAGCTGCCTTCCTGTCTACCACCTTATAAGGCAGCATCCAAAATGTAATGGAACTCCACAAGTGACACATTTGGAACACTCTATAAGCAGCAACATGTGCACCACACTAAAAATATAGCTATACTAGCAAGAAGCACAAAAGAGACACAACTGACAAATGGTTTATCAAGATTTTGATGTTAGCATGTTGCTAAGCTAACCATGCTATATGAAAAAGCACAAAAGAAATAGCACATACAAATAATCCATTGTCCATGATGATATAAAGCCCATAGATTGTATGTATATGTAAATTCCACTCCAGACACTTCGCCACGCCCGCCATCTTGGAACGGTCAGCGCGTCGTCACTCACAATAAGAATCAATGATGCCACAACATTGCACAACTTCTGGTTGTGAATGTGAAACTGCCGATATTTAAGTTCTCAAAAAATGGGATAACCTTTTACAGGTGAGAATGTGTTGGTTTGTTTTAATATATAGCTATATATAGTCAACATTACAGGTTTGTACTATGGTACTTTTTAATGTTTTTACTTTTACTATTGTAACTTGTTGTGTTGACACCTTCGTCTTATTGTAATGTGTTAGTTTAGCAAAATTCTCTGCTTAAGTCTTTTACAGGTATAGATATTCATAGCCTACATGCGTCTATCTACTGTAACAGACGCTCTGTCAACTTGCTCTTGAATGTTCACAGACTGGCTTTGACCAGCTTACGTAAGGGACTTACGCAAGGATCTTATTTGTGGACTTCAGTTCGGCCTTCAATACCATCATGCCTGATCTTCTCTCAGCTAAACTGACCCAGCTCTCCATCCTCAATCTGTCAATGGATCTCCAGCTTCCTGACAGACTGACAACAGCTCTTGAGACTGGGGAAACTCACATCCAGGACTCTCACTACCAGCACTGCCCATCCCCCCCCCCACCCCCAGGGGTGTGTTCTCTCCCCACTGCTCTTCTCCCTGTACACCAATGACTGCACTTCTAAAGACCCCCCTGTGAAGCTCCTGAAATTTGCAGACAACACCACTGTCATCGGCCTCATCCAAAACAGTGATGAGTCTGCTTACAGACTGGAGGTTGAACAGCTAGCTGTCTGGTGCAGTTATAACAACCTTGAGCTCAACACACATTTAAAACGGTGGAGATGATAGTGGACTTCAGGAGGAACTGCCCAGCTCTCCCCCCACTCACCATCATGAACAGCACTGTGGAAGCAGTGGAGTCATTCACTCAAAAAAATGATTCTTTGAACTTACTTAATTTAATTATGGACAGTGGTTCCACACAAGCAAATTGCTTTTTATTAACATTAATGGAATTTTAGTGGAATTGCTTCCCTGTAACTTAAATCGGTTAAGTTAAATGAACATGCACACTCAAAAAAATAACTCATTGGACAAACTCAATTTACTTGAGGGCAGGTTTTCCATCCAATAAATATGTGTAACTCCAACTCATAAAAAACGAATTCATACAATGAAATGTAATTGAGTTGGTCCAACTCAATTTTATCTAATAGTTTAATTGATATTTATATACGTATAACATTACTTTTTTTTCTTGTCAAACTTAAATTAAAAAAATTAATTGGAAAATCAATTATAAGCAGTTTCATTCATCATCATACACAATGTATATAATGAATATATAAGAAAAGAGGTTTGACATTAGCATAGATCACTGAGTGCCACATTTTTCAGAATAACGGTAACCACAAAATTAAAAAAACATTACAGAAACCTCTCTAAATGTCCAACATAACTGAACATTAAACACTAACATTACTAACAACATCATTCCCTTTACAGAAAAACATATAAATAACACTCTAATCCCTAAATTTACTCTCCTAATGGAGTCCCTTGCAAAGCATGCTGGGAACTGCCCAGTTAGTTATGTCAACACAAATATTTAATGTAGTTTTAACACAACTGAATTAAGTAAACTTCAGTTTTAAAAATATTAGGTTGATTGAACACAATTAAATTAAGTTGTGACAAAATTAGATATGTTTAAGTAAAGTGAACAGAATTTAAATGTGTCACATCTATGAAGGGCTTGAATCATTTTTTTAGGCACTACCATCTCTCAGGACCTGAAGTGGGACAATCACATTGACTCCATTGTGAAAAACAGCAGAGACTGTACTTCCTTCATCAGCTGAGGAAGTTCAACCTCCCACAGGAGCTGCTGCTTCAGTTCTACTCGGCTGTCATTGAGTCTGTTTTATGCACTTCCATCACTGTCCGGTTTGGTTCAGCTACCAAATCTGACATCAGTAGACTACAACGCACAATCTGGACTGCAGAAAGGATTATTGGTGCCTCCCTGCCAACCCTCCAGGACCTGTACTCTTCCAGAGTGAGGAAGAGAGCAGGGAAAGTCATCACAGACTCCACTAACTTTTACCGTCAGGACGGCGACTCCGATCACTGGCCACTAGAACATCTAGGCACAGGAACAGTTTCTTCCCACAGGCCATTTCCCTCTTGAACAGTTAAAATACCCCCACAAGGCATATGCCTGTAAGTGCAATACTCCCACTGTTTAGTGCAATATCTTCTAAACTCGGGAGATATTTATATTTATACTTATTCATACTACTCACATACTGTAAATATGTTTATAATCTGTAAATGTATATTCTGACTAAACGTAACTGTGACCTAATATTTTTTTATGCTATTTTCATATTTTTATTCTTAGAATTTGTATTACCATGTTCTTGTTGTGTTTGTATTGTATATGTGCACTGGAAGCTTCAGCACCAAAAAAAATTCCTTGTGTGTGCAAGCACACTTGGCAATAAAGCTCTTACTGATTCACATTTTGTTCATCTTGATAATATTCACAAATTAATTTAACTTTTATGAATTGGGAAGCCATAATATAATCTCCGGAAATGAAAAGCTGAAGTAAGGCTATGAACAAACTAGCTTACACCATGGTCACCCAAATTCAGTGTCACCATCAAGCGTTCAACACTTTCAATTTTTATTTAAAATCTTCAAGTTGGAAAGTTTATGTTAGGGAGGGTGAAAAGATCTTAGTGTGACAACATCTATCTTCTCATAGCTGCTTGTTAGCAACTAACCACCTTTTTCAAGAGGTGTAAAAGTTTAAAAATCCAGTTTGCTGTATTACTGATGTATTTTAAGTCATAGAATAAACATGCTAATATTTTGAGCTTGTGTTAACTACAGATCTTATGTCCGGCATTTAACCAAAACCCTATTCAAATACATCCATTGACTTCGGGACGATAGATCCAGAAGTTCAAAAAATGCTAACAGGACTTTTAGGACTCATTCCTACCCCAAACTGATACTTGTCAGTACCGATTTATAAGGAATAAAATGCTTTCTAGGTAGGTTTTGGAATAGTTGTTGATTGTAATCACTGTGAAAACAGAATGTGACTCTTCCATCTTAAGTATACAAGACATGTTTTAAAACATTTATTTCCAAGCAGTTAAAAAAGGAAACAAAAAACAGTTAACATATTATCACTAACCTGTGTCTAAAAGGAGCTTAACGATGCTGAAGTTACAATGAGACACGCTATAATGCAGGGCGGTGTTCCCATTATCATCCACCATGTTGACCAAGAACTGAAGGACTGTAGGTGCTTGTGAGTTAACCTCACTGAGATACAAAGCAACAATGTCGGCACATGCCCCCTCTTCAGCAGAGACGTGAAACCATTGCTGGAACACAACAGTGAGAGCCTGGCTCTGCAAATCAGCAAAGAAGAAGACCAGTACTGTAGTTACCACTCAAAAAAGAAATGCAGCAATATAACTAAACAACAGAATCATTTTCAAACACATGGTACTGTTAGGATTGAAAAACTTGTTATCTGGCACCTTCTCAAGTCAATGTTAGCAAAGAAAGTACATATTTATTTAGCAGACACTTTTATCCAATGTAACTAAAGTAACTTAGATTAAGGCCCTGTCCCAAATGGCACCCTAAACATTCACGGTCTTACCACGAGTCTGCACTGATGTAACGCCACTTTGACGATGTGCACATTGAGGGCACATATCGACTGCTAAGCACCCTTCTGAAACCTATAATGACAAATGGTACACCCTACAGTCTCATGGACTTAACAGACACGTGCACGCAGCAGCCATTGTAAGTCCACAAGACCAAAAGTGCATATGAAGTGTGCATTTGGGACAGAGCCTAAGTCGGATTAACATACAGTAGTGCTCAAAAGTTTACTTACGGTACATCTTGCAGAATCTGCTAAATGTTAATTATTTTAACAAAATAAGAGGGATCATACAAAATGAATGTTATTTTTTATTTAATACTGTCCTGAATAAGATATTTTACATAAAAGATGTCCACAAGACAAAAACAATGAAGCTGAATTTATAAAAATGACCCCATTCAAAAGTTTACATATTGATTTTAATCCTGTGCATGTGTTTAATACTGTGTTGTTACCTAAATGTTCCACGACTGTTTTTTTTTTGTTTTTTTTGTGATGGTTGTTCTCGAGACCCTTGTTTGTTCTGAGCAGTTAAACTTCCCAACATTCTTCAGAAAAATCCTTCAGGCCCTGCAAATTCTTCAGTTTTCCAGCATCTTTTGCATATTTGAACCCTTTCCAACAGTGACTGTATGATTTTGAGATCCATCTTTTACAACTGAGGGACTCAAACACGATTATTAAATGTTCAAACATTCACTGATGCTCCAGAAGGAAACACAATGCATTAAGGGCCGTGAAAACTTTTTGAATTTAGAGATAAAAGTAATTTGTACTTAATTTGTCTTCCAGGAAACATGTAAGTATCTTCGGTTTTCTTCCGAAGGGCAGTACTAACTGAAAAAAAATATATTTAAAAAAAAAATCAAAAATAATCCACTTTATCCTGGTCAAAAGTTTTCGCCCCCGCCTCTTAATGCATCGCATTGCATTGGCCAGTTTAACTGCTCAGGACAAAAAAGGGACTCAAGAACAACCATCACTAAACAAAAAAACAGTCAATGGATCATCCAGGTAATGACATAGTATTGAGAATCAAGGGTACATATTATTAAGAATCAAGGGTATGTACATTTTTGAACGGGGTCATTTTTATAAATTCAGCTATTTTTTTTGTCTTGTGGACTATAATGTAAACATATTTTATGTAAAATATCTATTTCAGGACAGTACTAAATAAAAAATGACATGCATTTTGTATTATATTAAAATAATTACCATTTTGCAGATTCTGCAAGGGGTATATATGTGAACTTTTGAGCACGACTGTATTTTAGAACTGTCCAAAACGTATAAAAATAACAACGTTTACAAGGTGTTTAGCAAAAGTCTCAAGAGATGGGCTTTAATCGCTCCATGGAACAGTGCCACACGACGACAAAGCTGTTGTCTCTCTATCCTGATGGATGATGAGCGGAATCCCAGAAACATTAACAGGTGCACTCGGACTAATGAGAGGACAGGTTACTCGCACAAGACGTGTATTAACAAATTTTGGTCAGTTTAGAAATGTTGCCTTGTGAAAGAGAAGAGAACCAAGAAGAAATTGCAACATTGTAACAATTTGAATCCCTGGTTTAGAACAAAACAAACGATCTACAGGTCTGATAACACCAGTGGTGATGGTTCATATCTCAATCCCTGCAGGGGACCCTTTTGGTTACTAGCTTCAAGCTAGTACTGCAAAAACACTGCCCAAAATAGGTCATTAATGTGCAAGTTGGGAATATTAGACATAAACTAGTTAGTTTGAATATTACCGTTTCATCATCAGGTTCTGACACTTTATCCATATGGTCTTTAAGGAAACAACATGCCTCTATGAAATCTTTATTAACAGCGTCCCTAGAAAACAAAAAAAGTTGTTTTCCATTTGTGTTTATAATTAATAAGAAAGCTATTGAAAGATATTGCTGTAAAATCTAAAGATGAATTCCGTTCAGCTCACCTGTTTGCCAGGGATTTCTGATCCGAGCCCACTCTCAAACATTTACGATCCTTCCTCTCTTCCTCTATCTGATCCTCTAGAGTTCTTCCCAGGCTCATTAGTTTGTGCAGATCATCTTCTTTTGTGGTCTCTACATCCATGGCATCTACTTTTTGATTGAATTCCCTGTTTTTACTTTGATGTGTCTCTACAATGGAGTCCATTGTCCATGTGGTCCATAGTTTGCCTTCTACCTTTGTCGTATTCTTCTTGTGGTCAGCATTCGCTTCGGTATGCTCTTGTAGTTTGATAGCATTACTTACTCCCTCTGTCTCCACACTCCCACTTCAGAAAATTGAAGGCCAAAGAGCATTAGTATTCTGCAGTTACTGTTTTAATGAATCAGTCTGTAAAAAGTGCACATAGTGGAGATATGTATTTACCTGTCTCTTGTGCTGTCTTTCTTCAAATATTCTGTCTTGAGGTTTTCTTCCACTACAGGAAGAATATCCTTCATTTTATAGTCTTGAAATCCACAGAAAGGCCAGAAAAGACAAAACATTTATAAATGTCATAGATTGGGAATAATATTTTTCATCATTATATACAGTCAGAAAAAAAAGTGCGTGTAGAGCAGCTTATCTCTAGGACAGTACCCTCAACAAATCAACATTTTAGCTTATCTTCCCCGAAAGGTTGCATATTAGTACCTTTTGAGGGTACTGCCCCAGTGACAAGTTGTTGTACCCTTAGAGGTACGACTGAATGTAGAGTCATACCTGGTTGAGAAACATCACCAGCAGGAAACACATAGAGGGTTAGAAGGGTGACTAAAGTTGCTAACTGCTCTTGAATGGTGCAGACCCTTGGAGGCAAGTGATCGGAAGACATTTGTCCTGATGAGTCGCCTTTGCAAAGGCATTCCCACTGCTCCTGAAGGAGCTCTTGCAATCTTTTCACATGGTGCTCCATGTCTGCATGTGATACTGGAGGTTGATCCAGAACTTGAGGGGGGATTCCTTCCTCTGTTGGCATCTCTTGCTCACTTATTAGTGGTTCCTGCAATTCTACCACAGGTTCAAGATTTTGTGTAATTACTAAAGAGCTCTCAGATGAAATCACCCTGGCCAGTGTGTGCCCCATTACAGGCTGTAAAGTCAACTGCTTGATCTTCTCTTCCTTGAGACGACTCTCCTGTACTTGCTGCTTCAGCAGAGTTCTTGTCTTATCTAGCTCTGCCTCCAGTTCATGAAGTTTCTGTTCCAACAAAACAACTTTCCTCTGGAGAGTTTCAGTAAGAGACTTGGTTTTCTCTCCATTATCTAAGAGATCTTTTTCTCGTGAGACTGTCTTACGTCTTTCTGCCTCTGGAAGAATTCTAGTTGAAGGCATTGCAACTGTGTCAACTTGTTCAGAAGAAGCCTTGACATTTTCCTCAAGCCGGTCATATTCTCGATTCATCCAGTCATCACTTGTTTTGTCTTGATTTTCTCTGGCAGATGAGGGACTGTCCCAGTTATTTATGTGTAGAGAAGGAACATTCAGTGGCCCAGTGGTTTTGTTTTGGGAATGCAACTGGAGTAAAAGCATCTCTTGCTCCTCCTGCAAAATACATATCTGAGCCTTAAGCTCAGGAATGACTCTGATTTCCTCTTCCAATTCCCCAACTCGTTCAAGTGCTGCAGTGAGCCGCTGGAGGGTCACGTTTGCCCTACCTATCCTGCTGTCGGGTGCATGGAATACATCTTCAGAGGAACCATTTTCCTGCATTAGATATTCCTTGGGGCTGCTGGGGCTGGTTGGATCATCGGTTGACTCAGAGTGTTTTCTCAGTAAAACAGTCAAGGGTAAACTGGAGGCTCTCAAAAGATTTGGCCTGACGTAATGTCCCAAAGGCTGCTCATCAAAAGCCTGAATATTAGCATACATCTCTGCAGATGTGAAGGACTTGTTGATGGGTTCTCTCCTCCTGGCATTGCCAGCAGACAAACTGTCACTAGATCGAAACTCAAAATGTTGTGTAGAGTCTCCTAGTTTGGTTTTGGGCCATAAAGTACTGATGGAACTCCACTCTGTAGCTCTGCACCCATAACCCGGAAGGCTTAAGTTACGTGAGAGGGCACCATTATTTCGCCCTCTTTGCCTTCGCTGCATTTGCACCCTCCTCATGGTGTTGCCCTTCTCAATGTCATCCACATATTTAAGGAAGTCCAGGTCCAGATGGAATCCATAGGGTGTCTCTACAGAATAGGAGGGTGGTCTTCTTTGGCTCCCATTCTCTTTTGGAGAGATGCCATTCACTAAAAGACAAACACACACTGTAAACCCTAAAGAACTTAGTTCAATCAAATTAACTTTTATGAGTATTTAGAACTATATTTTTCTTTTGAGTTCACAAAACTGACACATTTTAAGTAATCTGAATTGTTTCATTGTTTTGAGTTTTATGAACTTGTTTCTTTTACAGTTTTTCTCAGTCGCTTTGGTACATTTCTCGAATCATCCTTGACATTTGCAAAATAGTAAGTGCATTTCTCAAAACAATTCGTACAAATAGCAAAACACCATGGATTACCTGCAAAAGCCAGTCTCTTGCTCAAAATCCTTAGTTCATCTCTCAAAAGTCAATGAACATGTCAGTGCCATCAGAATGACACGTCCTTGTGTCATTGTGTACAGATAAGACGGTCAAATTGCTTAGTCATGTTGTCAATATAACCGTGTACACTGGAGGGATGTTCTGATGTAAATATGGCTAAAGTTTTGATGACAATTATTGTAAATTGTAGGTTACACCTTAGTGTATGTGGGAGTTTGATTGCAAGAGACTGGACAAGATTCACATTTACGCTTTTACTGTTTGTACTGTAATTTGTTGACAGACCATGTCATTGCGATACAGAAAGGAAAAGACAGCACTGCATAGCACAAAGAAAAAAAACAAAAAAAAACAAAAGTAGAAATTTGAACGTCTAATGGAAATGTATAGAAATATGCTGACATATTATGACAACTTGTTCAACCATTTTGCATGTAAAGACTTATGCTATGAACTAATGGCTAAATGTTGTGGGGGGTGAGACTATTCAACAGAGACCCATCATAGTACATTTTGATCAACATGACGTAAGCAATTGATAATGTAGGAAATAGCAGAGAATTGTACATAATCATTTGCATGGATGTACCAAAGCATTTGCAACTTATTCAAAGAAATGAGAAACTGCTTTTTTGATGTGCACAAGTGACACAATGATGTGAAGATTGAACAGGTAGTTTTGAGAATTTCAATTCTGATCTGAGAAATGTACCAAAGCGACTGAGAAAAACTGTAATTTAGACAAACTTAAATTTAACTGAAACTGAAACTGGGCTGGGATTTCTATTTCCCAGCATGCTTTGTCATGACACTCAAAGGGTAGAGTAAATACTAAAATTAAGTGTTATATAATGTTTTTTGAGCAAGATTAATGTTAAGATTTAGTAGTGTTTAATGTTTTGTTAGGCTAGTTTAGAACTTTAAAAAAATTATGTAACTGATTACCTCTAATATTTTGAGTTTTGCCAACTTACTCTGGTTTACAGTGCAAAGGTGTGTTGTAGAAGTGATGCATGGTACGCAAATTGGTCCAAATATATTCAGATCATTAGAAATGTTGCACAATGTGCTCCAACTAAACAAAAACTGGATGATTCATACCTTTTTGGGAATCCATTGTTCTTAGTATAAGTCTGTTTTCAGCTTCATGTGGCTTTTGGTTTGTGTCTCTTACCACCTGAGGACAAAGATACACTTCTGTTACTCTGATGTGTTGAATCAAACAGAATCAAGCACTTCTAAATGTTGGGAACACAAGTTGAGATGAGAGTAGGTTGTGCATTAGTATTCAGCAGATTGATAGAGCCAGACTCTTTCTTGTCTGTCTCTCTTCTCTATCTCTCTTTGACCACGCAGCACTTTCAAGGCACCACAGAAGCAGCAGCCACAGCCCAAACAATGTGAACTATGCAGTAAACACACAAACAGCTAAGACCAAACACTTCCACTGGCTCACATACACACAACCACAGATGCACTCCTTGGCATAGCTCGCACTAGTTGAAGAAATGCTTCTTATCAAAATTGCAGCCGTCCTTCCTTCATACCTGTCTGTCCCACCTTTCTACTCTATCGATTGAGATCTGCCAGACAGCACAGAAATAGGGGCTGATCTTTTTTGGTTATGAGATACCTCAGTACCTGCTAAGGCAGACTGATCTGAAGGAACTGATATAACAAGCAAGGTATATGGGCCCTGTCAGACAAAAAACTGCATTGCTGATACTGTCTTCTGCTGACAGGAAAATGGGGCTGCAGGATTCTTGCCTGAAACACACTCATAGAAAGTTTCCTGACAAATGCTTCCTGTATCCTGAAAATCCATAAATAGCCAGTAAGCCAGGGGTGTTCAATCCTGCTCCTGGAGGGCCACCTTCTAGCAGAGTTTGGATCTAGCCCTAATTAAACACACCTGAACCAGTAAATCAAGGTCTTCGGGATGACTAGAAACTTCTAGACAGGCGTATTCGAGGTAACAGTAGCCCTGCATGAGCAAGACTAGACACACATTTTTAACATAAACAAGTACATGCACATTTACTTAAAGACACACATACACTGTAAAAAAAAAAAAAAAAAAAAGTACAATCAACTTGGATGTTTAAGTCAGTGCAACTTAAATTACATTTAACGGACTTAAAATAATTTGTTGAATCTTATATAACATTAAAAAAGTTGCTTATTTTGATGAGTTAAGGGAATGTAAAAACATATGTTGTCATAACTTATTGATAATATAATGTTTGTGTAGCTACACTGTCATGACCCCAGCATCACCTGTACTATAGGGATGTGCCTGAAGCCGAATACCTTATTCAAAAAGGCACAGACAATATCTTCAAAATGATAACAAATTCTACCAAATAATAGGAACAAATATTCTGCAGATCTATTCCCTCCTCGTGTTTGGGTAACAGGTTAGCCAGCGGATAGCATAGCACAAGTTCATACATAAACCTCTAAAATCACTACGCAATAATGAGTGTGTGAAGTGAATGATTGTAAACTTTATGAATGAAGTGAGCAGCAAAGTGCGATCGCAAATATAGCAAAAGCCACGTTGTGCGTCTCAACCAAAGCTTTGACAAGAGTGATATCAACTAAACTACTACATCTTACACATTTTCTACTTGATATGATTTATTTAAATGTTTAAACATTGTACAATATATTTTCCCCAACGGCAAACATTTGTAACTTGCTTAGATTTTTCATTTGTATGCATATAGTAAACGTTGTTTTAGCTAATTTTAACCACTGAATATTTTCCTTCAAATTCCATTTTCTCTAATCAGCTATTTTATATAGATTCCTTTTATTTGAGGTTTTGGAATAGCTGTTCCTCTAGAAAAAAAAAAAAAAAAAAAAACTTTTCCTTTTATTTAACATTTAGAAGTGTTATTGTTTTAATTAGAGGATTTTTTAATACATTTTATAATTATTATAAAAATCAATATTTTATGAGCTATATAAGGCATATTTACATTTACATGGCCCCACCCACTTCTGGATTTATCAGAACAGAGACAGTAGGCTCTTGCTAACAAAAAGCTTTTGTTATTTTTTATTTTTTATCTGACCACAGAACCAGGTCCCGTCTGAAGTTCCAGTCAGTTACTTTTTAAATGTTCTGTGGTCAGATGAAAAAAAAAAAAAAAAAGCTTTTTGTCAGCAAGCACTCAAGATGGGTTTGGTGCACACAGGGATAAAAAAGTACCCTGTGTGTAAAATGAAATACTCTGCTGTATCTTTAATGTTGTGGGCCCATCTTTCTTCCAGAGATCCTGGACATTTTGTTCAGATACATGGTATCATGGATTCTATACCAACAGATAAAAAATTAAAACCTGACTGTCCCAGCTAGAAATCTTATAATGGGGCAAGGTTGGATCTTTCAACAGGACAGTGATCCAAAACAAACATCAAAATCAACACAAAAATGTGTCACTGAGTACAAAACCAAGTTTCTGCCATGGCCATCCCAGTCCCTGAACTTAACACTATAGAAGATGAGTGGGGTGAACTGATGAGAAGAAGCACCAACATGGATCTGTGAATCTGAAGGACCTGGAGAGATTCTGTATGGAGGAATGGTCTTTGATATCTTGTCAGGTGTTCTCCAAACTCCTCAGGCATTATAGAAGAAGACTCAGAGCTGTTATCTTGGCAAAAAGAGTATTGAATAAAAGGATTATGATTAATTGTGAGCAATGTGTATTAGAGAAAAACATTTATTTCATGATAAGATTTTCCCCCCATTTAAAATTCTTATTCTCCAATGAAAGGTTATAATTTTATAAATTTTTCAAACAAAAGATCAAAAGGATTAACAACGCAGATTTATTTTCACAGCCTTCTTTGGTCATATTTACCAAGGGTATTAATAATTTCGGGCTTGACTGTATATATACAGTGGGGAGAACAAGTATTTGATACACTGCCGATTTTGCAGGTTTGCCCACTTACAAAGCATGTAGAAGTCTGTAATTTGTATCACGAGCAGGAAAGAGAGCATTGCTTTTCTAATATCTTCATGTTTTCTTCTGATGTTCAAAAACTGATAGTTGTAGTAAAAAGTGTGAAGAACGAAATTATCTTCTGCAGGGTCAAGAACTTAAGGCTTTGTTTGATAATGCCCAGTGAGAGAAAGCGAAACTAAAAATACCCGGCATGATGTATGAAATGTGCTATAGCCACATAAACTTTATTAAAGGTCCTGTTCTTCGTGATCCCATTGTTCAAACTTTAGTTAGTGTGTAATGTTGCTGCTAGAGCATAAATAATACCTGTAAAATGATAAAGCTCAAAGTTCAATGCCAAGCGAGATATTTTATTTAACAGAAGTTCCCTTTCAAAGCCTACAGCGAACGGCTGGTTAGGACTACATCCTGGTATTTCCTGCTTTAATTACGTCAGTAAAGCAGTAGAACAGACTAACCTCCGCCCACAAGAAAACGCGAAAAAAGGGGGCGTGGTCTTGTTGCTGTCCCACGTGGAGAAGAAGAGGACGTCGTGGAGAAAAGGAAGTGCTGCGTTTCAGTGTGTTTGTCGCCATGTCGTCGAGACGCTGTTATTTTCATCCCGGAGTCAAATCACCTTTGTTTGGCTTTCCCAGGGACGCTGTAGAGATTATTAAGCGCGTATATATCTCCCGTTAAGAGGCGTGACCTTTCCACGTGCGCTAAGCTGCTGTCGAATCACAACACAGGACCGTGCTACGTTCGCTAAGCTGCTGTCAAATCGCAACACGGGAACCGCTGACACAATCAGAACTCGTTACGTGTTTCTGAAGGAGGGACTTCATAGAATAAAGGAAGTCTTCAGTCGTTTGTAGGACAGTGAAAACAGCGGTGTACAGATAAGTAAATTGTGTTAAAAATACAGTTTTTTTTTACACGCGAAACATGAACACATGTTATATTGCACACTGTAAACACAATCAAAGCTTCAAAAAAACACGAAGAACGGGACCTTTAAACTTTATAAAGTTTAAGAACAAGCACAAACTGTTACAGTTTTTCTCCATTGGTTTGGCTCATTTCTTGAAACAGAAATTACATTCTCAAAATTATAAGATCATTTGGCAAAACAGTTCAGCACAAAACTATAGCTCACTTGCAAAAGCTAATATCTCTCCCAAAACTGTTCACTCATGCTTCAGAACTGAATTCCTTTCCCACATAAATAGTCAGTGCCACGAAAATGGCAAAGATCCTTCTCAATTGCTTTGGCTCATTTCTTGAAACAGACCGGACGTTCTCAACCCTCTTGGTGCTTTTGCCAAAATAACGTGGATGGTTCGGCACAACACCATGGTTCACCTGCAAAAGCTCATACCTCTCCCAAAACAGTTCACTCATGTGTCAAAACTAAATTTCCTTCTCATTTAAACATTCAGTGCCCCCAAAATGCTTCGTCCCTTTGGCATTGTGTAAGCACTGCGAGTCAAAATGGTTAGATATTTTGTCACTATGGCAGAGGACCATTGAAATTTCCCTCATGTCCACCTTTCAGTCTAGCCCAGTCCTTCATTTTTGTCTAGCTAACAGAATACAATTGTGTATAAAACTGAAAAAAAGAAATAGGATTATAGGGTAAGAGTAGCCTCCAAGGTTTGACATCACACATTGCACTCATACTGCCAAGGAAATTGTAACCATTACCATTCACACACATTACTGTAAGTAACTTCCATACATCAGAGTAAAAAGAAAATGTATACAGTATAAAATACAGTAATATAACACACAAACAAAAAAACAATGAAAATTACCGTCCTCACCCTCCTGGCTATATACACGCTGCTGTTCTCAATCTTACTACACTTGTAAAATTTCTACTTTTCCAATTATATAATCTGGGTTTGATTTTTTTCAGAGATATTGTTAGAGTAACGTATGTGAATATATTGACCAAACAGTACACACAAGAGCAGTACTGCATATTGATGAAAATATTTATTTCTCTCCACATTTGTAAAATCATTCGATTCATTCATGCATTTTCAAAGGTTTGTTTTTTATATCTGCTGAGGTTGAGCTGAAGTCTCTGTCCAGCCTCTCTCAATGTCAACCCATGGGTACTCAGCAGAATCGCATCTGATAAATTTGGTCCCCATCTTCTTTGGCCACATCCTACTCCAGGGCTACCTCTTCCTACCCCCCTCTTCCCCTCTCATCCCCCCTTACCCTCTCTTCCCCTCTCTACCCATCTCTACCCCCTTCCCCTCTCTACCCCTCTCATCCCCCTTCCCCTCTCTTCCCCTCTCTACCCCTCTTCCTCCACGGGCTCCCCTTCTCATCCTCACTCTTCCTCTTCCTCGAGCAGGCAGTTGCCCATGTACATTTACTTGGCCAGGTGCCTCCATGTTCAGAAATTGTACTGGTCCTGCATGGTCAAGCTCTTTACATATATGTTTGACAGCATTCACAGTCATGGACAGCACCTGTCAGGTAACTAAACATACTGTTTGATTGGTCATCTAAGATGTGTGAAAGTCCTCCTTCATTAGTCAAGTTCTAGTTTCACCTGACTGTCAATTGCTGTAATAAATTTATCAAATGTTCCAAGGGATTCATATATGGTATTCATGGTATTATGTTCTTGACTCATTTTGACAATTGAACAGACTATTATGCATGTGATGACTTATACAATGAAATGACGCTGATACGTTTTGGAGCGAACGACCATTAGACTGAAAATCAAACAATCAGTTTAGATCAACAAGATCTATTCACTTGGAAATTATGCTAAATGTAGGCTACCTGTACTTAATCATTTGCAAAGATTCACTGAGACATTGAGACATGTACTTAGACATTTGCAATTTGATGAAATGAATGCTATTCTGTTGTGAACAATTGCCAAGTGGTTTGGAGATTTGTCCATGTTGTTTTGAGAATGTAATTTCTGTTTCAAGAAATGAGCCAAACCAATGGAGAAAAACTGTAAATAGTTTGAAGTAAAATGTATCTGTCCTACACCGTTTTCTACTTTACCACAGTAAATTATGCAAACTCCTAATTAAAAGCAAACAAGAAAGAAACGTGTATATAATCCCCTGTGAGAGACGTAAATGAAGATTAAGGAAAGTAAATAAGAGATTCCATGTCCAGTAGAATAAAATGGGGTAAGCCTATTGTTAAATTCGTGGAAAATTGGGTGACCAGATCGCAAAACGTAGCCTAGGCAAAGCTTAAAGGTCCCATGGCATGACATTTTCATTTTATGAGGTTTTTTAACATTAATATGAGTTCCCCTAGCCTGTATATGGTCCCCAAGTGGCTAGAAGTTTTGATAGGTGAAATCCGAGTTCTGGGTGTCCTGCTCTGCATTTGAGAAAATGAGAGTGGAGTAAAATGAGAAAATGGAATCTTTCCTGTATGTCGTCATACGGGGAACGGTTACCTCCCCTTCCTCTGTTTTGCCCGCCCAGAGAATTTGGAGAAAATGGATTCGCGATGTCAGCACAGGCTTTACAAACAGACTTTTACTATTTGGATTCGACAGCACCGCCACAAACAGTGAGTAACAGTGTTCATTAATGCCTGATCTGTGATCAGTGATTTCTGATGTGTAGCTAATCATTCAAGTTCACGCAGACTTTCTTTCTAAATCGTTTAATACTGTCAGTCCCGCCGCTGGCCGTCTTGATGCCCTAAGCGTAATGCATCAGTGAATCAAGCCAGTGACTAAAACGATCAACTTCACAACGTTTCTGTTTGTAGCATGAAACAAATCCGTTATTTAAATGATTACAGAGAGCGATCAAAGAACACTCTCTTGATAATGTTCGGATCTGTGAATCACACGTCGCGAGTGTATCAGCACACTTCCCCAAACTGCCGTTATAATGAATGATGCTGTTATGCTGCACAAAGCTCTTACAGTATTCCGGTCGATGTCGTGTTTGCTGTTAGTTGTGGTGAAAGCATCGTTCCACATGTTACAAAGTTCGTAGAATAAGTAGGAAGAAGACAGGGTCGCGTGACTGGGACTCGTGTTTATTCAGAACTCCCAGATACAAACAAAATAAACCTGCGGTCTCAACAACTCGGTACAATAAAACGTTCTCAGCTATCTTGCTCCAGGTCTCTCTGGTCCACATGCAGTCCGTCTCTCTCTCTCTCTAGCAGCGCTTGCAGACCTCGCTAAACCACGTCCCCTCCGCCACATAATCTAATACTCATTTCAAATGCAAAGATGTCAGCCAATCACAACAGTGGGTGTTTTCACTGAAGTATCACAGCAGACACGCCCCTTGAAACAGAGCATTCAAGCCAGAGGGCTAATATCAGTATAGAAAAAAATGCTTTTTATTTCTAAATTATGACATTTTTTGATGTAAAAACCATACTAACAATATAAGTACACCTCAGGAAACATTATAAAATAATAAAAACAATCCATGCCATGGGACCTTTAAAGGAACTGTATGTAAGAAATGTATTTCAATTAATCACAAAATGGCCCTGATATGTCACTAGACATTAAGAAATCATGTTAATTTAAAATTCTTATAGGCTATCACTGACAACAGTTGTCCGGCCAGGATATTGTCATTTAAAAGTGAAGTTGCAGCCCTCAACTGATGTTGATGTTGACATGTTGTGTTTTGGCCTGAAGCGCCACCCTCCACCTATCTACCAATCACGAAGTCAGTAGTGTTTCGGCATCCGGGTTGCCAGCTCTGATCTAGTTACCACAGTTGAAGCTACAAACTTTTTGGATAAAAAATGTCTAAGGAGGGGGAGAGGGGATACACCGCTCTACAGTAATTTAAAAGTGATTGCAGTACCAGTTTTGGCCACAATCCTACACACAGTTCCTTTAAATTTGCCTCACCTCACAAAGCCTATCTCTTGTTTGGCATGAATATAATATGTTTTCATGGCTGCGATGTAACATTTAATTACAAACCCATTATTTATTTTTTAAATAAATGTTTGTGCTTCACTCGTGTCATAATATTCACGTAAAACAGCATTCACAAAAAAAAAAAAAAAAAAAAAGTGTTTTGGTCACCAGCGCCGGTGGTGCGGTTGTCACGCACAGCCCTATCGCTGGGTGACAAACTATTGTAATATGCGGACAACATTTTGAAAATAACATCTAATAATCTATAGTCATCTATAAATATATATCTATAAATAATCTATAATCTTTTTAAATCTAACAATTTTGTACCGTATCCATGTAATTTTCTATACATAAATGCCATCTCCCCTTGGTTTTCTACAACCTAGCTGTGCGCGCATCCTGTATGTTTACAAACTGTAAATTGGTCAATACAGATACAAATAATTTTGTAATTTTTAAAGATACAGATATTGGCTCTGCTGCACACCCCTAACCTCGATATACAAGTGTGTGAACACAAATATTTTTTGCTACACAGCTAAATGTCTCAGCTTTGTTGCAGGGGTCACATTAGCTACTTTAAATTGTTCTTCTACATTCATTCTCTCTTTCAGGTCAACTTTTAGGCGGAGCTGCAGTTTGAAAATTGCTAGTTTAGTTAAAGAAAGTTACACTGTTGACATGTTTAGGCTACTTGTGTAGAGTATATTTCTGGCCTGGAAATGAATTTGTACCACTATTATAAAAAGCTGTAATATAAACACTATCATTATGAGTGCTTTTAATTGTTTCTAGCATACAAACAACTTTCATAAAGAATCTTAAATCAGCCACTGTTGTAGATTTGGGATTTCTTTGGTCACTTTCACAATGAAGTCTGTGTTCACTCAGTACGGCACACTCCATTTCACAGTAATGATTATTGTTCACTTTCCTTTTTTGCAGCACTCAGGGAAAAAAAAATGCCTCTCATTAAATGCATTTCTCTCCACAGCATTCTTTCTTACACCACAAATTGGATTGAAACTCATGACAAACTAAAAACTGCTACCGCTGTAAGAACAAAATTTGAAACACTGTGTCCTCTGAAAGGAATGGACAATTTCAGGTTTTAGGTCAGACTTGGAGGATGGAAAAAAGACCAAACTGGAGACTTGAGAGGAACAAACATTTTATCCTGCAGAGAGTTTCAAACTAGTCGGCTACAACTTGAAGTTTTTACTTTGAATTTCCTTTTCGTCATATACAGGGAAAAATATAAATTATAAATGACTGTGTGGCTTTTCTAAGTGAGTTTTTTCTTTTTTCTTCATATCTCTTCTCACTAAATAGGTGTCAGATGACAGTACCTGTTCTCTGTTTCTTCTCTGAATAGCATATGTTATGCTAGCTGTGTTTTGACATGCACATTTAACAACTCAAGTGAGCCTGATTCACCTTTACATAAAACAGACTGCTGGTCCTGCACACTTTCTCACTCACTCACATTTATAACACACAATAGACAGAAGTTTCACGCTTCCTGTTTGGCCCTGTAAGCAGTGTGGTTTCCTTGGCTCAGATCCTCATTCTTTCTCCTCTGTTTGGAGTTGGCTGGATGACTGAAGCCAAAGATTGGTTCTTCTGCTCTCTGACCCCCATCACCCTTTCACTTTATGGAGAGAGGGTGTGGTGAAGAATCTCTGCTACTGGAGTTTTCAGAAGGACTACTGTCAGAATAGAGACATATATCTATCTATCTATCTATCTATCTATCTATCTATCTATCTATCTATCTATCTATCTATCTATCTATCTATCTATCTATCTATCTATCTATCTATCTATCTATCTATCTATCTATCTATCTATCTATCTATCTATCTATCTATCTATCTATCTATCATCTATCTATCATCTATCTATCTATCTATCTATCTATCTATCTATCTATCTATCTATCTATCTATCTATCTATCTATCTATCTATCTATCTATCTATCTATCTATCTATCTATCTATCTATCTATCTATCTATCTATCTGTCTATCTATCTATCTATCTATCTATCTATCTATCTATCTATCTATCTATCTATCTATCTGTCTGTCTGTCTGTCTGTCTATCGTGATTCACCAATATGAACATTTTGGCTGAATTTTTATATTTGAAAGTCGAAAACTGATATATTGGCCAGTAAATCTAGTAGAAGTGAAAAAAAGTAGAGTGATTTTTGAGTCTGATTACAAAAACAAAAGTCTCACCATTAAAAGCCATGTCCAATTATGACAGACTTGCTGCACATGTTGCACTTAACTGTATTTTCCTTTTTTGAAGTGATTCTAATCATATTTCAAGCACTTCAAAACCATCATGGCGAACCAATAACGATATGTTCTGTCTGTTGTCTGTCTATCCATCCATCTTTAGTGTTGTTTCATCTCTTCCTCTGTGGGATTTTTTTCCATGTCCACAGTATTTGGACCATGTTGACAATCTTGGCTCTCTGCCAACAGCAATATGTGCACGCACACTAGTTACATGAGAAGACATGTGTGCAGCAAAGTAAATTCAGACTCACCGTATAATCAAACACATGTGAAACATTCAGCACTCAGAGCCTGAGAAAATGTAAAAAAAATATATATATATATATATATATTTTTTTTAAGTCACCATCTGAAACCTCCTGTCACACAAACTAAGCAACCCAGGACGTCTCTCTATTGTTTTAGCGAAACAATCACTACATTACATCAGAGGAAAGTCTTTGAATCTCATTTGAGACACCCAAAAAAAGGACTTCCTGAGCATTTGTTTGTGCAAAATGAACAAAATAACACACCTAAATTACCCTAAATCTTTTTCTTTTTCTTTTTCTTTTTTTGCACTATACTAATATACTAAATGTGATTTAATGAGACATCCAGAGTTTAATGAAAGATACCATAAGACTTTTGCTCAAACTCTGACTTTACTTCTCTGAGTTTTTTTATGCATTGAGACAGAATTAAATCTAGATTTTAGGGCTGTATCTTACCTTAAATATCACATGTGTGCCATTGTGTCTTCTCCATGCTGAAGTGTAGCCTGTTCACCTCTTCACGTTTCTCCTTCATCTGAGAGGCTTCAGAGGGGAAGGCAGACAAAAGACATTCAAGCAATGCCAATGTAAAATTCTTGCAAAACATAAGCAGTGTTATTGTGTGGAACAGGAGGTGGGATGTAGGCACTTGGAACTTTCATGGCTCCGCCCCGTCCAATCAGAGCTAGTGGGTGGGAGGCGATCTACATAATTCTTCCAATGAAAGAAATAGGGCGGGCTGAACAACTGAGAGATGGGCGGGGCTTTGTGCATAACTGCAACTGAGGGATGTTTCTCAAAACAGGATCCATGTGATGGCAGGGGGCCCAAGTTTACTAGAGAAGTACTGGGGCACTCACAAAACTATTCCCACGTGAAACTGGGTGAAAGAGGACCCTGAAGTAGCCTGTCAGAATCTCACAGAACACACACACACACACACACACACACACACACACACACACACACACACACACTCATGCCCACCCACACACTTTAAGTGTAATTCAATCCACTGTAACATAGTGTTCACCATCCATTATAATCATGAAAATAGTGCAGGGCTTTTTATGAGTTCAGGGCACAGAGTGTTTGAGGCTCCCTCGGGACATGCCATTCATTCTTTATGTATCTCCTTTCTCCTCTGGTCTTCTTTTTAATAGTATTATTGAAGATTTTCAACATCAGCATCAACCAGGTGCTTATAGAAAACAAGAAAGGCTGACTACTTTTACAACTAATTAAAATGCTGAAAAGGAATTTTCTTTTTTCCCCCTTTTTAGTTTCCCTTGTGAAGAAGCATACTTAAAAAGAGTACTTATTATAGATATAAAATACTTTAAAAGAATATACTTTCTGTGTGTTTTCAGACACTTTATTGCATGTTAGTTACTTTTATTGTCTTTGAAATATGGTTAAAGTGTACTGCCGAATGTACTGACAAGCATTGATGGTAAACTAAAATATACTTTAATGAATTTAAATTTAATAATTTTATTGAGCCTGGTAGCCTATGTTATGTATTTTTTATTATTTATTTAATACATTTGTAATTACACATTTGTTAGTTGCAATTTAGTACATTTAAAGTATATTAACTTTGAATATCATATATCAAATGTCACACTATATAGTAAAATTTTAATCAAGCACTTTAGCAGTTAGTATGTTAGTCAACACATCAAGATAAGTGTACTTTAAAGCATGACAAAAGATTATTAAAACAATTATTTAATGTAAAACTTTTAAGTAAAACTTTTAATTTGACATTATTAATAAGTGCACTTTTAAAAGTGTACTTATGAGTGTCATGAAAGTGTACTCTCATGCAGGTACAATTAAGTGGCCATTTATTTAATTAGTATTATATATAGACTCTATACCAATACAGTATATAATGTGTAAAGTCAAGTTTTCCTAACTATGAAAATTACAGTAACAATAATATCTAGTTTGACTAACATGTACTATGGGACATTAAATGGCCACAAGAAAATGCTCGGCTTGCATGTGACACCCACCAAACAGAACGACTTCAGTCCTCTGAGGTGGTCCTGCATGATTGATGGGAACAAGCGTCCATAACTAGACTTCCACAACTATCACTAACAAAAGAAACATGCTGGTCCACTTTCCTTTTGCTAATAGTATAGCCAGTTGCCTTTGCCAGTTTGTCATTTTCAGTAAATGGTGCGATTTGTCTCCCCGTACCTTCTGTAATTATCTTTTATTTGATATACTTAACACTGTTTAGTACAGTGTGTAAAGCAAAACATAAAAAAATAAAAGATTATATAAATAAAAGATCATCAGATTATAAGGCAATTTGCAAGTCCCTGTTCATCACCATATGTGTTATTTGATCGAATAGAAGGACTTTTTTTTTTGTTGCATTTTTACTATAGTTTTGTCGCCTAAAATTGTCCTAAATTTTTTAGCTCAACCTTATGTTGTGACTTTCCCCCCTTTAAAAAACAGTGATACATTTAGAGATCATATAATTTATGAATTATGTAAATTAAATAAACCATGTATTTTTCAAGTACGACTTTGAAATAATGTGATTTATATTTAAATAAAAACTCTTTGTGTGAGGCTATAGCCACATAATATTTTAAGAAATTTGCCATATATCACTGGTGTCTCCCCAATGTCTCGGACAGTTTATAGCCCTGGTACACTGTTATCCCTGAAATTGTTTTAATTCAAATTATTTAGGTACAATAAACATAAACTCCAACAGATTTGTTCAATGACTAAATGTTTTTCGTTTGTTGTATGATTTGCATGATTTTTTTCATTCTATTTAATTGTTTAGATTAAATGTACTTAAAGAAGCCTATTTTAGTCGGTTGTCAATACAACGCAATACAAGGAAGATGCTGATTGGCTCTTTGAACTGAAGTCAGGCATGGATGCAGCTGCACGCAGTTTTATCAACGTTTGCTGCAGTATAGGCCTTGTAACTTTACATTTTGGTCTCAAACAGCTAATACATTATTAATCCCTAATAAATTAGATGTATAACAGTTAGCCAGTAAAACAAAATGTAAGTTTAGGCTGTGTTTACACTAAAAAAATTATTTTACGATACTGTTGACTTTATTTAAACAATTTATTTTGTTTAAGGTTTTCATTTTGAAATAACTAAATAAATCAACAGAAGATAAAAGAAGACATTAAATCTCTGAAGATCTCAGCAGAGGAGGATTAAACAACTCCACCAACAGCATTACCAGCTTCACACATCACTAACCAGACTGGCTTTATTTCTGTCTGACCATGATGGAGATAAGTGTTTGTTTTAGTTGACCCTTGGCTCTTTAACATTAGTTTTTTTTCTTCTTTGGCTGCTTTAACTGTGTGTTTAAAAAAACACTTTAGTTATGCCAAGACAAGCCAAAGAGAAAATGTGATCAGGTGACTTTGACTTATTGATGATGATGACATCATCATGTAGAGGCTGAATCACTAATCTCATTCACACTAAAATGTTCTGCTTATAGAGGTAATGTGTTATCAATTTTGTGTTTACGTGATGTTATTAATGTTATTCTATAGCACGAGATCCAGCACTGTTATGGTAATTGAATAATATTCAAGATTTTAAAACCATGTAGTGCTCAAAAGGTTTAAATCTACGGCATTACTTAAAAACATGCAGACATCAATTTGTTTTTTCAACAAGACAAAATTAACTTTTTTAGGGCAACGAGTTTCCATAAATTTTTTAAGTTCAATCAACCTGTATAAGCTTACAGTGTACTTTGGGTCTAAGAGTGGGAAAAGGCACCAACGGCATCGTTTCCTGAAAAGCTTTACACTTTTCAAAAGCTTTCAGTTCTGCAAACTCATTATTTTAATGGAATCAATTTAAAATGGTGTCTCTGAGAGAGGAAACTATATTATCATATAAAACATTTCAATGCTTTGATTAGTTACTTGTATATGTGTTTGCCTCCAGGAAAATAAATGTACATTTGTGGAGCCCTAAATAAATATAATAAAATAAACCCAAGTCTGAACCAAGTCTTTTGATTTATCATGCTAATACATTCTTCACTTATATGGTTATTTTACTAGCTAAATCATAACATACATTATAGACTGTTGAAATGACTGTAATTTTACTATTTCAGTTTCCTTCGTAATTGTATTCAGATTTTGTCCAAAGGGTTATGCTCAATTATATTTACAGTATGTGCACTAGCATTTGTGTATGCGTGTATGCACATTTGTGTACCACATGTTGAGTCAGCATTGATGTAAGAGAAGGTTGTAAATCATGTGCATTGTATACAATCTGTGTGTATTCTTCTAAAGTATCCGCATATTTAGGAAGCAAATATGGCCTTATCAATCCTTCTTCAAAAGAGTCCATAAACCAAACAAACCGCAAACTAGGGATAAAGATTGATTGTTGGTCCATGAGAAATTCAAGCATTAATCCAAGTCCTAAACAACAAAAGTATGATTGATAAACCCAAGATACACACACACAAATTTGTTCATGTACTTGTAGCTATACCTTATCAAACAGAAACGTATTCCCTGTGTTGGACAGAAATGGAGGTAAGGGTTTGTTGTTTCTACTGTGTCAACCTTTGCAAGTTAACGTTTAACTGGAGGAGGCCAAAAGCTTTCTGATTTATGTTTATCGGAAAACTGCTTTGACTTCAACAGAACTCACACATTTTTATTTTTAGACCTCAAGTTGTGAAGGTCATGACAAACGTTCATGAAGTTGTAGGGATCAGCCCTATTATAAAATCATCTGTGTTTTCTTTGGCTCACTCTGAATTTAGACCCAATTGAAAAACATTGACAGTCATTAAAAATTCAGAGGTCACCCCATCTTGAGTCTCAGCTTAAATAGAGGGCACAGGGAGACAGAATGATCTCAGGAAAATAGGAAATATTCTCACTGCCACATGGCAACGGACAGCGGTGTAGTTAGAGCTAATAGATAGTTTTGTGTTTTGAAGAGTAGGACACTGGAGAGCAACAGTATGAATTCAGAGCTAATGATATTAGCAGCCATAGCATAGCCCAATGACTCCACACACACACACACACACACACACACACACACACACACACACACACACACACACACACACACACACGGTCTTGGGCAACCTTGTTGTTTTGATCTGTTTTGATTTTCAAAATCAAAGAAGCTGTCATTGGTAAATGGAGGGTTATTTTGTCATAGTGACCACAGTGTGTCAAATCGAGTGCACACTTCTCCATAATTTAAAAGGGCAAGCTGCCACTTGAATTTCGAATTAATGGAAAAATATAAATAGTGTTGCATCATCTCGTCGAGAAAAAAAATATATTTTTCCTTTCCTTTGCTCAGACTTAAGAATGTATTAGTATGGTAGTTTGCTATTCCAAATTCAGCCTTTAGTTTTACTCATGCTGGGGATGCTTACCCCGCCCCACAGCTTCTTCTGATTGGTCCACTGTTTTGAAACAGACATGTATTAGTTGCATTGCATGTCAAAAGCTGAAGTACTTTTCACTTGACGCTCCTTCTAAAAACGGTGTCCCTTATTCGTGTCACGCCTGTCAGCCGAAGTGCCAATACCATTCCATCATGAACTACATTTCCCATAAACCTTTGCCTGGACTCATTATTGTGTGATTACATCAACCCGTGTGTCTTTAGCTTGTCTGTGTATATAAGCCCTGCGTTTTCTCTCACTCTTTGCGAAGTCTTGCTAGTGTCACTGCATTTCTGAGCACTCTCTTTTGTTTCCCTTGTCATGGTTTATGGTCTTGATCTTCTTCCCGTTTGCCTGTGTCTTGGACTCTGTCATTGTTTGTATTGGTTTTGACCCTCCGCCTGTTACATGGATTATGATTTTGGATATGGGTCCCAGTAAAACTGCATTTGGATCTTCAAGTCTCAGAGCAGTTTGTGACAGTTCGCAAGTGGTGGTGTGGCTGTCTTTTGAGATGTGGCAGATAATTCTTCGTTTTTTAAAGTTAATTTTCACTTTTCAGTAACTATCAAGCTCCAAAATCACAAATTATTTAATATCTTCTGAATTCATTTGATTGTTTTATGTGAAAAAACAAAACTGTAAAATTGTCAAACCCCATTCGAAGAATAAAAAAAGAACAAAAATCTCACTGATCCTCGAAGAACTGTTCTGCTATTTCCCATTTTGTGGAATGACAATCTGCTACAGTCAAATCCAAGCTAGCCAACTATTCAAATTACTGTCTGCCTTATACATTTTCATAGTGTGCGGTATATTAATATTCTAGAAGAGATGTTTATGGCTGAAAAGAAATCCTTACTTTTTCTTCTGCTAATATTACGCTACGTAATATCATTGCGTCTGCTGCATCCATGGTATGGCAGCAAAGTTCCTTGATTATTACGCAGGTATGAGAGTATAGTTTAGTTCCTAGCCATATCGGCTTAGAAAATTGCAACTTTTCATTTTCCGTCGGTCTTAGTACTAGTATTTAAACTACGTTTAAAATAGGAAACTCTTTGGTCATTTTTTTGAGCGAGATGCTAACAGTCTAATCAGATTCAATGATCTATACTAAGCTATGCTAAAAGTTCTACCGCCAGATCCGGAGATCGGCTGAATGGATTCTTAAACGGTAAAGCTCAACTGTTTAACTCTAAGGGAGTTGGAAAATGAGCCTATTTTTTTTTTTTTTTTAAATGGCATGTTCCTTTAAGAATGGCACTTCATATTTTGTGAATGTTTGCAAATTTCCTCTCTGAATGAATGATCTTTCTACAATGCTGTACGGCTAATATGGCTAAAGTTACCATAGTCTCTGAGTGTATTCACAGAGACTAGAGCTATGGTAGTTTTATCCCGAAAACGCTCACCGTCTGCGTAATTCATAAACGCACATTTAATATGCCCTGTATAGTCGGGTGACAGACTTTTACGTTCCCACACGAGCACCTATACAACAGTAGATTAACATGACGGTACATGCTAGTCGATGAGTTGAATCAACTTAATATCCACTGACTAACCATTCAGAAACATCCAGGTGCAGTCTAAAAATTGCAACCTCTTCCTGAGTCTCTCATCCGTGTGGAACTCCGGTTCAAACCATAGACCGTAAAAAAATATGGACGACGCAACTTCATTGACTTCCGCTGACCAGAGTTGAAGCTTTCGTAGGCCGCACACGGCACTGACATCTCGGGACCGGAGTTGCGCAGTAGAGAGCAGGAAGTAGAGGCGCGATTATCAAAAGCCCGCCCACACTCTCATAGATGCAGAACAATTAATTATGTTGGTGTGAAATAAACAGTTATAGAAAAGGAGAAATTAAAGCTAAAGCTCCAATTTCCTCCCAAAAATTCAGAAAAAGTCCGTTAGTGCCTCAGTGACAACTACACTCAGAGAAGCCGTCAATATCAGCTGTCACTCATGACGTCACACCACCCGTTTTTATAGTATCAAATAACTAACTAAAACTAAACTTATTTAAAAAACGAACACTTTAAATGAAATCATCGTGATAAAAACTACCTAAAATGACAGAAACCATCTTTTGGAAACAATTATTTGAAGTGTAATTTAATTGTTTAGTGTGTCTCGCGTCCTTTCTAATACATGGAGAGGTGGGGTTTAGGAGCTATACTGGGATCAGCCACTGGGGGGCGATCGAGGCGCAGAGGCTTCAGTTTCTGAGAGAAGCACTACAGGCTTGGTTCAAACATGTAAAGCTGCACTCCACAACAGGTTCTTTCTGACATTTAGGCTGAGTAAGATTCGTTTTGCTGTTGATGTATCCGAAGTTCGTGTAAAAGGGGGACGGGGAGCAGCAGCTCATTTGCATTTAAAGGGACACACAAAACGGCGCGTTTTGCTCACACCCAAACAGGGGCAAAATTGACAAGCTATAATTAATGATCTGAGGGGTATTATGAGCTGAAACTTCACATTTATGTTACATCTTGTGAAAAGGGGCATAATATGTCCCCTTTAAAAATGAAGGTGCAAGGAAGAACCAAAAAGGGGTTTTCACCGCGATGCCATAGAAAACCATTTTTGGTTCCCTGAAGAACTGTTTTGTGAAAGGTTATTTAAAAAAACATTTTTTTTTCTTTCCAAGAACCTTTCTGCGCTACAAATAACATTTTGTGCACTGGAAAGGTTATTTGGATATTAAAGGTTCTTCATGGAACCACCCACCCCGCCAAAACACCTTTATTTTTAAAAGTGCATCTTGTCAAAACAATCTGGTACTGACGGTCATTCACCTAAATCAATATAGCTCACAAACAGACGTGGTCTACATAATGTCAATTTAAAATACTACATAATGAATTGAAAATATACTTAATAGTAGGCCAGCTGTACTATGTATATCATAATAATTGTAATTCTTGAAAATAACTAATAGTTTGACATGATCATTTATTGTTATTTATAAGAAAATATTAATATAATATTTGTGCAACTATTAAAAGTTTTTTTGGGGGAGGATATAATGATTAAGTTGTGTACATTCACATACATACATTTAGATGACTACACAAAAAAAATTAAGTAAATGTTTAAAAAACAACAGGAATACAAAGAGAAATAACAATAATGAATTTGGCATAAGTGTTGGCATAACTACATTTTCAAAAGATTTTTACATTTTATTTATCATGGTCAGTCTTATTTGTCATTAAACCTTTTGACAGATGATGTTGATGCATTGATGTGAATATAGCTGAAATGTTGTGGTATTTGTGCATTTCACCCCTTTATTTACTTATTGAGACAGCGTTGGGATTTATAAAGGTCTATATGAGGTCACAATCATCCTGTTTAATGATCAACAGCCTGACAGGGGGAGGCATATAAAATTCAAAACTGTGGGTGTCTTACTCTAGTGAGGACCAGAGCAGTCTTAGCTTAAAAGAAGCAACCATGATGCTGCTTTTACTGTCGCTCCTTCTGGTGTCATCTCAGTCTCATTCCTTCCCTGCAGAGCCCATGCCTGAACATCAGACAGAAACTCGGTCACGCTTTGCAGCTCTGGACGAAGTTCGACTTTTGGCAAACGGCCTCCTACAGCTGGGCCATAGCCTGAGGGACTTTGTGCAGAATACCAAGAATCAGATCAATGACATATTCCAAAAGCTCAATATCTTTGACAAATCTTTCTACCAACTTTCTGTGCTGGCCAGTGAAATCAAGGAGGAGGAGGAAGAACTGAAGAAAACCACAGTGATCTTAAAGGCAAATAATGAGGAAATAAAGAGTTTGTCACTGGAGATCAACTCCAAAGTGGAAGATATCATGAAAGAGAGGAACCATCTGAGGAGTCAGGTGGGCGGCTTGGAGGAGAAGTTAAGTGGTCTGTCCCTGAGTTTTTTCTCAGCTGAGCAGGTGGCAGAAATCTCTGCACTCAAGGTATGATCAGATCAGTAAAGTTTTTCATGTCTGTTTCAAATGCAAAACAAACGATGATTTATAGGTGCCACACCTAACATCTAAATCATCTTGCTTGTTTTCATTTGGTGCGTGTAAAGAGTTTTCTGACATTTATTTAGGTTCCAGGGTTCACGATGCAAGACCCGTCTCTTTTTTTAATGCATGATTGTGAATTTGAATTTAATCGGCCACGTGTTTTCCATGTGTTGAAGTGGAATTTGAAAAGACAGGAAAAAGGAATTTACTCAATTGCAATAAAAAAATTAAATGATAACAGATTTCATTACTCTAAGTTTTGGACAAAATATGACTATTTATATTCTGATATGTAATTTGTTTCCCACATCTGATTATAAATATTGGTTGCACTTTATTTTAAGGTGTCCTTGTTATAGTGTGATTATACATTTATGTACCGAGTAATATTAATTAACTACATGTACTTACTATAGATTTAGGGTTATGGGGGTTGGTTTAGGGTTAGTTGCCTATGCATAATATAATTACTACAGTAAATATGTAACGTGTAACAAAGACACTGTAAAATCAAGTGTTACCTAAATATTTCTCTAAACTAAGTTAAACAGAGTCAAATTAACATTTTAGCATTTTATAGAGGGTGCTAACAATTTAGACCCTACAAGTTTGGGAACCAGCTAAAACGAAGGTACTGGTAATTTTCTGGCAATACATTTTCCATTAAGTTAAAAAAACACGACACAAAATATATAATGATACAACCTTCAACATATAGTACATTTTTAGAGCGTGCATTTCACTCCAGGTATACATTTTATCACTTTATCACATGCATTAATTCATTCTTAATCTTATTTGAAATATATTGTTTGCTACCTCAGTACCAAACATACCATTTATGTTTGACCCAAGACCGCAGAGAAGTGTCCATACCATGGCCAGGAGGTTGAAAAGATGCTGAGGTGTTGTTGTTGTTGTTGTTGTCTATTAGGAGATAATCCAGACCCAGGAAAAGAGCATCACTGATCTGCTGAAGGCTGTGAATGAGCAAAGTGATCAGCTCAACA
Organism: Gobio gobio; assembly: GCF_949357685.1. Taxonomy (NCBI): domain Eukaryota; kingdom Metazoa; phylum Chordata; class Actinopteri; order Cypriniformes; family Gobionidae; genus Gobio; species Gobio gobio. The sequence goes on along the minus strand of NC_137102.1, from coordinate 21,748,938 downwards.
ACCAAAGGACCAAGATCAAGGGCCTGGAAAATAAAGTACAGTATTAAGATACCATTTAAGAAAGATAACTACAACTGTGGATATGTGCTGTCAGCATGTAACCCATCCTGCACAGTTTGCAATTAAAAAGTGAATGATAGCCTATTTTAAATCATGCGGCTTGTTGAAGTGAAGTATGCTATTACTTTGTTGAGTGATGGGACTTTTCATCCAGCAGACAATAAAATGAGCAAAAATACCCCATAGACCTATAATGAAAGCAGGATTCGGCCCAGATATGGGATTTGGAAACCCCTTTAAGACCTTTTAACACCAAAAAGGGATAACTATAGCGTCCACACCAACACACAATAATGTTCTGTTTATTATAAGCACGCTGCAGTTCTGTCATCTTAAATTTGCCATGAATTGTGAGTTGTGATAGTCATTTCTTAATATGATGTATGTCTAAGTGAAATGTCTTCTTGAACAAGATGATAAATAGGGTGGGACTTGATTTTGTTGATTGGGAATTGATTGGATTGGATGCCAGTAAACGCATCATCAGTGAAGACATGATGTCGCTGTTAATAAGTTATTTTGATTAAAGATTATGAGGGCACATGAATAAAAAAACGATATGTGCACGAATAAATCATTTATGATAAAAAAAACAATGTTCCATAAAAAAATAACAATTGTCCATTTTGATTTCATGCATGGTGACTTGGTGAAAGCAGGGTGGATTCTGATTGGCTGTCAATGTTTTTATTTTTCATCAGATTCTGAAAGTGATTCCAACAATATTGTTCCTCTGCGTAGTTGACTGCTATTCTCATAGAATTAGAATAATTATCAAAACTACACTGTAAACCCGAATGTTCATATGAATTAAATAGATTAAGTAGTGTATACTCAAAGTTTTAGAAAAAGTTCTACTAACTTAATTATTTCAAGTTGGTGTAACATGGTCTTCCTTTTGAGTAATTTCAACTAATAATTTTTGATTAAATGGAACTTTTTTGTGAATAAGTAAGCATAAGTTAAAAACATAAATTAAGTACAACTTAATAGAATTAAGTAATTACATGCTAAGAATGATGAAGTCCTGTTATTTCTGTTGTTTCAAATAGAGATGATTTAAAAATAAACTTAATTTATATAGCACATGCTAAAATACAATAAAATCTCAGAGTGCTTAACCAAATAAGTAAAATCCATCATAACAAATAAATTACAACCATAGCCTATTAAAACAATTTAATTGGGGCAAACTGAAATGCGTTAGTGGAAGACAAAATGTATTTATTTTATTGTATTTTTATTGTCATCAGTTTAATATAGCCTATAAACTAAACGATTTTTAAAACGTGTACATAAGTTTTGTTCTCCGGTTTAACACATCACACAATAAGCACTTCTAACTCCTGCGAGACTTACTCACACACATACATCAAGAATCAGCCTATGAATCTCAACAATGGTGACATGATTCATGCCGCAATGCATTCTGGGTGCATCATGCAAAACTCATCCATGGCTCCCATAATACATTGCGGCATGAAGCGTGTCACCATGGTTGAGATTCATAGGCTGATTCTTGATGTCTGTATGTGAGTAAATCTCACAGGAGATCAAAGTACTTAACATACAATCTATTATATAACTTATTCAGCTTTTCTGATTGAAACCGTGCTGGTTCTCAGTTGCCTCAAAATTTTAAGTTTGGAGGTAAATGATTTTGAGTTGTAACAAGTCTATGTTTTTGAGTTATGGGTAATCAGAAGATTGATTGAAAAAACTAATAAATGTTATGTTCATGAAACATAAAAATTCTGAGTTTTCATGCTTGAAATGATTAAGTTCTCTTGAATTATTGCAATGAGAAAGATGAATAAATATTCTGAGTAGCAGAAACTGAAAATGTTTGAGTTTGCTTAATCAGTAAATTTAAGTTAATTATAATTTAAAATTATATTTAAAATAAACTCCAAAAATATAAGTGATGATGTACTCAAATGTTTGAGTTTATGAACTTAAAAAAATTGTGGCAACTGATTGCCTCACTTTTTTTAAGTTCTGCTTACTTATTCGGGTTTACAGTGTACTGTTACAGTTACTGTAGTTATCGTCATTGGTGTGAATGGCCTTTAGGAAGTTTGAGTAATTCTGTGTAATTCTATCTAGCTCAGCGTCCAGGAAACTGCTGAAAACTTGCAGAGGAACCGCCAAACCAACAGCCTCTCAGGATACCTTCCATACTTCACATTCGATGGGAGCTTCTCAAGCGGTAGGGGATGCAGGAATGAATGGCGTTGAAAAATTTTACTGTATCTGTTCAGTTGTATACCAGCATGTCATGTTGTGTTGTACTGTAGATCTTCCAAAAGACTGCGGCGAGGTCTTCAGCCGAGGACAGAAAATCAGCGGCCTGTATGCTATTAAACCATACATGTCAGAAACCTTTCTTGTGAATTGTGAATTCACCGAGGGTAAGAATAAAGCATATTTTCTTTCTCACATCTCTGAATTCATAAAACAGCAAGAGGTGTTTCCCTTCAACAAAAAAGATTCATTAAACTTTGAGATGACAATCGCACTGGTCTGTCATCTACAGAGGGAGTGTTCACTGTCCTCCAGCGCAGACATGATGGCTCTGTGGACTTTGACCAGTCCTGGGAGAAGTATGAGGATGGATTTGGAGACTTCAGCAGTGAGTTAAATCAAGGATGTTGTGCTCATAAACTCGAGTAAATGTGTTCAGTCTGTGATTATAGTGTGGAACACAATGGAATGCTCTGTGTTTGGTGTTGAGAAAGTCTTAATGTCCTACTTTTAGTAGCACTTTTTACTACATAATTTCACAGTATGTCCAATTTGACCAGCATTCCACTTTTATAATGTTGCGTTTCCTTGTCCTAATCTGTTCTCATGAAATCCAGGCATAATATCTTTCAGAATACCTACTGAAGAAATATACACTCCCCCAAAAAAATCTGTAGAAATAGGGCACACTTTTTGGACTGTATTAATTTAACAGAATTTTCCATATTTATTTTTTAACAATCGTTTTTTTAATTTTGCACTTCAATGCGTTGTGTTTTAGGGTTTATGTAAATTTCTGGATAATGATAATGAGCTGCCAGTACCTTTTCTGTTATTTTACGATTTTTTTTTTACAGTGTGTTTACAGCCTTGTGCCACAGACAGTACACTGTAAAAATGATATGATCAATAAGTTATGGCAACATATATTTTTACATTGCTTTAACGCATTAAAATCATTTAAGCAATCGTCAACTTTTTTGTTATTCAAGACTCAACTTTTTTTAAATTTTATTCAGTGTAATGTAATTTAAGTTGAACTTTTTTACAGTGTGTTTGGTAAATATTTGAAGTTGTAAATAAAATATTGGAGCATGAATACTATTTCAGTCTTTCTACTTCAAAATTTTACTCAAATGGTTTCAAAGTAAAACTTCATATGCAAAAACAAATGCTAAATTTCAGTTTCAGAAACTTTTTCCTGTTTGAAACATGATTAGAAATGACCCACAAAAATTATGTCAGAAATATCATAACATTGAAAAGACAGTGAGTGGCAAAGACAAATTCAGAATTTTCTCAGAATAATACATAAAACATTTCGGGGAAACAAAATTACACATCATTTTCATTTCAAGAGCAAAACAACCATTTAAAATCATATGAAATGGTTGCATGCATATTGGCTGATATACTGTAGCCTACATTTAAGAATAATAATTGTATCTAAGCTGCATAGCACTACTAAAAGGAGTGATGTTTATCAAAAATTGCCTATTGTAGCCTAATTGTATCAACTATATATGATATTGGAATGCCATAATATTCCAAATAAATATTACAATTGATATTACTATACAGAGAGCTACATGTCTCAGATGTCTGTTTTTGATAGGTGAGTTCTGGCTGGGGCTGAAGAAGATCTATGCTGTTGCCCGTCAGGGACATTCTCTCCTGCATGTCCAGATAGATGACTGGAGGAAAGAGAAGCATTTCATGGTTTATCAGTATGTCCTGGAGGATGCTGCCTCCAACTACACCATCCATCTGAAGCTGCAGTCGGCCGAGTCCAGCTCTGTTGTGGACGAACACACTGGCTTCAGGTTCTCCACTAAAGACCACAACGATGGAAACCACAATCCAAACTGTGCCCAAGACTACACAGGTACAGTACATGCCATCATTTACAGCCAACACAAATATGTGAGAACATCTTGCTAATGTTCCCATCAAGTTATGAAAACGTTATTTTTGAATGTTCTTTTTTTAAATGTTAAGGGAACATTCCATTATATAAATTTACAAACTATTGGAACATACACGTAGTAACAATTTAAGAAATGTTAGGTGAACAACAATCTAAAACGTTGTTAAGAACATTATTAAAGACCAGATGTGCGCTTTGAACAAACATTCCATTAATGTTACTGGGAGAATGTTTATTCACAACTTTGAGAGAACCCAGCCAGAAGGTTCTGAGAACTGTGCAAAACTAATATAGTACCTGCTTTGCATGTACCTGTGCCTAAAGAGCCTATTTTGAGAAAATCCAGTGTTTTTTTTTTTTTTTTTTTTTTGCATAATATGCTTTTGTGTGCATGGAAATAGCAAACTAAATGTGTATTTCTGAACACGACTGCTGCTGTTTCCTTTAGGTGGGTGGTGGTTTAGCATTTGTGGCGACATTAACCTGAATGGCAAGTGTATTCAGAGCAGACCTCGTAAAAAGGGAACCCACTGGAAACCTGGCAAAGGAACCACCAGCTTCAAGTCCTCAAAAATCTCCATTAGTCATCTCACAAAGCCACAAACCCCTTAATATCAACAGCATGTGCAGAAACACACAGTATGGGATTATCAGAGCTTCAATACACATTCATGCTGAACAACTGAATACTGGTTTTTACAACGTAGCCTAACCTTTTAATGGACATGACAATGTTTGTTGGGTATGAACATATCGATATGATGCAGTAAAAGTGGGACATTTACACGATTAGGCCGCTGGACTCCATATGATTCATTTTCTCCACCAATCTTAATTACATTGCAATTGAGTCCAACCAGGAAACCTCTCATTTAACCTTGTGAGAGCCAGTTTCTTCCATGTGTTTAAATGAGTCACATTGACTTCAAGATGTCATCAGCACAGCTGTACAGCATTTGTCATTTGCTATATTTGAACTACTTCCAATAAATGTTAAAATAAATAAATAAAAAATAAATAATAAATAAATATTTCTATTCATTATTCATTATTTTATCATTTTAATTATATTTCAATTAAAGCATTTAAATTAATTTGATGGCTTTTAATTTGCTGTTTTTAAACATCTTATGTAAATAAAATAGAGAGAGAGAGAGAGAGAGAGAGAGAGAGAGAGAGAGAGAGAGAGAGAGAGAGAGAGAGAGAGAGAGAGAGAGAGAGAAGATTGTGTATAGCTGATCCAACGTTGCCCCCTTGTGAGCATTGCCAATAATTGCATTATGGAACCCGCAGACTATATATTAGGATAGATTATTTTTTGATCCTGGAACAACATTCTAATCAACCAATCAGATTTGAGGGACAAGTTTAAAGTTTGTTATTTAGGCTTATAACCAGGGTTAGGTGCTTCTACATCAATGTTATGCATCTATCATTACCCTCTGATTTTAGGGATAACTTATAGATATAGGGTTAGGTTAGGGGTAGTCTCGCGTAGCCTTCAGACTGACGGCAGAAGGTCTGGACTCCATCGTAGCTTTCATTGGTCAAGGACCACCCAAGAGGACGTTTGACTGATATGTAATGCAACCAGTCACAGTTCATTTTTTTCCGCGTCATGTTTAGGGGCGTGAAAATGTAAAGTCGATGTCCCTGCAATAACAGCCGGTGTGCATCTACAATTATTCCTTCATGAACGTTTTTCAAGTCTACTGCAACAATGGAGCCGCGAACTTCACATACTTTTGGAAAATCCAGTGTTTGTTGATCATGGTAAGCGTTGACAGCATTCTTCTTCCACAATGGAGTTTAGAGTCTAGGCAGACCGTTAAAGAACGCAACACGCTCGTCTTGCGGACATCCTGTAGAATTCAACCAATCAGATGACGACTTCGAAACTACTGAAGTGTTTCCAGATAAGTGTGCCATATGCATCAGATGGTCCATCGGTCTGAGGCTGAGACTAGGTTAGGGGTAGGGATATGGTTAGGACTAAATTTTCAGACAGGAATGTTGTTCCAGGATCAACCAAATATGTTGCTCCAGGTCATGAACCATGTGTTACTTGGCAAAATCACGGTGACTTCCCAGTATGCAGAGGTTCCCTTATGAAAAATAAGTTTATTTAAGTGTACTATTTGTATTTGATTTTTAAAGAAGACAGATATGTTCCTAATCTGTGTATCTGATTTTTTGTGTAGGCTAGTCCACTGGTGGCGTACATAGGGATTTACTTCAAATCTACTTAACTCTTTTCCCCTCCACTAACTGAATGTTCCTGCAATCCATGTTTTTATTGTTATACGATAGGGGGCGCTATTAGCATCTTCTGAAAGAACAGAATCTCCTGATCAAAACACAGGTGAAGAAAAAGCACAAACAAGCAATAGAAGATACATAAATGTAAAACAATGTGATCATCTTCAATTAAACAGCATAAATCAAAACTGCCTAATGTTACAGAATGAAATGTTGAACCCATGAAGAGGAAACGACTGTGAAGCTTCGGGGGTGTTGATGAACTCTATTATATAGTTTTAATCCATCTATTTTTGATTTAGTCTTTGACACAAAATGTGACTGTTGCTTTTTTATAATATAAAAAGTGCTGATAAAAAAGGATGTATAAAGCAATATAAATAGGAACATAGCAATATACTTAAAGTACAAAGATAAAATATAAATAGTAAACTACAAGTATGATGTTATGTTCACTTAAAAATATATAGTATAAAACTACTAACCTAGTAGTTTACTGAGTATACTTTGTGTACTTTCATAAACTAAAACAAGTATTTGAAGTATTAGTAAACTAACAGTATACCTATAAGTTCATGTGTAGTGTGGTTGCAGTACAAATGAAAAACTTAGTTGTAAACTTGTTGTGCACTCAAAATTTACTACTGTTACACTTATAGTATACTTAAAAAATATACTTTTAAACTAAAAAGTTTGCCAATTTAGTCTCAAGTAGTATTGAAACAGTACACTTACAAGTATACCTCTAGTACATTGATATTAGTATACTTACTAAATAAAGTATACTTAATAAAATAAAAAAATTTGTAAGGGTTAATACCAACCAAAAGTGGTGCAAGGAAGGACAACCAGTTAACCAGCATCAGGGTCATGTACGCCCAAGGCTCACTGATGCTTGTGGGGAGCGAAGGCTAGCCCATCTGATCACATAGATCATGTCCACTGCCGAAAGCGCCTACAATGGCCACATGAGCATCAGAACTGGATCATGGAACAATGGAAGAAGGTTGTATTATTTCATCACACTGCTTATTTTACACTGTCTCTATTTGGAGACCTATTTCTTGCCATCAAACTACAAAAATATAAAGTAGGCCTATAATATACTACAAAAGATACAGTGCAGGTGTCATGATACATCTGGGAAGAGAGCCAGGTGTCTATAACGATAACCTGGATGAGATTTAGAAGCATATAGTGGTTCCTCATAAGAAAACAACAGTAAGAACTGCAACTGACCCCATTAGCAGTAGCCATCTGCACTATGACCTGAATTGCAGTCGAATTGAAGTAGCAAGTGTCCATCTCCACCTACTACCACAGTGGAGCCCTGCCTATCCCACAGGTTATGGAGGAGAAGATGCAGTGAATGAAGTTGTGCAAGTAGTTATTTTTAGACTGGAAAACATGGACCTTCTTCTTCAGGCCGCTGGTTCCAGGCCTCTGGTCAGGGTACGGAGTTTAACACAATGTTGGCTCTTGTGAGAGACTATGGCTGGGTCCGAAACCTGGAAAATGCTGCCTTCGGAGGACACATTTCAAGGTAGGAAGGCATCAAGACACATCCAAATCTAATGTGAGCTTCACTTCCTGTCTCCTGAGATACCTTCATCTGCTCGATTTGCTGTATTTGATCCTGCCACACAATCCTATGCGTTCCATTCTGTGAAAGTTGAGCTGGAAAAAAAAGATGGCCTCCGAAAGTCGTGTTTGCTGGTCAGTTTGTGTGTAAATGTACTTTTTTTATCAACATTTTCCACTTCTGATGTCATTTCTAGCGAGAAATAACTAATGTAGTAATTCAATATTTGTTTAGTTCTCACCAAAGCTCCCTATATTTTGCTGTAGATCATTAAGCTGTTACACTGCCTAAGAAGTCTGTCCGAAATGAGTTTTGTGAGGTGCCTTCATGCACAAATGCTGCCTTACAAGTTATTGTCTGATAAGGCAGCGAGGCAACGAGTCAGCTGCCTAGGTTTTCGGACGCAGCCTATCATTCAATTCCTGCAGAGTTTAGCTCCAACCCTAATTAAACACACCTGAACCAGCTAATAAAGGTGAGTGCAGGAAGGTGGCCCTCCAGGACTGGAGTTTGACACATTCGATGGGATGTGCTGGACAAACAAATCCAATCCATGGTGGCCCCACCTCGCAACTTGCAGGACTTAAAAGATCTGGATCTTAAAGGATTTTTTCTTTAAGCCGGGTGCACACTGTGCGATTCTGGCCACAATTTGGCCGACTGAGACAAATTTAGCAAATCCTAAAAGATTCCTCTGATCCTTTGCTAAAATCTGAAGTCTTTGACATGTTCACCATCAGCCGATTAATGACCACTCTGATAAAATTTTACCTCAGACGAAATTCTGGCAGTGACAGAAGATTTGTCGCACAATCCTGCAGTGTGACTTCTCCTACGATGACCATCAAATTATCTTCGTTTTTCAAGACAAACTATGACCAAAATGAGCGCTTGAGATTTCTTTGTAGCCACCATTTCAATCCCGTGTGTAATGCAGCCTACTGTCACTGAATGCGTCATTGATTGATGATGATGATATAAAACTCCAGACAAGTTTTCTTTCATGCGTCCGTTTTTAGCACATCTTGACTATGGTACAGTCTGACATTAATGACAACTTAGATCTTACAGTGTGACATGGCTTACTAGTTTTACTAGCGTGGATCATGTTTGTACAGTCTGACAAGGAACAATCGTGAAGGACTATTGTAAATCGCACAGTGTGCACCCGGCTTTAGCCGTGTTTCCACCGGTCCGCAGGAAATTTCCCCAGCAACTAGGGAAACACTACTCTGTGTGTTTCGACTACAGGTACCAGGGTCTAAATGAAGTTCCGGGTAAAAATTTCCCCCTCAGAAAGTCCCTGCTCGTGAACTTTTGGGGGTGGGACTTGGGTGCAGAACATGCTTATTGGTTGAGTTCATGCAGCATTTTGATTGGTTGACTCGATACAGCATTATATTTCAACCACCATTTTTAAAAGTCTGTTGCGGTGCGTGCTGTGAAGCCCAAAGTATACTTCACTTTTTAAGCATACATGATGGTTAGCGTACAGTGTGCGTGACGCAAATTTTGTCATAAGAACAGTACACGTGTACTATACGTGCACCACCGGATTTTTGACTCCACGCAGTATTTTATTTCAAACACCATTTTTAAAAGTCTGCTGCGGTGCATACAGTGAAACCCAAAGTATACTTCACTTTTTACGCGAAGGTCAATGTACAGTGTGCGTGACGCAAATTTTTTCATCAGAACAATATGTGCATACTATATCCTCACCGCTGGATTTTTGTAAAAAAATCTTTGCACTTTGTACACTCAGGTTGCACATGCACATTCAATTTTTTGCATTTATTATTTATCCACAAGGGGGCAACCGTGCCTGGGGGAGTCTAATCATGATACTGTCGACAAAGGTGGAAATATCTTCGCAACAGATATGTAAGAGCTAAAAAAAAGTGTGAAGGGACGGAGTAGTGATGCAGGAGAAAAAAAAAACCCAGATTGTGGAATTGCTCGGATGGCTGTCGACATTCATCAAACACAGAGAGACAGAGTCGAACGTTGAAAAACTAGTAAGTTCAGTTCACATGTTGTTTTAAGTGCATTGTAAAAAAAAGTTTAGCTCAAAGTTTCAAAGTTTTATAAAAGTTTCAGCTCAAAGTATTCTTAGTGCCTTGCAATTTTAAGCTTAGTACCATCAAATATTGAAGATAACTCGAACACTTTTATGTTAAATGTTTTTATTTCATATTTTCAATATGCTATGGCTGTTTTTTTGCTGGCAGTATCGTGCATTTCTGATCCTTTTTATTCTTGTTTCAGAAAAGTGCAGTGATCACACTGACACTATAATCACGCTGAACCTTGAGTGCATTGCCCCAGGCCCATCTACCAGTGACTCCCCTGTCCACATCCCCTTTACCACCCCCATCCCCATTGTCTTCTGAGCCTTTAGATTGGCCTTCAACTGCCTCCCCGTCACCCTCTCCGCCTGTTTCAAAGAAGCGGAAGAGGGACCAGCTCCAACCGGTACAAGAAGCGATTATGGCCTGGTTAAGCAAGTGCGATGAAGAGAAGAGTATCAACCATGGAGGCATTTGTTTTGGCAAAATGGTGGTGAAAAAGCTAGTGAAATTGTTAAACTTTTTTTTTTGTACCTTAATGTATCCTGTGTGTGGGTGTGTAGGTGCACGTATACCACAGTTATCTTTATTTCTGTACTTGTTGTCACTGACTTTTTTTTCTGCTGTGCACTTTATTTACAATGAAAGTCTACAATACCATGTGTACATAAACACTTTAGTTGCATTTTTGCACAATAAAACACATGTACAAAACAACTGGTATTAAAAAATTTGTTTTCATTAATTCATACATTACACATAAAAAGTGATGGCAATGACAAACAAGTAGTAATAGTTCAGTTAAAGCTTGCTGACTTAATTGAGTAGACCCATTCTCACAATTCCCTCTTGCCACAGTACTTGTCCTAGCTGAGTTTGGAAGAAGTTTTTGAAATTGTGCCTTGCAAGCAAAGCAGTTCATGTTGCTTTGGCAGTAGATAGATTATTCGGGTCTAGGAGATTAGTGTCTCCCTCCACTAATCTTCTCCAGTCTCCCGGACGTCTCCATTGAACTTTGTGGTGTCTGTATAATTGGCAGGAATGTATTTGGTACTCCCAGGGTTTGCAACATCCATACAGGTCAAACATTTGTGCAACAAGCTTTGACTATGTCTACAGTGTTTGTTGTACTACAACCAATAGGCCGGCAAAATATTCTCCACCGAGAAGCCAAGGTCCCAAATGTGTTATATATTTATGTATTGTGTATGTGGGTGGTCAAATGGATTGTATAGCACTATGTAAAGCGACCTTGAGCTATGGAAAGACGCTATATAAATAATAAATAAAACTTCTTCTTTGTAGTTAAAGTAGTCACTCCCGGAGTTCGGAGGCTCTCTGATTTTTACATGCTTTCCATCGATAGCACCAACACAGAGTGGAAAGTTCCAGATCCTCCAGAAGTCATTTGCGATAACCCACTGTGTTTGCGATGGGAAAGCGACAAACTTGGGCTGCAGACTCTTCCATATGCAAACATCCTGTTGCTAAAAAGTGCAAAGTCACGGCTATCCTTTCTGCTTCCCTTACAGGACTTTGACTTTGAGGACTTTGAGTTTTTTTGATGTACTACTTTGATGTAGGGAGCAATATGACGCAATAAATTGTCAAATCTGAGGGCAGACATGCCAAAGTACTGACAATGCTTCTCCTCGTCAATACTACGCATTTCTGTCACCATTTGACTGCATTTGCCATCCCTCGTTCTATGCTGGTTCAGTGGTCGCACAGACCATGTTCTGTTTCTCTTTTTGTTATTTCTTCTTCTTCCAGTACCAACAAGCAAAGCAGCATGTCCTTCTCCTCCATTGTAGGCCAGGAGAGGTATTGTAGCTTGTTGCAATGCGCATGCGTCGAATGCCTGTGTACACGTCCACAAGTATACTTTGTTAGACTGTGCAAAAATGAAGTAAACTTCAGGCTTGAGAGTTGTTTGAAAATTAAGTTTAAAAAATACGGCCGATGGACCGACAATGAGATTCAGGCTTTATTAAGCTTATATAAAGAGAACGAAACCCAACGGGAACTGGAAAATTGTGCGCAGTCCTACGTCACCGTACTAATTTTCATAATATTCACAGTACTTTAGACCGCGATGGAAATGCAGACAGCAGGTCTGGGGGGAAAAGTTCCGGGGACAAATTGTTCCAGGTTATTTATGTGGAAACACAGCTTTTCTTTCTATCCCAATTGCCCTGGTCTTGTTGCAGTAAGGCCTTACCCTGAGTCTTTTTTTATTCAGTTTATTCTGGAACCAGCTAAACCACCTGTTACAATCAACACATCAACACAGAAATTTCATCCGTAAGGATCTTAGACATGCTGCAGTCAAAAACCAAACCCCCCTGACTGTCCCCAAACCCCATCCTGTTATTAAACTATATGGCACGTTTTTTAATAAGCTGCTCGGATCTTGAATGATCCTAGGAGATTTAGAATATGTCAAAACAACAAGTGTTTACCGCCAGATCATCGTGGGCTTATTCACTCAGAATCAGCTCTATTTAGCCTCTGAGTAAATGTCTGGGCAAATAGTGCACATGAATGAGTCCTTGTTGGCTGTCTTATGCATCTGCCTCAACAGGCCTTTGGAGGCAAGCGTGTCTGACAGTGATGCCCATGCACATGTGTGAGAAGCCGTCTTCAGTTACCAAGTTTAATTTTAGCCCGTTAACAGCCTCAATCCAACTCTCGGGAATGCCATAAGGGCACAAGGCTTTTCCTCTTTTTCCTCCCGTCACTCTCTCTCTCTCCTCTAAGAGGAGATAACAGCTTCTCCTTCATTCTTCCTCAACGGTTTGGAGCAATGAACGATAGTCCCTTGCAAGTGCTGACGTTGCCTACTTCTCCGTACCCTGACCAGAGGCCTGGAACCAACGGCCTGAAGAAGAAGGTCCATGTTTTCCAGTCTAAAAAGAACTACTTGCACAACTTTGTTCAGTGCATCTTCACCTCCATTGACCTGCGGGATAGGCAGGGCTCCACTGTGGTAGTGGGTGGAGATGGACGCTACTTCAATTCGACTGCAATTCAGGTCATAGTGCAGATGGCTGCTGCTAATGGGGTCAGTTGGAATTCTTACAGTTGTTTTCTTATGAGGAACCACTATATGCTTCTAAATCTCTTCCAGGTTATCGTTATAGACACCTGGCTCTCTTCCCAGATGTATCAAGAGAACTGCACTGTATCTTTTGTAGTTTATTATAGGCCTACCTTCTTTTAGTTTGATGTTTTCTTGATGGGAACATTAGCAAAACATTCCGAGAACATATTAGTGACACAATCTTTAATAGATTTCTACTTTTGCAAATTTGATCTGACACAGGTGGAAAGAACATATTGACTTTTTGCTCAATTCACTTTTTACAGCAAACACATTAACACTATATCATTTCTCATATAATGTTGGTCCAGCTGAAATTTGTACATGATGTCCTAAAATGATGACCAGTAACATGTTTAATTCAACGGGGCTGATGAATTTCTTAGGTGGGTCGTGTTGTGATTGGTCAGAATGGCATCATGTCGACGCCGGCTGTGTCGTGCTTGATCAGGAAAATTAAAGCCATTGGTGGGATTATTCTTACAGCCAGTCACAACCCTGGAGGACCTGACGGAGACTTCGGCATCAAATTTAATACTGCCAATGGAGGTAAAATAGCTCATGTGTGGTTGTGAAGGTTTTTTCCCCCTTGTGTTATCATTGTAAATCTTCAATGCAGGTCCAGCTCCAGAGACTGTCACAAATAAAATCTTCCAAATGAGCAGAATCATAGAGGAGTATGCCATCTGTCCTGAACTCAGAGTTGATCTGGGGACTATTGGCAAGCAATCCTTCGACCTGGAGAACAAATTCAAACCTTTTACAGGTAAAAACATTTGTGCAGTGGCGGCTGGTGATAATTATTTCTGGGGGGGCAGTATCAAGATGCATGTTGACTAAATTCAAGCATTAAAGAGAAAACAGTGTCTTCACTTTTATCTTTTTACACATTCATTTCCCACATATAATTTAATGAGGAAAGGAAAAACAAAAGAATAAAAAAGCATGTTGACTACTTGAACATATATTTTGCTCTCCTTTCTTTCTGGCCAGCAAATTTCTCAATGACTCTCTGATTAAAGTCAGTCATCTCAGTAGTGTCATGACGTTTGCATTTTTCAGTTAGATATTTGAGGTCTCTTACCCCCGTTGTTGTCCTCAAAACTTCAGTACCGACACTTAGAAATAAAAGACAGGGAAAGCAATAAAGGGCATTGCTAACAACACATCCAGCCAGCCACCTACGTTTCTCATAACAAGCGCGTGAAGCTCCGAGTGCAGCTGCGTCCTGTCACTGGCCGGCTGCTGTATTTGTAAATCGCGTTGGTCCGGTTCGGGATCCTTTATCATTTTTTTTCTTCCAGCGAATGCCTTGTGAAAGAATTTGGTTTAACTGCTGCCATCTCTACGAAAGTGATCATCCTAAAAAGGTTTTGGTGGAGTCGGAGTGACTGTGTGGCCCGCGCACTTTCGCTTTAGTGGCCAAGAGTGTAAAGTTGAATGACAGGTGACAAGAACCAATCAGATTGGATAAAAATAACACGCATCCACTTCTGATTCGCCAGGGACGCAACGACCTGCATCCGGAGGAGGATCTTTAAGAACCAATTAGAGACCAGCTTCAGGTCACATGCTGCCCGTATATTTTTAGACTCAGATAGACGTCCATTTGTCCGGCGTCCCTCACGCATGAAACCGCATGAAACATATTGAAGAACATATAAAATAGTTAACCCATCAAAGACAGTTTTTATTAAATGCTGAGGCTTTTACTAACATCCAGCACATCGTATGAGCAAACTATTTTATTTTTATTTCACTTTTATTTCATTTTTGTATACATGTATATTTTTGGAATTTTGATGGGGGCGGCGCTGACCAGCTGCCACTGCATTTGTGCTCAGCTGTTGATTCAAAAGAATGTCATCTTTTTATGAAAAATAAACAGAACGTCCTGTCGATATTCTGTTGTGCAGTAGAAATTGTGGACCCAGTTGAATCCTATGCCAACTCTCTGAGGAACATCTTCGATTTTGCTCTTCTTAAGGAGTTACTATCAGGAGACAACCACATACAAATCCGTTTAGATGCCATGCATGGAGGTGAGGAACCACATTTCTTTTCACTGATATAGAAACAGACTGACCTAGCCATTGAGTTACCACCATAGCCGACACTTCATCAAGTTCATTTTACACATTTTGAAAAGAGCATTTAGAGTAGCAGCTGCATCTACTTAATGGGCCCGAAGATGCTTCCATGTGTGCCAATTGGATAGGAATGAGTTTAGACTTGCACTGCTGTTCTCTCTCTACGAGATTGAGTTTCCATACTGTACATGCAGTGATCTGAATGATTAAAGACAAACCATCTGATATAATATTAAAACCAAGCACAGCTCTCCTCTTTCAAGAAGTAACTCCATTCCACATTGATGAGTCCCTTGAAATTATAGGAATATAGGAATCTTTGGATGACTTCCATTGCAATTGCATGACTGTAAATGCGATATTTACTTGTTTTAGGACTGGTAATCAACAGATTGTCATGGTTTCTGTAGATGCAGTTTAAATTGTATTGAACCCAGAACATTAATTTAAAGAATTAGTTTATTCAAATTTAATCAATGAAAATGCTTTAACAGATAAAGGAAGGATGGTTCTCAGTATGAATCATATGTACAACTTGGTCTTGGGTCTCATTAAAACTGCTGACTCTGAACTTTTATTGTTGAACCTCCATTGGTTCTACAGTGATTGGGCCATATGTGAAGAAGATCCTGTGCGAGGAGCTGGGCTCCCCTGCAAATTCAGCCATTAACTGTGTACCTCTGGAGAACTTTGGAGGTTGCCACCCAGACCCCAACTTGACCTATGCCACAGACCTTGTTGAGACAATGAAGAGTGGACAGTATGACTTTGGAGCTGCTTTTGATGGTGACGGTGTAGGTGTTGAGACATCACAACCTTGCTATACAACCTTTTGACCCAAGCGAAAGTGCTCAAGTGACAGTCAGCATAATATTTTCTTGGCCCCGCCCTGACTCAGTCGCTCTGTCTCTCTCTTTCTAGGACCGTAATATGATCCTTGGGAAGCATGGCTTCTTTGTAAACCCCTCCGACTCAGTTGCCGTCATTGCTGCAAACATCTTCTGCATTCCTTACTTCCAGCACACAGGAGTAAGAGGCTTTGCTAGGAGTATGCCCACCAGTGCAGCTCTAGACATGTGAATATTGTTCCTAAATGTTCCTACATTATTAAAGATGTACACTTACCAGGACCATCTGCATCTCGACTCACTCTGCTCTTCTATGCAGGGTGGCCAGGGCCACCAAGATCCAACTATATGAGACTCCAACTGGATGGAAGTTTTTTGGGAGCTTGATGGACGCAGGTCATCTCTCACTGTGTGGGGAGGAAAGTTTTGGCACAGGTAATGAATCTACAGTACCAAGACATATAAAAATAATAATATAATATTTTTTTCCCCCCCAATGGCCACTTTTGGCGATGCAAACAATAAAATCTCTTAAAGAGAACCTATTATGCTCTTTTACAAAGTCTTAATTTTGTTTTTGGGGTCTACTAGAATAGGTTTTCATGCTTGAATGTTCAAAAAACACGTTATTTTTCCCATATTTGACATTGTTGTACCTCTCTTCCCAGTTTGTCACTAAAGCTCTGTTTAGTTCCTGTCTCTATGAAGCCTCTCCTTCGAAAAATTGCAATGTGCTCTGATTGGTCGGCTGGATCAGTATGTTGCGATATATGTTGCAGTATGGTCAGCTGCTTTGAATGTGTTTCGGAAATGTCACGCACCTTACCATAACACACTACAAATGCAACTCAACCAGGCCTATTCCCTTATACTTGCATATGCTTGGGTGGGAATATTGTGACGTATTCATTCCCGGAAGAAAACTCAATACTACAATTGAGTCGTTTCAGGGAGTCCAGAACGAGTTACTGATATATAGAATAACTCCCTTTGGAGTGAATTTGAGCTTTGTAACTTAGCAGATCTTTTTCATGCTCGAACAGTAACATTACACACCAAAGAAAGAAAAACCCCCACAATAGAACCCTATTAAAACACACTATCACTATCTACCATCAAAGTCCAGCAGTAGATATACAGTATGTTAAAAGTCATGAACATTTAGATCACATCACAACATTCTGAGGAAATTAATGGCATTTTAAACAGTTTTGATATATAAAAAAAGGTTATTTTAACTTTGATATAAAACATTTTAAATAAACATTGAATTTGTTTAATTAATTACTGCACTTAAAATTTTAAGTGCAGTATTTATTAATTAAATTTAAATACAGCAACATTAAAATCTATACAAAAAAGGCATTTTGACTGCCCAAATGTGACCTGACAAAATATTAATTATTTATTGCTTGGACATAAAAGTGACCAAAGTTAAAGAAACACCCACAACAGAAAATATAGCAACAAAGATATTATTAAATTTGCTAAATCTTCTTGATAGGTTCAGACTATATCCGGGAGAAGGATGGGCTTTGGGCAGTGCTAGCATGGCTGTCCATCCTAGCGGTGAGAAGGCAAAGTGTAGAGGACATTTTGACAGACCACTGGAGAACCTACGGGAGGAACTACTACACCAGGTGTACTATCAGTAAAAGACCACTTCTACATACAGTCTAGTCAGACATTTCATATTGATGACATACAGTATGTACACATGACAGATTTGATTATGAGGAGGTGGATTTAGATGCGGCTGTGGAGATGATGTTGGATCTTGAGCTGGTGGTTTCAGACAAGGCATTCATTGGGCAAGTGTTTACTGTGGGGGAAAAGAAATACCAAGTGGAGGCAGCAGACAATTTTGAGTACAGTGACCCTGTGGATGGAACCATTTCAAGAAATCAGGTATAGTAGATTCTCCTTGTTGAGTATATTATACAAGTAAAAAACACCAAAAAAGCAGGCATTTAGCTATTTAATTGTTATTAAAAACTATTTGTTTATTAGCCGTTTGTTGAGACTCATTGCAGAAAGATTCATGGAACCGAATAAAATGTTAACATACTAAATATTTCATTTTGACAAAGGAACTTAATTTAATTTCTCCAAACCAGTTAAGCGCAAACTCTTAAGCCCAGTAATCGATTTTAATGATTTCATTGGTCATGTCAATGACAGTGCTGATTGTCTTCATCAGGGGTTTTCATTCTTTTAGGGGCAGCTTACACAGCATCGTTTTCAACTAAAACTTTTTAAAGTGTTTTGGCTGTTCATTTACATGTCAACAACGTTTTGGGAGCCTGCAAACACAAACTTTTTAAAAAGGGTTTCAAAGTGCAAGTTTTTGAAAAGAGACCGTTATCGTCTCTGCAACTATATGCAAATTTGTGAAAATGGGGATGTCATGCACATGCATATTACACTGTAAAAAAATTATGTGATCAATAAATTATGACAACATGGTTTAACATTGCTTTAACTCATCATAATAAGTTATTTTTATTTATAAGGTACAAGATTCAAATATTAGTCAGTTTAGTGTAATTCAAGTTGAAATTACTTAAACATCCAAGTTGATTGTACTGAAAAAAAATTTACAGTGTAGGCTATACATGTTCAGTCTATAGGCGCGTAGGATTTCTTTACAAAGTGACATCGCCATCTGACTGGCAGCAGAATACAGCGTTTTCGCAGATCCGTGTGAACGGTGATGGTTTGGACAATGTTGACTTCTGTACAAGAAAAATGCAAAGGAAAAACGTTTCCGTTATTAGAACATCGTTGTCTTGTAAAATAGATGCCACGGACCCCCAAATATGATCATTGTCATGCAGGGACCCCAATCTTAAAATGTAAAGGCCAGCTATTTATATTCATGTTAAGACCCATCTAAGTTAGGGGTGAGCGGGGCACAACCTAACGCGGGGTTAGTTGTAACACACATGGTTTAAAACTTTTCACACATGCCAGCATGATGAAACTTAGTGTATTCTAGTTGCTATATCAACACTATAAAAAGAAAGAATTGTGCCAAAATGAAAAAATCTTTGGAAGATTTAACATTTATTTAACCATAGCAAAAGTAGACTACATTTCTTACTGGTGTTTTGAATTACACATTGCATTAGTTTTTGTTTTAAGGGTTAACGGAAAATGTCCTGTCCTGACAGAAAATTACCAGTAGCCTGCATTTTCCATTTAGATTTTTTACAGTGTAGAACTATGCTATTATATTCTATACTTTTATGAATTCGAGAAACCATAAGAAAAAGGTGAATAAAGACTTAGAGTCAATGTTTAGAAATTATTGATTATTATTACGTTTCGAACTATGCTGTTTTGCGGTGTGTTTTTTATTTAGTTTATTTAAACATTTTTTTAAAAACGGCATTATTTTATATGAAAAAGTTAAGAATTGTATTTTATAGACAAAATATTTTAGTTTGTGAAAACTGAAAAAGTTAAAAAGTTTTAGGTTGTGCCCCGCTCTCCCCTATCTAAGTTTTTTTTTTTTTTTACCCAACTTTGTTGTTTATTTAAATACATTTTATATTGCATTGTTTGTCTAAACTTTTCCACAGACCAGCACCTGGGTCTCCGGAGCCCAGTTGAAAACCCCTAACAAGCACTAACCTTAAAGTCCTCCTGAAATCAAAATTGATCATATTTACTTTGTTAGCGCAAATTGCTAGTTCCCTTTCGTTCAGTCACTACGACGTACGTTAGTGACTAACGAATGGGGGTTTCGCCTAGAAGCCAATTACCTTCGAGGTGTTTAACAGCGCCCAATGGCGTGCCAATGCCATGGGCATGCGGAATTTGCATGCGTAACTCCGCCCCACCGCGTGGGTATATAAGGAAGTACGCTGGCAACATCGCATTATGTTTCTGCTTTGGAGCCAAGAGTACCTCTTCACTCCTTCAAGCCTACAACTGAGTCTTTGTCAAGCCTTCGAGACGAGCAGCTTTCCAGAGGCGTTGGATCTACGGCGCGTTCCAGTGATCGCATACTGCCTGCCTGCTGATCTGCGCAGTGGTCCGTCTGACAGCTGGTGTGTGGTCCCTGGGCGCTTCGGCGTCTCTGCGAAGCTTTCCTCTCCTAAAAGAGCTTACACGTGGCACGTCCTTTTCAGGATGTCTCGCCCGTGTACTTCTGGGTGTGGCCGGTCGTTGACTTCTTCTGATGGGCACGATCTCTGCTTGGTATGCTTGGGCGTTCAGCATGCTCAAGCAGCGTTCGTGGATTAGTCATGTTCCCACTGCGGGAACATGACCATCGCGGTCCTGCGGTCAAGACTCAAGGATCTTCGTAATGAAGTGAGAGTCCCCTCAACCACACCCCGATCTACCGTGCCCCCCATGGCCGGTACTTCGGCTGGTGGTCAGGGTGACCTGAGGGTTACGGTGTGGAACAAAGCCCCGACGCTCATGCCTCGGGCCACACCCCCCTCTAGCGTTCCGCAACCCGTGAGCGTTCAGGCTGAAATCGCGGGGCCAGCTCCTGCTCCCGCGCGCATTTCGTTTGGCGCTCCAGAGGATGATGCGATGTCGGTCACCGCATCACAAGGTGGGCTTGAGTCCTCTGAGGATGATGACTCGGCTGTGCTGCCGCCTTCGGGCGCGCCAGCATTGCCCGAGTTGGACCCAGAGCTGACAGCCATGCTGTCTCGGGCAGCCGCGAGTCTAGGGATAGAGTGGAACCCTCCGCCCTGTCCCGAACGCTCGCGGCTCGATGATTGGTTTTTGGGAGCCCGCGCTGACTCACGTCAGTCCCCGCCCTCAATACCTTTCTTTCCCGAGCTGCATGAGGAGATTGCCCGGTCCTGGAAGTCCCCGTTGTCTTCCCGTGACCGGTCTGCAGTCTCCTCCGCCTTCTCCATCCTTGATGGGGCCACGGCCAAAGGGTACACTGGGGTCCCCCAGGTTGAACGTTCTGTTGCGATGCAACTGTGTCCCCTGTGACCTGGCGAGGCGACCCTAAGCACCCCTCCAAAGCCTGTCGATTCACATCAACCTTAGTGGCGAAATCGCACAGAGCTACGGGGCAGGCTGCCGCCTCTTTGCATGCCATGGCGATCCTCCAGGTCTACCAGGCCAGGATCCTCAGGGACATGCACGAGGGTGGAGTTGATCCGGGGCTCTAAAATGAGCTGCGTGCCGCCACCGACCTCGCTCTCCGGGCGACGAAGGTGACCGCACGCTCCCTGGGTCAAGTGATGTCCACAAATGTGGTCCAGGAGCGACATTTGTGGCTAAACCTGGCCGATATGCGGGACACCGAGCGAACACGCTTCCTCGATGCCCCCATATCCCAGGCTGGCCTCTTCGGCGGAACGGTTGAAAACTTCGCCCAACAGTTTTCAACCGCCCAGAAGCAGACTGACGCTCTAAAACATGTACTGCCCCGGCGGCCAGCTGCTGCTTCCACCCAGCCGCCGGCAGTCGCCTCAGCCTGCTCGCCGCCGAGGATGCCCTCCTAAGGCTCCCGCCCCTCCCACCCGGTCCAAGCAGCAGCCTTCACCCGGGCCGGGTCGCGGAGGAAACCGTAGGAAGGCGTCCAAGTCCCCTCAGGCCGCCCCGCGCCCCGCTAAACGCCAGGCCAAGCGGCGCTCCTGAGACGGACGGCTCAGGGATGGGAAATTGTTTCGAGGAGATGGTAGCAGGACCACTCCTTCCCCCGGTGGAGGGCCGGGGGAGAATCCTTTGTTTAGCTGCTGGCCCCCGGGTCAGCAGCACCCTAATCTGGTCAAAGAAAGAATTAACACTCCCATCCCTGAGCCCCCAGAGATCGGTGATGTCAGTGCGCGCCACCCACGGGTCCCGCCACTCGCATCCCACTCTGTCGCCAGCCTCCTGGCGGAGCAGACCCCAGTGGAACGTGCGTCCTTCCCTGGTCTCCTCTGTCAGGACGCAGCAGTTAACCGCACCCCCACACCGGGACGCCCAACAGCATCCCTTGTCCGGGTCGGTAACGCTGCATCGCTGCCCCACACCGGGTACGTCTGTAGTCCGAATGACCCCGCTGGTGCAGATCCTGGGAGCCTGGCTTCAGATTCCAGGGCTGTCCCGCTGGGTCGCGAAGACAGTCAGGCGCGGCTACGCGATTCAGTTCGCGCAGGTTCCTCCCTGTTTCCGGGGAGTCCGCTTTACTATGGTCGGGGCCAATGCCCCTGTCATGCGAGCAGAGGTTAACACCCTACTGGCGAAGGGTGCGATCGAACCTGTCCCTCCAGCCGAGATGAAGTCCGGGTTTTACAGCCCCTACTTCATTGTACCCAAAAAGGCCGGTGGGTTGAGACCAATCCTGGACCTGCGCATCTTGAACCGTTACCTTCACAAGTTTCCGTTCAAGATGTTGACAGCGAAACGCCTTTTCGAATGCGTTTGTCCCGGCGATTGGTTTGCAGCGATCGACCTGCGGGGTTCACATCCTGAACTACCTCGACGACTGGCTCATACTGAGTCACTCTCGAGAGCAGGTTTGCGAACACAGAGATCTGGTTCTCCACCACTTAGCCTGTCTGGGCCTTCGGGTCAACTGGGAGAAGAGCAAACTCTGCCCCGCGCAGAGGATCTCTTTTCTCGGTATGGAGATCGACTCGGTCGCCATGTGCGCGCAGCTTACGAGCGAGCGCGCGCAGTCTCTGCTGACTTGCCTCCGTCAAATCGAGAGCAAGAGTGCGGTTCCACTGAAACATTTTCAGAGGCTCCTGGGGCATATGGCATCTGCAGCCGCGGTAACGCCGCTCGGATTGCTACATATGAGACCGCTTCAGCACTGGCTTCGCGATCGAATCCCGAGATGGGCATGACGGTCTGGCACGCTCCGGGTCCAAATAACCCGGGCCTGCTTACAGACACTCACTCCGTGGTCGAACCTCAGTTTTCTACGGTCCGGCGTGTCCTTAGAACGAGTTTCCAGGCATGTTGTTGTATCAACGGATGCCTCCTCCACGGGCTGGGGTGCCATGTGCAATGGACAAGCAGCCGCGGGCTCCTGGACAGGACCCCAGCGCCTTCTGCATGTCAATTGCCTCGAGTTGCTGGCAGTACGGTTTGCCCTGCACCGCTTCCGAGCGTTGCTGAGGGGTCAACACGTACTTGTCCGGACAGACAACACGGCCACTGTAGCGTACATCAACCACCAGGGCGGTCTACGCTCCCGCCGTATGTCTCAACTCGCCCGCCATCTCGTTTTATGGAGTCAGAAGCACCTGAGGTCCCTTCGTGCTATCCACATCCCGGGAGACCTGAACCGTGCAGCCGACGAGCTCTCACAGATTCAGCCACTTCCTGGAGAATGGAGACTCCATCCCCAGACGGTCCAGCTGATTTGGGAACAGTTCGGCGACGCACAGGTAGATCTGTTTGCCTCCCACAACTCTTCCCACTGCAGCCTGTACTATTCCCTGACCGAGGGCACGCTCGGCACGGATGCACTGGCGCACAGCTGGCCCCAGGGCCTACGCTTATATGCGTTTCCCCCAGTGAGCCTTCTCGCACGGGTCAGGGCAAGATCAGGGAGGACAAGGAGCAGGTCATGTTGGTCGCCCCGTATTGGCACGGCCAGACCTGGTTCTTAGAACTGCTACTCCTTGCGACAGCCCCTCCCTGGCCTATCCCTCTGAGACCGGACCTCCTCTCTCAGAGACGGGGCACCCTATGGCACCCGCGTCCAGCGCTCTGGAAGCTCCACGTGTGGCTTCTGGACGGGACGCGGCAGGTTTGAGTGGCCTGCCACCTACGGTGGTCGCCACCATCACTTCCGCTAGGGCAGAGTCTACACGACACCTCTATGCGTTGAAGTGGAACCTCTTCGTCACCTGGTGCTCTTCCCGCCAAGAAGACCCCTGGAATTGCCCGATCGGGTCCGTGCTTGAGTTTCTCCAAGAGGGGCTGGAGCGAAGGCTGTCTCCCTCCACCCTGAAAGTGTATGTGGCTGCAATATCTGCTCATTACGACCTCTTGGGAGACAAAAAGGTAAGTCAGCACGACCTGATCATCACGTTCCTGAGGGGGGCGAGGAGACTGAATCCTCCTCGCTCTCCTCTCGTTCCCTCTTGGGACCTCTCAGTAGTCCTAATTGCTCTGCAGAGGCCTCCCTTTGAGCCTTTGCGGTCAGTTGATATTAAGTTCCTGTCGATGAAGACGGCTCTGCTGACCGCATTGGCCTCTCTTAAGAGGGTCGGGGACCTGCAGGCTTTTTCAGTTGACGAAGAGTGCCTTGAATTCGGGCCGGCTAACTCTCACGTGACCTTGAGACCCCGGCCTGGATATGTGCCCAAGGTTCCTACCACTCCCTTCAGAGATCAGGTAGTGAACCTGCAAGCGCTGCCTTTGGAGGAGGCAGACCCAGCCTTGGCATTGCTCTGTCCAGTACGCGCTCTCCGCGCCTATGTAGACATGACGCAGTGTTTCAGGACCTCAGACCAGCTCTTTGTCTGTTATGGTGGAGAGCGGAAGGGAAGAGCTCTCTCAAAGCAGAGGTTGTTTCACTGGATAGTGGACACCATTGTTTTGGCTTACCAGCAGCAAGGTCGACCATGTCCCCTTGGTGTGAGGGCACACTCCACCCGGAGTGTGGCCTCCTCTTGGGCTCTAGCGCATGGCGCCTCGCTAACAGACATCTGCAGAGCTGCAGGCTGGGCGACACCCAACACATTCGCCAGATTCTAAAATCTCCGAGTGGAGCCAGTGTCCGACTATGTACTCGCCCCCCCGAGGGGCCGGTAATGGACCAGGCTCTAGGTGTCTTCGCTTGCTCGCCACTCCACTCCACGGACTGGATACGTGCGATATTCTCTTCAGGTGAGCTCCCCGAGAGCCCTGAGCTCCTCCAGCACGGGTAGGCATCTTTGGCATTCCCTCACTGGGATATGCTTCCCAGTGTACCTTGGTAATCCTGTGATAAGTGGGAGTCCTACGGCCTTAAGTGGCGGGATCTCACACTTACACAGGGCACTGGACGACAGCTGAGTGGCGCGGTTATATTGGAACCCCCATTCGTTAGTCACTAACGTACGTCGTAGTGACTGAACGAAAGGGAACGTCTCGGTTACGTATGTAACCCTCGTTCCCTGAGGAGGGAACGGAGACGTACGTTCCTCAGCCACGTCAGCTGTGCTGCTGGAACGCGGAGTTCAGATCTTGGCTCCGCAGCAGATACATAATGCGATGTTGCCAGCGTACTTCCTTATATACCCACGCGGTGGGTCAGAGTTACGCATGCAAATTCCGCATGCCCATGGCATTGGCACGCCATTGGGCGCTGGTAAACACCTCGAAGGTAATTGGCTTCTAGGCGAAACCCCCATTCGTTAGTCACTAACGTACGTCTCCGTTCCCTCCTCAGGGAACGAGGGTTACATACGTAACCGAGACGTTTTGTGGTGAACAATCCATCCGTGCAAGTCAATCCGCATCAAAAAATTATTTGGCTTCGTAATCTTTAATCAAAATCTGAAAATGCTCCTCCCCTCTACATTGGTAGGCCTTTTTTGATGACGTCTGTTTGACGGCTTGGGCTTCGACACCGACATGCCATCCAACTGACAGTCTGCTGCCCGCGAGCTAATAAACAGAGATGGCGAGGAGGTGCGTTTTCTGAATGAAACGCCTACGTTTCTATATCCAATCAATTCACAGGGAGGAAAAAACAAACCACGCCCTCTGTTCTGCTCATTTAGTATTCCGTTTCTCTTGGAAATACGTCAAATCACTGAAATAAAGTTGGTTGCAACTTCCGGTTCACTGGGACTTTAACCTGAACAGTAACATTTAGTATAGCTTTGATCGGATCCATGACTTTTCTAAACTCTAAACTGAATCCAAATCGGAACTTTTGTTGACATGTGAATTCGTGATTGAGTTACCAATTAAATCGGTTGTTGGGCGGGTTACCGCTTAATTTGTTTGGGGGGAAGTTCACTCTGAAAAAGAATAGGCCTATTGTGATTCATGTCTGTAATTAACTGTATAACATTACAACATAAATATTAAGAACATGTAAACATTCCCTGTAGGGTTTGCGGACCATTTTTAAAGGAGGTTCTCGCATAATCTTTCGTCTTAGTGGGACCGATAGTTTCGGAGCCACAGTTCGACTGTATATTGACAGTTATGAGAAAGATGTAAACAAGCTCTTTCAGGACCCACAGGTAAATTATTACTTGTTTCTTATGGAACTATTAAAACCGTTCATACCTATGTATTGCTTACCATATAAAAAATAAAATGAACAATAAAAAGTTTAGATTAATAAGATGTTTTTCCCCCACAGGTGGCGCTGGCGGAGCTCGTCACCATTGCCCTGCAGCTTTCACAGATACATGAAAGAACCGGGCGAAGAGGCCCCACTGTTATTACATGATTACTTTTAATGTCATTTTCATTCTTTTTTTTTCTCCAAAAAAATTGCTTGTTTCAGCGAAAAAAATATATAATTGCAGCATGTTCTCGCCTTGATCAACCGTTCTCGCACTTCACATTTGCTTGGCTTATGAATATTAATTGCGTCCCTTGACGTTACAGGAAGGTTGCTTAGCAACGTGGCCTTAACCTAATTAACATTCATGAGCAACGAACTTGTATTCGTGAATTCGCTGCCCAACAACGACACGTTGGACTCATAAACAAGCACGGATGTCAGGTAATAATTAATGTAACATACTGGCTGAAATGACGCAGCTGTCACACGGGTATTCTATACTTCTGATAACGGATATAATTTAAGGAGTATGATTTTTTCTACAAAACAATAAAATGTGCTATTCCAGCACTGATTGAGTGCATGATTCATTAATTACGGGTTTTGATGTAAAATCCTTAAAAACTGTTGGGTAAAACTGCTTAAATTAGACTTCCCTGTATTATTGTTATACAAATTATATATTGAATGAATATATGTCTGTGTAAAATGGTATTGCATTGTTGCAACTTCTGTTTCATTTGTTTTATGCTCTAGATTCAGTAAATTATGAATAAACGTCTAATTTACCTAGTGAGAGAGTTATTTATATATATTTCTGATAAGGTTAAATAACCTAATGTGTAGTTAAAAGGTTTACACTTCAGGCCACAATATTAGGTCCCATTAGTCAACTAACAATAATCAATACATTTGTCACAGTATTTTTTAATCTTTGTTAATGTTATTGATACAATTATTGATATTACTGATATAATTACTGGTTTAAAAAATAATTTTATCAGACGAGATCAGCAAAACTTTCCCTCACATTCCAACAGGTTACAGGCCAAATGTACATAAAGTACTTTTGATGAGTCAGCATAATCCACACTCATTTTAAACTGTTCTCTTGTCTACTGCTGAAAAAATGGAAGCATATGATATGCTGTCCTGCTCTTCATCAACACAAATCATTACGAACAGCCAGGAGCTGGAGGGTAAGAATAACCCACAAACTCCACCTTACACATCATTTACAAAAATCATATTAAAATGACAATACTTTCAAACAATATTTTGTCACCTTTTAAATCACAGATGCTGTTGCAAGTGTGGGACTGAAGTCAAGGGAGAGGCAAGACCACAAATCTTTTGACTCTATGTACTTTCTAGTTTTGTAATAGATTAAAAATATAAGCTTCATAAACTACCTCCTCTTCTTTACAAGACGAGTACGTAGAATTGCCTTTGAGGAGTATCTCGAGATATGGATGAAAATCGCCACCACTAACCGAGAACTTCTGACGGGAAAAGAATGTAAGTGATTTAATATAAGACTTTACTTATAGTCATGGTGTGGAATACATCAGCAAATCTAATGTAGTGCTTCATTTGCTATTTTGAAACATGCTATTTTTCAAAAAATATGTATATGATCTCATGTGTGGAGATGGTCTGCCAATTTTTTTTTATTACAGCTTTAGATGAGTTCATCAAATATACAGAGAGATGTGCAGTCCATTATGGCTTAACAAGTGGTGAAAAAGATTACTTCGTTCAAGCACAGTGCAACATGTGAGTTGATGTAATGCACGTCCACTCACAACAAGCTCAGATATTAATTATTTTTTTAAATTACAATTTCATTTAAATGAAATATAGTTTACATTTCTGAGATAAAGGAGCTATTGTAATGTCCTGTAATCACTCTTTTCCTATATGTATGGACTATTGTGTAAGGCTCTCCTTGTGGTGCCACAAGCATAATTTTGAGATAAAAAGTAAAATGTCCCCAGACAGAAACATAGTGTCGGCCCAGATCTGGTACGGGTGTAATCCACATATTAGATGTGTCCCAGATATGGGCCGACACTGGGCCCTATCATACACCCTGCACAATGTGGTGCCAGGCACGACGCAAGGGTTTTTTGCTAGTTTCTACATGAGGCAGTTATCATTTTCATGTCCAGCGCCGCGTTGTTTAGCAAATCCCCTTTATTTTGACCATGAGTGTGCTGGTCTGAAAATGAAGTGTGTTCAGGCGCATTGTTGGCACGTTGCTATTTTGAGGCAACTGAAAATGACTGCACCATTGACCAACAAAAACCCGGTCTAAAAATACCCGCAGCATTTTTTGTGTTATTTAAAGGGTGCGTTAGTAATATGCACCTAGGGTGCACAACGCATGTACACTGCTTATCACACACATAGGGACACGCAGAAGCACACAAACATTTATAAGTATTACAAATAAAATGATTCCTCTCTGGAGAAGCGTTCAGTCTTTCCGCTCACAAAATCCGATTCAATTCAAATTGGTTGCATACGCAACATGGCTTTTAAAGGGAATGAGAGATGAGTCTGGTTTATTACACATTACGCCCAAAACACACCCATGACTCATTAAGAGACTAGGTACAACCCATTTGGACCATGCTCCTGGCGTGCCGACCGTTTTTTCCTTCGTTAAATTGGCAAAAGCCCTAAGTGCACCTGCAAATGTGCTTCAGAGTCAGACTATACGCTCAGATCGTTAAAATAGGGCAACTATGTTGCTGTCTGGCTTAGGTAATTATGACATTTTAGAAAGTCAAAATTTACAAAAAGTCTAAATTATTAGATAAACTGTCATAATTATAACAAATTTTGTACATTTCACACAGACAAACATTTAGGTCGTAATTATGACTGTCATATCGACTTTTTATGAAAATTAAAACTTAGTATCTTATAATTTCGATCTAATAGTTGTGACTTTTTATGACATAATTGTGATTTCCAAAGCATGATCTTATGTGGTGGAAATAAGCTTCCATACTCATGATATCAATCCAAGGACTGTTTTTGCTAATTTTGTAGAATAGAATTAATTAAAGAACCGTGCTTATTGTCAATGCTTGGTTTTAATCAGTGGATCTAATGGGCTTTACTTTTTAATATTGAAACAGCCGTATAACGCTGAACACCAGCACAGTGAAGTGTTTGACGTTTTCGGTCATTATGTGCAGCCCTGTTCAGAAGCTTCCAAAGAAAGACACCAAAGTGAAGCGCACCCGTGTGGAACGGATGAGAAGACTCTACATGCAGTGCAGCGCTCCAGGTGATTGGTCTTGTAGATCGGCCTCTTTGTTCTTTTGGAGATCCCACCTCACCTAAGTTTCTGCTATGTGTACCCCACTAGAACTGCTGATCCCCCAGATTCCTGGTCCTGCCCAGGGTTCAGATGGGCGGGAACACTGGGAGAAAGAAATGGACGAACTGGTGGAATGGACTCACTCTCTCACTTTGAAAGAATTGGATGACATATGACCTCTAGCACATATTTAGATAATATCACGTGATCCTATAAATACAAAGCAGAACTTTTTTTATAAACTTTGATGAAATGGTTGAGCATATTTTATTGGATTTACAGTACAATAAATCTAATGTCTTTAGGAGACATTACACTCCCAAAAATTGTAAAATGAAATGACAATATTCATCAACTCCCCCATCTATCTATCTATCTATCTATCCATCCATCAAAAATACAACAAATATGTCTATTGTGATATTAAGGCACTTCTGCATTTTACCTTTCATAAAGTAATTCATACAGTTTTACACATTATATTGGATGTGTGTTCAGCTTTTATAAATGAATGCTTTTAGTATTTTATTGTTAAATGCTAAGTGCAGGTTGTTGTGTTAACCATGTAAGAATACACAGAGTGTTTTGGAGGTAGGTGATTAACTGGCAATGATTTAAAGAGAAAGTTACATGAATAATATATCTAAGTATAATGAGGAAGGTACAGAAAAATACAATGAATGAATCTGAATTATGTAGGTGAATTTGATGTGATGAACGAAAGTTACATGTTTTCTCTAGAGAGGAGAAACGTAAACTCTTTAATCAGGCTCTTGAAGTCCACTCTGTTTTCTGGGGCTTGACTCCAGCACCTGCGCATCTGAGTGTACACCTGCAGCCACAGACACATATATTAAAAAATCTGGCCATAATACAGTATAATATAATATCTGTACATTTTGTGTGCAAATGCACCAAATAACAGCCCCTCCACAGACACAAGTCCATGGGTAGCTATTTCTCCAAGGTCAAGTATCTTACCATGTCGGGGCATGAATCTGGGCATGGCATCCTCCAGCCATTCTCAAGAGCTTCTACCAGTCTGGCCATAGTCATCTGCCCTTGAGACCGACCAATCGTCCGCTGGAAAACCTACCAGAGACACAATTTTCAGCAACATCAAACAATTTAGATATACAAAGATAGTGCACACATATTACTATGAATGGGAGAAAGCCCAACACGCAATATGGCGGAATAAGTCACGCCTTCTACATAAAAAAGCCAATAGTGGATTGGTAAAGTCATAATAATAATACATTAATTTTGTATTGCGCCTTTAAAAGTTGCTTTCTCAAAGGGCTTTACAACACAAGCAAGCACAACAATATATATATATATATAAAAACACTGTATAAAATAAACAACAAATAAAAAGCAATTAAAAGCAATCCTGAAATAAAAAGTTAAGATGCATTTTAAAACTCACTAATGAATTTGCTTCCCTGATGTCAGATGGGAGAGAATTCCACAATTTGGGGGCATAAGATAAGAAAGCACTATCACCCCTAGAGCGAAGCCAAGTTTTAGGAACTACCAAGAGCCCACTCTGAGAAGAACGCAGGTTGCGTCTAGGCGTGTACAGTGTTAAAAGCTTGGTTAATAGTCACTGAAGCTGTCTGTCAGTTCAGTGTGATACTATAAAAGAACAATGGTAACCTATATTTAATAAGAGCAGAACATTTTAATTTTCCCTATAATTTTTTGCACATAACTGTTGTAAATAAAAGTTCATTTTATCTGCATATCGATTCATAAACCTTTTACTAGTTTATTCGCATGCTGAAAGTTTTGGACCTCAGGTATGTGCTACCATGTGCTACTAAATAAAGTTAACTTGTTTTGAACAATTTCTTTGTCATCTGCAGATTGATTTTAAGTAGGAGGGGAAAAAAATCGATTTAAATCGTAAATTTAAGATTTTTTTATTTAGGCTATATCGCCCAGCATTAACCTGAAGTATTCAGCGAAGTCAATATCAGGCTTGTAATGGCCAGGAGCTCACCTGTGGAGGGCTGCTCTCACGGTCACAGTAAGTCATAATTTCATGGAGGGTGACCCCAAATGACCAAACATCAGATGCCTTGTAGAACTTCCGACTAATCAGACACTCTGGAGCATACCTGCACAGACAGAGGACAATCAGTGTAAGCTAGCGGCTGTGGAATTAAACAATATCAGAATCAATTCGAAATCATGTTGTTTCTTGAGCAGTAAATCAGCATCCTAGATTGATTTCTGAAGGATCACTTGACACTGAAGACTGGAGTAATAATGCTGAAAAATTCAGCTTTGCATCACAAGAATAAATTACATTTTGGAATATGTTAAAATCGTGAACAGTTATTTTTAATGGTAATATTATTTCCCAATATTGTTTTTACTGTATTTTTGATCAAATAAATGCAGCCTTGGTGAGCATAAGCATAATGATAAAAATCTTAATAACACCAAACTTTTGAATGGAACTGGATAAATCATTGGCTAATCTGGGAACATTTCAGAAATCCATTCCACCTTCATAGGAATTTTTAACCAATTTAAAAACAAGTAGTTGCTAAAGCTGGTGGTGATTAAAATATTTAAAGCCGTATAACATCCAATCTAAGCAGAAATGATTGCTGCTTTACCAGTACACAGGACTGTCCTGTTCTTCAGTCACTTTGTAATAATCCTTATCATCTTTGATGCTCTTAGTCAGACCAAAATCCCCGATCTTCACAAGTGATTCATTCTCCACTAAGATGTTCCTCGCTGCTAGATCCCTGTGGATGTAGTTCTGAGATCCCAGGTACTCCATTCCCTGATGAACACAGAGGAAACCGTCAAACCCGCAATACCTATACTGTACACCTGTGAACTAAAATTACAATGGTAACTGAAATATAAAATTAAAAGCTAATTCAAAATATTAATATATCCTATAATAATACTATTATTATATAAATAATACTACAAACATTGACTGAGAACTAAAATGAGCTCTAAAAAAAATCAATGTTCTATGAATTCTTATAAAACATTCCCAAATATTATAGAAGTTCCAGAAAGAATCCTGTATATTTTGATTAGGAAAGTGTAATAGTACACAATATTTAAACTACATCTCATCTCAATCTACGTCTAGTGATCTGTCACGATGCTTGCAGTTATTTATAGTGATTACTGCTGATAAGTGGCATAAAAAAATATTTGGACACTTACAGTAAGTAGGGCTGTGCAATTAATCGAATTTCGATTTCGATTTCGATTTTGCCTCCCAACGATCACCAAAATAGTACAATCGAGAAAAAAACGATTATTTTGCCATGTTCAGTTTTGCAAGAACACTCTTATTTTGTCTTGCGTTCTGAATGAAACGCGCAAGCTTCTCATCACTTGAAAGTATACGATCTGGCAGGTCATTAGTTAGGATGGATATTATCAATGAGATATTTTGTAAGGTGTATAATATGGAAAGTATGGGTATTTCTACAAATTTCATTTGGGTTCCTGCTCATGTTGGTGTGGAAGGAAATGAGAAGGTGGATACTCTGGCTAAACAATCTCTAAGAATAAAGCAAGTAGATTATCAGGTCCCATTAAGTAAAACGGAAGCTAAAGTACTTATAAGAACATATGCACAATCAGTATGGCAGGTATATTGGGATGATAATAAAACCGGTAGACATTTATACAATATACAAAAACAAGTTGGTGCTGGGAGGAAGGAGAGCAGGAATCGAAGAGAAGGAAGTATCATAACTCGAATGAGAATAGGTCATACTGGACTTAACAGTACACTATATAAAATTGGAAAACATTCAACTGGGGAATGTATACATTGTAGCCAACAAGAAACAGTTGAGCATGTATTAATCCATTGCAGGAAATATAACACTGAGAGATGTCACCTTATTCAATCATTGAAGAAAGTAAAACATTTTGTCTTTCCCTTTTCAGGTCTGTTAATGGAATCAGCTAAGGTGTATGATGAAATTATTAAATTTATGAAAGAAAGTAAATTATATAAAAGAATATAGTGTTTTGTTTGTTTTTTAATTATTTTTTTTTCTGTTTTATTTCCAGTTTGTTTATTTGTTTTGCTTATTTTTTATGTTTATTTATATTTGTATAAAAGCAAATAAATAGATCCATATTCCATTCCAGCTGGTGGCGGTAATGCACCAATAAGCTAGGTTGCCAACCGCCAATAAACACCAAAGAAGAAGAAGAAGAAGAATGAAACGCGCACATCCGCCCCTCCTCCTGAAGCCACAAACTCTCTCAGTTCGTGAGTCTCGTGTGCATATCATTCGCTGGAATGTAAAAACTCGGCGCGAGTAAAGATGGCAGAAGGAAGGCAGTTACAGCAGCGTTTGGTGAGCAAAAAAGGCAAAACCAACTCCGTTGTCTGGGAACAGTTTGGCTTCGAGGAATCAGACGACCAGCAGAAACATGCTGCAAGATTTGCCACATGGTAGTGGTTGCAACGCAAGGGAACATCACGAATTTGTTTAACCGCTTGAAAATTAAACACAGAGTGATCTATGACAATCTAATATAGAAACAAAAACTGACGAGAGCAGGGATGCCGTGTAAACGTCCTTTTTTCCCTTCATATTTTTCAAATAATTCTCTCTTTGTAAACTTTGTTCAATGCATGCGAGTGCTGCCATTTTGCCGTCTTCAGTGCCAGAAGACGCGAATGAGAAGACGCGCGCGCTGTGAGAAAATGTGCGTCTCACACGTCTCACAGCGCGCAAATATTGTGTTCTCTTTCAAGTCTTGCTCTTGAACGGACAAACTCACACAAAACGTATGTCAACATGTCCATCTTGATGAGTATCCTAGCAGACATAGTCTGAATATGCCTTAAGTGAACTTTATACAGTCGAGAAAGACGACGCATATCCGAGCTTTAGGTATTAAAGGGGCAGTATCATTAGGTCTTAAAGGGGCAGTATTATTTAGTAGTTAAATGGTCCTGGGATTAAAATTAGTTTTAATGGGTTTCAATGGGGACATTTTTGTCCTTAAGGTCCTGAGAGGAACTATCTTGTGTACCTAGTGTAAAATAGAGTATTAAAGGAAATGGGGGTTAAATAGTAAAATTCCAATAAAAATACACACTTGTGCCAAAATGTTTGCAGTTGGCATCAACAAATCAATCAAAATCATAAAAAAAACAAAAATGTCCATAACGACGCACAAGGGTTAATTTAAAAAATCTAGGGGTGGACCAAAATTTCGGCCGCCAAAAATGTTCGGCCAGAAATGGCATTATCGGTTTCGGGCTGAAATAAAAAAAACAGCCGAAAACGTAAA
Organism: Gobio gobio; assembly: GCF_949357685.1. Classification (NCBI taxonomy): domain Eukaryota; kingdom Metazoa; phylum Chordata; class Actinopteri; order Cypriniformes; family Gobionidae; genus Gobio; species Gobio gobio. The sequence goes on along the minus strand of NC_137102.1, from coordinate 21,713,905 downwards.
CCGAAAATGAATGTCACCCGCCCCTCCCATCCGTGCACAAACGCTTAGGTTTCACTCACGGTTGAGCTGTTATCACGCGGCGCGTCTGCCTATCAAAGATTAAGCATGTCAGCGGTATGAGAACAAATAGAGACGTATGCAGCTGAACTACCCATTGCCAGAAGCGACAATCCCCTTGACTACTGGCGCACGAACGAAGGCCGCTTTCCATTGCTTGCGCGGATTGCACGCAGGTATTTATCTGCCCCAAGCAGTGTTGCCAAGTCCGCGGCCTTGTCCGCGGGTTGAAGCGACCCCAATTATGTGACATTTAGACCCAGGAAAAAAACACATATTTTACCCCCCAAATGCCATTTTTCCCGGAGAACAGTGCCATTCTGTGATTTTGTGTGCAGTTATTCAGATAATTGTGGATCTTTTTTTGCACAACTGTTAAAAAACAATTTTATTTGATGGAACATAAAACTTGAAGAATAATACTAGGCCTATTTGGTATTATTATTTTCGGTCTCGGGCCAGAATTTTCATTTCGGTGCATCACTACAAAATTCAATATAAACGGTAGTTAATATAACCCGTAATGTTAAGAGATCTTTTCTATAGCTATAAGAGTCAGGAAATATTCTAAGTGGTCAGAATATAATGATAAAATATATGTTATTAAAGAGCCCCTATTATGGATTTTTGAAAAATTACCTTTCATGTAGTGCGTATCATAGCTCTAAGCGAAGTTTTAAATCTGAAAGTGCGCCATATATAAAGTTGTTGTCTCTTAAAAGTAAGAGTCGACTCGGAGTCAATTAAACGAACCGTTGTGATGTCAAGACGAAACATTAGCATATTACCCGTCCACTTATTCCTGGCGCAGACACCAGGGAAAACTTGAACCCCCTCAAACACTGCAGCAGCTGGATCAGTCATTCACGTTAGTGCTGGGCTAACGTATGTGCTGTTATTGATACAATTCCGCATGTGCACCGCAATACATTAGAAACACAAACACACACACACTCACGGGTTTGCTGATGGACGCACACATGCTAATGCTGATGGTGAGGAATTATAGTTGAAAAACGTACTCGGTTACTCACGTAACCTCGGTTCCCTGAGAGAGGGAACGAGTATTGCGTATGGGAAAACTCCTTTTCTCGAGAATATGAAGCAAAAACTGTATTCTATAAAGTGTCTATGTAAAACGCAGTGCTGCTGCACAGCCGTTAGACCAGCGCGAGCTGTGCGCTGATTGGCTGTGCAGTGGGAACTGCACGAACCTATGGCGAGGCGGCAGAGAGAACGAACCAATAGGGGTCGCTAGAATTCCCGCCGAACAAGGTCTCTAGAATTAGCATATCTAAGGCTATAAAAGACCGTGTTTTGCCATAGGAAATCAGGTTAAAAATCGACTGAAGCGATACCCTGAGAAGCACAAGCACGGCGCGTTACGCAATACTCGTTCCCTCTCTCAGGGAACCGATGTTACGTGAGTAACCGAGTACGTTCCCTTTCGAGAGGTCTCTCGTATTGCGTATGGGAACCCAATTTAAAACGCTGTGCGTGCTTAACTGACCCAATGGCCTGAGGCACGTAAGATGGGTAACAGTGAGTCACAGGAGACCAACAAAGTGTCTTAAGAGTATATAGGCCGGATAGAATCGGGCCATATGATATAGAATTATGACCGGACATAGTCGGGCCTTATAGATATATAGTGTAACACATGCTATGAAAGTTCCAACATGCTTGTGAGAACTTATCATGTATGAATAACAGGGAGACCAGACGCATAGGGTCTAGTTAATAACCATAGGCAATACCTATTAAATGGAGATAATCCCAGCTTGTAAAGCGGGGACTCCCAGTTTATAAAATCTGATAAAAGTGGACGGAGAGGCCCAGCCTGCCGCCGCACAGATATCTTCCAGCGGTATGCCACGTGACCATGCCCATGACGAGGCCATGCCTCTAGTAGAATGGGCTTTAATGCCTATAGGGCAAGTTAGGTCTTTAGACTTATAAGCCATAGAGATGGCGTCCACTATCCAGTGTGAAATCTGCTTCGTGACAGCATAGCCTTTAGTGAGTGCAGCCACCGAAGCACACAAAGAGCTGTTCCGATTGTCTGAAAGGGGCGGAGCGCTCTATATACAGTCTCAGCGCTCTGACTGGGCAGAGCAAATTCGCGTCCTTTTCGTCTTGCGACGCGGGCAGGGCCAAAAGAGAAATGACCTGTGCCCTAAAGGGAGTAAAAAGCACTTTAGGAACATAACCATGTCTAGGTTTGAGGACGACCCTGGAGTCGTTAGGCCCAAACTCAAGACAGGAAGCACTCGCGGAGAGTGCGTGTAAATCGCCCACTCGCTTGACTGAGGCAAGTGCCAGCAGAAAAGCGGTTTTCAGTGAGAGGTGCTTTAGGCTCACAGACTGAAGCGGTTCAAAGGTAGAGCCCTTCATAGCTTCTAACACTGTGGCAAGGTCCCATATAGGGACTGAGGGGGGGTGAGGCGGGTTCAGCCTTCTGGCCCCTTTAAGAAAGCGTACTATAAGTTCGCTTTTCCCCAGTGATTGTCCCGCGACCTGAGCGTGATAAGCTGCTATGGCGGCAACGTACACTTTGAGCGTGGAGGGGGAACGACCCGCGTCCATTAGCTCTTGAAGGAAGGCGAGCACTTCTGTCACCTCGCACGAGCGTGCGTCAAGGTTTCGTGCTGTACACCAGTTAGAGAATACCGACCATTTCAGTGCATAGAGCTGCCTGGTTGTGGGTGCTCTAGCTTCAGAAATAGTATTTAGAACTCTTTCAGAAAGGTTCATTGGTATTGGTTGATGGGCCAAACGTGGAGAGCCCACAGTTCGGGGTGGGGATGCCAAATTTTCCCCTTCGCCTGCGTGAGGAGGTCTTTCCTCAGTGGAATCGGACATGGGGCTGTGTCTGACATGAGAGTCAGATCGGAGACCCATATTTGATTCTTCCACAACGGGGCTATTAAGAGCACTGTGGAATTGGTTTCCCTGATCTTTTTGATGGCCTGTGGCAACATCGCGATCGGAGGAAAAGCATACAGAGGGAGACTGGGCCAGACATGGGCCAGCGCATCTCTGCGTTTGGAGAAAAATATTGGGCAGTGAGCATTGTCTTCTGAAGCGAAAAGGTCTACTTTCGCTTCGCCGAAGGTGCTCCATATCAACTGAATCGTTTGCGGGTGAAGAGACCACTCCCCGGGGGGAATACCGCCTCTGGATAACATATCCGGACCCTGATTCAGGATACCTGGCACGTGAGCCGCCCTCAGGGAGCTCAGGAAGTGCTCTGCCCATAAAAGGAGGTGATTCGCCATGGAATGTAGGGAGCGTGATTTCAGCCCGCCCTGGCGATTTATATAGGATACCACTGACATGTTGTCCGTTCGGACCAAGACATGGTGACCCTTTATGTACGGAAGGAAAGCTTTCAGCGATAGGATGACCGCTTTCATCTCTAGACAGTTTATGTGTAGCCTTTTCTCTGTATCTGCCCACTGGCCAGAGACTGGCTTGCCCTCGTGTAGGGCGCCCCAACCTAGGTTGGACGCGTCTGTCGAGACCACTTTCCGTTTCGTAACTGTACCCATCATAACACCTGTTTGATACCAGGTGGTCGCCTTCCAAGGAGCCAGAGCTTTGACACAGCTGTGGTTCACTTTAATGCGAAACTGGCCTGATCGCCATGCGTGAGCCGGAACGCGGGAGTTTAGCCAGCGTTGGAGGGGACGCATGTGTAAAAGACCCAGTTTGAGTACTGCTGATGCCGAGGCCATAAGACCTAGCATCCTCTGAAAACGTTTGAGAGGAACGCAAGCGCCAGCTTTGAATGACTTCACCATGTTCTGAATAGAGAGGGCGCGCTGTGACGTAAGCCGCGCCCTCATCTGTATTGAGTCTATGACTGTACCCAGAAAAGATATATTCTGGCTGGGAGACATTGAACTCTTGGCGAAATTGATCCTGAGGACCAAACATTCTAGATGGTTGAGGAGCCAGGACTTGTGTATCATCAACTGTGCCTCTGATTGGGCTATGACGAGCCAATCGTCGAGGTAGTTGAGTATCCGCATGCCTTTCAGCCTCAGTGGGGCTATGGCTGCGTCCATGCACTTCGTAAAAGTGCGGGTGCCAGGGATAAACCGAATGGCAGGACTGTGTATTGATAAGCCTGACCCTCGAAGGCGAATCTCAAGAATGGCCTGTGACGGGGCGCTATCTGAACGTGAAAGTATGCATCTTTCAGGTCGACCGTGAAAAACCAATCCCCCGGGCGAATGTGCGCGAGGATTTGTTTCACTGTCAGCATCTTGAACGAGCGCGTCATAAGCGCTTTGTTCAGATGTCTGAGGTCTAGGATGGGCCGGAGGCCGCCATCCTTTTTTGGAACGAGAAAGTAACGACTGTAAAAGCCTGACTCGCTTTGTGTCGGGTGCACGGTTTCCACCGCTCCCTTCTCTAACAGTTTCGATACCTTTGCGCGGATCACGTGACTCACGCTGCCTTTCACTGAGGTCTCGACCACGGCGCGAAAGCGCGGGGGTCTGCGAGCGAACTGTAGCGAGTAACCTCATTTTATTATGTTCAACACCCAATCTGATATACCGGGGATGGCCTGCCAGGCCTGGGCCCGTGAAGCCAGGGGTTGAATTTGAATCGGGGGCGGGCCGCTTAGTGATAGGGACCCGGTAACCCGTTTGTTTTGTGCTTGCAACACTGTGGGGATAGTGTTTATGTTTGGCGGCGTGCACTGTGTAGTGGGCGCGCGCATTACATTTTTGGCACAGGACAGCGTGTGAGCTGTGTGAGCTGTGTGAGCGGGTGCTTGAGTGTAGGGGTGCTGACTGTACTGTGGGCACATTGTCTACATAGAAAAAGCTCTTTTTGAGATTTATTTGGGTCGCCGTGAGAACGGCGTTTGTGTGCAGGCGAGCGCTTTTGATAATGGGCTCGTTGGCTGCGAAAACTGAGTCGGCAGTCACCTGGTTGCAGGGAACTGAGAGAGTGTGGTGGGGGTCCAGCTGAAGCGGGACCTGGCCACCTTCTTTTCTCCCTTACGGCTAGGACGGCTTCGGTCAACGACCGCCGGACCGAACAAACCGGAGGAGGTAATGGGAGCATCCAGAAAGGAGGCTTTGTCCACGTCCTTCATGTCGGTGAGGTTCAGCCACAAGTGGCGCTCCAGAATGGTCAGGTTGGCCATAGTCCTCCCGATAGCCTGCGCGTTAGATTTGGTTGCGCGTAGGGCTAAATCAGTGGCGCCGCGCAGGTCCCTCAAGATCTCAGAATCAGGAACAGACTCGTCCAGAGAGCGGAGAAGTTTGGCCTGATACACTTGAAGGACAGCCATGGTGTGGAGCGCCAAAGCAACTTGGCCAGCGGAGGCGTATGCTCGACTGGCGAGAGCTGAGGTGGAGCGACATGGTTTGGAGGGGTGTTGAGCTGCATGGGTTGCAGCGGCAACACACACAAATAACACAGACAGAAATAAAGGATATATCGCCGGATGGCGCAGCTGGAACGGCAGGCGGCTGAAGGCGGAGACCAAGCGGGAATCCGACGTCCTCAGGGCTGCAGAGAAGTTCCGCTGAGTGCTGTTTGACGGCGGGGCTTCTATTCCGGAGGTCAACGAAGGTATCGCTGAAGGAGATTAAATCTGATTTTCTATGGCATAACACGGTCTTTTACAGCCTTAGATATGCTAATTCTAGCGACCCCTATTGGTTCGCTCTCTCTGCCGCCTCGCCATAGGTTCATGCAGTTCCCACTGCACGGCTGTGCAGCGGCACTGCGTTTTACATAGACACTTTATAGAATAAAGTTTTTGCTTCATATTCTCGAGAAAAGGAGTTTTCCCATACGCAATACGAGAGACCTCTCGAAAGGGAATCTCAATGTACCTCAAAATGAGTAGCATCACTGAGAAACGTCCTGCTCAAGGTTCGGGTTGTATAATTTGTTCTTCCATTGTTTCATCATCGTTACTGTCTTTACAGTGTGTACAATCATTAGCTATGTTTCCATCCACCTATTTGTGTGCGCATTTTGGGATATCGCATCAAAAAATGCTGAGTGGAAACGCCAAGATGCGCATAAATTCTAAAAATGTGCATAAAAAACGTATACGCTCGTTGGAGTCGGATACATTTTCTATCCGATACGATAAAGTAACTGTACTAACCAGTGGGAAAATCTTGTTTGCAAAACATCTGAAATGCTGTTTTGGTCATTCAGAAGTCTGTTGTCAAAGAAGCTTGTTATATTTCCCTCCTGTCTTATATGACTGCGTTCCCAAACAGCAGCATCTGCCTCTGTTTATTGTTTATTGAGTTTATTGAGACGCACAAATTTCTCTGAGACGCAAATAATTTATTATATACGAAAATGATTATATATGGTGGCTTCTCCTATGTTTCTTAGTGATTTTTTTAGCTGTAGTTTATCAGGAAGTGATGATTATGTTCTCTACGACTCACTGGATGGAAACGGTGCTTTATTCGCAAATGTTGTATGCGATATTGCATTTTTGCGCATAAATTACATTCACAACTTTGGATGGAAACATAGCGACTGAGATTTAAAAAGCCTCTTGACGGAGCTGGAGTTCAGTTATGGTAATGGCTGTTTGTTTCCGAAATATACGCTGTATCTGGCAGACCAATCACAACAGACTGGGCTGTCTGACCAATCAGAGCAGAGTAGGCTAAAAGAGCAGAGTAAAAGGAGGGATTTAGAGAAACTGATTCATCCATCGAGTAGTTTGAGAATCATTGAACATTGTGGTGATGCACAATGTATATTATGAAAATATTTAACAGTTTTTTTTTTTTTACCTTTGATGCATGTAAACCTGTTGTTGGAGACCTCCAAAACCAATTTATGGAACTTTAAAATAGCATAATAGGGGCAATTTAAAGGATAATGGCGTATGTTATTAGGCTATGTTGTTGAATGCATTTCTGTTTTAAACATTTACAAAAAAAGAGGTGAGAAATAGTAACGCAACACAATACTTTCCATAAAAAGTAACAAAGTAGCATAATTAGTTACTTTTTTTTAGGGAGTAACGCAATATTGTATCGCATTACTTTTAAAAGTAACCATGTAGGCTATATTACCTGACATATCTGAAGAGCATAAAGCAGCAGTGTCTTCTGTGTGATGTCGGATTTGTTGCGAGGCAAGTATTCTTTCAGACTGCCAGCGGGCAAATACTCCATTATGAGCTTGATGTTCATTCCTCCTGAGTGACACAAGCGATAAGTAATACAGTGAATGTATATAAAACTGGACTATAGGATCTTTTGCAACTGATGTATCTTCTTATTTATGAAGGTGTAAGCCATCAAGATTAGATACGGATGTGAATACTGTGTATAAACAGAGCGCGTGTGTGTAAAGGTGTGTTCACGACTTGCCTTCTTCATTGCAGATGCCTTTGTATTTGACGATGTTTTCATGGTAGAGGTTTCTGATGGTGTTGATCTCTCTTCTCAGGTTGCTGGTCTCATTCTCTGTTTTCAGAGATTTGACGGCCACCATCTCACCTGTCTGATCTCCATTAGGATCATACAGACACAGTTCCACCATCCCAAAGTTCCCCTGGACAAGATTTATAAAGAACAATATAAACAGTTAATGAATCAATGACACATTAATCCAAAAGGATTATAAGATTGTGGAGGGATGTGAGGATCTCATCTCATGGTGAATGGATCAAGTGGGAAATTGGTTTAACTTGGTCCAGATTTCCAATTAGAATCCCTAGAAATGTATATAATATTCCTATAAAAAAAAAATCTATAAATTCTATACTATACTAATTTGAAATTTCTTTACATTCGTTTTGTTCTACTGGGGTTATTGGTAATCATAATAGTCCTAAAACTGAAATAAATATAAATTAAAGCTAAATAGAAATGTTTGAAAAAACAAATGACTAAAGCCTATAACAAAATTATGAACACTTAAACTAAAATAAAAACTGAAAATATAAAAAGAAAAGCAAATTCTAAATAATAAATACTATGTTCTAGAATAAAAATTCTAAATATTTACAGAAAAGTAGGACGGGTTAAAATTTTTTTTTTACTAAAAGTGCAGTACCTCTCCAAGTTTTCGGATTTTCTTGAGGAATCTCCTCTTGAAATCTGCAGGATCAGTCTCCTGTGGAGGAATTACCCCTGACATAATGGGATGTTCTGTAGATAAAATATAAAAAGTTAATTAAATTCAGAACAACAAATATTACCATGTATACTTCCAATTGTATTATAAAAATTAAAATAAATACCTTTTTCCCCAAATTACAGTAATGAGAATAAGGTTTTTAAAAGAGGGTTTTAAACAGTAATGACAATGCTTTTTTAAAATCCAAATATTTTCCTATTTTTTCTTTTTAGCTTTGGGGGGAAATATAAAATCTTTTGATGCACTTGATGACAACAAAAAGTTAACTTTTTTTTGTAATCCATAGGCTAAAATAGAGTTAAAGACTAGTATCTGTGTTAGTCATAGGATGATATTATGTGACAGGTACCCTGCTCTCGCTGCTCTTTGATGCGGCCCAGCTCTCTCACTATGGCTCTGAAAAACGGTCTCTTCCGAGGGTCATAGTTCATGCACTGGGAGATCAGATCAGCCAGTTCATTGATGCTGGGAGTGACCAGAGTACCGCACACCTCGTAGAATCGCTCTTTCTATTTATGTACACACAGATGCTAGATTAAAAACATTACAGTTTAAGAAGCAAATGTAGAAACATATTAGATAGAGTCAAGCACCTCTGAGAGTTTCTTTTCAGACAGGGGTACCTCGCCATTATAGCAGATCTCCCACAGCGCGGTCCCAAACCCCCATTTGTCTGCTGCAATGCTCAGTGCTTTGGGGGTTTTAACACACTCCGGGGCGATCCAGGGGATCCTTTCAATACACTCTGTCCACAGGCACAATGAGTGTTAGTAGTGCAAGATGGGGGTTATGTGCAACACATTTTATTATTCTGTAAAACAGGTCACATCGCTTCCAGTTCAGATCTTTTATAAATAAATATAAAGCCGTTTTACTCAAAGATACCTTCACTTGTCAGTACTGTCGTTAACACTTTCTCTGACAAGCGGATGCAATGAGACCTGTTTTTCTGTTTGTTCATGTGATGTTTGGCATAAAGCCTATGAGCTCTGTCAGAAACTGTCAATGACACTTAGTCAACGCTAATACACTGATTTACCTTTCCCTCGCTACAATGACATTACAAAACATAGTGAAGTTGAGAAGAAGTCAAAATATATTAAAACATTTCAATATTATTGCTACTATATAAATTATTGTTCGTATATAAACACATTTAAAAATTACACTGTAACACGGTTGCATGCTGGGTTTCTTTTTCTGTCATGTGACAGTTATTTTTCTGTAGGCACACTACGATTTAAAAGTTTGGGGTCAGTAGTTTGGGATTTCTTTAAATAAACATTTATTCAGCAAGGACCCATTGAATTGATTGAAAAGTGACAGTCGAGGCAAAAAAAAAATATTTTCAAATAAATGCTGTTCTTTAAAAGCTGCACTATGTATTTTTTCGCCACTAGGAGTCGCTAAACTCTTCAGAACAATAACAAAGGCATAGATTGATGTCGCAGTGAATGAGCGTGGAATCATGGAACTTGTCGCTATACCGATGGATCTAATAATATTTATGGATGAGTGAATGCATTCATGTTTTTTAACATGACTGTGGTATGAAGCAGGCCGTGATTACTAATAAGAAACAGATATTAGCGTCACACGTGAGTCCCGGGGAATATAAAGAAATGAGGACATTTGATTCTACCGAACTACCCGCAAGTGCTGAATTACTCATACAGGTCAGTTCATTTGACAAATTAAAATTGTGAGGAAACGCAATGCTGTTTCACTTGGTCTACACTATCTAAACTGCATTTGAGTGTGTTGAAAGTTATAATGTTATTCTGTGTGTTAGCTTGTTGGCTGTATGAGACTAGCAGTAAGCTACATCAACATTAGAACATTATACTGATGATATTCTAATATTTCATCGTGTTGAGCTACATAACATTGATTTGTTCTCTGTACATTTGCTAACCTGTCTAATAAGGCACATGCAAGAACAGCATCTCTGTCAAGTCGAAGTTTGTTGCATGGCTCACGCCATCTCGAAAACGGCACGTCAATACTGGTCCTCTTTTTATTTCTCTCTCTGTTCTAAAGTCTGCTTGCCATGGTCCATAATGTTTGAACGAAACTACAACAGCTCTAGACGTTACGCAGTTGTCCAAGTCTGTTGCCATGGTTTCTACGGCAGTAAAAGTGGAAACCGAGGGCAATGTGGATATGATGCCATTGACAGGCGACTCCCTCACATGTCCCAATTCCTTAGTTAAAATCACAATTTTCTCACGATTTACAAATAATTTGGAATACATTTGGAGATATTGTAAGTACTCCACTGAACAAAATATATAACACTGTGGTTTTTGGATATTTTACTGCAAAAATCTTACAAATTGCACATTTAAACTTTCCATTCAAAAGGGAATCCTGAAATAAATGTATCATGCTTCCCAAAATTAAAACAAATATATATATATGATTCTGAAAATTCACAGAAATAAATTACATTTTAACACATTAAAATAGGAAAGTTATTTTAAAATATAATAATATTTTATAATATTCCTGTTTTTTCTGTGTTTTTATATAATAGATACAGTTTTGGTGAGCATTAGTGACTTCAGAAACTTAAAAAAAAATCTTACTGACCCCAAACTTGAGAACAGTAGTGATATCTCATTGGAGTATATTATTATTATATATGTTCTGACTGGCTGAAGTATTTCAGTATTCATAAGCTCACAAATGATTAGATAGAGTAAAAGAGTATGCATATTTGGAGTGCTGTCCGGGGGAGGGCTCAGAGCTCGGAATGTGGCCCAAACCCAGAGTACTCCCCTGTACCTCTGGTTAGGATAGTAACCAGGCAATTGTGAGGAGAGAGGGTGGTAGAGGAGATGCAGAGAAAACTGTAGAGGAACATTATACTACGTATTTATAGGCCTCCTCTTATGCTGATTTTTGTAGATCATTTGAACATGCTCCTCCTGAACTTTGTTAATAAAACATAATTTAGTGAAACTGAAAAATAAACAAAGCCTCTCTGGATGAGCGTGCATGAGCATGTCTTACCTCTTTGGCTGAGCACAGAAATAGACAGTCCAGGATCACTCAGTTTAATGAAAGGACCACCCTGTCCTTCCAGACCATCCAGCTTCAACAGGATGTTTTTAGCGCAGACATAGCCATGGACAAGCTTCTTATCCTCCTGAAAGCGAAAAAATACAGTCTCTTTTTTCTGTCCCAAATATTCCATTAGAGAGTTTTGAATGATGTATTTGCAACTTGTTTTACTATTAAGACCTCTATGGGTCAAATCATCCACTGGGAAATGTAGGTTATAATTGTCACATGTTATTATTGTGATCCATTAATAAGTACAGTAATATTTTGCCTGGATCTATTATTAAGTTATACAAAAATACAATAAAATGCAAGTCATAGAGGCAATGACTTGAATACATGTTTGTTTGAATACATGTTTGATGAACAGGTTTTAAATTTCTGAATTAAAATTAATACATTTGACATTTTTACTATCTTAAAGTAAAAGTCTAGGTGGTGTAACTGTCCAGTGATTGCAATAAAGAAAAAAAAGTTTCAATAAAAGGCTAAAATGTATTGCCAAACAGTGTGGCATAATGATGCATTATTGTCTCTTTGGGAGAAAAAAGGTTGTTTTAAATTATTATTAACCAGGGCTGTCACTAAAACTTTACTGGTTTAGCTTTAAAAATTAATTTGACTATTTTTGTGTAGATGTGTACACCTTAAAAACTAAACTAAAATTACAAAAACTGAAATAAAAATAAATTTAAGCTACTGTTAATAGAAATATATATCAATATAAAAAAACTAGTACAAATGACAAAAGCTAAAAAAATTACTAAAATTTAAGATAAAATTTAAATTAAATATAAAAATAAAGCTAATACAAAATAATAATATTATATAAATAACACTAAAATAACACTAATTGGGACTTAATCTAAACTAAATGTATTCTAAAAAAATCAATTTTCTATGAATATTTAAGATGAGTACAACTTAAATACACAGTTGAGTGTCATTAAATCATTGACCCAAAACTTTTAAATATTACACAGAATATAAGCATAAGTTTAACTTAAATTTTGTACCAAATAACTGAGGACACTGGAAAGCTGCTCCGCAACTTGGAACTTCCAGGAGGGTGTGAGATCAGAGCGATGATTTCTCATGAACAGATCAAGCGGGCCGCGCTGAACAAACTCCTCCAACAAAATGACTGGCAGAACAACAGTAATGAGACATGAGTTCACCTGCAGTAAAAGGCTGACCTATTCCTTTAACTTTAAAAATACAAATAATTTTGTTGCATTTTTGCCCAGTGGAGCGGGAACACTTACTGTCCATGCTGTGCATACATATGCCATACATCAGAACCATGTGTTTATGGGATATCTGTCGCATTACACTGACTGTGTCCAGGAAGGCCTAAGAGAAGTAGAGCAGTATTTGTGAAAGCAATTACCGGTTATTTACTCATGTATCAAAAGATGGGTTGTCACTTACAGAAATGTAATTGTGTCCTGCTCCCAACACCTTCAGAACCACATCTACCACCTCATGGCCCGAAAAACCTTCATCATCCTCATTTCTCAACTTCAGCTTCCCAGCATAGATGTTTGTGCGAGTGCCTTGACCCAGGTGTTTCTCCTGTTTTACAAGCATCAGCTTCATAAGACGGACAATTTCTACACTCCAGATAAATGTTATCTAGTTGTCCCAAGCCCAACCTAATCTAGAAAACAATAGCTGATCTAAACTGGTAGACCATTGTGAACCTGGTCTAACCCGCAGTAAGACTGCAAAACATTCTTAATCAGCAGTTTTCCAGTAGAAATAAACATCCTTAAAACCAGATAAATTGACTTGATATGTAAAATAAGACCATAAAACTTGCTTTCAGAGAACACATTTTAAATGTATTTTTCAGGTTTTAAACATACAACACCAACATGGCTTAGATTTATGCTTAAATTAAGTCTTATTATTTTACACAAATTTATTTTTTGTTTTTTCAAGAAAATGTGTTTCAAGGGTGTTAAGATTTTTACTAGAAAATAAGTAAAATAATAAATAACAAAAATATTGTATAAAGTCACAATGAAATCAAAATTATAAACTATTTAGAATTTATTATAAATTATCCATGCACATCATTATTTTTTTTTTATTAATGTGCACTCATCATATTTAATCAAAATACCCTCTTGAATCTCAATATCAAATGAGCCAATCAATTCCTAATGGACAAAATCAAGTCCCGCCCTACATGTGTCGCTCTGATAATATACATCACAATTAGAGAAGAAAACAAAAACAAATAACAACTTCCATGGCAATTTTAAAGGGTTCATAAACTGGCTTTTTTAGTTTTTTTATACTGTTGTCTGAGTTCAACTTATGACGTTTGTGTGTTTTTTACATTCAAAAACATCATAATGAATAAGTAATAGGCTATTTTCTACCCTGGTTTTGAGGCTCTCTGAAGAAACGCTCGGTTTCTATGGGCGTGCCACACTGAAGACTTGGAAGTAAATGCCCATGGCTAGGATTGGATAAGATTTAGAGAGCTTCAGCTCCCCTCAGTACCTGTGGGAATTGTTTTGAAAGTGTCTGGGGAAACGCTCACAGGACTCGCAAAATGTCTTTATCAAACAAACACAATGATTCATCTCTCATCCACCCGCGATTGATTGGAATGTTATTTTTTTATTAGTTGGCCAGCCCGATGAGTGAATATAACCGCGAACCGTACACACACACACACACACGCGCGCGCACAAGAAAGGAATGTTATTTCACTATTTAAGATAGCCCGTCGGCAGGCTGTGTTACGTTTTGGTAGCCCGTCTGAAAAACACATAGCCCCAGGAGGTTGGGCTTTGCGAGCCCTGGCCCATAACGTTACAAGTCTGAGTCTGATCACGACTGAACCAATAACACCTCAAATAAAGGATTCTCCAGCCTGTGACAGTGTGCTAAGGTATGTAATCAATAGATATCAAACGTCTCGGGTTATGACTATAACCCTTGTTCCCCGAGAAGGGAACGAGACACTGCGTCATCGTGATGACACTTCGGGGAACGCCCCTCGCGTAAAGCGTCTGAAGAAACTGTAGAATCAGCCCAATCCGATTAGTGTTGCGTGATGACGTACTATGTGACGGCATACCCGGAAGATACAAAGAGACGTCTGAACGTAACAGAGATAGCGTTCTTTGCGATGAAGCGAGCGCTCTGATGATTGGGTGGACACGAGACGCAGTGTCTCGTTCCCTTCTCGGGGAACAAGGGTTATAGTCATAACTCGAGACGTTCCCCTTCGAGGGAACTCGAACTGCGTCATCGTGATGACACTTCGGGGAACGAGTACCAACTATCCCGCACCAATCATACCCACCCCAGTGTGAAACTGGAAACCAGGCACAACTAGGGGGCGAGCACTCTCGCGCCAGGCGTCTCAGGGAGATGCAGACTATAAAAACGAATGAAGGTGTGAGGGGTGGCCCACCCCGCCGCCTCGCAGATCTCCTGCATAGAGGCTCCAGAAAGGAGGGCCACAGAGGAGGCCATGCTCCTAGTAGAATGGGCCCTCACGGCTAAAGGTGAAGGCAAGTTGCGCACCTGATAAGCCATGGCTATAGCCTGGACAATCCAATTACTGATCGTCTGCTTGGACGCAGGCAGCCCCTTCTTGGGTGAGCCAAAACACACCAACAACTGGTCTGACCTTCTCCACTGAGCAGACTTCTCCAAATAGATCCTCAATGCCCGCACGGGGCAGAGGAGGTGAAGTCGGCTCTCTTCCGCCGTCACGTGAGGTGGAGGATGGAATGCCTGGAGAACCACTGACCTTGCCCTGTTGGATGGCACCATGGGCACGTAGCCCTGGCTGGGATGCAAGATGGCTTTAACCATGCCAGGGGCAAACTCCAGGCAAGTCGGCGTGACCGCCAAGGCCTGGAGGTCCCCCACTCTCCTCAGAGAAGTGATGGCAAGGAGAAAAGCCACCTTGCAGGTCAGTATTCTCGCCTCAGCCGACTCCAGTGGCTCAAAGGGGGCCTCAGCCAACCCCTCGAGCACCACTGCCAGGTCCCAGGTTGGGACCCTGGAATGAGCCGCAGGCCTCATCCTCCGAGCCCCACGGAGGAATCGTACAACCAGATGGTGCCTTCCCAATGTCCCATCACCTAAAGGTGCGTGGAAAGCCCCAATGGCAGCCACATACACCTTAAGTGTGGACGGGGAAAGACCGGCGGAGAAGCGGTCTTGAAGGAACTCCAGCACTGAAGCCACCGGGCAGTTAACTGGGTTCACCTCCCGCTCTCTACACCAAGTGGAAAATACATTCCACTTTAGGCTGTACAACCTCCTGGTGGATGGAGCTCTGGAACTGAGTAGGGTCTCCACAACACCCGCCGACAGGCCCTCTGCTAGGAACTGAGCCCCCTCAGGGGCCAGACCCAGAGATCCCATACCTCTGGCCGGGGGTAGAAAATTGTACCCCTGGCCTGAGACAGCAGGTCCCTCCTCAGAGGGGCCTGCCATGGGGGACCGTCCAGCAGGTCGATGATGTCGGAGAACCATACTCGAGTGGGCCACCGGGGTGCTACTAAGAGAAGGCTGATGCCCTCCCGGCGAACACGTTCCAGAACTCCCGGGAGCAGAGCAATCGGGGGAAAAGCGTACAGACGCAGCCGGGGCCACATCTGTGCCATGGCATCCAGCCCCAGTGGGGCCGGATGAGTGAGGGAGAACCACAGCGGGCAGTGGGACGTCTCTTGGGACGCAAATAGATCCACTTCCACCGGGCCCAACCGCTCGCACATAGCCTTTCCCCGGGCCTCAGCCCCTGCCTCGACAGGATGTCTGCTCCCTGATTTTGGTCCCCGGGGATGTACATCGCCCTGAGGGATGATAACATCCCCTGGGACCACAGAAGGACCTGATGCGCCAGTCTGCAAAGAGGGCGCGACCTCAGGCCCCCCTGGTGGTTTAGAGTAGGGTCTCCACAACACCCGCCGACAGGCCCTCTGCTAGGAACTGAGCCCCCTCAGGGGCCAGACCCAGAGATCCCATACCTCTGGCCGGGGGTAGAAAATCGTACCCCTGGCCTGAGACAGCAGGTCCCTCCTCAGAGGGGCCTGCCATGGGGGACCGTCCAGCAGGTCGATGATGTCGGAGAACCATACTCGAGTGGGCCACCGGGGTGCTACTAAGAGAAGGCTGACGCCCTCCCGGCGAACACGTTCCAGAACTCCCGGGAGCAGAGCAATCGGGGGAAAAGCGTACAGACGCAGCCGGGGCCACATCTGTGCCATGGCATCCAGCCCCAGTGGGGCCGGATGAGTGAGGGAGAACCACAGCGGGCAGTGGGACGTCTCTTGGGACGCAAATAGATCCACTTCCACCGGGCCCAACCGCTCGCACATAGCCATTCCCCGGGCCTCAGCCCCTGCCTCGACAGGATGTCTGCTCCCTGATTTTGGTCCCCGGGGATGTACATCGCCCTGAGGGATGATAACATCCCCTGGGACCACAGAAGGACCTGATGCGCCAGTCTGCAAAGAGGGCGCGACATCAGGCCCCCCTGGTGGTTTAGATACGATACTGCCGACATGCTGTCGGATCGTATCAGGACATGGTGGCCGCGGAGGTCCGGGAGAAAGCTCCTCAGAGCCTTGTAGACCGCCAGCATTTCCAGGCAATTGATATGCCAGGAAGAATGCCGGGTCCCCCACAGACCCCTGGAAAAGCGGCCTTCCATGACCGCGCCCCAACCAGTGAGGGAAGCGTCTGTTGAAACGGACTTCCGGCAACACGATGCTCCCAACACTGGCCCTTGGGACAGGAACCAAGGTTTCTTCCACATGACGAGGGAACGAAGGCATCTGCGCGTTACCCTGATCATACGGAAAGGATTCCCCCTGGGGGAAAACCCCTTGGTTCTCAGCCACCACTGGAGGGGTCTCATGTAGAGCAGACCGAACGGAATTACGTTGGCTGCCGCTGCCATGAGACCCAGCAGTCTCTGAAACTGCTTCACAGTGAGGCTGCGGCCCAGTTTCACTCTCGAGACCATCGCCAGTATGGACTCCACGCGTGCGGGGGACAGCTGTGCCCGCATCAGCGTCGAATCCCATACAACCCCCAGGAACGTAGTCCTCTGGGAGGGCGTCAACACGCTCTTCTTCGTGTTGAGTCTGAGTCCCAAGCACCTTATGTGGGCTAGAACGACATCTCGATGTCGAACCGCCATATCGTACGACTGAGCCAAAATCAGCCAGTCGTCGATATAATTGAGTATACGGATGCCCTGGAGTCTCAACGGAGCCAGTGCTGCATCCATACACTTCGTGAAGGTGCGAGGGGAGAGAGCTAGGCCGAAAGGAAGAACCCGATACTGGTACGCTTCGCCCCCGAAAGCGAACCGCAGGAACTTCCTGTGAGCTGGAAGGATGGAGATATGGAAGTATGCGTCCTTCAGATCTATCGTGACGAACCAGTCCTCGAACTGGATCTGAGTCACGATGGCTGGAATTGTGAGCATCCTGAACCTGTATCTCCTCAGAGACCGGTTTAGTTGCCTGAGATCTAGAATTGGACGCAACCCCCCATCCTTCTTGGGAACTATGAAGTACCGGCTGTAGAACCCGGACTCCCTGTCTGGTGGAGGAATACGTTCTATAGCCTCCTTGACCAGCAGAGAGCGTACTTCTTGCTCCATCACCCGCACCTGCTCGGGACCGACCACAGTCCGAACCACCCCGTTGAATTTCGGGGGAGGGAAACCGAACTGCAGTCTGTAACCCCGTTCCACAGTACGCAGGGCCCACGCAGATATACCCGGAAGGCATGACCATGCGGCGAGATAATCTACTAAGGGAACTAGCCTCTCGAGGCCAGCCTCGGATGTTAATCGAGCCTCTTCCCCAACTCCCTGAAGCGGCTGACCGGCAGGGTGCCGTCGGGGAAGAGGTCCGCAGGGCGCACGCGACTGCTGAATTGTCGCAAGTCCTAATGGAGGCGACTGGTTCAGTGCGCGCGCGCGCAGGGAATCGATGCGGCCCGAAGCGTCTTGGACGGCGGGAGCGCAGCAACGATTCCCAGAGAGTCCCAGAGTGGGAACAACCTCGATCGCTCCACCCTGTGGGGGACGACTCTCAGTGGTCCTGCCGAAGCTAGGACCGCTTGGGAGCCTTCTTAGCCTGGATGACGTCCCTCAGGTCGCTCTTAGGCTGAGAAGGCTTCCTGCGAGAGCGCCGCCTCCTTTGCCAAGCTCCCTCAGGAGGGGCACGGGAGGCGACACTCTGCCTCTGCACATCGCGGTGCGATGAGCTGGATGAGGGTCCGGGCTGCCCACCCGGGCCTGCTCTAACTGCAGAGCCCGAGCGGCGAGGGAAGAACTTCTGGAAGGCGGCTGACTGCTTCCTCGCCTCCTGAAACCTCTCGACGACAGTATCCACTGCCCCGCCGAAGAGGCCAGAAGGCGAGATCGGGGCATCAAGGAGAAAATGTTTCTCCCTCTCCTTGATTCCCGACAGCGTCAGCCAGAGATGCCTCTCAACGAAGACCATTCCAGCCATAGAGCGGCCCACAGCGCGAGCCGTCTCTTTGGTAATGCGGAGAGACAAATCCGTTGCCTTCCTGAGCTCGGTGACGTCATCCGGAGATGGTCCCTCGCCCTCATCCAGCTCTTTGAGGAGGTCGGCTTGGTATGCCTGCAGGACCGCCATGGTGTGCAGACAACCAGCAGCACGACCTGCCGCACTAAAAGCCCTGCCGACTAACTTGGACGTGTCGCAGCAAGGTTTAGTGGGCAGCGACGGAGCCTTCAGTGATGCAGCGGCCCCGGGTGAGAGGTGGCCCGCAAGCGCCTCTTCAACCTGTGGCAACGCTGCATAACCCAACTCAGCCGTCCCCAGCACATTAGCAAAATCAAGCACTGGGGGATTAGATAAACGTGCTGAGAAAGGTTTTCCCCACGATCTACACAACTCGTTATGCAGATCGGGGAAAAAAGGAAGGCCCCGCCGTGGAGGTTGAACTCGACACCTGAAAAAGCGTTCATCCAGCTTAGATGGCGGCTGGATGTCCACTATTTCTTGTGGCCAAACTCAGCTTGGCCACAGCGTGGGTTAAAACCTCCACCAGCTCCTCCATAGCGGGCGTATGGGGTGGCGAAAGCCCCATATTGTCCACATCGATCCTCAAAGCGTCTGACTCCTCAGAGTCATACAGCCTGAGAACCGGATCCTCCGCCTCGCGGGAAGAAGCCGCATCGCGGGCTTCCACATGAGGCGGGAGGATATCAGGATCGTCAGAGGAGGATAGGGAAGATGCCTCAGCAGTCCCATATCCTCTTGACAAATCCCGCTGTGAGCCCCACGATCTACGGCGCCGCGCTGCCTCAACAGACGCAGGCCCAGAACCGCGGGGCTCACGAGGCTGACCGGTCTCCTCGAAGACGGCCAGCCGCGAGCGCAGCACCCTCAGCGGCAGCAGTTCACAATCACCGCAGGCCGCCCCCTCAAGGGGCGTGCTGCACGCCGAGACACTGCACACAAAGCTGATGTGT
Organism: Gobio gobio; assembly: GCF_949357685.1. Lineage (NCBI taxonomy): Eukaryota > Metazoa > Chordata > Actinopteri > Cypriniformes > Gobionidae > Gobio > Gobio gobio. Next base: position 21,694,128 of record NC_137102.1, on the reverse strand, counting down.
GTCCGTGCCCGTAATGTAACGCGGACACGGGTGCACACACAGCCTAAAACGCTCGCTCGCCATAATACACTTCTTGTTTCACACAACACCTTCAGACTGAACAAACAGAGCGCTCACGCTGAAGAGCAAAAAAGCTATCTCTGTTACGTTCAGACGTCTCTTTGTATCTTCCGGGTATGCCGTCACATACTACGTCATCACGCAACACCAATCGGATTGGGCTGATTCTACAGTTTCTTCAGACGCTTTACGCGAGGGGCGTTCCCCGAAGTGTCATCACGATGACGCAGTTCGAGTTCCCTCGAAGGGGAACGATCTGTAACAATGCAATACTAACACATTTAAAAAACATGTTTTACTCGCATAAGTGTGTTGCACTATGTTTAATGTGTTTGAAATAAAATGTTTATTGCTGGGTAGCGTGACCCGTTTAGCTCCACGAGTCGGTGGGCGGGCTTGAGGCAGAAACTTACAGGATATTCTTATATCACAATGAACTTTTATATATCAAAGGCTCAAAGGAAAGTTGATTTCTCAATTCATCACCCCTTTAAGAAAATAAATGAAAATTATAGCTGGTTAGGCCAGCTGGTGGATGTTTTGTTGCTGATTTGTTTTGCTTTTTAGCACTGCAACGTAATGGCAGTTTAAAACCAACTACTATATGGTCAGAATTAACTTTATTCATATCATGCACATAAGAACACAGTTTTGATGTCCAACCTGGGTAATGTCCTCTTTGAAGATCCTATGGAAGCTGTTTAGTGAAGAGACTGGTGACGGTGAATCTTTTCTGGTCATCATGATGAGGTTGGATTGCTCTGTGAAGCAGCGAATGGAAGATTATTCACGTCTCTACCATCTTATAAAAGATAAGGGTGATTTTAGTCACTCTGTTAAGATTAAGAATAGTTACTTCTGAGTTTGACAGTTACTTTGTTCTCAGAAGGCTACAATCGAGGCATTTCAGGGAGTTCAGAATATTTTCCTTTGGAGTGACTTTGTGTTTTGTAACTTTGAGAGACCTTTTTCATGCTCAAACAGCAAAAGTTGAAAATGTAAAAACATATATAAGGTCTTCTTTAAATGATTTAATTAAAGTGCCCCAATTATGCTATTTTAAAGTTAACAAATTTTGTCTCCTACAACAGGTTCACATGCATCAAAGGTCAAAAAACATTTTCATTTTCTCATAATATACATTGCACATCACCACAATGTTCAATGATTCTCAAACGACTCGATGGATGAATCAGTCTCTCTAAATCCCTCCTTTCCACAAGCCTACTCTGCTCCGATTGGTCAGACAGCCCAGTCTGTTGTGATTGGTCTACAGCGTACAGCGCGTTTTTCGCAAACAAACACCCATTTCCATAACTGAACTCCAGCTCCGTCCGGAGGCTTCCTATTCCTAAAGCTGAGCGAAAGTACACACTGTAAAGACAGTAATGATTACGTTGATTTTACATACTGTAAATCCCAGCGCGAGTCCGAATTGATGATGAAACATTGGAAGAACTAATTAATCAACCTGAACCTTGAGCAGGACGTTTCTCAGTGATGCTACTTAGTTTGAGGTACATTATGAGATATTTCAACAGCAATTCCTCACCATCAGCATTAACAAGTGTGTGCGTGTGTCTAATGTATTGCAGTGAACATGTGGGAACTGTATCAGTGCATACGTTGGCCCAGTTGATGTAAACATTAACGTTTGCAAAACAAATCTCGCTCCATCCTTTATCGTTACTCAAAGAAGCAAAAATGACAGACAATCTGCATTAATAAACACAGTTTTAGGTAATACTGCAGCCCACAGCTGATTTACAGTAGTATTTCAGTGAGACAGTAATAACGTGAGTTAGCCGGTTAGCCAGATACCTACACGATATGAAACACAATAAACACATTGTAGAGCACAGGGTCTAGCGCAATAAGTGGATGGGCATCGTGACGTCACAACGAAACGGCTTAGGACTCGTTTGAAAAATTATTCGTTTTAATTGACTCAGAGTCGACTCTTACTTTTGAGAGACAATAACTTTATATAAAGTGCACTTTCAGATTTAAAACTTTGCATGATGTTTTCATTTACTTAGAACTATGTTACACACTACATGAAAGGTAATTTTCAAATATCCATAATAGGGGCTCTTTAAGAAGACAAACATTAAAAATCTCCGGCTATCTGCTTCAGCAGTATCACTGTTTGAGGGAAGCTCCAGTACCTTTTGGTTGGGGTGGGCAGCCACGCTCAAGTCTTAAGCTGACTTGGTCTGTTGTGAGATGCTGGCCACACAGGTGGTCTGTCAGCTCTCTCAGAGTGGGTTTCACAATAGCTGTCCCAGTCAGGAGGAAGCCCTGTGTGCTCACTTCAATCTGGAAGTTCTTGAAGGCTTTGGTGATGCCGCCATGACAATCCCTCTAAAAGAAAAAGGTCAGTTTTTCAAAGTGAAACAGAAAAATTGTGACATTTCAACTAAAGTTATATTTCTTATTTTCATATAACGTATGTTCCTTAAAAGCCAATTCCCACTGCATCGACAGACGCAGGCCAACAGCGACAGTCACCATATTACAGCACGCCACTCCTCATGCATTCCAAGACTGACCAATGCGATTCAGCATGTTTAATCAGCAAAAATGAGCTCCGAGCACAGTGTGAATTGGCCTTTATTCTACATTTGTTTGACATGAAATATATTTTTCCACCAGCAGCATGTACAGTAACAGTGTATACCTCATTGCATATGACAGTCAGGAAAATATGATCGAAGTCATGAGGGCTCCAGCGCAGCAGGTACATGCCCTCCTCATAACCTTCCTGCTTGAGTTTATGGATGGCATATTCAGTACTGAGGGGTACAAAAGAGATATCATTACATCAGCTGTCCAAAGACATTCTTCTCAGTCTTTTGATTATTGGTTACATTAGAACATTTTAGATGCTGATAAAACATGCTGAGCAATTTAATAAGAGCTATAGATTCAGAGCAGCAACATGACAGGTATAAGAAGTGAGGCTGTGATGGATAGACTTATTGTGTTTTCAATGGCATCCACTGTAAAAAATCTGTATACAACTTCTAGATCACTTATAATATTTCATAGCTCATAGTGTCTGAAGTTTTTTGTATACTGAAATTTCTTGGAAAGATATTTTTGCAGTGTTTCGTCAGCAGAACAATCTCAGAAACACATTAAATAACAGCTATTTGAACCCACTTAAGAGATGCATGTCTATCCCTCACAGCCCCGCTTTCATTCCCGTGAAAAAATCAATGATGGCTGTGAATAAGGTCTATAGAATGTTATATGAATTATGGGAGGAATTATAGTTTAATTTAATTATTACACTACCATTGAAATGTTTGAGGTCAATAAGATTTGTAATGTTTTTGCAAGTCTCTTATGCTCACCAGAGATGAATTTATTTGTTCAAAATATACAGTACAAAAAGTAATATTGTGAACTGTTGTGTTTTAAAATATATCAAAATGTTCAGCATCTTTTCAGTCTTCAGTGTCTCATGATCCTCCAGAAATAATTCTAATAGGATGATTTGGTGCTCAAGAAACATTTCTTATCAAGGTTAAAAACAGCTGTGTTGCTTAATATTTTTGAGGAAAATTTATGATTTTATCAAACATAAAGATTTTGTAACATTACAAATGTATATTTCTGTCACTTTTGATGAATTTTCGGAATAAAATTATTAATTGAATAAAAAATAAAAAAATCAAACAGTAATGAAAAATGTAATTAGCAAAATAGCAAATGAGATTTCAGAGCTACAGCGGAGGGAAAGATTATTGGTGAATATTGAAAAAAAATGTGGTCTTTTATTCAAAAAAGTTATTTTTCGGTTTTTCGATTTTACTGTATGTGTTTGCCTTCGTTGAATGGAAAAAAATAATTTAGTTTGAAATATTCCTTAAAACATCCTTTTGTTTCACAAAAATAAGAAAGTCATACGGGTTTGTAACTACGTGAGTTCTATTTTTGAGTGAACTATTCCTCTAAATACAATGAGTATGTACTAACATGATTGGACCATGGCAGCCCTCTCGTAGGTTGATTTCCACTGAATCAGGAGCCACATCCCTGCAGAGGAAATGATGTGCATCTACTGTGAATCTAAAGTATCCATCTACAAGACTGGCAAAGGACAGCGCCTCCTCATGGGACGCCAACGTCAGCTCCTGTAAAAAATCAAGAAAACAAGTTTGTTGAAGTTATGACTTATCCTAAATTAACCAAAACTGACAGATTACAGTTCTCACAGTGAGCCTCACCATGCTTTTGTCGTCCTGTTTGTGGATGGTAACCACAGAGAATTTGATGACAAGATGCGTTATCTCATTAAAGTCTGAAAAGAGTGTCCATCTATCCTCTTCTAGATCATATGATGCTTCTTTACTCAGTTTCTTACTGTCTCTCTTTGATTTACATCTCTTCTGATTGGTACACAAATCTGAAAAGGTCTTTGAAACAAATATTTAACATTAGAAACTGTCAAAATGGAAACAAGTGAGAGATATTTCAACCAAGCATGTACACTACCATTCAGAAGTCATTAAGTTTTTATTGTATTATTATGTTAATATTTGTACTATGGCCTTCCTACCTCCGTGGGGGCTTTACGCCAGTGAATGCCAGAGGTGCCAGACACCAGGATTTTATGGTCAACACCAGCAGCACAGCTGGAGTCTGTGAGCATTTGCTCATTCTCATGTATGGTAAGGGAAGAGGGTTCAAACACCTCCTGGCCGAAGTGTTTCGTTAGAGTCTCTAAAGTGGACATATATTTGATCTTTAGGTCATGCGTACTGATATTATTGCCTTCCACAGTATTCCTGTTGAATTCTTCAAGGAAGACCTTAAAGACATTGGAGATGCGTAGACGTGTGAGAATGTTCCTGTGACGTATGGACTGCTGTAGGACCCTAGGGATGTAATTCTTGTACCTGACAAAGATAAAGCGTAACAATGAAAGTTACAGGGACTTTAATCAAAAGCTGATTAGGATATTCATTTCCAACAATACTGACCAAAGCCTAAATGGACGTATATCAAAAATAGGGTAGTCAACTTAATATGTTAATTTAGTTTAACTAATTTGATAACAAATGATGGTTAGTTCACCCAAAAATGAAAATTCTGTCATTAATTACTCACCCTCATGTCGTTCGACACCCGTAAGACCTCTGTTCATATTCGGAACACAAATGAAGATATTTTTGTTGAAAGCTGATGGCTTAGAAAGGCTTCAGATAGGCCTCCATTGGCATTCAGTACATTTACACTCCCAAGACCCATAAAAGGCACTTAAAACGTCGTTACAAAGTCCATCTCACCACAGTGGCTCTACAATAATTTTACGATGCGACGACAATAGTTTTTGTGCGCAAAAAAAAATCAAAATAACACTTCGTCTTCCGTGTGTGCCTCCACGACGTATGCGCGAGAATATGACGCCGATCCGGCGTTCGGACAGATGACCCAGAAGCGATTTGTTTACAAGCAGAGGAAGACGCGCGTATCTAAGCTGTTGAATTCTACATTGATCGTGCTTTAGGTCTCGGCGTAGTTCTCAAAATGGGGTTAGAGTGTGCATTTCATGGATTCCCGAACCCCGGCGCTACGTCGTATTCTCGCGCATGCGTCGTGGAGGCACACACGGAAGACAAGAACAAGTTGGATAAAGGTGTTATTTTGATTTTTTTTTGCCCACAAAAACTATTGTCGTCACATCGTAAAATTATTGTAGAGTCACTGTGGTGAGATGGACTTTGTAACGACGTTTTAAGTGCCTTTTATGGGTCTTGGGAGTGTAAATGTACTGAATGCCAATGGAGGCCTATCTGAAGCCTTTCTCAGCCATCAGCTTTCAACAAAAATATCTTCATTTGTGTTCCGAATATGAACGGAGGTCTTACGGGTGTCGAACGACATGAGGGTGAGTAATTAATGACAGAATTTTCATTTTTGGGTGAACTAACCCTTTAATAATTTATACTTACTAACAATAATACACTAATAACATTTATATGTATGTTTGTTTTTATAGTTTTTCTCAGTCGCTTTGGGGCATTTCTCAGATCACAACTGAAATTCTCAACCTCCACATCATCTAGTCACTTGCACACATCATAAAAGCAATTTCTCAGTCTTTTGAACAAATTAAAAAAGCTTTGGTACATTCATGCAATTGATTATATACAAGTGTCTGATGTTTCCTACATTATCAATTGCTTATGTCATTTTGATCAAAATTCAGTTGTCATAAACTCTCAAGCATATTTTATATACTTTTCTTTTAGTATCCTGAATTGATTAATTGCGGAGATGAATTTTTAATTCCACTAATGAAGGAAAATGAAATGGCTAGATCAACCAGTACTCTGAAATAGCTCAGAGGTGCATCTCATGAAGCTTCAGTTGGAAAGCATATATAGACAGAGCACAACACAAAAAAGAGGTCAAGGTTGAAGAGATGTTTATGATGAAGTAGGCTTGCTACGATAGTCGGTGTTGCCGGTGTTACCGGTGTCCAGACTCAACACCGGTTACATCACTTGCCCACCGTGGCACCGCCCACCGTCTTTTTGATTTTTTTATAGTAATAAAATAATTTAGTTCAGCAACGAGTATAAACGAGGCTTTACGGACGAACTGTTATTCATTCATGGCGTGCATCTCAATCATAGACTGATCAATGCTTGATCAGTGCCCTGACTACTGAACTAGGGAACTGATTGAGACGCACCCATGGCCTCACAGAGCGCGCATTTACAGGCGAGCTGTCATTCACGGTGTGTGAATACGCAACACTGGCGCGTTTTCAGTTCAGAGCGGTCGTGTGCATGTTACTTTCGGTTAGATAGAATTAGTGATTTAAAAGCCTCCGCCGGTGATACCGGTATTACCGGTGTTGTCACACATCAATTAACCGGTGGGAAAATTTCCTCACCGTCACATCCCTATGATGAAGTAAGGACCACTATGGACCATGTTCTCAATCATGACCTTACCATAGCCAAGACTGGTCAAATGGTGCAGTCAAATGTTGGTAAAATAACCGCATCCTCAATCATTGAAACGTTTGTAGATATTTTGCATATCTCAATGACATTGTGCTGTCATTTTTTGACAGACCAACAATACAAATGTAACTGTGAATTCTGTCCAGTCTAGAGTAATGTGTACATTTGTACTGTTAAAATGTATATGTCATACAGATAAAGTTCATTATTGTGCATTTTCAATCATTGTCATCAAAATTGTAGCCATAGTTTACACCTGAAAATACTGACAAAGTACAATGTTATATTGACAACATGACAAAGCATTTTGACTATCTTGTTTGTGAACATGGCTTAAAGGAACACGCTGTAATAACTGCGTAATGTCATTGTGCCTGCTGCACTCATGGTACGGCATCAAAGTTTCTTGATTATTACGCAGGAATGAGAGTACAGTTCCTAGCCATATCGGTCTAGAAAATCGCAACTTTTAATTTTCCGTCAGTCTTAGTACACGATGTAACTATACAAATCACAACATGTAAATAGGAATTATTATTATAGGGTTATTTTGTCACTTATTGAGCTATTAAATATATGAGCTTATTGTTATTAAATAACTACATTAATTACTAATTAAATAACCATAACCCATATTCATTTAAATAAGTTTAAATGAATATGTATTTATACTGTATAAAAACACACACACACACACACACACACACACACATATGTGTGTGTGTGTGTGTGTGTGTGTGTATCATACAATATGGCAAAAATAAACTTAATATAATAAAAATAAATCGAAATCTTGATTGTTTTTTAATATATAGTCTCAGTCGTTAAAATATATATTATTTTAGAAAAATATAGTAACACATTATTTACAGTATCGCTATTACACGTTTCATGTTGTTACTGTAGTAATAAATATAAATTATGCATAATTACATGCAACTAACCCTAAACCAACCCCTATACCTAACCCTAACCCTTTAGTAAGTGCATGTAGTTAATTATTATTATTACTCAGTACATAAATGTATTATTACAATGTAACACAGACACCTTAAAATAAAGTGTAACCAAAAAATGTTTTTTCTTACTCAAATTCAGTGACAGGAAGATCTTTTTCAATGCCATGATGGGAGATGGCCATCACAGCCATACCCAAACACTCATTTTCTATCTGCTGGGCATCATTCTCATCATGAGCGCTACGTAGAGCTGCCAGACCGCTCTGAAAGTCACTCTGACTCTGTCAAACACAATCACATAAAAATGAGCAACTTTCTTGAACAACATGTCCTTTAACACTGTTCAATGTTTTTGTCATTGTACCTGTGCGTAGAGGTAAGTTAGTGAAGCTACATCCAGCACAGCTGCGCTCGTAGTCCCCGTCCCTCGTTTGAGAGAGTGTCTGCGCACTGGAGGAGACGTCTTACTGTTCCCATGCCAGTTTGTAAAATAAAACCTGCCCCAAAAATGTGATTATAATGTAAATGTGGAAAAGTTAAAGTACCTGTACAGTGTTTCCCATTAATTGCCTGGACTCTGATGGCCTGCCATAGCATTTGAGAATGCAACCGGCACCTCTTATGCATTATTGTCATAAATATGACATAAAAAGTCAAAATTACAACATACTATATATACATCAATCAGGCATAACATCATGACCACCTTCCTAATATTGTGATGGTGCCCCTTTTGCTGCCAAAAACAGCCCCTGAGACATGGACTCCACCCTGAAGGTGTGCTGTTTCAGCGGTGGACAGGGGTCAATATGGGCACCCTGACTGGTCTGCGGCTATGCAGCCCCATACGCAACAAACTGCGATGCACTGTGTATTCTGACACCTTTCTATCAGAACCAGCATTAACTTCTTGAGCAATTTGAGCTACAGTAGCTCGTCTGTTTGAACGGACCACACAGGACAGCCTTCGCTCCCAACGTGCATCAGCCTTGGCCACCCATGACCCTGTCTACAGTTCACCACTGTTCCTTCCTTGGACCACATTTGATAGATACTGACCACTGCAGACCGGGAACACTCCATCAGAGCTGCAGTTTTGGACATGCTCTGACCCAGTCATCTAGCCATCACAATTTGGCCCGTGTCAAATCCTTACGCTTGCCCATTTTTCCTGCTTCTAACACATCAACTTTGAGAACAACATTTTCACTTGCTGCCTAATATATCCCACCCACTAACATGTGCCGTGATAATCAGTGTTATTCACTTCACCTGTCAGTGGTCATAATCGTATGCCTGATTGGTGTGATTACTAGATAAAAAAAACAGTTATGAGATTAAAAATCAAAATTATGACAAAAAAATCCATACAATTATGAAAAGTTAAAATTATGAAGAAATTAGGACAAATGTATTGTCATGTACTGTAGTGTAAATGTTTATTTTTAATTTACATTTATTTTACAGTGCATTTGTTTAACAGTCCTAGAGAGAGTCCACACCCCATAGTCTCACAAAGTCCTGTGGGAAACGCTGCTGTGCCAAACTGGGAAGTAAAACTAGATGAGGAAAAAACTAAGAACAGGAATACCTCATGCGATAGAAAAGCTTCAGTCTTGTTGTCTCATCAATCTTGAAGGAGTAATTGGGAGGATACCAGAGCTTGCTATATTCATCATACAGGGCAAACAAACTGCTACACATAGGAGATATATCTGTAATAATGAAACAACATTGAGTTTGTCCATTTTTCTGTCACAATACAATGTTCAGTTTGTGCAATAGCTAAAAAACGTACCCAACTTCTTGGCAGCTTCAACACACAGTTCCTCTGCTCTGAAACTACCTGAGAGATGAATAATCTGGTGTGTCTCTGGCAGGTAAAAATGGATCTCGAGTCCCTGTAATATCACTGAGGCCATGACTGACTTTTTCTGCTGCTCAGCACTAACTTAATGAAGTGCTGGGCATTTTCCATTCCTAAAAAATATAGAACACTTTAGTAAAATGAATATTATGTCATACACGCACACGCACACGCACGCACACACACACACACACACACACACACACACACACACACACACACACACACACACACACACACACACACACACACACACACACACACACACACACTTAACAACATTGTCTCTTTAAAATACAGTAAAACATGTCTTCACGAACACCTGGAGTCTTCTTTACGGGCAGTTTAATAGAAACTGAAAGTTTGAGGAAACGCTCACTTTACGACTACAGCTACACAATTATTTCTGAATGTCATCAGTCAGACAGCAACATAGTTTCGGCTATTACAGCAAAGTCTAGATAAGTTATACACGATATAAATAATGTGAATGAATTTTATCCTACCGTTTAGTGCGAAAGAACATCTGATTCACAGGTCGCGATTCACTTCCGAAGAAACTGATGATGAGATTCTGATAAACTACGTGACTAACACGCTGATTCTGATTGGCTGCTTGACGTTCCCCTCACTTGACGTCAACTTTATTTAACCCTTAATTCAATAGAGTTTCTGTCACTGTAACTCTGATCATGAGTTGGTCTGTACCGACCCCTTAAGGCAAAGTCTTTACGTCATTTTCCAGAGAAAAACTCATGTAGTTACGGTAAAAAATGTGTCATGTCCATAGACATTCACAATATTGCATTCTCTATTCTCGGATCTTGTCAGTTGGTTTTTTCCCTTTCATTTTTTTAGAGTTCGTTTTTCCCAATTCAAACTATATTCGGCTAACGTAGATAATGCATTTCCATTTATTTTAACATTAATTATTATAATATTCGTTATTAATATTAGACAGACAGACAGAGAGATTAGATAGATAGATAGATAGATAGATAGATAGATAGATAGATAGATAGATAGATAGATAGATAGATAGATAGATAGATAGATAGATAGATAGATAGATAGATAGATAGATAGATAGATAGATAGATAGATAGATAGATAGATAGATAGATAGATAGATAGATAGATAGATAGATAGATAGATAGATAGATAGATAGATAGATAGATAGATAGATAGATAGATAGATAGATAGATACTAATACTGTATAATACTGAAGAATACTACTACTACTACAAAACTACTACTACTACTACTAACAATAATAATAATAATTATTATTATTATTGTTGTTGTACTGTAATTTTCCAGAGGATTTTCAGAGTGGATTCTCATCTCGTATATTTTAAAGGCTCTGCTCCTTTAAGAGTGGATCAGTTGTTGAGGAGGAAATAGGAAGTCAGTCCTTTAACATTTAGCACAAAGATCTAAAAACAAAAGGCGTTTGTGAGTGATGGCAGGAATAAAAGGTAAAGTTAAAACCGTAGCTCTTGATATGATCAACTCTTAAATAATATTTTACACAAAACCACAGCGATCATTTTCCTAGTGCATCTGCTTTCGATCGCCACCTAAAAAAGTCTGGTAAACTCTGTTGAGTTTAATCTACCGATTGTTACGTGAATCTTTGCATCAAAGTAAAATGGTGGCAAATGTTGCAGATTAAGTAAAGTCTATTAGCTGTCATGTTGCTTCGGGGTAAGTTGTCAACAATATGGTTCAAGTTTTACGTAGGTTTACTTTAGTAACTTACTTTTTACTGTTGTGCTCCGGTCTTTTCTAGATTCAATAATTAACCAATACAAAGTGAAATTAAGAAATTATCTTATGCATTAAAAATGACAGAATGTATTTATTTATAGTCTATTTACTTGAAGTACGTCATATTTGCAGTTGCGAGCTATTGCCGCAAGGGGGCAACAAATACACGTAATGTTTCAGTACTCAAAGACTGAATCCGATATCGCCCCCTAAACCCTCAATCACGATTCCCTACGTTAGGCCACTAATACAGTTCACTTGAAGGAGTGAATGAAAACGAGTGATTGAATTCCGACAGCCGCTGTGTGTACATCGGCGGTACACTCGTTATTGCGGTGCAATGTGGGATAGAATGAGTGCACTCAATAACGTCCACTGTAGGTTTCGGACACCACTACAAATGGCTGTCCCTTCAAATAGTGCCCTATTTAAGGGTATAGGGGGCAATTTTGGATTCAGCCAAAGCCTTGACTTTGACTCACCTGAATTATTATTCATTTTCAGCTCTTGTTGCGTTGTCCTTCAGTGGTGCACTTGGACTGACCTTTCTCCTTTTGGGATGTGTACTGGAACAGTTTGGGTAGGTCCATGTTTTTGTCATCCACAAGGATTTTAACTTGACTGAAGTGCAGCAATTCAAGATACTGAACTTATGCTTTTTTCCCTTACAGACAGTACTGGCCCATGTTTGTCTTGTTGTTCTACATCCTGTCACCTATACCAAATTTAATAGCCAAGAGACATGCAGATGACACAGAGTCAAGCAATACATGCAGGGAGCTTGCATACTTCTTAACCACTGGAATCGTGGTGTCAGCCTACGGGCTCCCCATTGTACTTGCAAGAAAATCTGTGGTAAGTACATATTATGTTCCTTTTTTATTTTAAACATTTTGACAGGGTTGGTAATATGAATCGTGCTTAACAATATAATCAATAAAGAGTAAAAGCATATCCAGATTACTTTTAACCCAAAAAAACCCATAAAACACAAAAACACACATCTTCGGAACTCAAATGAAGATATTTTTAATGAAATCAGAGAGATTTCTGTCCATCCATTGACCATTGATTTGGCGCTTCAAAAAGTTCATAAAGAGATCGGAAAACTAATCCATATGATTTGAGTGGATTAGTCCAAATTTTCTGAAGAGACACGATCGCTTTATATGATGAAAAGATTGAATTTAGGCTTTTATTTACACATCAATATTCATCACTCACACATCAGGTGTGGTAAACGGAAGCTCAAGAATGTTTGCATGATGTGCGAGAACCAATGAGGTTAATTATCCCGTTACGCAGCACGTCTGATCTTCCTAAAGAACCAATGACGTTCATTCTTGTGTTACGCAGCACATTTGAGCTTCCTCAAGAACCAATGAAGTTCATTCTTGTATTACGCAGCACATTTGAGCTTCAGCAAGAACCAATGAGGTTCATTCTCGTGTTACGCAGCATGTTTGAGCTTCCTCAAGAACCAATGACTTTCATTCTTGTGTTACGCAGCACATTTCAGCTTCAGCAAGAACCAATGAGGTTCATTCTCATGTTACGCAGCACACTTGAGCTTCAGCAAGAACCATGGACGTTCATTCATGTGTTATGCAGCACATTTGAGCTTCCTAAAGAACCAATGACGTTCATTCTTGTATTATGCAGCACATTTTGAGCTTCTGCAAGAATGAGGTTCTCGTGTCATTGTCAGAATTTTCATTTTTGGGTGAACTAACCCTTTAATGGTTTTAAAAGAAAGTCTTCTGTTCATTCAAATATTATTCCTTGCTTGTTTTTATCAGAATAGATCAGACATTATAGAAATAATTCAGATTTTGTACAAGAGGGAAAAACCTTTAAATGTTTCAATATCACTGTGGAGGCACACATTCAATTTCATAAAATTTTTGTTCAGATTGCATTTAGTGCTCACATGTCCTCAAAATGATTTAAAAGCATGCACAGATAGAATATGCTTTATAATATAGCAAATGGGTTTTACCAGATACACTGAATGAAATGTGTCACCAGGAATGAAACTAATGTCTCTCTTCCTCTGCAGATCCAGTGGGGTGCCTGTGGCCTGGTAATGGCAGGCAATTGTGTAATTTTTCTGACCATTCTGGGTTTCTTCCTGATATTCGGAGGTGGAGATGACTTCAGCTGGGAACAGTGGTAAACCCCATCAGGAGGAAGTACATCACTACACTATAAATTATGAAACTTTAAATTGTTTCCCATGGTAATGCTGATGAACCCAGGCTTTGACACAGACTGTGTCCATTTCTTTGTTTCACTATCCATCACGGCTGCTCTGTTACTCGCTTCTGCCTTTTCATTTGCATACATGTCAGTCTATGCATGGCTCTGTATACAGTATATAATGATTTGCTTAAAAATTAAGTTGCATTTATAGAAAGTAGTTTAAACAACACAATATAAAGGGTGAATCTCTCAAAACATTTAGTGTGCAGTTTGAATCATATTTCATTCAAATCAAAAGCAAAAAAAAAGTTAATAAAATTTGCTTAAAATGAATCCTATTTTTATCCTAATATTGTTCATTATTTAAAATAGATGTATACTTCATAGTAGTAATATTTGAAGTGCCTTTATGTATAAAAGATATATAATCTTTTGGTTTACGGGTGAATTATGAAAATATTCACACAAGGATTAATTGTTGTATGAAATAGAAATCTTTTATGCAAGCCAATACAACCATTAAGATTTATGAATTTAATAACACAAAGGTAAACATAGAATGAACATATTTTTCTATCTATTTTTTAGCATCTTGAATTGTTAGTACTTAATTACCTTTATAAAACTATAAATGATTAACCATTTGCACTTGATGGATAAGTCTACCAGTTATGAAGCATGATTAATTGACTAACAATGCCACTGTCACCTCAGCAACACTTTAAACAAGCACTGTAACGATGGCAGTCAATTGAGTGTTTTTGCTGTTGCCTTTGTTTTTGCAATGCCACTAATGTCAATTATGGTTTGTACTCATTAAGCTTTAACCTTCTTGAACTTGTACATGTTTACATCAGATTACCAAAGCAGACATTTTCCTGCTGTTCTGTTCTTTCATTCTTCTTTTACATACACAAGTTTATAGAAAAAGGAAGAAAATGTGTGCAGAATACATAAACAGTCTTTTTATTAAAAAAGCGTATGATTCATGCAATTCCAGAAACATTTTCTTATAACTGACATAATTCCACATCTAAGCTTATCAAACACTATGACATGGTTATGTTCAATATAGGCTATGTATTAAATGCAAAATTTGAGATCCAATTACACATAAAAAGGTTTACACTACTGGTGTTGTCATTGATATTTTATAAATAATTATAGATAATAGAGTTATCATTTTATCCACTGTTTAAAATCTTTCCATTTTGTTTCTTCAAAGGTTAAACTCTTCATTTTTCAGACTCATTCACTTTTCATTGAATCACTTGTATAAGGGATGTTTTGATATATCTTTGAGACCTTTGATTCTGTATAGCACTTTCAAACAATATCCATTTGATTATATGAATTAAATTTAAAAAATCTTGCGTTTTTGTCTTGTCATAATTTTGTCTTTTTCATTAAACAAAAATATACACTCACCTAAAGGAATATTAGGAACACCTGTTCAATTTCTCATTAATGCAATTATCTAATCAACCAATCACATGGCAGTTGCTTCAATGCATTTAGGGGTGTGGTCCTGGTCAAGACCATCTCCTGAACTCCAAACTGAATGTCAGAATGGGAAAGAAAGGTGATTTAAGCAATTTTGAGCGTGGCATGGTTGTTGCTGCCAGACGGGCCGGTCTGAGTATTTCAGAATCTGCTCAGTTACTGGGATTTTCACGCAAAACCATTTCTAGGGTTTACAAAGAATGGTGTGAAAAGGGAAAAACATCCAGTATGCGGCAGTCCTGTGGGCGAAAATGCTTTGTTGATGCTAGAGGTCAGAGGAGAATGAGCCGACTGATTCAAGCTGATAGAAGAGCAACTTTGACTGAAATAACCTCTCATTACAACCGAGGTATGCAGCAAAGCATTTGTGAAGCCACAACACGCACAACCTTGAGGCGGATGGGCTACAACAGCAGAAGACCCCACCAGGTACCACTCATCTCCACTACAAATAGGAAAAAGAGGCTACAATTTGCACAAGCTCACCAAAATTGGACAGTTGAAGACTGGAAAAATGTTGCCTGGTCTGATGAGTCTTGATTTCTGTTGAGACATTCAGAGAGTCAGAATTTGGTGTAAACAGAATGAGAACATGGATCTATCATGCCTTGTTACCACTGTGCAGGCTGGTGGTGGTGGTGTAATGGTGTGGGGGATGTTTTCTTGGCACACTTTAAGCCCCTTAGTGCCAATTGGGCATCGTTTAAATGCCACGGCCTACCTGAGCATTGTTTCTGACCATGTCCATCCCTTTATGACCACCATGTACCCATCCTCTGATGGCTACTTCCAGCAGGATAATGCACCATGTCACAAAGCTTGAATCATTTCAAATTGGTTTCTTGAATGTGACAATGAGTTCACTGTACTAAAATGGCCCCCACAGTCACCAGATCTTAACCCAATAGAGCATCTTTGGGATGTAGTGGAACGGGAGCTGTGTGCCCTGGATGTGCATCCCACAAATCTCCATCAACTGCAAGATGCTATCCTATCAATATGGGCCAACATTTCTAAAGAATGCTTTGAGCACCTTGTTGAATCATGCCACGTAGAATTAAGGCAGTTCTGAAGGCAAAAGGGGGTCAAACACAGTATTAGTATATGGTGTTCCTAATAATCCTTTAGGTGAGTGTATATCACTGTTTATGTTTAAAATTACTCTTTTTGAGTAATGAGTTTAAGAATGTGTATATAGTATGTTGTAGCAATGGCTTCTGTTGATGTCAGGTATGTAATAAAAGTGCTAAGCTACAAAAAAGCAGAGGATGAGTTTTCAGAGAGTGTGACTATATAAGGAAAGTTTTAAAGATGTGTTCACAGCAATATAACATGTACAGGAGTGACAGCACAATGACAGATCTGTATTTACATCATACTCTTACCTCTGTCTTAATTCCCAATGTTTGCTGCAGATACTGGATGCCAATGGAGAGAGTAAAGATGTTACATGAATGAAGGAAGACAAATTTTTTTGTATATGGAGGTGGCAACTATTTTAGGAGTTTAAGCAGAGACAAGCTGAGAAATCACTTGAAAAAGCAAGATTTTTCTTTAATTGAAACCTCAGCTGAGTTTGGGCGATGGAGGTCTTGGTCTCCAGAATCTTAGTGCTTATAATAAACTTAATAAGTGGTCTCCAGCTAATGTCTTAATAAATGTTTTTGGTAATAATTTGGGTTCTATTTGGACTCCATTTTAGTTTTAAGATCCTGCTTTTAAAAGATTTTCCCACTGGAAAAGGAACACAGCGGAAGCCACATCCTACCCCAAAGGAGTTATGTAGAGCACAGATGGACTAACCCCATAGGGCCGAAGTACATATGGAATGTTTCGGGGGTGGCTCCAACCTCATCAAAGAGGGGACTCTCCCAAGGGAAAGACACGTGCTTCCGTTTAGGCGCTACCATTGAAAAATACAGGGATCACCTTGGGTCACACATATGGTACCCAGCCTAGTACTGTTTCTCATGGATACAACGGATATAGGCCTGGCACCAGACGCTCTGCCAAGTATGGCTGCCGAGGGTGATGGAGGCCTCTGCAGGTTTTGCTCTGGAGAATATAAGCACAACAGTTCAGGGCGCAGCAAGCCAATATTGAGCCCGGCCTCTCTGTCTTTTCAACCTGTTTGAGGTGAGAACACAGAAGGATATCGGCTCTACACAAAGGCTATAGATCGTGTTGGGTGTCACCCAGCCCGCAGCTCTGCAGATATCTGTCAGAGAGGTGCCCCGTGCCAGCACCAAGGAGGATGCAACGCTTCTGATAGAGTGAGCTCGCAACCTGAGCGGGCAAGGTAAACCTTGTGCTTGATAAGCCAAGGTGATGGCATCCACTATCCAGTGGGCCATCCTCTGCTTGGAGACAGCCTTTCCCTTCTGCTGGCCTCCGTAACATACAAAGAGCTGTTCTGAGGTCCTGAAGTAGGTCCATGTACAGTAGCAGTGCATGGACGGGTCAGAGCAAAGCCAGGGCTGGGTCTGCCTCCTCCCGGCGCAGCGCTTGCAGGTTCACCTTGTCCTTGAAAGGAGTGGTGGGAACCTTAGGCTCATAGCCAGGCCGGGGTCTCAATACCACATAGGCGTCACCCAACCCGAACTCTAGGCAAGATTCGCAACCGAAAATGCCTGCAGGTCCCCTACCCTCTTGATAGAGGCCAATGCGATCAGCAGCAGAAGTCTTCATAGACAGAATCTTTAACTCTACTGACGGCAAAGGCTCAAATGGGGCATTCTGAAGTGCTTTAAGCACCAGAGCAAGGTCCCAAGAGGGTATGGAGGGAGGACAAGGAGGATTTAACCGTCTCACCCTCCTAAGGAACCTGAAGACCAGGTTGTGCTTCCCAACCGTCTTACCACCTATGGGGTCGTGATATGCAGATATTGCAGCAGCATACACTTTGAGGGTGGAGGGAGACAGCCGATCGAACATCTTGAGGGTCTTCTCTGTGCGTGTCTCCAAATGGTGCTTGAGTCAAAGTAATGGTTTTAACTACCTCTTGGGGTAAGTCACCTAGAACCTCCACATCCCATCCAGGGACTTGACCTGGAGTTTCCAGAGGTCTGGACGTGGGTGCCATAGGGTTCCCCATCTCTGAGAAAGTAGATCCTTCCCCAGAGGAATCTGCCAGGGAGGGGCTGTCATGAGGAGCATCAGTTCTGGGAACTAGGTCCGGTTGGGCCAATAGGGCGCAACTAGATAGACCTGCTCCTCGTCCTTCCTGACTTTGCACAGGATCTGTGCAAGTAGGCTCACTGGGAGGAATGCATGTTTGTGCATTGCGGGGCCAGCTGTGTGCCAGTGCATCTGTGTTTCCTCGGTCAGGGTATAAAACAGCTGGCAGTGAGACATTTCTGGAGAGGCAAACAGGTCGACCTGAGCCACTCCGAAATATGTCCTTGCCCTGTAGTGGCTTCTTCAGGCAGCTCAGTGCAAAACGTACTGCTAGCAACTTGAGGCAGTTCAGACAGGACCACTCAAGTCAAAAATACCATAGACAGAGTTAATTATAAATATTTTTTATTTGAATGTTTAGTCAATTAACATTTGGCGGTATGGTTCTGTTCTAAATTCCCTGTCCTTTCATGAGCTCCATGAAAAGCTAAGACAGGGAACAGCAGCACTTCTGGGGATGATCCTCGCTTCTTACCGGGAGAGCGTCTCAAATCCCCCTATTGAGAACAGAACGTGCATCAAATGACAACAGTATGACATTGATTAAGTTGAACACCCGTTTAGGAGGAGCTGGGGCGGAGGTGGGTTGCAAAGCAGCTTGCAGTGGAAGCGACAAGCAAGCAGATTGACGCTGGGTTTAAATAGGCGCCCTTATTTGAGAATGCCCATTGGGTGCATAGAATCTCATCAGCTGATATGGGAGGGCTTTGGATTTAACGAACAGCTGTTGGCGAAGCTTGATTACGTAGTATTCTGACAATCAGCTGATAGCGAAGCTTGGTTACGTAATGTTTTGACGTTCGGCTGGTAGCGAAGCTTGACTACGTGGCCTGCCTGAACTAACGCTGAAGCTTGATTTCAGACAGGACCACTCAAGTCAAAAATACCATAGACAGAGTTAATTATAAATATTTTTTATTTGAATGTTTAGTCAATTAACATTTGGTGGTATGGTTCTGTTCTAAATTCCCTGTCCTTTCATGAGCTCCATGAAAAGCTAAGACAGGGAACAGCAGCACTTCTGGGGATGATCCTCGCTTCTTACCGGGAGAGCGTCTCAAATCCCCCAACAGACCATACAGGCAATCCTCCCTGGCTCTTCTTAATCGAAGAGCCAGCAGAGGATTTAAACGAGCGTTTCGGAAAGCCAATCGCACTTGAATTTAATTTGTAAACCGATCCGTTTACATGAGATGGCATAACGTATAAGCTAGAATTAATGATTGAAATGCATGTAAAATAAGTAAACAGCTAACAGCTACTGAACCATGCAATTATTTATTTATTTCCACCCACGATTAGGAAGCAAAATTCATAGCTTTTTGAGCCTCAAGGATTGCTTGAGCATCGGGCCGAATATAGCGTTCGTAAGCATCTGAAGACCAGCGCCCCATTGCCTTTAATATAGGGACAGGAGTAGAGGAAGCTGCAGTTGTCGCTGCTCCTATACGCAGAGAATGAGGCGTGTAGCGATCTGGGGGAAGCCCACAGTATTGGCAGAGCAGCTGGAGACGTGAGGCAAACCAGGCTCTGGACATGGGCTTTCCCTTCTCCGTAGCATACAAAGGTTCTTGCAAGCCAGCTTGGGGACGACTCCTCAGGTAGGCCAACATAGATAACAGAGGACAAAAAGATGAATTAGATTCAGAGATAAAAACAACCGTTCCTTCCTTGTCCCTATCAGTTTTAGAGTGCTTTAACAAAATGGTAAAGTGGTGGGAAAAAATGGAAACGTCAGATATTTTGAGATCATGTGATGGATTAAAAGAATCTGTGCGTGTAGAAAACTCACCACCTCTGAGAAAGCCATAGAAAGCCGTGAGTAAAACAGATTCTAGTAAAAGATCAGAATAAGGCCCGAAGCATCCCTCTCTTAAACGTGATATTAATTTTTGCAAGAGTGGGAGTGTAATAGGGAGACGCTGATCATTGCCTTGAGGTTTCTCTTTTTGAAGCCCGTTAAGCAGGAGACGAACTGATGGACTTCCAAGTAAGCTGATGCTGGATGGATCCAAGCAGCGCAGGTGGAATTGGATGCCAGCGACCAGACTTTTAATGGATGCAGGCTGTATTTTCCGGGACTCATAACAGTGAACTATAAATGCGCTAACATATGAAACGTCGACAGGCAGTACAGATACAGAGAAGGCGGCGCAAAAAGAACTGAAGTCAGACCATGCAGAGTCGTACAATTTTAATGTAGATTTTGCTAGACCGCTACGCATGTACTTAGCTGCAGAGTGCAAATAAGATTGAAGGGACGTATCTAATCTAGAACGGTTTGACTGAAGGAGGGGCAGATTAGGCTGGATGGTGCTGCGTCCGGACACAGGAGGTGGAATTTCTGAAATTCAAACCGAGACAGTGAATCAGCAATCTGATTGTTTAAACCGGCAATGTGAACAGCCCGAAATTTAAAGTTACCTATAACTGATACCCAAGTGATACGTCTAACAAATCTGTTAATTAACGGAACCGTAGAGCGACCTTTATTAATAATATTTACAGTTGCCTCGTTGTCGCAGAAAAACAGGATTTGTTTTCTAGACCAGTATTTACCCCACAAGATGCAAGCTATAACTATAGGGTATAGTTCAAACAGCGCAGTTGACAAGGTATTAACAGGCTCGGATAACAGCTCATTCGGCCAAACACTAGCGAACCACTGATCATTAAAGAACCCCCCAAAACCGACGGAAGGCGCGGCATCCGTGTACATTTTAAGGGCTGCAGAAGACTCTAGATCGTCATGATAAAAGAAAGAGATATCGTTCCAATTGTCGAGGAGCAGAGACCAAAACCTGAGATCTGATCTGCATCCTGAATCCAGAGTGACTATGTCCTTGAGATCTTTAACTGACCTAGAGAGATCGAGAAGTCTGCCAATGAAAGACCTGCCCTGGGGAATTATACGCATCGCAAAATTGAGATGGCCGAGCAAAGAAAGTAAATCTCTTTTGGAAAAAGCCTTGACGACTGGGCGTTTCTCATGATTTCTCTGATGCGATTTAATTTCTCAATGGGCAGCGAGGCTTGCATAAGGTCTGAATCTAACGTGATACCTAAAAACTCTATAACTTTAAGGGGGCCTCGAGTTTTTTCCTCAGAAAGAGGAACGCCTAAATCGACGAAAGTATGCCTAAGCGCTGAAATGCATCGGTCGGGCACCGCGTTTGGATAATCCACGAGCAGAAAGTCATCTAGGAGATGAAGGACGTGCGGCAGTTTGCAGTTATTGAGGAGAATCCAGCACAGCGCCTCTGCCAGAGTATCGAAAATTTTTGGACTACTACGGCAGCCGAAAGTGAGCCTAACAGAGAAATACAGTTTATCCCTCCATTTAATACCGAATAAATGCCACTGCGATGGGTGTAAAGGCATTACTTTAAAAGCATCCGAAATATCCGCCTTTGCAAGCCATGCACCCCTGCCTGCTTGTTTTATTAATGTAATTGCGTTGTCGATGGTTGCGTAAAACAGAGAAAAGGGGGCTGAAGGAATGAGACCATTAATACTCGGAGCATCGTCATTATGAGGGGCGGATAAATCAATTATTAGTCGCTTTTTCCCCGAATATTTCCGAGTAGCGATCCCTATAGGATTAACGCGATATTTTGAAAAGGGAGATTTTTCGAATGGCCCGATTAGATATCCTTTCTTAACCTCTTTCTCTATCGATGAATCGACTATTCCCGGCTCCTTTAAAGCAGAAAGCAAATTGTTACAGAAAAAAGAAACATTAGGTAACCAACATAATCCTGCAAGAAACCCTTGGACAAGTCCTGTTAACAAATAATTCACAAAGCAGCGATTTGGATGCTTGCTCAATGCTCGTCCCAACTTTGGAACGTTGACTGGGGTTGGCGGTTTTATTTCTTTTTCTCCTTTTTCATAAAACGGGTTCGTCTTGGGCACACAGATTTTGGGTGGCCGTCCCCGCAGTAGCTACAAACATGAATATATTTACAATTAAAGAATTTGCAAACATTTTCATTAAAATTGAAGCACAAAGGAGTTGCCATTGGCATCACCTTAGAGTCCCCAGGTTGAAAACCGCTCTTAGAAGGTTGGAGAGATGCAGACTTTGGGCACAGATTGAGAGTGTGAGTGTGAGCGCCGCAGATCGAGCAAGAGAGTGCTTGGTGGCCAGTGAAATGCCTGCTAATAAGAGTTAGATCGACTGCAGACCAGTCCAGTCTCTGATTGAAACGCTGGATGAACATTGCAGCTTTTGCAGAAAAGGATTTGTGATAGTCATAGAAGAGTGTTCCTCCGTATGTCAGAGCCAGGTCAGATATAATAGCTAAATATGTGTCCAACTCTTCTCTACGAGATGGGTAGACTTCACATATAACATCTCTGTACACCCCGAATGCCACGTTAAATTCCGCTAGCGTTAAAGTTTTTGATAAACGTGGATCACTGTCTTTAAGCACGACAGACACATCGCCGCAATCTACGACACGCTTCTCGCTAATTTCTGAGCTCAGTAAAATTTTAACAAGGCTGACATCATTACCTGCAATGATTTGGCTTCTCAATTGATGGGAAATCGCGGCAGCCGGCGGAAAGAACGGGGAGCCGGTGGACAAAGGAACTGCACTTCCCATGGTCCTCCTCGGTATAGTCGCCGTTATGACGTCATCCAGCTGCTCCGGAGCTACAGGCAGCCGCGCAGTGGTCGATGAAGAGTTCCTGGAAGACGGAACTGAGAAGATTTACTATGCAATTTTTTCGCATAGTAAAGCAAACAATTCCTTTTGAGTGGCTCCGGTCGGAGCCGGGATATCGTTCCTGTACAGGGTTGCCAGTATTTTAGGCAATGCCCAGTCATTAATGCTGGGAAGAAAAGAAGATTTACTCGCCAGACGAGAGCTCCGACGAACGGAAGCTGTGATCTCGTCTTGAATGACTTCCTCTACTTGACTTTGTTGCTGGGTTTCTTCGGTAGATTCAATTTGCCCCAGATCTTCATCGTTAGCGCCGGCAGACATGATCAGCGCTTGGGTAAGTAACGTTATTGCAAAATACAATAGTCTCATTGCAAAGCAGCTTGCAGTGGAAGCGACAAGCAAGCAGATTGACGCTGGGTTTAAATAGGCGCCCTTATTTGAGAATGCCCATTGGGTGCATAGAATCTCATCAGCTGATATGGGAGGGCTTTGGATTTAACGAACAGCTGTTGGCGAAGCTTGATTACGTAGTATTCTGACAATCAGCTGATAGCGAAGCTTGGTTACGTAATGTTTTGACGTTCGGCTGGTAGCGAAGCTTGACTACGTGGCCTGCCTGAACTAACGCTGAAGCTTGATTTAATGTGCCAATGCAGGGCACGTCCAAACCTCTGACACTGCTTGCATCAAGTTTAAGTCGCTGACGCTTGCCTACAGAGCCACCACGCACTCAGCTCCTGCATACTTTGACTCGATTCTACGTCGTCACACCCCCACCAGAAGCCTTCGTTCAGCTAAGGAGCGAAGGCTTGTGGTACCATCACAGAGAGGCAAAAAATCCCTCTCCAGAACATTTTCATTCAACGTTCCCAGCTGGTGGAATGATCTGCCCACCGCCATCCGAAATGCTGATTCATTGACAACATTCAAAAGTCAACTAAAAACTCATCTCTTCCGTGAGCACTTAACCTCCTAAAAAAAACAAACAAAAAAAACTTTCCTTTCATCTTTTCCTCCTCTTTCCCGCCCTACTCTAGCCTGTGCTACACTGAGAAATGTACACGGACCAAGTATTTCAGGCACTTGTTGCGCTCACTCGACTCTTCACGACCAATCGCTTATTGTACCCCCAAGTTGTAAGTCGCTTTGGATAAAGGCGTCTGCTAAATGCATAAATGTAAATGAAAATGCTTGCCTGTTGTAAGTGGCACCCCAGCCCGTGGCAGAGGCATCTGTGAAAACAACAGCATGCCTGGACGCCTGTTCTAGGGGCACTCCTGCCCGAAGAACAAGGGGTCTGACCACGGGCTGAAGTTTTGGCGACATGCCGGTGTGATGCTCACCGAGTGAGTGCCGCATTTCAGTGGGACCGTCGTCCTGCCTTTGAACGCATTCAAGCATTCCTCTGTACGGTGTGCTCTGTTTGACCAAATCCAACTCCATACAGAGAAAAGAGATCCTCTGAACAGGGGAGTTTGCTGTTTTCCCAACTGACCCAAAGACCCAAATGGCTGATGTGACTGAGCACCAGGTCCCTGTGTTCGCATAACTGATCCCGGGACTGTGCTAGTATGAGCCAGTCGCCGAGATAGTTAAGAATGAGAACGCAGCGTTTTCTCATGGGAACAAAGGCCCCCTCTGCGACTTTCATGAAGACACATGGAGATAGGGAAAGCCAGAAGGGCAGGACTTTTTACTGATGTGCTCAACCCTCGAACGCAAAGTGCAGAAACGGGTCGAGGGAGAATTGAGACATGAAAGTACGTGTTCCTTAGGTCTATCACTGCAAACCAATATCAGGGATGGATGCATTCAAAAAGGCGTTTCTGCGTGAGCATTTTGAATGGTAGCTTGTGAAGGCTCAGATTCAAAACTTGCAGGTCCAAGATTGTCTGTAACCCACTGCTTTTCTTGGATACAATAAAGGGCTGTAAAACCCTGTCTTTATATCGGCTGGAGGGACTGGCTCTATCACGTCCTTCGCCAGTAGGGCCGCAATCTCTGCTCGCAAGACATGGGCATTGACAGCTTTCACTGGAGTGAACTGGATGCCCCTGAACTTGGGGGCATGCCGGGCAAACTGAATCCCATAGCCGAGCCTGATGGTCCGAATAAGCCAGCGAGATGGACTGGGGGGCACTAGCCAGGCTTGCAGAGACCGTGCAAATGGGACCACAGGCGTACCTGCAGTGGAGCAGCAAGGTGGAATGTAGGGACCTAGATCGGGGGGCTCTATTTTGGAGATGGACCGCAGCTGGGTCTGAGTGTGCTGTGCAACACTTACCTGGTTCCATGGTTGGTCAAAGGGTTATATACTTGCACTGTGAGGCAGAGCAGCTGATGCAATCATCGCATGCATTGTTTTAGCTACACTCTAAGTAGATTGGCCTCTCTAGCGAGATTCCTATTCATTGGTCATCGACATGGCGTCGAATGTGACTGACTGAATGGGAACATAATTTTCTTGATAATTATAAATAATTATATAATTGTTATAAAGTCTTGTTTATAACAATTATTAAACATCCTTAAAAACAAGACACATTTATTTGAAAAACATGATTGTGTACTTTTAAAACAAGAAAATCGAATTAAATTACATTTTGTAAATATAATTTTTCTTGTTTTAATATCTAATATAAATAAGTCATTTTGTCCTTGAGTAACTTTGGCATCTGTGAAAACTACTGCAGAGCCCCTAAAGGGACATTGTGGTGGTGGGGGAATTAGATGGGGGAAAAAAGCTTTGGCATTCTCTCGCAAATGTTTGCATTCCCCTGAGAAACTTTGTGTTCACTCACAAAATGTTTTGCGTTGAGTTCTTTGTGAGGGAAAGTTTCTCTGGGGAACGCAAATGTTTTTGCGAGGGAACGCAAAGGTTTTGCGAAAGAAAGCAAAGTTTCTCGGGGAAACACAAAATGTTTGTGAGAGAATGCAAATATTTTTTTTCTCCCATCTCATATTTTTTCCATTATCATGGGCTCCATACCATTCATATAGGTAGTCTGTACCAAAATAAATACAGTTCTGTCATGACAACTCTCTGAGTTTTGGGCATGGTAATGGATATGACAATGTTGATATATTTGGTCTTGGCAGAATAGATCTGCTACGCTGCTGCTGTTGATTATTGCAGCTGCTGCTGTTGGCTATTGCTGCTGTTGCTGCAGAGCATGTACCGCAGTTGCTACTGCTAATACATACATGACACGCTGATGTGAGCAAGACATGCTGCTGCTGTAAAATAAAAATAAAAACGTCTCGGTTACGTATGTAACCCTCGTTCCCTGAGGAGGGAACGGAGACGTACGTTAGTGACTAACGAATGGGGGTTTCGCTTAGAAGCCAATCATCTTCGAGTATTCAACAGCGCCCAATGGCAGTGCCAATGCCATGGGCATGCGGAATTTGCATGCGTAACTCCGCCCCACCTCGTGGGTATATAAGGAAGTACGCTGGCAACATCGCATTATGTTACTGCTGCAGGAGCCAAGACTGAACTCCGCGTTCCAGACAGCACAGCTGACGTGGCAAAGGAAACGTACGTCTCCGTTCCCTCCTCAGGGAACGAGGGTTACATACGTAACCGAGACGTTCCCTTTCGTTCAGTCACTACGACGTACGTTAGTGACTAACGAATGGGGGTTCCAATACAACAACGCCACTCAGCTGTCATCCAGTGCCCTGCGTAAGTGTGAGTACCCTGTCGTAAGACTAGTACGGACGAAGGACTCCCACTTATCACAGGATTACCAAGGTACACTGGGAAGCATATCCCAGTGAGGGAATGCCAAGATGCCTACCCGTGGGGAGGACTTAGAGAATACACATATGACCCGCTAAGGGCTGCATATGGAAGATCTCTAGGGTACCAGCCGAAGGTGGATTTTTAACCCTAGGGGCGGCAGGGACTTGCCAAGGGAAAGACACCTGCTCGCTGAGGAGGCTTACGGTGGAAATACTCGTGTGGGGGTCGCCGGAGGGGAACCATGCACACGGAGCACCTGGCCGGACATGAGGGTCTGGGCTCGAAAGGGCAGACTGAACTGATGTCGGCGTAAGCAGTGCTGGAGGAGCTCAGGGCTCTCGGGGAGCTCACCTGAGGGAAAATATTGCAAGTATCCAGTCCTTGGAGTGGAATGGCGAGCAAGCGAAGACACCTGAGCCTGGCCCATTACCGGCGACCCGTAGGGGCGAGTACATAGTCGGACACTGGCTCCACTCGGAGATTGTAGAATCTGGCGAATGTGTTGGGTGTCGCCCAGCCTGCAGCTCTGCAGATGTCTATTAGCGAGGCGCCATGCGCTAGAGCCCAAGAGGAGGCCACACTCCGGGTGGAGTGTGCCCTCACACCAAGGGGACATGGTCGACCTTGCTGCTGGTAAGCCAAAACAATGGTGTCCACTATCCAGTGAGACAACCTCTGCTTTGAGAGAGCACTTCCCTTCCGCTCTCCACCATAACAGACAAAGAGCTGGTCTGAGGTCCTGAAACACTGCGTCATGTCTACGTAAGCGCGGAGAGCGCGTACTGGACAGAGCAATGCCAAGGCTGGGTCTGCCTCCTCCAAAGGCAGCGCTTGCAGGTTCACCACCTGATCTCGGAACGGAGTAGTGGGAACCTTGGGCACATATCCGGGCCGGGGTCTCAGGATCACGTGAGAGTTAGCCGGCCGGAACTCAAGGCACGCTTCGTCAACCGAAAATGCTTGCAGGTCCCCGACCCTCTTAAGCGAGGCCAATGCGGTCAGCAGAGCCGTCTTCATAGACAAGAACTTAATCTCAGCCGACCGCAAAGGCTCAAAGGGAGGCCTCTGCAGAGCACTTAAGACTACTGAGAGGTCCCAAGAGGGAACGAGAGGAGAGCGAGGAGGATTCAGTCTCCTCGCCCCCCTCAGGAACCTGATGATCAGGTCGTGCTGACTTACCTTTTTGTCTCCCAGGAGATCGTGGTAGGCAGATATTGCGGCCACATACACTTTAAGGGTGGAGGGAGACAGCCTTCGCTCCACCCCCTCCTGGAGAAACGATAGCACGGACCCGATCGGGCATTTCCAGGGGTCTTCTTGTTTTACACCATGTGACGAAGAGGTTCCACTTCAACACATAGAGACGTCGCGTAGACTCAGCTCTAGCGGAAGTGATGGTAGTGACCACCGCAGGTGGAAGGCTACTCAAACCTGCCGCGTCCCGTCCAGAAGCCACACGTGGAGCTTCCAGAGCGCTGGACGCGGGTGCCAAAAGGTGCCCCGTCTCTGAGTGAGGAGGTCCGGTCTCAGAGGAATAGGCCAGGGAGGGGCTGTCGCAAGGAGTAAAAGTTCTGGGAACCAGGTCTGGCCGTGCCAATACGGGGCGACCAACATGACCTGCTCCTTGTCCTCCCTGATCTTGCACAGTACCCGTGCAAGAAGGCTCACTGGGGGAAACGCATACTTGCGTAGCCCTGGCGGCCAGCTGTGCGCCAGTGCATCCGTGCCAAGGGTGCCCTTGGTCAGGGAATAATACAGGGAGCAATGGGAAGAGTCCTGGGAGGCAAACAGATCTACCTGTGCGTCGCCGAACCGTTCCCATATCAGCTGGACCGTCTGGGGGTGGAGTCTCCACTCTCCGGGGAGAGGCTGAAACCGTGAGAGCTCGTCGGCTGCACAGTTCAGGTCTCCGGGGATGTGGACAGCACGAAGGGACCTCAGGTGCTTCTGACTCCACAAAACGAGATGGCGGGCGAGTTGAGACATACGGCGGGAGCGTAGACCGCCCTGGTGGTTGATGTACGCTACTACGGCCGTGTTGTCTGTCCTGACTAGTACATGTTGACCCCTCAGCAACGCTCGGAAGCGGTGCAGGGCGAACCGTACTGCCAGTAACTCGAGGCAATTGACATGCAGAAGGCGCTGGGGTCCAATCCAGGAGCCCGCGGCTGCTTGTCCATTGCACATGGCACCCCAGCCCGTGGATGATGCATCTGTTGTTACAACAATATGCCTGGAAACTCGTTCTAAGGACACTCCGGTCCGTAGAAAGCTGAGGTTCGACCACGGGGTGAGCGTCTGTAAGCAGGCCCGAGTCACTTGTACCCGGAGCGTGCCAGACCGCCATGCGCATCTCGGGACTCGATCGCGTAGCCAGTGCTGAAGCGGTCTCATATGAAGCAATCCGAGCGGCGTCACCGCGGCTGCAGATGCCATATGCCCTAGGAGCCTCTGAAATAGTTTCAGTGGAACCGCACTCTTGCCCTCGATTTGACGAAGGGAAGTCAGCAGAGACTGCGCGCGCTCGCTCGAAAGCTGCGCGCACATGGCGACCGAGTCGATATCCATACCGAGAAAAGAGATCCTCTGCGCGGGGCAAAGTTTGCTCTTCTCCCAGTTGACCCGAAGGCCCAGACGGGCTAGGTGATGGAGCACCAAATCTCTGTGTCCGCAAACCTGCTCTCGAGAGTGACCCAGTATGAGCCAGTCGTCGAGGTAATTCAGGATGCGAACCCCGTGCTGCCGAAGGGGCGCAAGGGCTGCCTCGGCAATCTTCGTAAAGACGCGAGGGGACAGAGATAGCCCGAATGGTAGAACCGCGTACTGATGCCCGCCCCTCGAAAGCAAACCGTAGGAACGGTCTGTGTCGAGGTAGAATGGAGACATGGAAGTAGGCGTCCTTCAGGTCGATCGCTGCAAACCAATCGTGTGGACGAACGCATTCGAAAAGGCGTTTCGCTGTCAACATCTTGAACGGAAACCGGTGAAGGTAACGGTTCAAGACGCGCAGGTCCAGGATTGGTCGTAGCCCACCGGTCTTTTTGGGTACAATGAAGTACGGGCTGTAAAACCCGTAATTCATCTCGGCTGGAGGGACAGGTTCGATCGCACCCTTCGCCAGTAGGGTGGCAATCTCCGCTCGCATGACGGGGGCGTTGGCCCCGATCATAGTGGAACGGACTCCCTGGAAGCAGGGAGGAACCTGCGCGAACTGAATCGCGTAGCCGCGCCTGACGGTCCGCGCGACCCAGCGGGACAGCCCTGGAAGCTGAAGCCAGACATCCAGAAACTGCACCAGCGGGGTCATACGGAGTACAGACGTACCCGGTGTGGGCTTGCAGCGATGCAGCGTCACCGGCCCGGACATGGGAGGCTGAGGGGCGTCCCGGTGCGGGGGCACGGTTGACTGCTGCGTCCTGACAGAGGAGACCAGGGAAGGACGCACGTTCCACTGGGGTCTGCTCTGCCAGGAGGCTGGCGACAGAGTGGGATGCGAGTGGCGGGACCCGTGGGTGGCGCGCACCGTCATCACCGGACTCTGTGGGCTCAGGGATGGGAGTGTTAATTCTTTCTTTGACCAACATAGGGTGCTGCTGACCCGGGGGCCAGCAGCAGAACAAAGGATTCTCCCCCGGCCCTCCACCGGGGGAAGGAGTGGTCCTGCTACCATCTCCTTGAAAGAATTTCCCATCCCTGAGCCGTCCGTCTCAGGAGCGCCACTTGGCCTGGCGTTTAGCGGGGCGCGGG
Organism: Gobio gobio; assembly: GCF_949357685.1. Lineage (NCBI taxonomy): Eukaryota > Metazoa > Chordata > Actinopteri > Cypriniformes > Gobionidae > Gobio > Gobio gobio. The sequence goes on along the minus strand of NC_137102.1, from coordinate 21,663,433 downwards.
GCGGCCTGAGGGGACTTGGACGCCTTCCTACGGCTTCCTCCGCAACCCGGCCCGGGTGAAGGCTGCTGCTTGGACCGGGTGGGAGGGGCGGGAGCCTTAGGAGGGCGTCCTCGGCGTGGAGCAGACTGAGGCGACTGTGCCGGCGGCTGGGTGGAGGCAGCAGCTGGCCGCCGGGGCAGTACGTGTTTGATAGCCTCAGTCTGCTTCTGGGCGATTGAGAACTGTTGGGCAAAGTCCTCAACCGCCCCGCCGAAGAGGCCGGCCTGGGATATGGGGGCATCAAGGAACCGGGTCCGCTCGGTGTCCCGCATATCGGCCAGGTTCAGCCACAGGTGACGCTCCTGGACCACATTTGTGGACATCACTTGACCCAGGGAGCGTGCAGTCACCTTCGTCGCCCGGAGAGCGAGGTCGGTGGCGGCACGCAGATCATTTAAGAGCCCCGGATCAACTCCACCCTCGTGCATGTCCTTGAGGATCCTGGCCTGGTAGACCTGAAGGATCGCCATGGCATGCAGCGAAGCGGCAGCCTGCCCCGCGGCTCTGTGCGATTTCGCCACCAAGGTTGATGTGAATCGACAGGCTTTGGAGGGGTGCTTAGGATCACCACGCCAGGTTGAAGCGCTCTGAGGACACAGTTGCATCGCAACAGAACGTTCAACTGGAGGGACCCCAGTGTACCCTTTAGCTGCCGCCCCATCGAGGACGGAGAAGGCGGAGGAAGTCGCCGAACGGTCACGGGAAGACAACGGGGACTTCCAGGACCGCGCAAGTTCCTCATGAAGCTCGGGAAAGAAAGGTATTGGGGGCGGGGACTGACGGTTGTCAGCGCGCGCTCCCAAAAACCAATCGTCGAGCCTTGAGCGTTCGGGACAGGGCGGAGGGTTCCACTCTATCCCTAAGCTCTCGGCTGCCCGAGACAACATGGCTGTCAGCTCCGGGTCCGACTCGGGCAATGCTGGCGCGCCCGAAGGCGGCAGCACAGCCGAGTCATCATCCTCGGAGGACTCGAGCCCACCTTGTGATGCGGTGACCGACATCGCATCTTCCTCCGGAGCGCCAAACGAGATGCGCGGGGGGGCAGGAGCCGGCCCCGCGATCTGCGTCTGAACACTCGCGGGTTGCAGTGTGCAAGACGGGGGTGTGGCCCGAGGCATGAGCGTCGGGGCTTTGTTCCACACCGTAACCGTCAGGTCACCCTGACCACCAGCCGAAGTACTGGGCCTCTGGGACTCAGTAGAAGGTACGAAGGTCATGGAGTCTTGACCGCAACACCGCGATGGTCATGTTCCCGCAGTGGGAACATGACTCATCCACAAACGCTGCCTGGGCATGTTGAAAGCCCAAACATACCAGGCAGTGTTTGTGCCCATCAGAGGGAGATAACGACCGGCCACACCCAGAAGTACACGGACGAGACATCCTGAAAAGGACGCGTCACGTGTAAGCTCTTTTAGGAGAGGAAGCTTCGCAGAGAACGCCGAAGCGCCCAGGGACCACACACCAGCTGTCTAGCGGACCACTGCGCAGATCAGCAGGCAGGCAGTATGATGATCACTGGAACGCGCCGTAACACCAACGCCTCTGGAAAGCTGTTCGTCTCGAAAAGCTGTCGAAGACTCAGATCAGGCTTGAAGGAGTGAAGAGATCCTCTTGGCCCCAAAGCAGAAACATAATGCGATGTTGCCAGCGTACTTCCTTATGTACCCACGAGGTGGGGCGGAGTTACGCATGCAAATTCCGCATGCCCATGGCATTGGCACTGCCATTGGGCGCTGTTGAATACTCGAAGATGATTGGCTTCTAAGCGAAACCCCCATTCGTTAGTCACTAACGTACGTCGTAGTGACTGAACGAAAGGGAACATGAATTACCAGTAGCAGATCTATACAAGTGGAGCTGGGGAAGGAGGAGGGTCTCTGAAAGCGCACTGCACTGTATTTGAAGGTTGAGCAGCGAGCTCATTGGCTGCTGAAATGGCAGGAACCAATCAGCTATGCCCTATGATGTGATTGAGAATGATGTGATTGAGAACTGAGTTAAGGATCAGCCTGTGCCATCTAGAGTTTCAAGAATTTTGTATTAGTTATTCAATAACCGGTATCAGTCATATTTACTTTTTTATGATAATTTTATGATGCTTTTGCATTCTTTTTTTAACATTGGAGGTGCCAGTCCCTGTTGATTTTATTTGCATGGAAAAGAGCAACCAGTAAATAGCTTAAAATTTCATTTTATATTCTACATCTTGCTTTTAATAACAGGCAATATATAAACACTTAAAGGTCCCCTTCTTCGCGATTCCATTGTTCAAACTTTAGTTAGTGTGTAATGTTGCTGTTAGAGCATAAATAATACCTGTAAAATTATAAAGCTCAAAGTTCAATGCCAAGCGAGATATTTTATTTAACAGAAGTTCCCTTTCAAAGCCTACAGCGAACGGCTGGCTTGGACTACATCCTGGTACTTCCTTCTTTAATTACGTCAGTAGAGCAGTAGAACAGACTAACCTCCGCCCACAAAGAAACGCGAAAAAGGGGACGCGGTCTTGTTGCTGTCCCACGTGGAGAAGCGGACGGTCATGTGGAGAAAAGGAACTGTTGCGTTGAGTGTGTTTATCGCCATGTCATCGAGACGCTGTTATTTTCATCCAGGAGTCAAATCACCTTTGTTTGGCTTTCCCAGGGACGCTGTAGAGATTATTGAACGCATACATCTCTCCGTTAAGAGGCGTGACCTTTCCAACGTGCGCTAAGCTGCTGTCAAATTACAACACAGGAACCGCTTTCACGTGCGCTAAGCTGTGGTCGAATCACAGCACAGGAACCGCTTGCACAATCAGAACTCGTTACGTGTTTCTGAAGGAGGGACTTTATAGAACAAGGAAATCACCAGCCGTTTTTAGGACAGTGGAAACAGCGGTATACAGATAAGTAAATAGTGTGAAAAATACTGTGTTTTTTTACACGCGAAACATGAACACATGTTATATTGCACACTGTAAACACCATCAAAGCTTAAAAAAAACCACGAAGAACGGGACCTTTAAAATATCCAGACTTGTCTATATGCAAAATCCCAGGCATGCTGTAATGTATTGCAAGGAAATGGCCAAAGTTTCAAATATATTCAATACTTTAATGGTGGAGGGGTTAAATTACAAAATATCACAGAAACCCAGCCTGAAGACAGGAAGACAGGCCCATCCTGCTGAGTTGTGTCTTTCTCTGAGCTCTTCTCTTGTGCTCTGATTCAAATAAATAAATGAGTGGTCCGCAGTGGCCCTAACGGTAGCGGTGCCACTCGGTAATGACCTCCCCTGGGGAGCTCTGCTCTATTTTTAAGTGCGATCAAAGCAGCCAGACTGAATGATGATAATTAAAGAGGAGGAAAACTGTCTTTGGAGGTGTCCAAAAGGAGATAACAAACGTCTTGTGATATATTCATGCATTCTGTGCATGTTTTCAAATATTGATGCCTTAAAATTACGTTCTAATGGCAAATACAGTGCATCCAGAAAGAATTCTCACAGCGCTTCACTTTTTCCACATTTTGTTATGTTACTGCCTTATTCCAAAATGGATTAAAGGTCCCATGGCATGGCATTTTTCTATTATTGTATAGTGTTTCCTGAGGTGTACTTATATTGTTAGCATGATTTTTACATCATAAAATGTCATAATTTAGAAATAAAAGGCATTTTTTGTATAATGCTGTTTGCCCTGTGGCTGAATGCCCTGCATCAAGAGGCGTGTCTGCTGTGAGACTTCAGTAAAAACGCCCACTGTTGTGATTGGCTGACATCTTTGCATTTTAAATGAGCGGAGGGGGCGTGGTTTAACGAGGCACGAGCAGGCACGAGTCTGCCAGAGACGGATGGACCTGAGTTCACTTCTCATCAGTTCTCAGCACGTCTCTGTTCAGGGTGAACTGTTGTAGTTACTAGCATATACTTCAGGTTATTAGTTTATTTCTAGTTGGAGGGACTGTCACTCATGTCAGAAAGTTAGTAACTTTAGTAAATTATGGATCAGCGCTGACTCGAGACGCGAACCGTTTAGAACGATTTAGTCCGATTTGGTGAACTGGTTCGGTTCACTAAAAAGAACCGATTCAAAAGAATGATTCGTTCGCGAACCGGACATCACGGAGACGGTTGCGATTGCTAACAAAGTTATTTATAGTAACTACTGAGTTATGAGAGCGCTGTCTTTCAGCGCGAGTTTATTGTGTTTGTATCTGAGAGTTCTGAATAAACACGAGTCCCAGTCACGGCGAGTCCGTCTTCATCATTATTACCAACTTTGTAACACATGCAATGTAAGTTACCATTACAGCGAGATGAACGAGTTAGTAAGTGTTGAGTATAGCATTATTTCTACATATGTTCCAATTAACGTTATATGAATAGCGTCAGTGACGCGCATTGAGTAACTTACACAGCGCAAACAAAGACACAACAGCAGTAATCGAATGTAATCCAGTTTATTGTGGGGAAAGCTGGCTAGCCTAGCCCAGATATGCTCACGCTTACCCTCCTTCTGCTTAATCTCATGCCGCGTTTGGTGCCTCCGCTGTGGGCCAGATGCAGTACTGGGGGTCGGGGATGTTGAAGGCCGAGCTTCGGCGTATGTGAAGTTTATCTCTAAAGATGTGACTGCTGATGTTAAACAGAAAAGACTGTATGCACATTTTAGAACAGATAGACGCGACGAGGACGTACAAAAACACTGACTCACAAGATAGAAAACACGAAAACACCGTTCTGTCGGGAGAGAGAGAAGCCGCAGTGTGTGCACGAATAATAAATAATTAGCTACACATAAGAAATCAATGATCACAGATCAGAAGGAACTGAAGAAAGACTTCTGTTTTCATTTGTACATCCAAACACTGAGAAACTGCAGCGTTCACTTGTTCACAAGTAACGTTAATGATCTCGAGCGTTTGCATGGGCGTGCCAGAATCTCTGGGCGGAGGAAAGGGAGGGAACCGTTCCTGCTTGGACGTCAAACCAGGAGACGTCAGGATTGGCTCGTCTGGCCTGTCATTTTCTCAAAGGCAGAGAAAGACAGCCAGAACTCTGTTTTACACCGATCAACATTTCTATCCACTTGGGGACAAAATTCAGGCTAGGGGAACTCATATTAATGTTGAAATACCTCATAAAATGAAAATTTCATGCCATGGGACCTTTAAATTCATTATTTTTTTCCTCAGTTCTACAAACAACCACCAATTACAGCACCAATTACAGCCTCAAGTCTTTTTGAGTATAATGCTGAAAGCTTGGCACACCTATTTTTGGGCAGTTTCTCCCATTCTTCTTTGCAGGACCTCTCAAGCTCCATCAGGTTGGATGGGGAGCGTCGGTGCACAGCCAAGATCTCTCCAGAGATGTTCAATAGGGTTCAAGTCTGGGCCCTGGCTGGGCCACTCAAGGACATTCACAGAGTTGTCCGGTAGCCACTTTCCTGTTATCTTGGCTGTGTGCTTAGGGTCGTTGTCCTGTTGGAAGATGAACCTTCGTCCCAGTCTGAGGTCCAGAGCGCTCTGGAGTATGTTTTCATCAAGGATGTCTCTGTACATTGTTGCATTCATCTTTCCCCTGATCCTGACTAGTCTCCCAGTTCCTGCCGCTGAAAAACATCCCTACAGCATGATGCTGGCACCACCATGCTTCACTGTAGGGATGGTATTGTCCAGGTGATGAGCGGTGCCTGGTTTCCTCCAGACATGACACTTGCCATTCAGGCCAGAGTGTTCAATCTTTGTTTCATCAGACCAGAGAATTTTGTTTCTCATGGTCTGATAGTCCTTCAGGTGCATTTTTGCAAACTCCAGGTGGGCTGTCATGTGCCGTTTGGCCACTCTACCATACACTCTAAAAAAAAGGTTCTATACGGCACCAAAAATGGTTTTTGGCTCATAATCATAGGGGAACCTTTTTAAGTGCTATTTAGAGCTCAATTTTGAGAGTCATGGTAAAGGCTGAATACTTATGTACATGTAATTATTTTTTTATTTGTAATAAATTTGTAGATTTCAAACAAACTTCTTTCATGTTGCATTATGGGGTATTGTTTGTAGAATTGAGGAAAAAAATAATGAATTTAATCAATTTTGGAATAAGGCTGTAACATAACAAAATGTGGAAAAAGTGAAGCATTGTTAATACATTCCGGATGTACTGTATCCAAATTAAAGAGGGAAATGTGGTAGAAATGCTGCCAGGATTATCAATCTGACAAGCATTTGAAACAAAACAGCATCATTCATAAGAGACGCATGATGTTTACTTTCTGAAAACATCAATGAATAAGTGTATTTGAATACTTAGTCAATTGCATTCATTCCTCTAGAAAAAAAAACACAAAAAATTTGTTTTCATAAATCATAGTGCTCATAATTCCGAGACACTGGAGAGAAACAGGTTAGTTCTTCTAAAAACGGCAGTTGTGGGTTAGGAAAGGGCCCTCCAGTGGCCATGAATCTCATACCTCACAACCGTTGCCTGGAAACAGCTCGGTGATCCTCTGATTTATTTATTTCATTCATTCACCAAATTTTACTCTTTCTTTTTTATTTCCTTTTATAATTACTCAGCAGTTAAATCTGGCCTCATGCATGACCTCTTCTGACACATGCAGATGGTTTGGCCGCTTTTTTCTTGTAAGTTTATTTATGTGTCTCAAACACAACATAAAAGGCAAATTTAGTGTACAGAGGCTACAGAGAGAGATGAATGCTCTATAGAAGATCATGCAAACATGACTGCATGTTTTAATAGACACGGTCATGACATTGAATAGTCTCTTTTAATCTATCTAACTATAATTTAAAGCATTTTTAAGCAAATATACAGAAGCTTACTTCATGAAAATGGATACACAGTTGGACATGTGATATACTTGTTTGACAATATGTTCCAGGTGAGAGCCAAAAGAGAGTTGTGACAGGCAGCATAAAACTCAGATCTGAATCAATAATCATATATTGAATGGGAGGATGAAGAACAGAAAAAAACATAGATAGATAGATAGATAGATAGATAGATAGATAGATAGATAGATAGATAGATAGATAGATAGATAGATAGATAGATAGATAGATAGATAGATAGATAGATAGATAGATAGATAGATAGATAGATAGATAGATAGATAGATAATTAACACTATTAAAAGGCTATCCTTTGAATGGGAGGATGAAGAACAGAAAAAAACAGATAGATAGATAGATAGATAGATAGATAGATAGATAGATAGATAGATAGATAGATAGATAGATAGATAGATAGATAGATAGATAGATAGATAGATAGATAGATAGATAGATAGATAGATAGATAGATAGATAGATAGATAGATAGATAGATAGATAGATAGATAGATAGATAATTAACACTATTAAAAGGCTATCCTTTGGAATGTGTTTCAGTGCACCTCCTGAACTGGTTTGAGTGATTGGATGGCCTTTTCGCTTAATATTCAACAGTATTATTGATCTGACTGTACTGACGCTGTTGTATGAGAACTGAGCTGAATGATGACATAATGTTTTTTGCAGAACTGCTTTATAGATGAAATGTCCTAATTTAATAATTGATGATATTTACATCCGATCTGAATTAACACTAAACTGACTTCAGCTGAACAACAGCCGAAATGCATAATTTTTCCTGTTATCACTGTAAATCTGCTTTGAAACATGATAGATAGATAGATAGATAGATAGATAGATAGATAGATAGATAGATAGATAGATAGATAGATAGATAGATAGATAGATAGATAGATAGATAGATAGATAGATAGATAGATAGATAGATAGATAGATAGATAGATAGATAGATAGATAGATAGATAGATAGATAGATAGATAGATAGATAGATAGTCTCCCTTATTGTCTGGTTTCTTTCATGTTCTCCATTATCGTTCAATTTGAGGGAATACTAGGGGTGTCAGGAGGATCACAGCACACCGTCAATGCCAGAGTCCCAGAGAGGAGGAGGATGGGGAGGAGGAGGGTTGTCCCATCCGCTGGTGATGGGTGACCACTTGCAATAGGATAGGAGGGGTTTACGGAAAGGTCTGTTTTATTTGCTCTCACGCCGTTTTTATTCGTTCATCTGCGACTATCACCTCGAAACGACAGCACATGCATACAAGGTAAGTTTGCACGGGTCTCTCAGTCTCGCGGGCTATTGTTCGTTGCTAACAACGATGCAACCGTGCACTAGTTCGTGCACTTCATTGACAAAGGAGAACATTACAGTGTCGCTTTCTAAGCATTTGACTTAAGACTTGAATCACCTCTCGATCATCGTGACTGTGTAGGCATATGCAAGTTGCTTGCATCCGTTAACGTGTTGGCATCGTTCGCGCGTGTGATGATTCATGTAACAGTGATCTGTTAAAGTACCGAAACGACTAAATAGCCTATCTGCCTAGTTGGACTACGTTTTATGAAAATGCCAGGCCATTTGAAGTTCATCACGTTTGGTCTAAAGAAGAATACCTGTTCAAACGATGCAAGGCACGCGCAGGCTGTCAGTGAATCGTGAAGGTGTTTTCACTGGAGACGTCATGTTATTGAATATTTGAACTAACATACGGTTGTTTCATCTTTAAAACAACGCTTTTTAATGTTTCAGACCACCGGCTTAAATGTGACTTATCTTAATTAACTTGATGAACTTTATTGCCAGATACCATTTTCACTGCCTGCTGTGGGAAAAGTGTGAAACCTTAATATATAAATAATAGCGTTATACAAATTTCATGGACATGCTAATATAACTACGTTGCTGTGGTTGAATATAAATGTACAATGAGTCAACGTGGTTCATTCATCCCTTCTAATAATGATATTAGTATTGTCATTATTTATGCAGGAATGATGTATAAATGTGATATTATTCTTAAAGTTATGTATACCACATAACTTATTATATACATTTCAAGAATTAACTTTTTATGTAGATCGGCATATAGAGACGACTTGATTTAACATTGAGGATATCCTTTCTATGTGATGATGTGCTCTATGGAAAAATTCAATGATGTAGGGAATGTAGCCTTGAATAATAATTCCTGTTGACTCTTGGAATTTCATATTGACTTTTTTGTTGTTGTTGCAGGAAAATAGATCTAGTATTCTGTGCCACCTTGAAACTTAATAGGACAAATAAAATGCATCTCACACCACAACCCCTGCTCTCGTCTCTGTCTCTCCATTTCTTCCCCTGACACACATCTTGTACATTGTTCAATACTGCATTCTGCCATTCATTAGAAGTAGTGGACATCATTATAGTGGATCTGTTAGACATCATACCTATTAAAAAAGAACAGCTCATGCTGTACTTTATTTCAGACAAGATCGATACAAACAAAAATAACAGCCTTTTGGTTCCCGGAGTGTTCTGAAAATGTGTTTATTGTTCTAACAATAAAACCTAAAAACATAATTCCTTGAATTGTTCCAACTGAAAAAATAACCAAATGGGAACCATACACTAACATTAAGGAAACAGCTCATATGTTTTGTTATATATTTGATTGTTATATACAGCCCTTGTTATATATTTTGTTTTCAGGGCAAGATTGATGAAAACAAATTTTAGACAAAATGTTCTTGGAATGTTAGTTTATGATCCTAAAAAACCCCAGATAGGATGTTAGATATTGGTTTCACCCCCAAAATAACCAAATGGGGACGTACATTAATTGATAACAGCTCATATGTTCAAGTTTTATATTGTGTTTTAAGGTAAGATCGATGCAAACACACCTAACAATCTTTGGTCCCTAAAATTATCTGAAAATGTTAGTATAAGGTTCTAAAAAACCCTAAAAAGAACGCTCTTAGAACGTTAGGTATTGGGTCCAACCAAATGGAACCGTATAAAGTTAGGGGAACAGCTAATATGCCCTTGTTGTATATTTTGTTTGCAGGCAAGATCGATGCGAAAACAACTAACAAATGTTGGTCCCCAAAATGTTCTTGGAATGTAGTTTATAGTTCTAAAAAACCTATAAGAAAAAAATTCTTAGAATGTTAGAAAAAAGAGCAAAACACTAACATTAGGGAAACAGCTCATTATTGTTGTATTTAGTTTTCAGGCAAGACCAATGAAAACACAACTAACATGGTCCCCAAAAATGTTCTAGGAATGTTAGTTTATGGTTCTAAAAAAAACTAAAAAGAATGTTCTTAGAACATTAGATATTGGTCCAACGCCAAAATACATAACCAAATGGAAACCATACACTAACATTAGTGAAATGTTCTGTGGAAAGTGTGTTTTTATTGGCCCCCTTGAGGTGAAAGAAAAAAAAATCCATCTGTCTGCATCCCAATCAAATAATAGCTGCAGATTTTAACTGGGACAGGTTTTTGAGATCTAATTGTCGGATGTTTATGTATAAACATTGTGCAATGCATTTAGCTGAAATTACCTTTTGAGTATCATTCCCCGATTTGTTTTGCTTGCGTTTCATGATGACTGTCTGTTTCTTACATGTAGTTGTGTAATTCTTACATAACTGTAATTTATGTTATGTTATGTTAATTATGTAATTCTTACATAACTGCTGAATCAATAGTGACATGGAACAAATCAAAGTTATTAATGTAGATAGATAAACAAAGACATGGCAAGTTGGCAACCCCAGAGGCTGTTTGTTTTTTATTGAGTTGTTGCAGTGTGCCAGTGAATTGTATAGTTCACATAGGCGGTGATGTTAAATAATTATACTGATCATTGTTTGTGAGTACATTAATGATTACACATCGCATAGCGTGACATTGTGCTGTCCAGAGATTGTTTACAGCACAGAGCAAATGAGTGTCCTGCAGGCCAGTGAGAGACATCAGCTAATCTGCTTGTGATTGCCATTGCCCACAGGATATTACAGTTAGTCATGGCCTTCAACAGGGGGTCCATGTTGGTAATGGAAACAAATCTCAAATATGTGTCGGTTGAATTAGTTGCTTAAAAATATAGTAGTATATCACAGGGGAAAAATACTTTTTAAAATGTATTTACAAATTAAAATAAATGTACAATTTAAAATAGAAAACAGTTATTTGTAATAATTGTAGTACTATTCACAATATTAATGTTTGCACTGTTTTTGATTAAACAAAATTCAATTTTATTATTATTTATTTAAACATAAAACATTTTAATCAATCCCAAACTTTTGAACAGTAGTGTGAATTGACACGTTCTGAGTGTATACAAATATTTTTTTCCAATTATTTCTATTCACCAAGGGTTCCTTGCACCTGACCCCCACTCAGCTGAGATTATTGATTTTTTTTTTTTTTTTTCAGGTTAGGAATTACAAAAGTTTTAAATAGTTTGTTAAGCTTGATAGCAAAAATAGAAATAGTTACACTACCGTTCAAATGTTTTGTGTCAGTAAGATTTTGTCCACCAATGATGAATAAAAGTCTTTTATGTCCACCAATGATGCATTTATTTGATACAGCAAAAAATACTGTAAAACAGAAACAGTGTGAAATATTATAATTTAAATGAAATGTTTTCTAGTTAAAAATGTAATTTATTCCTGTGATGGCAACGCTGAATTTTCAGCATCATATCCTCCATCCTATCTTTTTTTGTCTGCACACAATATTAGTCTATTTAAAAATGTAAAAATATTAAACGATTTTTATTCAGCACCCAAATGGTCGAGCTAAAATAGCTATTGGATACATTATCGCTTGGTGTATAGTCATCTTTGTTAAATAATGTGAGGGAGTCAATACCATAGTTTTTACTATAGGCAATAGATTAATTGGACTAGTTTTTACACTTCAAAAAGCGGATTATTTCTTTCTGGTCAGATGCTCACTGGTCAATGATTCATGTGTCAAGTAGTAAATAGCTCAACATGAGTAAAATTTGGTGGAGAGGACAGCCAAAAACACTAAGATAGCTTCACAAAGACAATTATACAAAATAAATCTGTGCCTCATTGTAATTACATCCAATTTCATCCTGGAATCCATTTAACAGGCTAATAGTTTTATCCATGCTGGATGTGGAAATCACTGAGTAATTCACGGTGTAATAAACAGTGACCCTTGTTGGCTTCTTAATTGTTCTCTTGAGTCTTGACATTTCATTACAAGTTATACAAGGTTAAGAGGGCCATGTTGCTATAGTTGCAGGTGTCACGCTACATGGCGAACCGGTAGTGTTGTTTTGGAATGTCGTTTTCAGGGTTCAGTGTAACCTGCAATCCATTTGGAATTGAGCTGGTTGTATTGTCAGTGTCACACTCATTTAATGCTGGTAATTGTTTTGGAAATTAAAAACTCTGCTTCACAGAGCTTGACTGGATTTGAAATGGTTGGCAGAACAAAAATAAATATATCCAATTGAAGTAGTCACAAATCTCTGAGATCTGTAAATGTTTTGCTCTCCACACATAAACATTAATGCCAGCACACATTATTTTATCGACCAAGTAAACATAACCCATGCTTTTATTCAGGTCAGTGGTGGGACAGGAACATCATTGTGGCTACAGCATGTGGATATAAACATGTGCTGGTTCTGGTAATAAGATTGTGGAGCTGGTGAGCACCATGGAGTCTTTGTTTCTGCTCAGATAACATATTGTGTCTGACTCAGTACACAATACACTTCTGTTTGTCAGGAATACGGAATACAAAATGTGCACTTTTGGTGTCCAGCTATGGATTTTCTAAGACAAGGTAACTGTACTGCTTAAAGTGAAATCAAAACATCACAAGTTACAGTACATGTTGTGTTAGCAATATTGGCCAACACAACCTGTTTTGATGGCTTCATATTTAATGTTGTATTGTGGTAGTGGTTGGAGAAATGTAGATATTAAAATGTAAAATATAGATTATCACATCCAAGCTTACATGTTCACATCTTTCCCTTTGCGTGATACAGTTCATACCTGCTGTTATAAACTAGATGTAAAATAAATTTGCACCTAATTGAATCCATCACCCTATATTTTGCATAAACTAATCTTTTATCTTAGGAAAATCAGTCCAACAAATTGAGTACCACTGCCAAATTAGAGAAAGGGGGAAAAAACTGAAAAATAAGAAAGTGTGGAGCAGAAATGTAAATTGGCTCATCAAGGTTCTGCCCAAGAGGCCATGCAATCATTTTTCACCTAGTGCATAAAAACTGCATGAAAGTGAGGTAGAATCCATCAAGACCTCATTATTTTTTCTCCCCGAACTTAAACTTCAAGTAGTTTATTTGGGTGGAAAGGCAAATGAAAGGCAAACAGTTTATCATTGAGGATTTAGGCTGTGGGTTCTAAACCCCGAATCTTCCAATTGAAAAGTTATAATGATGCTCATGATAATGTGGAAAAGCAATGTCAATTTACTTTTGAAAGGGTTGGTCAACCACTTAATATAATGTAATACTGTATACTTTAAATGGGGTTAAACCAGAGGCTCTCAAGCAAATGTCCAAAGGGGCCTCAAGATTTAAAAACAAGATTTAAAATAAGCTAAAACAGCCGGGATTCTATGGTCTTGGAAATCCTGCATAATTTTTAGGTTTTAAAGCCTAATTTTAAAAGTTTGTAGACCTGGAAAAGTTATGTAAATTGATAATGTTATGTAAATTTGTTTTAAAAATGAATTAAAACAAAGTACCACCTCCAGTGGCATATCGCAAATCCGCGGGGCCCCACTGCGAACTGCGGCGGTATTGATTCAGAGAGGAGGGGGCCTTTGAAGTAAAAAAGGTCTGGAACCACTGAACTAGACACTTTCGAATTAGTAACGGAGGCTCTGACTCATTTTTTTTTAAAACTATAATGGCAAGAAAGTACAACACACAAGAGAGTCTTTGTTACACTTCTTTGATTTTACTTGTTTACATACTTGCAGGAGTTTGTTATGTTATGGCTGTGCTTTTGCTCATGTGATATTGCTTTAAGACTTATCTTAGTAGGAGTAGCTTTAAACCTATCATCTTGCCTTATTATTTTACATGCAGTCATAAATCAATGTTGTTGCAGCCAAAAATAGATTAGGTCAGTTCTGATATGGTGACAGAGAGCAATGAAAAATATGTCAAATACGCGTAATCCAATGCAACTAACCAAGTAATCATACATAGCCAGGACAGCAAAGTAAATAGACTTTTAAAAGGGAGTAGAAAACATTTCCCATATCGTTTGTTACTGACGTCAAAGGTTTTGTGTCCAATCAAACTCTATGGTGTTAAAATTCTCTTGGCAGAAGCTATAAATATTTGCTCCATTTGTTAGGCTGGTAAATCACACAAATTTTTACTATTTTTTACATTTACAAAATTGTCTTTTCAGTCTATGCCATGTTAATCGTTTGCAAACATCTTACAATATGAACATTCAAGCATGAAAACCTATTCTAGTAGACCAAAAACAAAATCAAGACTTTGTAAAAGAGCATAATAGGCCCTCTTTAATTATGAATGCATGCAAAAAGTATGCAGGGAAAATATAGTGCAGTATTTCCATGCCTTAGTTGGTTAAAAAAAATGATGCTTGGAAAAAGTTCTATGTTTCAGCTGGACAGGGATCTCAAAGGCAGGGGACAGAGCCATCTGGTGTGGCTCAGGAACACAAAGTCATACAGTGATCCAGGCAGACTTCTGATCTCAGTGCCAATTATGAGACATTGTTGTGGCACTGTTTGAAAACTGTGATTCACTTTCGTGATCTGACCAACCTAAACAAGCTTCAAGAAATCAGCTACAAGGATAGGCAGATATTATTAACAAACTACTGTATAGGCATCTATTGCAAGTAACTCAGTATTAGTGTGACAGTTTTTCTCAGCCATATTAGTCTATTTCTTCTTGTTCTATTTCTATTATAAAATCAAACCAAAATAAGATAATTGAGCAGTGATTGGTACAAATAGTATAAGACAATAAGACATCAAAGCAAGATGGTTTTGTCCCAAATGCCATCCCAAGCCCTTGCAGTCCTTTTGTGAGTCTATGTTTTGGCGACGTAACGCCACATTTAAATATCAGGTAGTAGTCCTACTGTGGAGCCAGCATTTGTGGAGTCCGTGGGCTTCGGTAAATCACATTTCACCAAAGGGGCACCCTACAACCTGTAAGATGTAAAAGCAAGATAATGTATTGCAAGACAACATGTGCACATCAGGTACATGGAGAAAAAAAATAAATACAAAAAAAATACATTGGGGAAAATAATTATTTGATCCCCTGCTGATTTTTTAAGTTGCTTACTTAAAAAAAATGAAGGGTCTGTAATATTTAATGGTAGGTTTATTTTAACGGATAGACGTCAAAGGTTTTGTGTCCAATCAAACTTTATGGTTTTAAAATTCTCTTGGCAGAAGCAATAAATATTTGCTCCATTTGTTAGGCTGGTAAACAAATTCAGTAAGTGAAATCCCCAAGCAAAACATGACTTGGTGTACTTGGTGGAGAAACCATTGTTGGCAAGCACAGAGGTAAGACGTCTCTTGTAGTTGGTCAACAGGCTGCACACATCTCAGGAGGGATTTTGGTCCTCTCCTCTTTACAGATCCTCTCTAAATCATTAAGGTTACTGTCTGTCGCTTGGCAATTTGAAGTTTCAGCTCCCTCCACAGATTTTCTTTTAGATTAAGGCCTGGAGACTGGCAAGGCCAATCCATGACCTTAATGTGCTACTTCTTAAGCTACTCCTTTGTTGACTTGGCGTTCATTGTCAAACTGGATGCCCCATCCACGACCCATCTTCAGTGTTCTGGCTGAGGCAAGGTTTTTCTGGTACATTGCCCCGTCCATCGGCCCTCAATGCGATGAAATCGTCTTGTACCCTTAGCAGAGAAACAGCCCCAAAGCATAATGTTTCCACCTCCATGCTTGACTTGGGCTCATAGTCAGCATTTATCTCCCTCCAAACACGACAAGTTGAGTTGATGCCAAAGAGCTACATTTTGGTCTCATCTGACCACAGAACTTTCTCCCTTCTCTGAATCATTTAGATGTTCATTGGGAAACTTCAGATGGGCCTGTACATGTGCCTTCTTGAGCTCAGGGACCTTGTAGGTGCTGCAGGAATTCAATCCATTGCGGTGTAGTGTGTTTCCAATGGTTCCAATGGTTCCAAAAATTGTTCTTGGCTCGTAATCATAAGGGAACCTTTTGAAGTGCTATATAGCACCAAATTTGGTGTTTCAGTGGTTCTTCAGCAGTTCTTCAGAGGTTTCACCTGTTCTTTGACTAAGGTGCTATATAGCACCGCTACCATATACAGAAAATGTTAAGATATGGTGCTATATAGCACCAAAAGTGGTTCCTCTATGATTACGACGAAGAACCATTTTTGGTGCCATATAGAACCTTTTTTTTTTAGAGTGTAACAAGCTTCTTACGTGTAGTTCTGGACTGATCCCTCACCTTTTGTCACGGTTCATGAATTCAATGTCTCATTTTCTGTGTCTGTGTGTATGGATGGTGTGTGAGTGGGAGGCGTGGCAACTGATTGCCACTACATCAGTTCATCACCGGCACCTGCTGCACCTCATTAACTGCTCTACATAAGGCTTGACTAACCACTGTGTGTTTGTCAGATTGTTGGTTGTTCTTCCTTTGTCCAGTCCTGTCTGCCATCCGTTTCCTGGTGTCCGTTGTTCCGGTTTGTTCCTGTCTGTTCTGAGGATTTGTTTAACCACGGAGGATTGCATCGTGGACCTGGTTGCCCATTGCGTCCCTGCTCCATCTGGATCAACACCTGCCCTTGATTCTGACCGTTACTGTTATCACAAACTGTGTTTGAGTAATAAAGACTCGTTTTTCACTCGTATCTGAATCCGTCTCTGTTTCATGACAGAACGATCTGACCATACTTATGGATTCAGCGAGTGCATCCAGCCTGCAGGAGTTTCTGTCAAACAGTACTGCGCGCATTGACCATCAGGATGAGCAGATGGCGGTCACGGGTCATGCGGTACAGGCATTGATGGCGCAGGTGTCCGAGCTCACCCAGAGGATTCAACAACTTCCTGTTCCCACTGCCCCTGCCCCAACTGACCGTTCCCCCTGTCATCAGTCACCAGCACGAGCCGCGTTTGCCTCCTCCAGAACACTATTCGGGTGAGCTCAATTATTGTAGAGCATTTTTGACGAAGTGCTCAGTGTTTATTCTCTCCAGCCACTGTCGTTCGCTTCGGAACGATCTAAGGTGGCATTGGTTATTACCTTGCTCTCTGGACACGCGGCTCAATGGGGAACAGTGGTGTGGGAGAACCATCATCAGTGCTGCTCCTTGTTCCAGGCCTTGTCCGAAGAGATGAAACAGGTATTCGATCGGTCGGTGATCGGACACGAGGCGGCGCAGAAACTCGCCGATCTACACCAAGGAGAACGATCCGTCTCAGATTACTCCATTGAAATCCGTACCCTGGCGGCCAAGTCTAAATGGAACGAGGAGGCGCAATGGGACAAGTTCCTGCATGGGCTGGCTGACCGCATACAACAGGAGATCTACGCTCTGGACCTTCCTACTACACTCGACGGATTGGTGGAACTGGTTGACGCTTGGCTGGAGCGGAAGCTTTGTAGGACTTCTCAGTCACCTGCTCCCAGGGTTCCGGTTGTTTCGACGGCCAGAGTGTGTGATGCGGTCAGTTCATCGGGAGATCACGAGGCCATGCAGGTCGGTAGAGCTCGGCTTTCCCGGGAGGAGAGAGATCGTCAGAGGGCTAACGGTCTCTGTCTGTACTGTGGGGGCGAGGGACATTTCCTGAGTCAGTGCCCGGTAAAAGCCTGCACCCGTAAGTAGATTGGAGGTTACTGACGGGCGGCATCTCGATGAAGAAACTTTCGTCTGCGACTCTCCTCCCGGTAAGACTGCAATGGGCAGCTTCATCCCATAAGTGTCAAGCCTTATTGGACTCAGGGGCTGAGGGTAACTTTTTGGACAAAGCACTTGCACTTCACCTTCAGATTCCCCTTACTCCACTCACACACAAGATTTCAGTCAACGCACTCAATGGACAAAGTCTTCTGCACATTTCATTCAGAACACACACCGTCACTCTCATCACCTCCGGGAACCACACGGAGGAAATAGACTTCTTGATTACTGACTCTCCGTTGGTTCCCATCGTCCTCGGTCATCCCTGGTTGGTGAAGCATAATCCCAGGTTTGACTGGGGACACAACTCCATTTTGGGCTGGAATCAGTGTTACGCCTCTTGTCTTGTGTCTGCCTGTTCGTCTGTGTCTAGTTCTGTGTTGCAGGATGAGGCGGTGAATTTGTCTAACGTGCCATTGGAGTACCTCGACCTGAAGGAAGTGTTCAGTAAGTCTCGAGCAGCTTCTCTACCTCCACATCGTCCCTACGACTATGTTATAGACTTATTGCCAGGTATGTCTCCGCCTAAGGGCAAGTTATACTCACTTTCTGTTCCAGAAAGGGAGGCTATGGAGAAATACATTTCTGATTCTCTAGCAACCGGGTTCATTCGCCACTCTTCTTCAGCGGGGGCGGGGTTCTTTTTTGTGGGTAAAAAGGATGGCTCTCTGCAACCTTGTATTGATTACAGAGAACTGAACAACATCACGGTAAAGAATACCTATCCTTTGCCATTGATGTCTTCAGCTTTCGAGAGGTTGCAGGGAACATCGGTTTTCACAAAATTGGATTTACATAAAGCCTATCATTTGGTTCACATAAGAGCGGGGGATGAATGGAAGACGGCGTTTAATACCCCCAGAGGTCACTTTGAATACTTGGTCATGCCTTTCGGGCTGTCCAACTCCCCTGCGGTCTTCCAGGCACTCGTTAATGACGTGCTGAGAGACATGGTAGATCAGTTAATTTATGTCTACCTGGACGACATATGTCAGACGAGTACTCCAAAGGTTGCTAGAGAATGGGCTTTTTGTCAAGGCAGAGAAATGCGTATTTCATGCTCAGTCTATTCCTTTTCTAGGTTACATCATCTCGTCTGAGGGAGTTCGCATGGACCCCGACAAGGTTAAGGCTGTGGTAGATTGGCCAAGTCCCGATTCCCGTAAGGCCCTGCAGAGGTTTCTGGGATTCGCCAATTTTTACCGATGTTTTATTCGTAACTTCAGCCAACTAGCCACGCCTCTGACAGCCTTGACCTCCACTTGAACGACGTTCAGGTGGTCTGGTGTAGCCGAAGCTACATTTTCCAGAATTAAAAGCCGATTTGTTTCAGCTCCCATTCTCATTGCCCCTGATCCATCACGTCAGTTCGTGGTGGAGGTCAGCACGTCAGAGTTGGGGGTAGGTGCGGTTCTCTCCCAACGCTCTTCCTCGGATGACAAGATGCATCCTTGCGAGTTTTTCTCCCATCGTTTAACACCTGCCGAACGCAACTACGATATTGGTAACCAAAGTTGTTGGCAGTCAAGTTAGCATTGGAAGAGTGACGCCAATGGCTAGAGGGGTTGGGGGGTACCTTTTATAGTCTGGACCAATCATAACAATTTAGAATACATCAGATCTGCTAAAAGACTCGGTGGGCTCTGTTATTCAGACGATTAGATTTTTCCCTCTCGTACCGCCCGGGTTCCAAGAACATCAAACCCGATGCTTTATCTCGCATTTTTGACCGCTCTGAACACCCGTCCACTCTCGAGTGCATTTTACCTGAGAAACTCATTGTTTCCACACTCATATGGGAGGTCGAATCTAAGGTCAAATCGGCCTTAGAAGGGGTTACGCCTCCGCCTGGTGGCCCACCGAGTCTATTATTTGTTCCAATGTGGCATGTCATCCAGGGGTCAATTGTACTAGCTTTTTGGTCAAGCAACAATTCTGGTGGCCTGGGATGGCTTGCGACATTCGAAGTTTTGTTTTGGCCTGTTCGGTTTGTGCCTGTGGTCAGACTTCCAATCGTCCTCCAGATGGGTTACTCCAACCGCTGTCTATCCCTTCGAGACCCTGGTCCCACATCGCACTAGATTTTGTCACCAGCCTCCCAGGGTAAGACGGTCGTTTTGACCGCAGTGGACCGGTTCTCGAAGGCGGCTCACTTTATTCCCTTACCTAAATTACCTTCTGCTAAGGAGACAGCGGTGGCTATCATTGAACACGTCTTTCGTACACATGGCCTCCCGACAGATGTGGTCTCTGACAGGGGGCCCCAATTTATTTCCAAATTTTGGAGGGAGTTTTGTAGATTACTGGGAGCGAGTGTAAGTCTTCGGGTATCAATCCCCAGAGCGATGGCCAACCAGGACTTGGAGAGAGTGTTGCGATGTTTGGTATCCAAGAATCCTTCCTCCTGGAGCCAGCAACTTCCATGGGTTGAGTACGCACATAACTCGTTACCAGTGTCGTCCACGGGCCTTTCTCCATTTAAGTGTAGCTTAGGTTACCAGCCACCTATTTTTCCTAGTCTGGAATCTGAAGTCGCGGTTCCCTCCGTTCACGCCTTCATTCAGAGGTGTCATCACACCTGGAACACACTGTGAGACTCTGCTCCAGGTGGGAGCGCGCACCAAGGCCCAAGCCGATCGCCACCGGTCTAAGCCTCCCGTATACGTCGTTGGTCAAAAGGTGTGGCTTTCATCCAAGAATATTCCTCTCCGCTCTGTGTGTAACAAGCTTTCTCCCAAATTCATTGGTCCGTGTACTGTCACCAAGATCATTAGTCCGGTGGCAGTCCGCCTCAAACTGCCTCCTGCGTACAGGAGGATTAATTCCGTCTTTCATGTATCCAAATTGAAACCCGTTTTTCATTCTCATATTAATCCGCTTGCCCCGGTTCCCCCACCGCCGCGACTCATAGATGGGGAACCTACTTATTTGGTAAATTGTATTCTGTACTCGAGAAGGAGGGGACGTGGATTTCAGTACTTGGTGGACTGGGAAGGTTACGGTCCGGAGGAGAGAAGTTGGGTTCCTGCAAGAGACATTCTGGACCACTCCCTTATTGATGATTACAATCAACGGGTAGGTTCTGCTGGGAACGCCAGGAGGCGCTCTTAGGGGAAGGGGTACTGTCATGGTTCATGAATTCACTGTCTCATTTTCTGTGTCTGTGGGTATGGATGACGTGAGTGGGAGGCGTTGCAACTGATTGCCGGTTCATCAGTTCATCACCACCACCTGCTGCACCTCATTAACTGCTCTACATAAGTCTTGACTAACCACTGTGTGTTTGTCAGGTCGTTGGTTGTTCTTCCTGTGTCCAGTCCTGTCTGCCATCCATTTCCTGGTGTCCGTTGTTCCGGTTTGTTCCTGTCTTTTCTGAGGATTTGTTTCACCACGGAGGATTGCATCGCGGACCTGGTTGCCCATTGCGTCCCTGCGCCATCTGGATCAACACCTGCCCTCGATTCTGACCGTTACTGTGTTTGAGTACTAAAGACTCGTTTTTCACTCGCATCTGAATCCGTCTGTTTCATGACACCTTTCTCATGATCATCCTTACCCCATGAGGCAAGATCTTGCTTGGAGTGCCAGAATGAAGGCTGTGGCGAGGTGGGCGTGGTCCCGCGAGGTCTGTAGCGGGAGAGAGGGGGCGGAGCCGAGCGGTCGGTAAGTAGGTCAAGTGCAAATGGTGAACACCTGTCTCTGTTTGCAGTAATTGGCGTGGAGAGACCGCATATAAGCGGCTGCCGGGAGAGAGATGAGAGAGAGAGTTGGACTGGGACTTGATGCAGACACACAACAGGAGAGAAAGAGAGAGAGTCTTCCTGCAAACGTTATGAGTGAAAAGAGAAAGCATCTGATAGAGAATTGTTGCTGAGAGTGACTGAGAATTTGAAACGCCAGCGTGCGTCCTTTTTTGTTTTGAGTTATATCAATAAAGTGTACAAGTCCCAGCCTCGCCGACCCTGTCTTCTTCCTTCCTGCCCACGACTATCACGAACCCCGTTACACTGGTGCCGAAACCCGGGAAGGAAGAAGGTTGCCGCCGCCATGCAAACTCCGTCAAGAACGCCACTTGCGGACATCGTCGAGTCGCTCGCTGGTCTTCATCAGGAACACCACCAGGACCTGCTGGCCGTGAGGGCGGAGCAAGAGAAGCGTTTCGAGGCTCTGATCCGCGCCCAGCATGAAGACCGCGAGCTCTTCCGGAGCTGGATGGACCGGGAGGTTCGGGCCGTCCCCACCCCCACTACGGAGTCAACCGCCGCTGTGCCTCTCAACAAGATGGGTCCGCACGATGACCCAGAGGCCTTCATAGACCTTTTTGAGAGGTCCGCCGAGGTCCGGGGATGGCCCCAGAAGGACTGGTCAATGCGGCTACTGCCGCTGTTGTCCGGAGAGGCGCAGATAGCCGCACACCAGCTACCAGTCCAGAACCTCCTGGTCTACAACGACCTGAAGAATGCCATCCTTCAGCGGGTCGGCCGGACCCCCGAACAACATCGTCAACGTTTCCGGACCCTGGCACTCGACGAGTCCGGCCGGCCCTTTGCGTTCGCGCAACAGCTCCGGGACTCCTGCCGCAAGTGGCTGATGGCCGATGAAAGCGACGTCGAGGAAGTCATCGATCGAGTGGTGCTGGAACAATTCGTCGCGCGGCTCCCGAGGAAGACCGCGCAGTGGGTCCAGTGCCACCGCCCGACGTCGCTGACCCAGGCCATCCACTTGGCGGAGGACCAGATGGTGGCGTGCCACGGGGTCGGCGAGCCCCTTCCTTCGGCTTCTCTCTCTCTCTCTCTCTCTTCTCCTCCCCCTCCTGTTCTCTCCAAGCCTGTCCCTCTTCCCAGGTCTCGCGGCGGGCTCCTGCCCAGGCCGGCACCGAGGTGGAGAACCGGGCTGCCCGCGGAGGTTCCGGCAGCCCCCAGACCAGCAGCGAGGGGAGGCGGAGCAACCGGCGACCCGTTCACCACCACCTCCGCATCAGCGCTCTCTCCGCGCCAATTTGGGGACCTACTACCAGCCGCTAGAGTGGCGGGGAAGTCTGGGCCGGCTTGTTGGCGTTGTGGGGACCCCGGACATTTTATTGATCGGTGTCCGGTGATGGAGGTGGGGACGTTGATCCGGGTCCCCGACGCGCCACAAGCTGCCCCCGATCAAGCTGGCATGTACCAGATACCCGTGAGTATCAAGGGGGGTACTTATCAAGCTCTGGTGGATTCAGGTTGTAACCAGACCTCTATCCATCAAAGTTTGATTCAACCTGAGGCATTGGTTAATGGCCGCATGGTTAAGGTACGGTGTGTGCACGGGGAAGTGGTGAACTATCCGTTGTTGCCCGTGGATATTCAATTTCGGGGTGAAACGCATAGTGTGGAGGTTGCAGTTAACCCGCACCTCCGGCATCCACTTATTTTGGGTACTAATTGGCCAGCATTTAATAAATTATTGGGGCACTTGTGTGTGGATGCCTCTTGGGGAAAGCGAGAAAAAAGGAAGGAGGCGGTTGCTCAGGTGGGAGAGGTGGATTCGGGACCTCTGGGTACTCTTCCGGGGGAACAGAGCGGTCTGGAGCTGCCCACGCTCACAGACCGTGATGATTTTCCCCTGGAACAGTCCCAGGATGAGTCGCTCAAACATGCGTTTAATCAGGTCCGTTCCATCGACGGCCACCTCCTCCACCCTGACCAGCCGCTCTCTTATCCTTATTTTTCTGTTATAAAAGATAGGTTGTATCGGGTGACCCAAGACGCCCAGACAAAACAAAATACAACCCAGTTGTTAGTGCCTAAAAGCCGCCGGGAAATGCTTTTCCAGGCGGCTCACGCGAATCCAATGGCCGGGCATTTAGCAGCAACGGCTACACTTAACCGTCTAATGGCCCGCTTCTTCTGGCCGGGCATTCACGAGAATGTACGCAGGTGGTGTGCGTCTTGTCGTGAATGTCAGTTGGTGAATCCACCGGCCACCCCAAAAGCACCTTTGTGCCCGCTCCCTTTGATGCAGGTCCCCTTCGAACGAATTGGCATGGACCTCATCGGGCCATTAGAACGGTCAGCGCGTGGGCATCGCTTTGCATTGGTTCTGGTAGACTATGCAACGCGATACCCGGAGGCAGTTCCGCTCCGCACTATTTCGGCGAAAAGTGTTGCGAGCGCACTGTTTTCATTAATCTCCCGGGTGGGAATCCCGAAAGAGATTCTCACCGATCAAGGCACGGCGTTCATGTCACGAACAATTCGCGAACTTTATGAATTATTGGGCATTAAATCGGTTCGCACCAGCGTCTATCACCCACAAACAGATGGTCTGGTGGAACGATTTAATCGCACGTTGAAATCCATGATTCGTAAGTTCGTTCACGAGGACGCCAAAAATTGGGATAGGTGGCTTGAGCCTCTGTTATTCGCTGTTCGCGAGGTCCCGCAAGCCTCCACGGGGTTTTCCCCCTTCGAGCTTCTCTATGGACGCCAGCCTCGGGGGGTGCTGGACGTCCTTAGGGAGGCTTGGGAGGACGGACCTTCAGCGAGCAAAAATGAAATTCAGTATGTCCTGGACCTGAGAACAAAACTCCACACTTTGGGGCGGTTATCAATGGAGAATTTGTTACAGGCTCAGGACAAACAACGACAGCTCTATAACAGAGGCACTAAGCTGCGTCAATTTTCACCGGGAGATAAAGTCCTTGTATTACTCCCTACTTCGAGTTCTAAATTACTCGCAAAGTGGCAAGGGCCCTTCGAGGTCACACGGCGAGTTGGCGAGCTCAACTATGAGGTTGTGCGGTCAGATAGGGACGGGGCACGTCAAATCTACCACCTCAACCTCCTTAAAAAATGGTCTGAGGCGGGGTCAGTGATGCTTGCGACGGTAGTGAGTGGAGAGGAGGATCTCGGGCCGGAGGCGGTCCAAAAGCCTCAATCTATCGCTCTGGCCTCGGGAGGAGACCACCTCTCACCCTCGCAGCTCACTGACGTAAATCGGTTACAAGCAGAGTTTGCTGACGTCTTCTCGCCCCTACCCGGCCGGACCGACCTCATTCAGCACCACGTTGAGACGGAGCCGGGCGTGGTTATTCGCAGCCGGCCTTATCGCTTGCCTGAACACAAGAAAAAAGTTGTTCAGACAGAGTTGGAAGCTATGCTAGACATGGGGGTAATAGAAGAGTCCAACAGTGACTGGGCGAGCCCGATTGTTTTAGTTCCGAAACCTGACGGCTCCGTCAGGTTCTGTGTGGACTACCGTAAGGTAAACGCGGTGTCAAAATTCGATGCTTATCCAATGCCGAGGGTTGACGAGTTGCTTGATCGGCTAGGTACGGCTCGTTTTTATTCGACACTGGACTTAACAAAGGGATATTGGCAGATCCCCTTGTCTCCCTTATCCAAAGAAAAAACAGCTTTCACCACGCCGTTTGGATTACACCAATTTATCACCCTTCCTTTCGGCTTGTTCGGGGCTCCTGCGACCTTCCAGCGTCTGATGGACAGAATTCTCCGGCCGCATGCTGCGTATGCCGCTGCCTATTTAGATGATATCATCATCTATAGTGCGGACTGGCAGCGTCATATGCAGCACTTGCGAGCTGTCCTGAAGACGCTGAGAAGGGCGGGGCTCACGGCCAACCCAAAGAAGTGTGCAATTGGGCGGGTGGAAGTAAGATATCTGGGCTTCCACTTGGGACACGGACAGGTGCGTCCCCAAATTGATAAGACCGCAGCTGTTGCGACCTGTCCGAGACCCAAGACCAAAAAGGAGGTTAGACAGTTCCTGGGGCTAGCGGGCTATTACAGGAGGTTTGTGCCTAATTATTCGGAACTCGCTAGCCCGCTGACTGATCTAACTAAAAAGGAGGTACCAGATACAGTTCAGTGGACGGAGCGGTGCCAGCAGGCTTTTACCCAGATAAAGGCTGCTCTGTGTGGTGGACCGCTCCTACAGGCTCCTAACTTTTCTCTCCCTTTTTCCCTACAGACTGACGCCTCGGACAGGGGGTTGGGCGCAGTCCTGTCCCAGGAGGTGGAGGGTGAAGAGCGGCCGGTGCTGTACATCAGTCGTAAGCTCTCTAAGAGAGAGACGATGTACAGCACCATAGAGAAGGAGTGTTTGGCCATCAGGTGGGCCGTTCTCACCCTTCGCTATTACCTCCTCGGGCGGGAGTTCACCCTCTGTTCGGACCACGCCCCCTTGCAGTGGCTCCACCGCATGAAGGATACCAACGCGCGGATCACCCGTTGGTATCTGGCTTTACAACCCTTTAAGTTCAAGGTGATCCACAGGCCGGGTGCTCAGATGGCTGTGGCCGACTTCCTCTCCAGGAGGGGGGGGGGGGAGGCTGCAGGCCGGATGGCTCCCCGGCCTGAGACGGGCGGTGGGGGTATGTGGCGAGGTGGGCGTGGTCCCGCGAGGTCTGTAGCGGGAGAGAGGGGGCGGAGCCGAGCGGTCGGTAAGTAGGTCAAGTGCAAATGGTGAACACCTGTCTCTGTTTGCAGTAATTGGCGTGGAGAGACCGCATATAAGCGGCTGCCGGGAGAGAGATGAGAGAGAGAGTTGGACTGGGACTTGATGCAGACACACAACAGGAGAGAAAGAGAGAGAGTCTTCCTGCAAACGTTATGAGTGAAAAGAGAAAGCATCTGATAGAGAATTGTTGCTGAGAGTGACTGAGAATTTGAAACGCCAGCGTGCGTCCTTTTTGTTTTGAGTTATATCAATAAAGTGTACAAGTCCCAGCCTCGCCGACCCTGTCTTCTTCCTTCCTGCCCACGACTATCACGAACCCCGTTACAAAGGCGATTGATGGTTATTTAGTATTTCTTCCATATCCGAATAATCGCACCAACAGTTGTCTCCTTTTCATCAAACTTCTTCTTGATGGTCTTGTAGCCCATTCCAGTCTTGTGCAGGTCTACAATCTTGTCCCTGACATCCTTTGACAGCTCTTTGGTCTTGCCCATGGTGGTGGAGAGGTTGGAATGGAAGATACAGATTCTCTGGACAGGGATCTTTTATACACATAATGAGCTGACTTTAGGAGTACTTTCTTAAAGTGACAGGATTAATCTGGATTCCACATGGGCACATAGGCTTACCAATCTGTGGGAGGCAGAATTCTTGCTGGTTTGTAGGGGATCAAATACTTATTTCTCTTGATTTAAATGCTAATCAATTTATATATATTTATGATTTTTTTTTGGTTGATATTCTATCTCTATCCGTTAAAATAAACCTACCATAAAAATTACATATATATGGTCACACTTTAGATTAGGGCCCAATTCTATTTCTATTCTATTTGAATAGGGACAGTACAACAAGTATGATGATTCCAGTCAAAAACTGGAAAATTTGTATTGCTTATATAGAGAATATAGCATAAGCTCATTTGCATCTTGTGTCAAAAAAAAAGTGAAAAGCTTCTTATCACAGAATAAAACATTCAGCTAATATAGCATATACAAATGCAAACCTAAATGACCTGTACGTACCTATTTTTTTAAGGATGCTTCCTACCCTGGCAACATGAATAATTAGTTAAAACAAACACTTATTAAATATAAGTATGTGCACAGCTCTGGCTTGTTTTAAACCAGCACTTTACCATCAATGTAAAAAAAACGTTATGTCATGTATTGCTTTAAAATCATTTGGCAACATGTTCCAGAGTTGGGAGCCCTTTACAGAAAAGGCTCTTTGCCCTTGTGTAGTTCTAAGAAAATCGATCCTGCAATTTCCACCCGCTGTACTCCTAGTGGTTCTACCTATATTATATATTGTCTCTTTATCAGTTTATCGATCCTGGATAGCAAAAACATGGGATATTCAAATCCAGATCATTTTGATCCAGATTAAACTTTTTGAACAACTGTGCCCAGAGGATGCAAAATTTAAGTATTTGTGCAAATCCGTTGTAAAATGGTGCTTGGCGGGTAGTCCATTTACTTTTCCTATGTAATTAAATAATTTAACACCCAATGTGCGATTTTCAATATGTTGTCAGATTACAGTTACTGACTTAATTAGAAGCATTTTTTTTTTAAATGTGGAATACATTTAAAAAAAATATCAATACATGGGTCTGCTTGCATTTGTGCAACAGTAAATAGCATACAATAGAATAAACACCCATTATAATCAGCAAAGCCTTCTGTTGATTATAATGGGTGTCATTATCCTATTTCAGTGAGCAATCCAGTGTTGTTGCATTGAGCTGCTCTCTTGCTGTATAGATATGTTTCAGACTATGCCAAACACTAAAGAACTTTCCACCAATGTAAGATTGACAAGCAATTTATTGAAACGTGTTGTTTTGTATTTATGATGTACCTGTACAGTGAAACTGTGTGCTTTTTTGTATTTTTTGAATGAAACGTCAATGTGAAATATAGTATAATATTTTAGAACTATTCTTGAGGGATAATACGACCTAATGTTTGTCATTTGATGTTTATTTGGTTTTTATTGTCTTACAGTTTCATGTTATTTAAAACAAGAAATTAATATCAAAAACGGAGTAAATATTGACTTTTAATTTGTAAACTGGCCCAGTGGAGGGCTTGATGAAGAATTATGCAAATTATAATTTTTTTCTCTTCTGGCTACAGTTCACAGCAGAAGTCCATTTGTATGCTGGTGGAGAGTCCCAGGAGACAGAAGAACCTTCTGAGCTGTAGCTGTCGGCAGAGAACATGAGGAAGAGCCGGAGTGTTTTGGCAGTGACACCTACTGATGTGAGACATTTTTACTGTTAAGCTCAAACATGAATAGAAGATAATGCTATGCAGTGATTTTTCTTTCTTCTTCACTCCAGCATACACAGAGGCCAATGCTATTTAAACGTTTAAACAAATCACTTTTTGGTTTTTGCCCTTTGTCATACACCTACGTTACATGAGGAGATACAGCCAGGTTTTCTGTGCAATAACATGTTATGCTCTTCGAAGAAAGAACGAAGAAAGAACTAAAACAATCAACAAGCTGTAGGCAAGCGTGACCACAAGAACATAAACAACCAATTAACCACACACACAAACCCACACACTCATACACATTTTATTAATAGCTATTTATGAGGGACATGGGAAAAGATGGCAGGCACCATAAAACCTTGACGGAGAAAGAAGGACAGAACAGAGATGAAAAAGGGCAGTCATTCATTTGTCTTTTTCATGTTTTTAATTACCTGAACTCTGTTGGTAAGGCTTAACGTTTTACACGCTTTGAATTCTAATTTACATAAATTATATTATTTAAATTATATTATTTAAACTCTGTTTAAAGGAGAAGTGTTTCTTCCACTCATTATTTAATCTCCTTTAAGGGCTAAGTCATCGTAGAGACAAAGAAACTGCATTCACTACCCATTTTACTTCCAAAATGTAGGCGGAACGTTTTTCTTTTGTTCTTTAGGAATTGATTTGATTATGAAAAGTGCTCTCCGGCTACAGGAAAGCAATATTCTCAGAACTTTGGCTAAGGTTCTGGCAAGGTTCTCTCAAAGTTATGAACAAACATTATTCCAGTAACATTGATAGAATGTTTGCTCATCTGCTCTGTGGTCTTTAATAATGCTCTTAAAACATTAGCACAAAAACATTATTTATACATCGTTCTTGGAATGTTTTTTTTTTCCGGAAACAGTTTAGTTGGATGTTCGTCTAACATTTTTTACGTTAAACATTTAAACATTTTTTACACGTTACTACTTGTTTCAGAATGTTTAGAGAACATTCATACAGTAAGTAACCATAATGTTTGCAAAATTATAAAATGGAAAGGGTTAGTTCACCCCAAAATGAAAATTCTGTCATTAATTACTCACAACTCATGTCGTTCCAAACCCGTAAAGGCCTGTACACACCGGGACGAATATCGCGCGCGCTTATCGCCAGCGTTTTTCGTGCCGTTTTTCGGCGCGTCTTGAGTGTTCACACCCAAGCGATTTTCACTGGCGCTGCGCCGATTGAACGTGCACATTCAGTCGATGCGCTCCCGGTACACAAGATGGTGCTGCGGCACTTTAAGCCTCTGACACTCGCTTGTCACACAGAAGGAGAAGAGAGACAGTATTTACGTGCTTGCCAAAACCATAGACATATTATGTATATGGACAAAACCATTCACACACTTTTTGCTAACTGGCAAGCAGCATTAGCAGTTCATCTTCTTCTCTGTCTACTTACTACTTACTTCTTCGTCGTATCAATGCGTGCTCGGCAAGACCGTTTTGTGCTTGAGCGCCACCAAGTCGTGTTTTACTGTCACTTCAGCAGCTCCAGGCAC
This sequence comes from Gobio gobio, assembly GCF_949357685.1. NCBI lineage: Eukaryota > Metazoa > Chordata > Actinopteri > Cypriniformes > Gobionidae > Gobio > Gobio gobio. The sequence goes on along the minus strand of NC_137102.1, from coordinate 21,633,268 downwards.
GTGAACAAAAGCGCCGATCTCATTGGTCGGCCAGTTTTTTACGCGCCGCGTCAAAATAAAAAAACGAACCCGAGGCGTTTTTTTTTTAAATTACGCTTTTACGCCTGGCGTTTTGCGCGTCGGTGTGAACACTCACATTGGCGCCCATTGTTTAGTCCCGAGGCGTTAAACGTCGGCGATAAACGCGTGCGAAAATCGTCCCGGTGTGAACAGGCCTTAAGACCTTCATTCATCTTTGGAAAACAAATTAAGATATTTCTGATGAAACCCAAGAGCTTTCTGACCCCACATAGACAGCAACACAACGACCACTTTCAAGGCCCAGAAAGGTAGTAAAGAGATCGTTAAAGGTCCCATGGCATGAAATTATCATTTTATGAGGTTTTTTAACATTACAATGAGTTCCCCTAGCCTATATATGGTCCCCAAGTGGCTAGAAATTTTGATAGGTGTAAACCGAGTTCTGGGTGTCCTGCTCTGCCTTTGAGAAACAGTGAGTAACAGTGTTCATTAATGCCTGATCTGTGATCAGTGATTTCTGATGTGTCGCTAATCATTCAAGTTCACGCAGACTTCTAAATCGTTTAATACTGTCAGTCCCGCCGCGTAATACATCAGTGAATCAAGCCAGTGACTAAAACGATCAACTTCACATCATTTCTGTTAGAAGCATGAAACAAATCTGTTATTTCAATTGTGATTAGATGCTAGATTAGCGATCAAAGAACACTCTCTTTATAATGTTCGGATCTGTCAATCACACGTTGCGAGTGTATCCGCACACTTGCCCAAACTGCCATTATAATGAATGACGCTGTTATGCTGCACAAGGCTCTTACTGTATTCATATCGCTGTCGTGTTTGCTGTTAGTTTTGGTGAAAGCATTTTGTGAGAGAAAACGCGCTGCAATGACGAGAACACTGTATTCACGCGACCAACAGACTGCATGTGTACTCAATGCTCATCACTACAGCTTTTCATGTGATGGGAAAAGATCTAAAAATAATGCTATAATCCACACTTTCACGATCCGTTCATCTCGACGGCTGTGATGGTAAAAAACTTAGTAAAAGTATTCGAGAGGGGTTCCACATGTTACAAAGTTCATAGAATAAGGAGGAAGAAGACAGGGTCGGCGTGACTGGGACTCATGTTTATTCAGAACACTCAGATACAAATAAAATAAACTCGCACTCTCAACAACTCTGTACAAAAAAACTTTCTCAGCTATCTTTCTCCAGCTCTAAGGTCTCTCTGGTCCACATGCAGCCCGTCTCTCTCTCTCTGGCAGCGCTTGCAGACCTCGCTAAACCACGCCCCCGCCGCCACATAATCTAATACTCATTTCAAATGCAAAGATGTCAGCCAATCACAACAGTGGGTGTTTTCACTGAAGTATCACAGCAGACACGCCCCTTGAAACAGAGCATTCAAGCCAGAGGGCTAATATCAGTATAGAAAAAATGCTTTTTATTTCTAAATTATGACATTGTTTGATGTAAAAACCATACTAACAATATAAGTACACCTCAGGAAACATTATAAAATGATAAAAACAATCCATGTCATGGGACCTTTAAAATAGTGTGTGACTACAGTGATAAGTAGCAGTGGTACAGTAGCGTAAGAGAGTAAAAGGGAGAGAAGACATTGTTGAATAAAGTCGTTATTTATTTTTATTTATTTATGTGCACACGAAAAGTATTTTCACCGCTTCATAACATTTAGGTTTAACCACTGTAGTCACATGGACTATTTTAACAATTTATCCCTTTACTACCTTTCTGGGCATTGAAAGTGGTTTTTGTGTTGCTGTCTATGTGGGGGTCAGAAAGGCAACTGGATTGATTTCTCACCATGTTAAAACTGTCAAGGTGAAGGTCACTAGCACCTTAAAACAACATTACTGCTGACCAAGGTGCTTCACAAAAACACAATAAACAAAATAACAACAGACAAACAAAACAAAAACAAAAAAATGCAGAGTATAACATTTTAAATTCAACAACTAAACCATCAAACCAAATTAAAATCAAAACAAAGAATTTAACTCACTAAGACTAACATATCCAAAATTATGAATAGGCCTGAGAAAAAAGAAATGTCACTCAGTGATGCTTTCAAGACATTGCTCTGTTTATTTAAATATACCCAATGGCATGTCCAATGGCATGTCTTTGAAACGGAACAACCTGTTTGTCTGAAAAATGATTGATGTGGTTTGGTTGGAGCAGCACAGAAAGTGTTTGGGTAAACAGTCTTTATTCCTCCATCTGGTGTAGCATTAGTCACACAGCATTTACATACATGACCTTTAAAGAAAGGTGTATTCAGTGTTTTCTTCTTGCTAGCCAATATTTTGCCTTTGAAAGTTAAATAAGCTGCTACATTGTTCATTTGAGGTAAAGCCTTTTGGAGATGGAAAATTCATAAAACATCCACAAATTTCAGGATTAGGTGCCTGTACGTAGAGGAACAGTACCTTCACTTCGATTGTCTGTTTGCAAGTACATGTGCACAATGAAGTGAAGTAATGTGGCTGATATTGATTGTCTGAAAAGGCTATTCTCACCTTTCTTCACTATCACTCAATGAAAGCTTGACACTCACCGCTCCTGCCTATGATTAACATCCACATCTGCAGCAACCCTATAACCCTCTTTATTGAAATCCTTTTCTGGAACAAGTGCATCTGATTACTTTATGAGACTTTCTCAGCCAAGAGTGGAGGCTGAGTTTGAGTTTTTCTGCCACTCAGATGTCTGTGTAGAAAGACTGCAAACATTTTTTTAAACATGCACTCTATTCATTCTGCGTTTATAGAACCTTGTACAATCTTTCCAGGGCAATTATAAGGCTTTCTATTGTACTGCCTATAGTATGATGGCAGTTATATGTACATTTTAAGGAAAAAAGCACATTTGGGAAGTTCAAGTAGAGTATATTAGACTATAGAATATACAGTTTAAGTCCAGTCAACTCACATTTATTTATATAGCGCTTTATACAATACAAATAGTTTCAAAACAGCTTCACAGTAATTAATAGGAAAATAACAGTGTTGCTATTTAGAATATACTTAGATTGTGTTTGGTTGAAAAAAAGAAAGTCATATACATCTAAAATGGCTTGAGGGTGAATAAATTATGGGATCATTTAAATTTTTGGGTGAACTGACCCTTCAGAGCCCTATCATACACACGGCGCAATGCAACACCAGACGCAACTCAAGTGTTTTTGCTAGTTTCAGCCCGACGCAGTTATCATTTTCACGTCCAGCGCCACGTTGTTTAAATAGCAAATGCACTCGCACCCATCTGTTCGCCCATGGGCGTTTAGACAAGTACACTCCGCTTATTACACACAGGGACGCGCAGCAGTACACAAAAAAATTTAAATATTAAAAATAAAAGGATTCCTCTCTGGAGAAGCATTCAGTCTTTCCGCTACGGTGCAAGTGCAACTGGCTTTTAAAGGGAATGGGAGATGAGACTCGGATTGGTTTATTGCACGTTACGCCCAAAACACACCCATGACTCATTAAGAGACTAGGTACAACCCTTTTGGACAATGTGCTGACTGTTTTTTTCCGTCATTAAACTAGCAAAAGTGGATTCGGACATGCCCTAAGTGCACCAGATTATTAAAATAGGGCCCAAAATTTATGAAACAAAATCAATCAGTTGTTACTGGTTTGCGCTCAGGAACAGGCAGAGGACACAGGAGATGCAGATTCAGACGTATTTTAATTCACAGTAAACTCAAGGCAGGCAAAACACACAACTTAACATAACGGGTATAACGGTGACCAGACAAGGAGCGAATGAACAGCGAGGAACTTAAATAGAGAACAGAAACGAGATAATAAACAAGACACAGATGGGATGAATGAACTAATGAGGGCAATCAGGGAAACACAGAAATGGCGGGAAAGCGAACAAAGGAACATGTGACAGAATCAAAAACACAACCAAAAACAGACTAGACATGTGACATTAGTGTCATTATTCAGCTCATTTTAGTTCAGTGTTGATTCAGTTCCATTCAATAACTAACTGTGCAAAGTTAATCAGTTATGAAGTTATTAACATTAAATTATATCACTTAATGAAATATAAAGTTATACTTTTTTAAATATACAGGTACCATATACAGGCACATCCCGTAAAATCTGAAACATTTTTACTGTCAATTTAACAGGATATTCTTACAGTGTACAATAAACAGTGATCTAAATATTCTTTCACTGTATTATTTGTTAACAGCCACAGTTAACATTTTCGCAGCTAAACAAATAGGTTGCATGTCTGCCACGGGCTGTATTTAAATCAATGTTATTGACATTGAAAATATGCAAAAATAGAACAGAAGTCCAATGGCTCGGCTTCCCTTTTTAGGTTTAAATGAACCACTAATATTAATATGTAGAGCTGCATACAAAATATGTATTTCAAAGAACACACAATTATTTGTCAATTTCTCACTTGACACATATTGAACCGCTAGTAGTCTGGTTTTACTGTACTGTGAATGTGAGGCAGAAGGGTGTGCGCTGTGACTCTCACATGACCGCAGGAAGAGGACATGTTGCCCATCTGTTTCTCTAAGCTACAGGAGAGAGTCTGTTCTGTCAGATGCTCATGATCTTTTAGGGATTTATTGATTTGTGCATTGACTGTTTCCCCTAACTGCAGGGCTTAAAGTAACACCATTATTCCACTCTTAATTTAATGGGCAGGCATTTTTTCCACTTTAAATAGTTGAAGTGGATTTTACAAAGCCCACAAGAAGCCAAGAATTGGTTTTCCAGTTGTATCCAAACCCAAGACCTCATCCTCCCCTCTCGAAGCACTGTCTGTGCGTGTTTACTGACAAGCCTTGTCACTTAACCCTCAATCAAACTCATTATTAAAGGAGTGGTTGCCAAGGTAACTGATCCTCTCAGCGATCGGCCGGTCTCTGGACATAGTGTTCATGTATATCTCTATTTTTCTTGTATGTATTTGTTTACTTATTTATTTATTAGATCAATGTCTATGGCCAGTGTTATCCTTCTTCACCATGTTCCTCTCTCTCTCATCCTCAATGTTTTTCTCATTTACTCCAGAGCGTAGCAGCCTTCAGGGCTTTAATGCTGTCTGAACTGAGGCATCGCTTATATTGCAATGGCTCCACTGTTTGTAACATTTGTAATGCGTGACATGATTATTAGATGATTCATACACTTCTTGTGGGATTCCCCTTTCCTTTCAATTAATTTCCCCTGCATTAATTAACTGGGCTTTCTCATTTATATGAAGTAATTTTTTCCATGGCCTTCCAAAATTCAATAAAAATGTTTTTTTTTATTGCTAATATATTGCTGCAGATTGACCCCAAAATAAAAATATTTATATTTAAATATTTAAATATTTTATTTTGTAATTTAATATTATATATATAGGGCTGTCCAGCGATTAAAAACATTAATCTTATTAATTACACAATGTGGTGATTAATTAATCTAATTAATCGCAAATAGATCGCACATCAAATTTGGCTGAGAAATTACTCCCAAGTGATCAGTTAATGTCATTATTGTGTAAAAAATCAAATAGACATTAGCCTACAAAAAGTAGCTCCAGAAATAAATATTTTTGGGTGAACCATACCTTTACTGTTTGTTTTTATTAATATGGAAATATGAAATAATTTTTAATGCCAGTAGGTGGCAGTAATTAAAGGGTAACTTCAGTGATTTAGCATTAAGCTTTGTATCAGTAGAAACCCAGTAGAATATTCAAATTATGGTACTTTTCCCCCTCATATCCCCCTTAGACGAGATAATTATGCATTTTATTTCTGGGAAAAATCCTCAGATGATGCCAATATCATCATTATCGTCATTGGAGGATTTTTGAGCCTAGAGACTACAGGAGATAGTTCCGCATGTTTTCAACCCGCCCACAGGGGAGAGATCTCACTCACAGAATGTAAATGCGCACCGCTGCCGCTCGGCTCGGGCATTCATAATGGAGCAGTACCATCGAAATTTTAAAAAGTTTTTAAGAGTTTGGAGTTTTTAATATTTTGATATTGTAATCATTTCAGTTACTCTCCAAATTAACGAAGAAACTATTTAAAGACAGCATATTTTAAATATTTGTTTTAATGGCATCTTTTTGTGAATGAAGGCCAGTAGGCTATCATTGATACTAATGTCTCTATGAAACATTGGCGTTACATTACAGTATAACTGAAAGCTACCAATTTCAACATTTATTAGGCTTTAAAAAATAACTACTTTTAATTTAATTGATTTAAGACTCCTATTATGAGAATACTCGACAAAACTGGCATTTTGGCAAAATTCTCTGTGTTGTTGTTATTTTTTGTTCAAGAGCGAAAGAGAACTCGATGTGTGCACGAGACTGGCACATGTGTGTGTGTGTGTGTGTGTGTGTGTGTGTGTGTGTGTGTGTGTGTGTGTGTGTGTGTGTGTGTGTGTGTGTGTGTGTGTGTGTGTGTGTGTGTGTGTGTGTGTGTGTGTGTGTGTGTGTGTGTCAGGGTGTCCCTCGATTAGCTCCCTAGCTTCCTTGGTGGTGAATCAGTATATCGTGTCCATGAATGTGGCCGACTCCCTGATCAGTGCCCTGACTACGGAACTAGAGAGCGGATTGAGACGCTCCCACACAGACAGGACATTGACATACAGTGCGTTCTCTTGAGTCTTGTCTTGCTTAGATTGTTTAAAAGCATTTACATGAATAAGAGCGTGATCATATAATGTAACACTGGGCAAAAATGGAAATAAAAACGGACTGTGCGATTGTGTTAAATATTTTTAATACGTTAAACTGAAAAAATTAATCGCCCGCGTTAACGCGTTAACTTGCCCAGCACTAATATATATATACACTCACCTAAAGGATTATTAGGAACACCATACTAATACAGTGTTTGACCCCCTTTCGCCTTCAGAACTGCCTTAATTCTACGTGGCATTGATTCAAAAAGGTGCTGAAAGCATTCTTTAGAAATGTTGGCCCATATTGATAGGATAGCATCTTGCAGTTGATGGAGATTTGTGGGATGCACATCCAGGGCACGAAGCTCCCGTTCCTCCACATCCCAAAGATGCTCTATTGGGTTGAGATCTGGTGACTGTGGGGGCCATTTTAGTACAGTGAACTCATTGTCATGTTCAAGAAACCAATTTGAAATGATTCGAGCTTTGTGACATGGTGCATTATCCTGCTGGAAGTAGCCATCAGAGGATGGGTACATGGCGGTCATAAAGGGATGAACATGGTCAGAAACAATGCTCAGGTAGGCCGTGGCATTTAAACGATGCCCAATTGGCACTAAGGGGCCTAAAGTGTGCCAAGAAAACATCCCCCACACCATTACACCACCACTACCAGCCTGCATAGTGGTAACAAGGCATGATGGATCAATGTTCTCATTCTGTTTACGCCAAATTCTGACTCTACCATCTGAATGTCTCAACAGAAATCGAGACTCATCAGACCAGGCAACATTTTTCCAGTCTTCAACTGTCCAATTTTGGTGAGCTTGTGCAAATTGTAGCCTCTTTTTCCTATTTGTAGTGGAGATGAGTGGTACCCGGTGGGGTCTTCTGCTGTTGTAGCCCATCTGCCTTAAGGTTGTGCGTGTTGTGGCTTCACAAATGCTTTGCTGCATACCTCGGTTGTAATGAGAGGTTATTTCAGTCAAAGTTGTTCTTCTATCAGCTTGAATCAGTCGGCCCATTCTCCTCTGACCTCTAGCATCAACAAGGCATTTTCGCCCACAGGACTGCCGCATACTGGATGTTTTTCCCTTTTCACACCATTCTTTGTAAACCCTGGAAATGGTTGTGTGTGAAAATCCCAGTAACTGAGCAGATTGTGAAATACTCAGACCGGCCTGTCTGGCACCAACAACCATACCACGTACCACAACAACCATATATATATTGCTTGAATTTAATGGATCTGAAATTAAAAAAATCTGAAACAAATAGAATAGTCAAACTTTTATTAAGTTACATAACAAAACCTAAAATATTTTTAACAATAAATATAAATAATAATACCAAATAGGCCTAATATTGTTCTTCAAGTTTTATGTTCCATCAAATAAAAGTTTAACAGTTTAACTGCAAAAAAAGATCCACAATTATCTGAATAACTGCACACAAAATCACAGAATGGTTGTCATTAAGAACATGAGATGCTCCACTGAATAGTCTGTCACTGTTCTCCGGGAAAAATGGCATTTGGGGGGTAAAATATGTGTTTTTTTGGCAGGGTTGCCTGCTAAAATTCGCATTCCTGGGTCTAAATATCACATAATTGGGGTCGCTTCAACCCACGGACATGGAAAAACATCCCACAGGAAAACCGCGGACTTGGCAACACTGCTTGGGGCAGATAAATACCTGCGTGCAATCCACGCAAGCAATGGAAAGCGGCCTTTGTTCGCGTGCCAGTAGTCAAGGGGATTGTCGCTTCTGGCAATGGGTAGTTCAGCTGCATACGTCTCTATTTGTTCTCATACCGCTGACATGCTTAATCTTTGATAGGCAGACGCGTTGCGTGATAACGGCTCGACCCAGGGCCGGCTCTAGCTTTTTGGTTGCCCTAGGCGAGATTGAGTTTTGATACACTCTAATAAATTGCACATACAAAAATGCTACAAAGAACGTTGGAGGATATTTAACAAATTATGACTCAAACTCTGGATGAACAAACAAGAATGCTTTTATAGTCACTCCAACACTTAATCAAGAAAATTAAGACTTGAAGGATCAACTGCAATAAATTGTTCATACACAAATGCTAGAAAGAATGTTCAACGATATTTACCAAATATTAACTCCATAAACTGTGCAAAAACTCTCTTAAGCACCTGTAAAGACACTTAAGCAAATTATGACCCATAAACTGGATTAACTATACCCTCTACAAACAAAAATGGATACACTGTACTTACCACTACAAAATTAAAATATATAAGTTCTTGTAGCTCTATCCCTATCTTAAATAATAAAAGATGAACAGTTGTTTCTGGCATTTCTATTCACCTTCAAAATTGAGGCAGCATTCAAATTTGGCTCGTCTGGATTTCCTTATTGTCAGTGAAATGCGTAGTAATATGTAGATAACCAGCTAGCTAGTGATAGCTTAGTGACAGCAATGAAACGTCCAATGCCGTCCAATATTAGTTGATAATATCGATAATACGAAGTAAATTTATTTCGTTTGACACCTTTATGGCTGAGATGAGAAGACTTATCTCTATACTGGGCTTTCTTTTGATCGTCTGCCTTTCTCTTTTTCCGTCCCTGTGCACTCGAGGGTTTAGACCGCTTCATTTTTGAAGAACGCGCCAGTGATGAGCACTTGCCTGACCTAACGCCTGAACGCCTGTGCTCGACAATACTCACCATCAATTCAATCTGATAATCAGGTTAAGTAATTAAACGTGTGGCTGAGGGGGCGCCCAAGGATGATCAGGTTTAATAAACAGTATGTTTTATTTCGCTTGTTTTAATTCTATGCTTAATGGGAAGTAAGTTTAAGGGCGCCACTAGAGGGCGCCTGGCTGCGCCCCCAACAAATTTGTCGCCCTAGGCAACCGCCTAGCTCGCCTATAGCAAACGCCGGCCCTGGCTCGACCGTGAGTGAAACCTAAGCGCTTGCGCACGGATGGGAGGGGCGGGTGACATTCATTTTCGGTTTACATTTTCGGCTGTTTTTTTTTTTTCGGCCCGAAACCGATAATGCCATTTTCGGCCGAACATTTTCGGCGGCCGAAATTTCGGTGCACCCCTAGTAATAATAAAACTGTTCAGCAACATTAAGAATGATGATTGTGAAACACCAGTAATGGAACTTGTACACGCAAATATGAATATATGTCACAGTTGCTGTAATAATCAAACAAGCACATAGAAGAATACTACTAAACTGAAAGGAAACACAAGAATGAAATGACAACTAAGCTTAACATAACCCTGACATAACGGCTCGGGTTATGTATATAACAGGGTTCCCACTCGTCCTGGAAAACCTTGAAAACCTGGAAAATTGATGACAAATTTTCCAGTCCTGGAAAACACATGGAAAATTAGAGAAAATAAAAAATGTCCTGGAAAATCTTGTTGTTGTCTGGGAAAATTCTTTTAAAAAAGTTATTTCTTTAGCCAAGTTTATCGCTGGCCCAAACAATTAGCGCTAGTTGCAGAAAGCACATTTGCAGGAATGCTGAGTTTGATGCGTATGAGTAGTATTTTGAATAATGATGTTTAATAGCTAATGCTATAACTGCTCAAATGTATGCAGTGAATGTTAACTCGTAAGCTGCTCCCTAATCACATCATTTTGATATAAAGTCAGAATTGCAAGAAATAGTCAGAATTGCAAGATATAGTCAGAATTGCAAGATATAGTCAGAATTGCGTGATATAAACTCGCAATTCTGACCTTTTCTTCAAAATTGACTTTTTTGCGCAGTTGCGAGTTTATATCTTGCAATTCTGCAAAAATTTCTTCTTTTCTCAGAATTGTGAGATCTAAACTGCAATTTGAAGTTATAAAGTCAAATTCTGAGGGAAAAAAAATTGCGACAATTTTCGCATTTATATCACAAATATGTAAACTCGCAATTGCGAGAAAGTCAGAATAGCGAGATAAAAAGTCACAATTACCTTTTCTTTCTATTCTGTGGTGTAAACAAGCTTCCATAGTCATAATGTATGATTAAGAGCTCATATTGGAAAATGCTGGATTGTTAAGTAATGGCATTAAACTGTACGGCTTTTAAAGACTTAGAAAGCAATATTTGGCATGATCCTTGTCTTTTATTCCCGCCGTAGTAAAATTTAAAATGTCCTGGAAAAGTACTGGAAAATGGTTTCTGAAAAAGAGTGGGAACCCTGTAAGGGAACGAGCACTGCATCGGAACGACGAATTTGGGGACACTCCCTAAGCAACAGCGTATCTGAAGTATGAATGAAATCAAGCCAATCCTGATTGGTGTTGTGTCATGACGTAACTATGACGCCATACCCGGAAGATACATAAGGGGAGCCTGTGCATAGTAATGGCAGTTATTGCGATGAAGCATGCGCTCCAGGCCTGCCGAGGTGTGGCGATGAGATGCAGTGCTCGTTCCCTTTCTCAGGGAACAAGGGTTATATACATAACCCGAGCCGTTCCCTTTTGAGGGAACTCTCACTGCATCGGAACGACGAATTTGGGCAACGAGTACCCACTAGGCCACACCGAAGGTAGCATCAGTCCTAGTGTGAAGCCGGAGACCGGGCACAGCTAGGACTGGAGTACCCTAGCACCAGGCGTCGCAGGGAGGTGCAGACTATAAAATCTAATAAAAGTGTGCAGAGTAGCCCATCCGTCCACCTCGCAAATGTCCTGCAAAGGGACCCCAGAAAGGAGGGCCACCGAGGAGGCCATGCCCCTGGTGGAATGCGCCCTCTTCTTAGATGAACCAAAACACACTAATAGCTGCTCAGATTTCCTCCACTGTGCAGACTTCTCCACGTATATTTTAAGGGCTCTGACTGGCAGAGCAGGTGAAGTCTCCCTTCTTCCACCGTCACGTGAGGCGGAGGATGAAATGCCTGAAGAACCAAAGGCCTGACCACGCTTGATGGCACCCTGGGCACATAACCGGCCCTAGGGTGTAAGATGGCCTTCACTTCACCAGGGGCAAACTTCAGGCAAGTCGGCGTAAGCGCCAAGGCCTGAAGGTCCCCCACTCTCCTCAGAGAAGTGATGGCTAAGAGAAAGGCCATCTTAAGGGTCAAGCTCTTTGGATCTGCTGACTCTAGCGGCTCGAAGGGGGCCTCAGCCAATCCCTCGAGAACCACCGCCAGGTCCCAGGTTGGGACTCTGGAACGAGCCGCAGGCCTCATGCTCCGAGCCCCACGGAGGAACCGTACAACCAACAGGTGCCTACCCAAAGGCCCATCACCCAACGGTGTGTGGAAAGCCCCAATGGCAGCCACGTACACCTTGAGTGTGGACGGGGTAAGCCCTGCAGAGAAACGATCTTGGAGGAACTCCAGCACTGAAGCCACTGGGCAGTTAACTGGGTCCAGGAAAACCTTGAAAACCTGGAAAATTGATGACAAATTTTCCAGTCCTGGAAAACACATGGAAAATTAGAGAAAATAAAAAATGTCCTGGAAAATCTTGTTGTTGTCTGGGAAAATTCTTTTAAAAAAGTTATTTCTTTAGCCAAGTTTATCGCTGGCCCAAACAATTAGCGCTAGTTGCAGAAAGCACATTTGCAGGAATGCTGAGTTTGATGCGTATGAGTAGTATTTTGAATAATGATGTTTAATAGCTAATGCTATAACTGCTCAAATGTATGCAGTGAATGTTAACTCGTAAGCTGCTCCCTAATCACATCATTTTGATATAAAGTCAGAATTGCAAGAAATAGTCAGAATTGCAAGATATAGTCAGAATTGCAAGATATAGTCAGAATTGCGTGATATAAACTCGCAATTCTGACCTTTTCTTCAAAATTGACTTTTTTGCGCAGTTGCGAGTTTATATCTTGCAATTCTGCAAAAATTTCTTCTTTTCTCAGAATTGTGAGATCTAAACTGCAATTTGAAGTTATAAAGTCAAATTCTGAGGGAAAAAAAATTGCGACAATTTTCGCATTTATATCACAAATATGTAAACTCGCAATTGCGAGAAAGTCAGAATAGCGAGATAAAAAGTCACAATTACCTTTTCTTTCTATTCTGTGGTGTAAACAAGCTTCCATAGTCATAATGTATGATTAAGAGCTCATATTGGAAAATGCTGGATTGTTAAGTAATGGCATTAAACTGTACGGCTTTTAAAGACTTAGAAAGCAATATTTGGCATGATCCTTGTCTTTTATTCCCGCCGTAGTAAAATTTAAAATGTCCTGGAAAAGTACTGGAAAATGGTTTCTGAAAAAGAGTGGGAACCCTGTAAGGGAACGAGCACTGCATCGGAACGACGAATTTGGGGACACTCCCTAAGCAACAGCGTATCTGAAGTATGAATGAAATCAAGCCAATCCTGATTGGTGTTGTGTCATGACGTAACTATGACGCCATACCCGGAAGATACATAAGGGGAGCCTGTGCATAGTAATGGCAGTTATCGCGATGAAGCATGCGCTCCAGGCCTGCCGAGGTGTGGCGATGAGATGCAGTGCTCGTTCCCTTTCTCAGGGAACAAGGGTTATATACATAACCCGAGCCGTTCCCTTTTGAGGGAACTCTCACTGCATCGGAACGACGAATTTGGGCAACGAGTACCCACTAGGCCACACCGAAGGTAGCATCAGTCCTAGTGTGAAGCCGGAGACCGGGCACAGCTAGGACTGGAGTACCCTAGCACCAGGCGTCGCAGGGAGGTGCAGACTATAAAATCTAATAAAAGTGTGCGGAGTAGCCCATCCGTCCACCTCGCAAATGTCCTGCAAAGGGACCCCAGAAAGGAGGGCCACCGAGGAGGCCATGCCCCTGGTGGAATGCGCCCTCTTCTTAGATGAACCAAAACACACTAATAGCTGCTCAGATTTCCTCCACTGTGCAGACTTCTCCACGTATATTTTAAGGGCTCTGACTGGCAGAGCAGGTGAAGTCTCCCTTCTTCCACCGTCACGTGAGGCGGAGGATGAAATGCCTGAAGAACCAAAGGCCTGACCACGCTTGATGGCACCCTGGGCACATAACCGGCCCTAGGGTGTAAGATGGCCTTCACTTCACCAGGGGCAAACTTCAGGCAAGTCGGCGTAAGCGCCAAGGCCTGAAGGTCCCCCACTCTCCTCAGAGAAGTGATGGCTAAGAGAAAGGCCATCTTAAGGGTCAAGCTCTTTGGATCTGCTGACTCTAGCGGCTCGAAGGGGGCCTCAGCCAATCCCTCGAGAACCACCGCCAGGTCCCAGGTTGGGACTCTGGAACGAGCCGCAGGCCTCATGCTCCGAGCCCCACGGAGGAACCGTACAACCAACAGGTGCCTACCCAAAGGCCCATCACCCAACGGTGTGTGGAAAGCCCCAATGGCAGCCACGTACACCTTGAGTGTGGACGGGGTAAGCCCTGCAGAGAAACGATCTTGGAGGAACTCCAGCACTGAAGCCACTGGGCAGTTAACTGGGTCCACCTCACACTCTCTACACCAAGTGGAAAATACATTCCACTTGAGGCTGTACAGTCTCCTTGTAGACGGAGCCCTGGAACTGAGCAAGGTCTCAACCACATCCGCCGGCAGGCCAGCCTCTAGGTATCTGGCCCCCTCAGGATCTCCCACAGCTGACCCGCTAACAGAGCTATATGTCTGAGAACCAAACTCAAGTCGGCCAATGTGGCGCCACCTGAAGCAGGCTGGCGCCCTGTCGACGGACCCGCTGCAGGACTCCCGGGAGCAGAGCGATTGGGGGAATGCGTACAGACGCAGCCTCTGCCTCATCTGCACCATGGCATCCAGCCCCAGTGGGGCCGGATGCGTGAGAGAAAACCACAGTGGACAGTGGGTCGTCTCTCGAGACGCAAATAAATCCACTTCCACTAGGCCGAACCTCTCGCACATGGCCTCCACCACCTCTGGGTGGAGTCACCACTCCCCGGGCCTCAGCCCCTGCCTCGACAGGATGTCTGCTCCCTGATTTTGGACCCCCGGGACATACATTGCCCTGATGGACAACAGTTTCCCTTGGGACCACAGGAGGATGTGATGCGCCAGTCTGCATAGAGGGCGCGACCTCAACCCCCCTGATGCCGTGCCCCAACCAGTGAGGGAGGCGTCTGCTGAAACGGATTTCCCGGCAACAGGACGCTCCCAACACTGGCACCCGGGACAGAAACCAAGGTTTCTTCCATATGACTAGGGAACAAAGGCCACTGTTCGTTACCCTGATCATACAGAATGGATTTCCCCTCAAGGAAAGCCACCTGGTTTACTTCCGTATCAGGGCATGGTGGCCGCGGAGGTCCGGGAAAAAGCTCCTCAGAGCTTTGTAGACCGCCAGCATTTCCAGGCAATAGATGTGCCAGGAGAAATGCCGGGTCTCCCACAGACCTTTCGCAAAGCGGCCGCCATGACCACGTCCCAGCCAGTGAGGGAGGCGTCTGTTGAAACGGATTCCCGGCAACAGGACGCTCCCAACACTGGCCCCTGGGACAGAAACCAAGGCTACTTCCATATGACTAGGGAACGAAGGCCACTGCGCGTTACCCATATCATACAGAATGGATTTCCCCTTAAGGAAAGCCACCTGGTTTACTCCCGTATCAGGACATGGTGGCCGCGGAGGTCCGGGAAAAAGCTCCTCAGAGCTTTGTAGACCGCCAGCATTTCCAGGCAGTAGTTGTGCCAGGAGAAATGCCGGGTCTCCCACAGACCTCTCGCAAGCGGCTGCCATGACCACGTCCCAGCCAGTGAGGGAGGCGTCTGTTGAAACGGATTCCCGGCAACAGGACGCTCCTAACACTGGCCCTTGGGACAGAAACCAAGGTTCTTCCATATGACTAGGGAACGAAGGCATCTGTGCGTTACCCTGATCATACAGAATGGTTTTCCCCTCGAGGAAAACCCCTTGATTCCCAGCCACCACTGTAAGGGTCTCATGCAGCAGGCCTAGAGATATTCTGTTGGACACAGCCGCAATGAGCCCCAGCAGTCCTTAAACTGCTTCACAGTGATGCTGTGGCCTAGCTTCATTTTAGAGACCACCGCCCGTATGGACTCGATACGTGCGGGAGACAATTGTGCCCACAACGCAGAGAATCCCATACGACTCCCAGGAACACAGTTCTCTGAGAAGGCGTCAACACGCTACTGCGTGTAGAGTCTCAAAGGGCTAGGCCGCCTGGAAGAACCTGATATTGGTACGCTTTGCCCCCAAAAGCGAACCTCAGGAACTTCCTGTGACACAGAAGGATTGATACAGGGAAGTATGTGTCCTCTTCAGACCCATCGTGACAGACCAGTCCTCAGACTGGATCTGAATCACAATGGAGGAAATGCTAAGCATCTTGAATCTGAATCTCCTCAGAGAACGATTCAAGTACCTGATGCAACTCGCCATCCCTCTTAAGAACTATGAAGTACCGGCTGTAGAACCTGGACTCCCTGTCTGCCAGTGGGACCCGTTCTATGGCCTCCTTGGCTACCAGGGCTGTACTTCTTGTTCCATAACCCGAACCTGCTCTGGGCCGACCACAGTCCGGACCACCCCGTTGAACTTCGGGGGAGGAGAACCGAACTGAAGCCTGCAACCCAGCTCTACAGTCTGCAGGACCCACGTAGACACACTCGGAAGGCATGACCATGCGCCGAGATAATCTACTAAGGGAACCAGCCTCTCGAGGCTGGCCTCGGGTGTCAACCGAAACTCGTTCCCGACCCCCTGAAGCGGCTAACCGGCAGGGAGCAGTCGAGAACGATTTTTGGTGGGCGCACACATTCGCTGCCCAGTCGCAAGTCCTATTGGAGGCGACGAAGGCGGCGTGCGTGCGCGGGAACACTGCGAATAGCAATTGCCTGAACCTGATGTGTCCCGCAGGCCACAAGGCGGCGAGAACGACACCAACTTCAGGAGGGCTCCATCTTAGATGAATATCCAGTTCATAAGTTAAACACGGTTGGGTGACAGAATTAAAGTATCCAACTTATCAAAGTCGGATAACATGACACTCAATTCCTCGGAATTAAAATGCCATCATAATCACCAAAACCCGTGCCACCAGATCTGAATGACAGGCTGAATAAAAATACATCTAACTCCTCAAAGTCAGATAATATCTTAATTTAATTCCTCAGAATTAAATGCAGCCACAATAAGGTGAAACAAAGTCTGAATGATAGGCTGAATATCTAACTTCTCAAAGTCAGATTATATTTTATTTAATTCCTCAGAATTAAATGTAGCCGTAATCGTCAGACGACACTGCTTATTTGTATTCATATGGACTCATAAACCCTGCGTTGCCTCAGCAACGTGGTTCAAGCCGTCATAATACAATTGGCTTTCATCCCTCGAGAAAAAAGCCAAACAGTATCAAACACGGTGAAACATGGTCTGAATGAGTGGCTGAATATCTAACTCCTCAGAGTCAGCTCATATTTCATTTAAATCCTCAGATTTAAATGCAGCCATCATCAGACGATACTGTTTTATCGTACTATACGGACTCGTAACCCACACGTTGCCTCAGCAACGTGGCTCAAGCCGTTAAGCCAACCAGTATCTCATGCACACCGATTGCGTGTGTTCACTTTAATTGCATATATAAGGAGTGCTTATGACTTTGACTGCCTCGATGCTGAGCACGTCTAATTCCTCAGAATCAGACCGCTGAAGCATCGGGTCCTCCGCCCCGGGGGAAGAAGCTGCAGCGCGGGCTTCCACGCGGGGAAGGAGAACATCTGAACTGTCAGACAAAGACTGGGAAGATGCCTCAGCAGTCCCAAGTCCCGCTGACAGTCCATCCGTAAGCCCCATGACCGGCCTCGCCGCACCGCCTCGGCGGATGCGGGACCGATCCACAGGGCTCACGAGGCTGGCCGGTCTCACCGAACACGGCCAGCCGAGAGCGGAGCAGCCTGAGTGTCAGCTTTCATATAATGCTCGTAAGCGGCTCCCTCGAGAGCCGCCCGAGCATGCTGAACACCCAGACACTGCACACACAGCAGGTGTGCATCCGAGCCCGACATGTAACGGGGACACGGATGCACACACTGCTTAAACTCTCTCACTTTCCAGTCGCCATTTCACACACACTTTCACTTTTTGACAAACAACAATAAATAGACAGACAGATTTCACACAGAGCGCTATGCTGAAGAGCGATAACTGCCATTACTATGCACAGGCTCCCCTTATGTATCTTCGGGGTATGCCGTCATAGTTACGTCATGACGCAACACCAATCAGGATTGGCTTGATTTCATTCATACTTCAGATACGCTGTTGCTTAGGGAGTGTACCCAAATTCGTCGTTCCGATGCAGTGAGAGTTCCCTCGAAAGGGAACTCCCCCTCCCCAAAGGCGCGTCCTCGCACTGTAAATAATAGTCCAACTGTGGAGGGCAGGTGGGGGTCTTGGAGGTGGACAAGGAGCTGGTGACAAACAGGGAACTGGAGCTGGTAGAGGGAAACACCAAGGAGTAGCCGACAAAGCCACCCTCTCAGAGCCATGGTGGAGTCTTGACAGATGTTCCTGACAGAACCTGGGGACCGACTGACGAAGGTGGAGCCAGAAGAGGAGACCTAGGCGGCGACACAGCAGGACTGGGAGTCCAAGGAGGAGCCGCTGGCTCACAGAACCGAGTTAGAGACGGGGTCCCGGAAGACTGGGGTGAAACTGGAGGGAGTGAGGACAAAGGAGGAGGCAGAGGGGAGGAGGAGCCCAGTGGGCAGTTGGTGGATCCAGGACGATGAAGGACCAAGGTGGAGCCAGAAGAACGTGGAGCTCAAGGGATGACAGTGGAGCCGGCAGGCTAACAGGCCATGGGCCTGTAGGGAATCCGCCTCACAAGGCTGAGTTGGTGGTGGAGAAGCCAGAGGCAGAGCTGGAGGAAGCCAGCGGCGAGAGTGGAGTATAGGTGCTGAGTGGTAAGTAAATAAGTCCAGGGAAGTGGATGGAGCCAGTGGAGAGAATGGGAACAATTGGGTGAGAAGGATACTGGGTGGGACCGGGACATCCAGGACTGTGGAGGAGAATGTTTGGGGGTGCGGACTGGGTCTTTGGTCCACAAAAATAAATAAGAAAGTGCTCTTCTTCTGGCTCTGAGGTGGATTGCTCTTTCAGCACTGACTCCGGGACAAACCTGGCGGCATGCTCTGGGCTCAGGATGTCTCAGACTCTGGAACAGACATAATGGCTGGCTCTGGAGGCTCTATCGCAGGGTCTTTGGTGTACTCAGGCTCTGGTTCCGAGGCCGTGTGCATGGTCTGGTCTGTGGCGAAAGTTCTTTCTGCTGATGTGGGAACACTGCAGTTTGAGATGATGAGTTATCCTGTTTGGAGCAGGCAGATAGATGGCTGCTGGAGGTGGCACTAAGCAGCCCGTGTCCATTTCTTTTACTTCTTAATTCTTGGTCGGTTCTTCTATCACAGTTGCTGTCGTAATCAAACATGCATGAAGAATAATACTCTTTCTATAATCTTTAATAAACAAATCAAATATGCAGGAGGTCATTGGAGATTCACGGGAATAATAAATAAACAAAACCATATGCAAAACAAAGACGAGAACCAACCAGGACAGAAACACAGGGCTATATACACAGGGGACAAACAAAGGCAACTAAACTAGACGTAGGTGAAACTAATTAACTAAGCCAACTAGCAAGGTTTAATCAAGAACTAAACTGAATGGAAACAAGAAACAGAAACACAAGAATGAACATAGCATAACTCTGACAATATAGATATATCAAATCACAACATTGTACTGTATATTTAGTTTACTAAATATTTTTATTCCATTTGTTCTTGTATAAAAACATTAAAATGCATATGATCATACTGTTGTATTGCTTTAGGTTTCATGAGATCCACCCCTAGTGAAAAATAAATATACCAAAATGTATTTGAAATACATTTATTTTATGCTAAGTATGCTACAAATACATTTACATATTTATGTACTTAATATAAATACCCTGCAATTTTATTGTTGGTATACTAAATTGGTATACTTAAAGTCTGCTAAATTGGAACAACACATTTTGTACTTAATGCACTTTAGTTATCTGGAAATAGTGCTGAGGTCCAACTAAATATATACTTAAGTATATTTAATTGTGCTAAAGTGGAACTATTGCAAGTATATACTTTAGGTACACTTTAAATATCTTGCATTCAAAGACTGATATAATACAGTGATCATAATATCCTTACTAATAGTGATATTAAAACACATTTTAGGTTTAATATTAAGAAATGTGCATTGTGCAATTAAGATAAAATAAATTTTAATACTAATATTTATATCAGTAAGTCTCAAGCAATATGTCAGTAAATGTTAATGGATTTGTAGTATACTTAGTATGAAGTAAATGTACTCTAAATACATTTTGGTATACGTTTTTTTCACTAGGGACCCAATTACTGCAATTGCACACAGCTCTCCATCAGCGCGTTTAATACATTTTCCAGAGTTATAGCCAATCTTAAACTCCTGTTGATACTCAAGCAGTCAAACAGAAGCGGTAGCTGTTTTCTCTCTCTCTCTCTCTCTCTCTCTCTCTCTCTCTCTCTCTCTCTCTCTCTCTCTCTCTCTCTCTCTCTCTCTCTCTCTCTCTCTCTCTCTCTCTCTCTCTCTCTCTCTCTCTCATCTCAATTTCTGGATTCTCATCAGTGATCCCTCTCGTATGGTTCCAATCTACAGGCTGTGTTCGAGGAATTCCTGGTAACACTCCTCTCTTCCAGGCAATTCTAATTGAGCTATAAACATATTTTGTGGTGATATATTCAGTCTCCTGCTATAGGCTGTTAAAAGAGGATGTTGTCCAGAGGCTACACTGACAGTGATATGCAATCACGGTGAGGGAGCCAGACATTAAACACGCTGTATCTATAAAGAACTGTCAGGAGATAGAGTCAACATGCTGGAGTGGTAGAAACAGAAAAGGGCTCTATATCAGTCATGTAGCATAATTGAGAGGCTCACTTCCTAGAGCACCACAAATCACCCAAAGTTAGTTCAGTGACATCAACCTGAACAAACCAAGATAAGAACATAATTTATGTGCTAAGCTGACTGACAAAGTCAAATACAAGTTTCCATAAGGATGTTTCATAAAACTTGCGTGATTTAAAAAACAAGTGAAAAATGGTATATTAAAGGTAAGGTAAGAATTGGTTAAAAACTTTTTTTCCAAATTTGTTTAAACTTTCTTTATATATCAATACATAATTAAAATGTAAGTACTCTGAAAAAGAAAGTATAAAAATTTAGTGTCTGTAGACCTCTCACGACTGTTTTAAAGACAGCTCATTATTTCCATTCACTCCACCTTCTCCCTTCTGGGCTCTTTCCAAAGCCACGCCCCCAAAACACATGAACAAGCTACGCCGACCGCTCAGTCTATTTACCTGAGACAAGCGCAGAAGAAGGAGCGGAGTGCATGTAGTGACATCATGTCAGAATCATATGTAATAAAAAAATCAAACTTTATCATTATGAATATAAACAAATAAGATGTATTTTAGTACTCACTATCAAGCTAGAATACCGATACTGGTAAAGTTTAAAATACACACACAACACAGTGTCTACGACACACACAGATACAAGATAAAAACATCAGTAAACATAGGTAGAGAATATAAAAACAACCAAAGGCGGAAATAAACGTGCAGGTAAAGTTCCCGATGAACATGGTAAAAGAGTTTAGACAGAGGGTAGTAGCTAAAGCTAACTTGGTTCTAAAAAAGTTCCTGGATGTGGTGTACTAGCTTTTACACATGCATTTTGTTATCTAAAGTTACATTTTGCTAAATTCAACACGACAGCGATCAACTTGAGCTAAGCATATTGAGTATTTATCATCTATATAATGGCTTGCTAACTGTAGCCTATAAAATTGTAACTTTATGCTAAGTAATGTTATGTTAGCTATATTAGGGAGCTATGTGTGCTAGTGATACATGCTTCATGAAAACATATATCAAAAAAATGTATAATCAAAATGAAAGATTACCTGTCCAGCAGAAATACAGCCTCTTGAACTCCTCAAATCAAACGGGTGCGCGGCTGCACGCATGTGGGCAGATCCTGTAGCAAAAGGGGTGGTAGCCATGGTATTGAGAGAGAGTGACAGTCACCCAAGCCAATCACTTGTTTCGTTCCGGACGAAAATAATGAGCGGTGTTTATTGCAGATTAAAAAGTCTAGAGTCACTCGATTTTTATACTCTCTTTTTCAGAGTACTTACATTTTAATTATGTATTGACATAAAAAGAAAATTTAAACAAATTTGGACAAAATTGTTTTAGATCATTCTTACCTACCCTACCTTTAAGCCGTGAATTAAAGTGAAATTTTGAAGTAAAAAGCCTGAAATATTATTTTCAAGATGTTTCAAACGATTCAACTATTTCTAGCTTTGGTATTGAACAAATTTCAATAGAACATTTGCAAATATATTTTACATAATTTATGTAGTCATTATTGTGTCTCAGGGGTCGTTTTCCCGACACTATTTTCAACTAAAAGTGTGTGTGTTTGTTTTGGCCGTTCAATTACACAACAACAGTGTTTTGGGGGCCTGAAAATGATGCAAACTTTTGAAAAACGGATTTCAAAGTGCAAGTGCAGCGTTTTCAATCGTTTTCACAGAAAACGACCAGGGATAAACAGAGATTGTTTTAACAATGTTGTCATAAGTGAATAAGGCAAAGGACAAATGTTTTGTTTTTAGTACATCATTGTCGTGTAAACATACCCTAAAGGTATAAGGTGTTGGGTGTTTAACCTTCTATTCCCATTTATTTTTCTTCTTATACCTAGCATGAAATGTTGTTTTATTTTGTGTGATGTTCAACAAGAGAAAAAATATATAAGATGGGGCTTGATTTTCCCCCTTTTCTCCATCAGGAATTGATTGGATTGTATATGGTGGTTTGAGAAAAACAAGAGTAGTTAATGATGACAACAAAAAAGGACTTTCAGAGGCATGAACACACTACATGATTTTGTTAACAGTCCATATTCTTGCAAATATTCTCTTTTATTTATTCATATTGTATAATAATTAGTTAATCAATTATATGGATGATCATACTGTGTGTACAGTAAGTGATGTTTCTTAAGCAGTGGATACATTTCTGCTTTATTCTAATTATGTTAGGACAGCAAGGAGCTCTCAGGATGTACATCTTCAGGCGCGACATTGGGCGTGGATCTCTGCCGAGGCCCCCGACGGCACTCAGGAACCCTTGTGTTGCCGCCGTTGTCATGGAGACAGACCGAGAGGGCCCGCAGTCCTCAAGAAGATCACGTTTCCAGACCCACGTCACTGGGCTTCGTTACTCCACCACGTATAGATATCACACCAGTCCCCCCTGATAGGTAAGCTCAATTTTGAATGCAACGGCAAATACAACATCAGTAAATTGTCTGCACATAAATATTTCATGACACACAGTTCAACTTTTAAGAGCTTTGTATTTAATTTGCATTCTATTGTACTTTGCAATTTAATTTGCAAAAAAATGAATGGCAACAAAACTATATATATATCAACTATATATAGCTATATAAAGACTTCAAGTCCATCTGACATTTTTTTTGGGTGCTCGAGCCCCTGCCCTTTTTCAAAATGAATCAAAAGTGCCCCTCTCAGACAAATATCAATGATAATATTATGGTTAATAAAACTAAATAAATGTGATTATTATAACATGACAATGTATACAATATAGTAACGGACGGTTCAAAAGTCGGACAATTTCTATTGAGGCGTTGCCATATAGCGCGTTGCTATGGGTCGCGTGCGTTTTGATTGACTGCTGATTTTCCACTGTTCGGAAACGGCTCTCGAGCCAAATATCGTCCTTTCAGAGTGTGTGGCCTCGCGGGAAAAAAGTAAACCAAAAATTTTTTTTTTCATCCATAATCAGAGCTAATGTGTTGATTTAATTACAAATAGGCTATATATATTATATATTTTAAAGTATTACACAATTCACCAATGCCCGTTTGTCATGTATATACACCAACCAATCGTGATCTGGCAAAGCAAGTTAAAATTCCATTGGGTGATGTGAAGGTAATTTTCTGTTCTTATTCATAAATCGGTTGAAAATGACATGGACAGACGAACTAACGTTTGTGGAACGATTTTCCTGCGGTTTGTCTCATTTTATAAATTGCATCAATGACAAAATGGATTTTAACTGACAACAAACAAATCCCTGCACAAAACCATTCAGCAGCAAAAGTCGCATTAATGGTAAGTGTTAAATTCACTTGTATTTATGTATATTGATACACCGTTTACTATTTCATGAAACTATCAAAGTTAACAAAACCCAAGTGCCACCGGCACCTACAGGCCTATTATGTGAAGTGAAGGCTGGCGAAATGGTTATACGTGAAAGGACTTTATTATATTAACGTTACCATTTTTGAATATTATGCATCATAATGAAAGAAGTCTCTTATGTTCATCAAGCCTGCATTTATTTGATAAAAAACAGCAATATTGTGAAATATTATTAAAATAATGGTTTTCTATTTTAATATAATTTATGTGATCACAGCTTGATTTTCAGCATCATTACTCCACTCTTCAGTGTCACATGATCATTCAGAAATCATTCTAATATGAGGATTTAATGTCAATGATGGAAACTGTGATACTCTTTTCAAGATTGTTGGATTAATAAAACGTTAAAAAGAACATAATGTAATAATATTTCCCAATATTAGGCTACTGTTTTTTCTGTATTTTTGATTAAATAAATGCAGGCTTGATGAGCATAAGGATATATATATATACATATATATATATATATATATATATATATATATATATATATATATATATATATATATATATATATATATATATATATATATATATATATATATATATATATATATATATATATCAGAGGTGGGACAAAGTCATTGTTATGCAAGTCACAAGTAAGTCTCAAGTCTTTGCCCTCGAGTCCCAAGTCAAGTCGAGTCAAAGATGAGGCAAGTCCCGAGTCGAGTCAAAAGTCAAAGCCAGCAAGTCTCAAGTCGAGTCCAAAGTCCTACCATTTTAGTTTCGAGTCATTTCAAGTCCTCTTACCACAGAAATAAAATGTATTCAAATCCTGTATGTCTGTTAGATTTGTATTTATTAAAACCTCTTTTTATACAATGACATTAATCAAATACAGTAAAAAACAGAACATTTAAATTTTCACAAAAAATGCTTGTATTTAAACAGCATATTGCACTAGAACAATGCACAGCAGCTTCAGTCCTGTATTGTATTGACCTCATATTGCAAAACAGTTTAACTTTCAAATAGACATGGGTCCTTTTAGGGCTAACTTAAACATGTCATCAATAAAATCCTCACTCCTCAAAATTATCACTTCTGAAAAACTGGGAGAGACCGGCAACTATCCAAATATACAATACTCAAATGTAGTCTAAACCTCAAACTGACTGTCAAAGTGCAAAATCACTACAAATGTCATGTCAGATCAATGCAAGAACCAAATATAAGCAACTTTGATACACAGGAGGAAGACAAAAATGCAGGTAAAGACGTGAATCATGCGCTGCTTGCGTGAACATTGTGCACTTCATTTTGAAACCTGCGCGACCTATTTAATTTGATCAGAGCCTTTGCCGTGGGATAAGTGCACTAAACTATATCACAATATTGTTTCTGTTCAATTGACAGATGCTTTGCCAGTGCAATGATGCAAACTCCAGTCCACATCAGTGATCTTTCAGGTTCTTTATAAAATTGGTGGGACAGATTACACTATGGCGAATATATATATATTTTATATATATATATATATATATATATATATATATATATATATATATATATATATATATATATATATATATATATATATATATATATATATATATATATATATATATATATATATATATATATATATATATATATATATATATATATATATATATATATATATATATATATATATATATATTATAATAATTTCACTTTTGGGCCCAAACAAGGCAAGCCAATTATGTAGTGATTTTCCTTCGTCCATCCAAGGACGTTAAGTAAGGTAGTGATTGGTACTCACGTCACGGCTGACTTCGTGATTTTTGGATCACACGTCACTTAAAGTGTGGTTATGAGTACATCAGATAACCACCTTCCCCCTCTCTTAGTTTGGGACACTAGTCAAGGTATTTTACCTTGGCTGTATGAGAACGCTCCAAACAGGAGGCTGTTCAATCATTTTAGATTGAATGTAAAGTGGGGAGAGTTGGTCAGCTGATTTATCTGAAAGATTGGTGAGATTTCTAACTTGTAGAGCCTTTTCTGTATTATCAGCACAAGTAAGACACAATTGTAATAAAATAGATTTTATCAGCAAAAGATAAACAAGAATAGCTAACACAACTACTAAATGAATACAATGAATGATAAAGGAATAAAGTGCATAAGATACATAAAATACATGTGATTAAGTTGAGTGTGGCTATGGAAGAGTTGCGTTATCTTATGGAAAGATAAACTGTTGTTTCTCTGAAACTAAGGTGAAGAACCTTATTATGCATCAAACAAATAACGGATTATTTGTTATTAACTAACATCAGTTAAATTAACTCTAATGTAAATTAGAAAATCATATACTGATAATATACAACAATGCCAAGGTTTCTGGAAAGAGGTTTGGTTAAGTGATATTTACGTTCCACTTGGTTGAGTTAGCAGTCCGATGGAGGTGACTTCTTCCACTGGTTGTGCTGGGTGACAATGCAGTGGGAAAGGAGCTGGAATCCGTTTCAACAGTCTTGAACACGAAGATCTGTGGGATGCTGATCTCCTGGAGCACCAAAGGGTCCTAAATCTGGAACACGCAGATGAGGCCCTGAAGTAGGTGCAGAAGGTCCTTAATCTGGAACACGCAGACGAAGGAACCTCGAAGCGAAGGTTTGCTCTCCTGAGCTTAACCTTGTTGCAAATGTCTCTGTGTGTTTTCTGACTCTGTGGGTCAGGCACTCAGGACTTGGTCAATCCGCTTTGGTCTCTCTGGCATGGAGACTCGGGACGTACTGTAGTCGTCTCGCTGGACTAAAACTCTGAACGTAGTGGTTGTTAATATCTCTTTCCTCACAGGCTGGAGGCTCAGAACGTGGTCGTATCTGTTGCTGCCTCACAAGCTGTAGATTCAGATCCTTGGATCTTTTGTTGTCTCTCTGGATGAACCAGAGGCTTAGAACTTGGTGAACTGTTACAGTCTCATCCTTGCTGGTGAGACTCAGAACTTGTTGCTCTGTCACAATCTCTCTCAAGGAGAAATTCAGAACAAGGTGTGTCTGTTGAAAGGGTACCTTTATCCTTTTCCGAATAGGAGGAGATTGCAATTTGGCGCTTCTCCATTCCAGTGTTGCAATTGGCTGCTGGCATCAGAGGGGGTCCACAGTGAGACTCACCCTCCTTTCTCCTGTGGAACTCATTTGCATACTGTACACAGTTAGAAGTCTTTAAAGTGTCTTTAAAGTTTACCAATGCATTTCTCACTTTCCAAACCACCATCAGAATACCCTTGGCAATATTCTAAACAAATAGAAACCAAATATGATGGGAAAAGATTGAACTGTTCATTCATTTGTTCATTAACAGCTGATTCTGTGTAAGATGTTGCATTACAAATAGCTGTCACTGAGAATACTTATTTCTCTGAATAAGTATGAAATGGATGCGTGTAGTTTACATCAGTCTTAAGGTTTCCAAACATAGTTATGAATGGATTTAGATGAATCATTGTGGTCTTTGTTTCACCCAGTACTGCTAAGGTCCTGTGGAATTTTTATGGCAGTCATAGACCAGGACACTAGAGATGTGGGTGAAGGGCAGGTACTGCATTTGGGCCAATGAGATGTCTTGTCCTTCCTGGGCTTGGTACAAGAGCTGGTCTTTTTGGCCTCTAAGAGGTGTCTGGATGTTGTCATAGCATCTTATCTGATGGCGTTGGACAGTTTGTTTGTCTCAGTCTACCAAGATCCAATCAAAATGTAGCAAACCTTTGTCCACTGTTATGGACAGAGAGTGGCCCGGCCATAAACTGGGCCCTGGAATGTGCTGTCCACTACATATATATATATATATATATATATATATATATATATATATATATATATATATATATATATATATATATATATATATATATATATATATATATATATATATATATATACACATATACACATATACATATATATATATATATATATATATATATATATATATATATATATATATATATATATATATATATATATATATATACATACACATATACATATACATATATATACATATACATATACATATATAGCAGGATAATCAATTTAAAAGGCTATTATTCACCTAGCTGTTGAAGTCTTCGATGCAGACAGCGTTTTAATCTTTTGTTGGTAGGCTATAAATCAAGTGTAACCTTTACTAGATGATTTGTGTGAAGTTTTCAACCCACTCCTGTACGTCCTTTACATAATCATCAGACGATCTCTGTGAACCGCAAAGCCGCAAGATGAACGATGAAACAATAGATGGCGGTAACGTGTGATTTTAGTATGTGATCAAATAAGAAGAAAACACTGAGCTGCTTCAATGCATTACAGGCTCGTCAAAACACAAAACCGAATGTAGCTTTTGGTCGCGCTACACCGCTACTTGCTGGAAAAAGTAGTTACTGGAAAAGCTACATTGTTTTAAAAGCAACTGAGCTACTGAAAAACGTAGTTAAGTTAGTAGCTTAGCTACTTGTAGTTACTCCCCAACACTGCGTGGGACTACAGTGATTGGATGTCGTGCAGGCAGTGCTCTCTCTCTCTCTGCATGCATACAGGTGGTGCACATTTTTTTCACAGATGCAGATACACTAAGAGCTGCGCGGCCGTGTGAAAAAAAATTTCCCCCCAGGTTTTCATGGGAAGTAGCAAGTCTTCTCGAGTCAAAAGGCGCAAGTCCAAGTGAAGTCACGAGTTATTGATGTTAAAGTCCAAGTCGAATTGCAAGTCATTTTGTCGAGTCGAGTCTGAAGTCATCAAATTCATGACTCGAGTCTGACTCGAGTCCAAGTCACATGACTCGAGTCCACACCTCTGGTATATATATATATATATATATATATATATATATATATATATATATATATATATATATATATATATATATATATATATATATGAGAATCCAGCTTGGTCATCATCACAGGTATAAATTACATTTAAACAAATATATTCAAGTACAAAACAGTCATTTTAAATTGGAATTATGTTTCACAAGTTACTGTTTTTTACAGTATTTTGCAGCCTTAGTGAGCATAAGTTTATTTATTTATTTATTTTATTTTACGGTAAAAAAGTTTAGCTAAATTTAAGAAAAAGAAGGCAACCCATTACATTCAACTTTTGAAGTTAGCTCAACTTAAACCTTTTTACAGTGCATAGTAGTGAATGTTTAAAATTCATAGACATATTCTGTTATTGACCATGACCTAGTGGAGTCAAAAACAGTAGGACAGCATGACCTGGTCAGCAGATTCCTTAGAGGAGCAAGGAGTGTAAACCCACCTCGCCCTCTACAGATGCCCTCTTGCTACCTCGCAGTGGTTCTATCGGCCCTGCAGAGAGCTCCATTTGAGCCACTGCAGTCTGTTGTGCTTAAGTTCCTTTCCAAGAAGGCGGCACTCTTGATTGCTTTGGCTTCCATTAAGAGGGTAGGGGACCTGCAGGCATTTTTGGTTGACGAAGCGTGCTTGGAATTTGGGCCGGCTAACTCTCACGTGATCCTGAGACCCCGCCTGTATACGTGCCCAAGGTTCCCACCACTCCTTTCAGAGATGAGGTGGTGAACCTGCAAGTGCTGCCCCTGGAGGAGGCAGACCCAGTCTTGGCACTGCTCTGACTAGTATGCGCCCTTCGCGCTTACGTAGACAGGACGCAGTGTTTCAGGACCTCACACCAGCTCTTTGTCCTATTACCGAGGGCAGCAGAAACAGAAGGCTCTCTCCAAGCAGAGGTTGTCTCACTGGATAGTGGACGCCATTGTCCTGGCATATCAGGTTCAGGGCCTGCCATGCCCCCTAGGGGTGAAGGCACACTCCACCAGTGTGCCCTCCTCTTGGGCTTTAGTGCATGGTGCCTCGCTAACTGACATCTGCAGAGCTGCAGGCTGGGCGACACCCAACACTTTTGCGAGATTTTACCACAAAGTGGGGCGGAGTTGTGCTATGGAAATTCTGCAGACCCATGGCATTGTCATGCCATTGACTCATTTTGTAGAACTCGAAGGTCACTGGCGTAACGTCTCCGTTCCCTCCTTCAGGGACCGAGGGTTATGTAACCGAGACGTTCGACTGCGTAATTACCTCATGTTCTATTGAATCTGCTTATTTCTCATTTCATTCTGCTCACTGTAACCCATCATTGTCAAGGTACTGAGAGTGAGGACCCAGATGCAGAATGAGCGGGAGGGTGAAATGTATTAACAATAATAGACACAGCACAAAAGTAGTGAGGCAGGAACAAAGTCCAAACAATAGGGGCAGGACACAATGGGAGAACTGGCTGGTCAGGGTTGAGACAGCAAGGATGTGATGGGCAATGATGGAGACAAGGCAGCAGCTCAGGGAACCAGGCTTGACAGCAGGTGATGAGACTAGCCGTAGAACCAGACTAGTTGCCAGGCCAGGAGAGTCAATGACTAGGATGGAACATGATGCAGGACAGGAACCACACACAAGACAAGACTCTAGACAAGACATCAAGAGATAAAAAGACAGGAGCAAAAATAAGGAACTATGAATAGGGAAAATGCAAACTAAGTATCTGGAATTTTTTTTAAAGAAAAAGAGATAAAGATACATTTCTAAATAAACTATAACAAACAAGAGAAGCTAAATAAATACTAGAAATAAATGACTGGTAGGGATGGCTGTCTGCCGTAAATGACTGGTAGGGATGGCGGGGGTTTGCCGAGATTCCGAAGCGCAGATGTTTCGAAACACTGCTCCGTACTGTGATTCGAAACACCCATGTCACGTGACTATGGCTAAATGAAGCTTCGAAGTGTTTCATCAGGTGGCACCTGCCGAAACTGCGTTTGATTGAAAGGGACGGGAACAAACCACACAGTCACACATCTGTATGAAGCTAATTCCCCAATTATATAATGATATATAATTATATAGATATATATTTAGTTGATATATAGATAGATAGATATATTAATGAATAGATAAAAATGGAGGCTCCACATAAGAGATGCCGTACATCTGTGGTGTGGGAGCATTTCCATTTGGAAACACCAAATAAAGTGAGATGTGTGTATTGTGATACGCAGCTAGCCTACTGCAACAATACATCATGATGCGCCATTTGAGGGCACAGCCATTTTGGAGGGTGCAGAGGATGGTAACATTCTTCCTGTACCTAGGCCTTTTTTATGGGAACTGTTTGATCGTCGTATCTGTGAAACCCAGACGATAAACAGTGCTACAGCTGTTGCAACAGTAGAAGTGAAAGTACATCAAAGATGTGTACATCAAAGAACGCATTATCCATTAATTTTTTGGAAAGAGAGAGCAGTAATTTTCCCTCATTTGTAGCCTATGTACTGGCTAAAAAATATTTGTGCATGCCAGCAACAAGAGGGTTTTTTCAAAGGCTGAAGAAATTATATATGTAAAAAAAGAAGTCGGCTAAGTCCTTCAACAGCAGAGCAAATAATATTTTTCAATAAAAATGTTATGTAACAAATGTGACACATTGTGGCGTTATTTATTTTATTTAAAAAAACGTAAAAAAAACTAAAGTTATTCACAATGAGGAGGCAACAGGTTACAAAACCAATATCGTTGTCAAGGTTATTTCAGATCAACACATGTAAGTGACCACTAGCTGTCGCCGTAGAGACGGGTACCGGATTGATTCGAAGCTTCGAAACAACATGGCACATTTGCAACTTCAACTGTTTCAGTGCTTCATGAAGCCTCTGTCTGCCCATCACTAATCAAAACTAGAGAAATCCAAAAAATAAGGCTAGGGAAAATAAAGCTAAGAACTATAACTTGGCAAGCTCAATAGCTATCACCAGGACAAGATTAGCCAGACACAAGGCTCACAACAAATGCACACAACACAATGAACCAGCAAGGACATGAGGGAAAGTAGCACCATATAAAGGGACCAGAGCACATGAGGATCAGGTGAGCACAATTAGTGAAACAAGAGGCTTGTTTGAGATGCGCCTCGCCTCGCCTCGCCTCGCCTGCAGTTCAGCCGAGACTAGGCGGCTGCAGTGAGGGGAGGAGTGAAAAAAGTGCAGGCAAGCCGGACAGTTCTCTCTTCTCGTAGTGGATCAGACACCTGCGAGATCAAAGGCGGATATCGCGGGATTCACACTCGTGCGCTTTGTTGCTGATAAACTTGATGTAATTTAAGTTCTGTTACTTTTATATGAAAATAAATATTATGAACAAGACACCCAAAGTTTTTATTATTTATTTCCATTTGAAAGACGTGTTTATCAATCATTTTTACTTTAATTAGGCCTACATACATGTTTGTGTATATATATATATTTTTTTTTATAAATATGACAACAATCACATAACCCACAGAGAGATCGCCTTTGTTAGAGAGTTTGGGAATATTCACACATAAAAACATGATATCAGAGTTTTAAAATCAAACATTTTAAAAAAGAACCATACATCACGGTTGTTTAAACCAATAAGCATTAAGCTGTGTCGTCAGCAAGTCGTTTCCCATCATGCTTTTAATCAGCGCAGTCGGTGGAGAGCAACTGCGCTCAACTGCAGAATCCGACACATCCGCCTTTCGCTCGCAAGAGTTTTTTGACAGACGTCGGCATGACATCAGAGCAAGGCGGACAGCCCTCGGACACATTTCTAACCGGCATGCATCTCGCGCTGATCACCGGTGATCGGTTCTGCGCAGATTTTGCTCATCTCAAACAAGCCTAAGGACTAGACCAGACTAAACAAGGGGGCGTGGAAACAGCAAAGGAGGGGGAGCAAGCGGAACACATGGCACACACAAACAAAGACACAGCCATGTGGGGCCTGTACCATGATGGTAGTTTAACAAACTCAGGGTTACAGGATTAGTTTCGAGTTCAAAACCAAACCAATCTATTCGGGCTTTGTTGGTCCCATGATGCTGATCATCAGCTTTCTCTGTCAGCTCAGGCTTTAATCCTGAGTTTAGGAGTTTAGCTGTGACATCAGTAGTGAACAGCCAATCACACGCTGTGGTTCAGTGAAACTGAGATTCAAATTCTCGCGAGAGAAGCAGTGAGATTAATTTGTCTCTTCTGCAGAATATTACATGATTGAAAAATATTAAGAATTTAAACAAATTTACACCGCAAGAAGAAAAGAGCTGTCTATGAAAGAAGACAACTAAAAGAAAAATCTTATACGTCAATGCAAGTAAAAGTTATGAAGTTAGTTTATTTGATATATTGAGAGATTTGAAGCTCACACGTAGTAATTTTTATAGCTTTATTTATTGATTTTAAAGCTTATTTGTATGACCTTTTTATAGGCTATTTATATTAATTTTAACTAAAGTGCCTATTAATGATTGATTAACTAAAATGATACCTGTGTAATTGATTAAGGGTAGAATAATTACAGAAATTATGTCTAAATCATTAAAATTATTATTATTATAAATAAGCATTGTTAAAAGCCAGGCACTTTAGTCTTTTATAGCCATTTGCTATGTAGTGACTTTTAATTTGGAGTAGAAACAGGGGGAGTGGCTTCATTGCATCAGAGGTGTGTCACTTTGGTCTCAGCTGATTGGTCCAATTTCAGTTTGCGCTGTCTTATCCAGAACATAACCTGCCCTGGAGCAGATTAGCCATGGAGCGTAAGTTACTACGGAGATGAACGCTGCTAAAAGCCAAGCCACTTTAATGGTACCTAAAACCTAGGATTGGGCACAAACTAAACTTAAACATATCTGGCTAGCCAGCTAAACCGGCTTCATGGTATAGGCCCGTGCTCAAGCCCAAGACAAACAAAGAAACACTGAAGGACAAAACAGACAGGACTGTCAGGGCAGGATCCTGACAATCATAGCTGAAGTCAAATGCCAAGAACATGACAAGGTGTTCACACTATAATTAAACAAATGACAAATTATATTTTTGTGGAATATACATAGTATGTTGTCAATTAACCCTTAAGTAATCCTGTAAAATAATCATGTTAAGTCTAGTTCACTTAGACCCCAATTACATCTGGTTTTACCATCTGTTTTGGGTGATACAATAAAAAATTGTCAGCTGTGACAAACCTGGTATTAACATTAACATATGTCTCACAGAACTCCGCCTCTCCATCCGCACCTGTCTGTCTGTATCAAGTTCATACTCCATCTAAACTGGGCCAAGTAGGCTGCCATGTAGAAGTTCCAAGAATGTTCCAGAAAGGCGACTCTTGGGAGGGGAGGGCGTGCTGGGCAGAGGCCTGACAAGTAGGCAAGAGGGGAAGATGAAGGGAAAAGGGTTGAATTGAAGCAGATAGTGACAGAGATTCAATGTAAACAGAGTCCAGCCTACACAGCACCTCAACACACACTTCTACAGCCAAACTGCTGGATTTAAGGCTCAGCGCTTCCACAAATCTCTGCGTATGACAGTTCCTCATGGATTTAAAACAAGATTCTGACATTAGCCCTGTCAGTCGGAGGATGGAGATCAGTTTGGACACGGGCTGTCAGTCTGATGTGAAAGAGCACACAGCTGGTGCAAGAGAGTCACCCCAGAACTCCCCAGGCATGTTCAGAAAGCTGGTGGTGAATAAAACTATCCGCCAACGCAGACGCTTCACAGTGGCTGTGTCTCATACCTGGTAAGGCTACTTTGCTTTGCTGTATCCTTGCTTTAATTCCACTTATTCAAGCACTTCTTGAATATATTTGCCACCAGATTAACCTAGGGAAATTTGTATCATATTCAAGTGCAGCGTTTGTACCTTTGGACATGAATGAAAACTCAAATTGTGTGGTTTATTGATGTGCTGCTATTACTTTTCTATGGAATTGGATTTTCACCCGGTGAGCAATAAAATGGATAAAATAAAATCTATCGACCTTCACTGAGGGTGTTAAGCAAGCCATTTCTAAGGATTGGAATAGTGAAACAGTGACCATTTGCTTTTCCTGCTGCTGTGGTTTCATAAGTATTTCTCCCTTATCACTGTAGGCATTGTATAGAGAGATCTAAGCAATAAACAAACCAACAAGCTCTGAGGGGAATTTCATCATTACATTTGAATCAAAGTCAATACATCATTAGCTTTGATCTGAAGCAAAAAGTAGCTACATAAAAATAGTATATGAAAACACTGATCTCTTGATTTGCAAATAATGTAA
Source organism: Gobio gobio (assembly GCF_949357685.1). Lineage (NCBI taxonomy): Eukaryota > Metazoa > Chordata > Actinopteri > Cypriniformes > Gobionidae > Gobio > Gobio gobio. The sequence goes on along the minus strand of NC_137102.1, from coordinate 21,598,116 downwards.
ATGACAACAATGGTATCATTTAAAAAGGAAACATTGACTTAAAGCCAATAATTAAGAGGTCTAGGAAGATAAAATTAAGTTTAATAAAAAAATTATTTAAAATGTGTATTGCTATATGCACATGCATACTGTGCATGTGTATGTATACTTTGTTTAAAAGGTTGAGGTCAATTTTTATTAAGCAATGATGGATTAAACTGATCGAAAGCTTTGCCATCACAGGAATAAACTCTATCCATCCATTACATCTTATCCTCTGGGTTGCAGGGCTGCTGGCCACAGGCAGGGGACAAACTGGATGGATGCCCTGTCCATCACATCAAACACACATTCACTCACAACTGCAGGCTATTTTTTGTGCCAAATTTACCTGCAAACCCACACAGACATGCAAAATGCACACCAAAATGCCTCTTGCTGTGATGCGCCAGTGCTACCCACTGAGCCACCCTGTGGCCAGAATCAATTACATTTTAAAATGTATTAAAATAGAAAACCGTTATTTTAGTGAGATGATATTTCACAATATTAATGTGTTTACAGTATTTTTTGATCCATATATGGAGCCTGGTTGAACACAAAAAATACTTACCACGTCTGACCCCAAACTTTTGAACGGTAGTGTCATTGTGCGATGCTTCATTGGAGTAGTCATGATTCTCCAAAGTAATAGCAACTTTTTGTTGATCTAATAGCAAATTTTAGTGGATCTTATTATTAAGGATTTCATTATTGTTCAAAAAAATCATTCTTTATGGCGAAAAAATTTGAATTTTTGTATTTACGAAACATTACCTGGCTCTTTTAACTTGGACCAGTAATCAATCACCCAGCTACTACACTACCACCAACAATCTAGCAGCACAGTTGTGAGTTTTTCATGGGCAAGCACTATTCACATTTTTTCACAAAAAGTAAAAGAAAATCATTTGTTAAAAAAAAAAATGTTGGGTCCTCATATTCCCTATAGAGTGTCTGCCCTCCAGATGCCACTTATGATGATTCTGCACTTTCAGCAGTAACTAGACTCTTGCAATAGCAGCCTGTTACTACACACACACACACACACACACACACATAACCGTAAGAGGTGATTATAGTTTCTAGGCTCTTCTACCAACTCTTGACAGCTTTTTATATCATTCTGAGTCTGGTGTCAAACACCCTTCGCAACCTTCTGGCATAATGCCCAATGTCATTTCTCCCAGTTCCTTTTAACCGCGTCGCTCTGTGGCCTATTTTTCCGTCAGCTGGGGATTCCTTCTCAATGTCCGTTCTTTTATAATTGATTTGCATTGTTTCTGTTGATTATGTCAACCCAAAACAGTTAACAGATAGTGTTATAATAACTAAGCAGTAAACTATAAGCAGTGATTTTAATTATAAACCACTAAAAACATTCCAAGGTACCAATGAATTATTTTTTTTCAAAATCACTCAATATAGGTACAAATGGGTAGATATAAAAAAATATGTACTATCATGTCAAATATTTATTATAATTACTGACAGTGGGGCGGCAGTGGTTCAGTGGTTCATGTAGGTTGTCTACAAACCGGAAGGTTGGTGGTTCGATCCCCGGTTCCACCTGACCAAGTGTCAAGGTGTCCATGAGCAAGACACCTTACCCCAGCTGCTCCCGACGAGCTGGATGGCGCCTTGAATGGCTGACACCGCCGTCGGTGTGTGAATGGGTGAATGTGAGGCAATGTGTAAAGCGCTTTGGATGGCCATTGGTCTGTTAAAAGCGCTATATAAATGCAGTCCATTTACCATTTACATCTAGTTTTCAACACTGACTGAGAACACAGAATGGTTTTATACTCACTGTCAGCTCCATCTAAATACAATATATATTAGTGCTGTCAATCAATTTAAATAAATTAGCTGGTAAATTTTCAAATTAATGTAGAACAGCATAAAGACGGTCTATTTTATATATGTGGTTTCACTTTATTTTGATGGTCCCACCCTTTAACATTGTGTTGATTATATGTAACTTTAAACCTACATGTCTACTGTCTCTTATTAGAGTGTTAGTAGAGTATTAGTAGACTAGTAGGGTTAGGGTTAGAATAAGTTGATATGTAGTTGCAAAGTTACTTAAAGTCAGTAGAACGTCTGAGGTAGGGTTGTGCGATATTGACAAAAAAGGATATCTCGATATTTTCTGGGATTTTCTCGATAACGATAATTAGATGATATTTTGCTGAGTGTGTGATTGTATTGGTACCTTGGCAGGTTTAGGACTGCCGTGGACAGCTGACTCCTAAAGTTTTTGATATTATTCATATTCTTTTTCAAAAAGCTGAAATTTATTTTTACCTTTTATGGGCTTTTTTACCTTCATACATTTATTTGATAAACCTAATTATATACATGCATCATCTTTTGTGTCAATTTCATAAATTTTATCAAATTTAAATATAATAATAAGACACAATAGGGCTGTTACCAATCAAATTAAATAAGTATCAACAAAATTCATCTTTGCAATGGAGAGGAAACACAGAAGCTGCATCTTAAGTGGCATTTAGATCATTTCCACAGACTGTTTACTGCAGCTCAGAGGTGACAAATGAATAACCCCCAGTTATGCATAAATAGTGTTTTGATGTTTAAAACATAAAATGTTGAATATTAAACACTTCCTCCCAGACCTCCCAGAAGCTGTTCTCCCTTAGAGTAGTCTACATCCCTGGGTACCAAAACCAGGGGCCAGACATCTTGTCAAGACAAGGGAATGGAGTCTCCACCCAAGGTGGTGGAGCAGATATGGAGGGAGTCAGCCAGGTGGAATTGGACTTATTTGAGTCTCAGGAAAAAACTCACTGTTCGCTCTGGTTCTCCTTAACGCATCCAGCTCCGCTGGGGCTCGATGCCATGGTGCAAATGTAGCCACGGCTTCATCTGGATGTTTTTTCACCAATCAATCTGTTCCTGGGAGTTCTAGATATGGTTCTCGGACCTATGTCTCACCCCGACGGCTCTCCATGGGAGATTCCTATCAGGAGCGACCTTCTGTCCCAGGCAGGGGGCAAAAACCCTCGTCCAGACTTGTGGGTTTGGCCCTGTGGGGGTCCAACTCATGAACTCTGGTCTCTCAACTGAGGTTGTTGAGACCATCCTAACTTTAGAGCAGAGGTCCTGGAGAGTCTCAGTCCTGCAGAGTGCAGCTCCAACTCACATAAAACTCACCTGCCTGCAGCTTCCTTCCCTTCAGACCTTGATTAATCCTCTGAAGTCTGAGCTGTTTTGGGGCCTTTTACAAGTTTTGACATACTCTGACATTTACTTTTTTCAGGTGCTTATAAACACATCAATGGCAAAAGTGTTATTACACAGTCGCATGGTTATGACGCAATCGTTAGCCTATATTTTACAAAAACAGCTTCAACGGGGCGATAGTGTAAGATACAAGGTAATGGAGCCTTTTATACCTTGTCGTGTTTGTTTAGAAATAAACAATTGACGAATGGAGTCTTTAAATGCCTCAGATGTAAAGATATTCACTGTCAAAGTGAGGCCAAAATGAATGGGAGTCAATGGGATGCTAACAGGAGGTGATGGCTCGGTTAGCAATGGCCACGCCTATGGGCGGTACGCTTTCCGGGGGCTGAGCTACCCCCTTGCATTTTCCCCTGCTTTGCTGCAAAGGTGAATGGAGTTTCACACAGAGTCTCCACCGGTTTAGCAATAGCATTAGCAGCAGTCATATTAGGACTGCTACTAGCGTGGGCAATTTGCGTAAAGCTACATTTATCTACGAGGAGGAAAAAATATTTTCAGTAAAGTTGTTGTTCACCACAATTAGCAATTTGGACAAGGGCTTTGTTATTACACTACAATCACTTACCTGATTGTGACGAGTTATCGCTAAAGGGATAACGTTAGTTCACCCTGAAATGAAAATAAAGCCATCTTTTACTCACCCTGCTGTTGTTCAAATGCGCACGTTCCTGTGTGTGCGCACTCCAAGACGTCAGTAGCCTCACGCAATGTTGTCATGACAACCGGTACACAACATTCCCTTCAGGAGGTTTTATTAGTGGTGCTTGCGAAGCAAGGCATCACTATTACTATCTCACCCAGGAACGGTTTATTATTATTATTCCGGACAACATTTCGGCGCGCTACTCCTCCTGCACCGTTTGTCACAGACCCATGAATGAGGCGTCAAAACGTGCGGCCTATTCGGGAATGGTGTGCTATATCTTTTCTAAGGGGTTGGGGGTACGATGTTCGCCCCAGGGGCGAAAAAGTAGCGTAAAAAATCCCATAGACTTAACATTGCGAAAAATTTTAACGAGTCATAACTCTGAGCGAGGATTTCGTAGAAACTCATGTGTCACCACATTTGAAGAGGCTGGCAGGCCCTGTCAGAACATACAACACAATGGGGTGTGAGTTGTACCCCTGGGGTGCTAGAGCTCCCCAAATTTGCCATTAGCCATTTACTTATAATGGGGAGGACGTCCCATAAAACGCATGTGTTTCTCTTACTATGGGAACTTGCATAGGGATTTTGTATTGACCAAAGCTCTGGCTCACAGTGTCTCAGAGACAAGGGGGTGGGCTCAATTTACTCAGCCAACCAATCACTATCTCAGGATCACTGTGACCCTATCAAGCCACGCCCTAGCAACCATTTAGAGCTCCCTAGCAACTGATCCCATAGACTTCCATTCAAAAACATCAAAGGGATATCTTTGGATAGAAGTGTCATAGAAACACAAGGGTGGGGTTGTTTGACTCGGGGAATCAACAGCCAATCACAAATCCCCTTCAACACTTCCTAGCCACGCCCTAGCAACCATTATCAAGCACCCTAGCAACACAAATCCACAGAGGGATATCTTCACATCTGAATGTCATAGAGGCACGGGGGTTGGTTTATATCATTCATACTGACAAGCAGCCTTTGGAGTATTGTCATTGGATGCTGCCAAGCCACTCCATAGCAACCAAACAGAGTACCCTAGCAACCGTTTACCAAGACATATGCCTCAGAACATCATAGAGACATGGGGGTTGGTTTATATCATTCATACTGACAGGCAGTATCATCATTGGATGCTGACATGCCACTCCATAGCAACCAAACAGAGTACCCTAGCAACCGTTTACCAATACCTATATCTCTGCCTCAGAACATCGTAGAGACATGGGGGTAGGTTTATACCATTCATTATGACAAGCAATATCATCATTGGATGGTGCCAAGCCACTCCATAGCAACCAAACAGAGTACCCTAGCAACAGTTTACCAAGACCTATATCTCTGCATCAGAACATCATAGAGACATTGGGGTTGGTTTATATCATTCATACTGACAAGCAGCCTTTGAAGTATCGTCATTGGATGCTGCCAAGCCACTCTATAGCAACCAAACAGAGTACCCTAGCAACCGTTTACCAAGACCTAAATGTCAGCCCCAGAATATGCTACTGACATGTTGCTTGGCTTTTTTGCATCCCAGTAGCATCAGGGTGGCGAGTTTTGCCACGGCAAGCACCACTCACATTTTCTTCAGGAAATGTACATTCTAGTTATTAGTATTATTGTATTATTTCTTATCATGTACGTTATAGAAAAGATGAGAGTTGCGTTTGTTTCTATTGAGCCTGATTTCTCAAAATGGTGCGTTTGTGTGCTTATCCTGCGTGCCATGACAACAGTGAGAGTTATAGTAGGCATGAGCGCCGGGCCTGCTGATGGCTCTGAGTGCGCACACACAAGAAAGCGTGCAGAGTATCGCCCGAGCTCAGTGTTTTGACTGAATAATATGGTTTCTTTCTCGCAAAACATTAGTGTGCCTCCTGAACACTTTCCATACATGGCGCGCGTCTCCCTGTATCATTGCGGGATACATTTGTATATTTTTGAAATGTTTTAGCATGGTCGCTATTTACTGCCATAATAGGAAGGAGCGTGTGGAGGAATATTTTTAAAATTAAAAGGTCCGAAAAAGATAAAAGGACAACAGCAGGGTGAGTAAAAATGTCTTTATTTTCATTTCAGGTTTAACTATCCCTTTAATAACGTTGGTTAGCGCAGGGTTGCCTGAGGAGAACGAGACATTGGACCTGCGCAGAATGTCAAACACGCTACACTCGTTAATTTTTAATGTTACACCACATATTTGTACATTGTAGTGCATCCTCCCGTGCAAGAAATAAGTTTGTCACATGTGTTGCACTGTGCCGACCCAGGCTTTTTTAAAAGTGAAATAAAGCCACACTTTTGAGTGCCGCTTACCGTGCTCCATGGCTGCAACAGAACAAACGGGCGCGGCAAGCACTTCCGGAAATCTGGTGGCCACTATGGGAATTTTGACTAAACGATTCCAATGGCATCGTTATTTTTTAAACGGTTCCAAGTTGGAACTGGTTCTCAATGCCCAACCCTAGGTATGAGACTGAGAGAGCTAAGGAACAGGACAAAATAAATATATTTTGTTTTAGTTTATTTAGAATTTAGTTAACAAAGGCACATTAAAAAAGCCTATTACAACCCCAAATCAGAAAAAGTTGGGACAGTATGGAAAACCCAAAAAAAAAAAAAAAAGTGATTTCTAAATTTACTTTGACTTGTATTTCATTGCAGACAATATGAACAAAAAATATTTCATGTTTTGTCTGGTCAACTTCATGTCATTTGTAAATATGCATCCTTTCCTGTCATTCAGACCTGCAACACATTTAAAAAAAAGTTGGGACAGTAAAGCATTTACCACTTTGTAACGTGCCATTCCTTTTCACAACACTTAAAAGACGTTTAGGGACTGAAGACACCAAGTGATGAAGTGTTTCAGGTGTAATTTTGTCCCATTCTTCCTGCAAACAAGTTTTAAGGTGGGCAACAGTACGGGGTCTTCGTTGTCACATTTTGCTTCAAAATGCGCCACACATTCTCTATTGGAGACAGGTCGGGACTGCAGGCAGGCCAGTCAAGTACCTGTTCCCTCTTCCTCCGCAGCCAGGACTTTGTAATGTTTGCAGAATGGGGTTTTGCATTGTCTTGTTGAAATATGCATGGACGTCCCTGGAAAAGATGTCTTCTTGAAGGCAGCATATTATGCTCCAAAATCTCTATGTACTTTTCAGCATTAATGGTGCCTTCACAGAAGTGCAAGTTACCTTTGCCAAGGGCACTGACACAACCCCATACCATGACAGACCCTGGCTTTTGGACTTGTTGCTGGTAACAGTCTGGATGATCCTTTTCTTCTTTGGTCCGGAGCACACGGCGTCCATTCCTCCCAAAAAATACCTCAAATACTGATCTGACCACAGTACACGTTTCCACTGTGTGATGGTCCATCCCAGATGCCTCCGAGCCCAGAGAAGTCGACGGCGCTTCTGGACACTGTTAACATAGGGCTTCCTTTTGGCACAGTACAGTTTTAACTGGCATTTGTGGATGTAACTACGTATTGTGGTACTTGACAAAGGTTTGCCAAAATAGTCCTGAGCCCATGTGGTGATATCGCTTATAGATGAATGACGATTCTTGATGCAGTGCCGCCTGAGGGATCGGAGATCACGGTTGTTCAGCTCAGGCTTGCGCCCTTGTCCTTTACGCACAGAAATTCCTCCAGATTCCTTGAATCTTTTAATTATGTTATGCATTGTTGAATGTGAAATATCCAAATCTCTTCCTATCTTTCTTTGAGGAACATTGTTTTTAAACATTTAAATAATTTTCTCACGTATTTGTTGGCAAACTGGCGATCCTCGGCCCATCTTTGCTCCTGAAGGATTAGACCTTTCTTGGATGCTGCTTTTGTACCAAATCATAATTACAATCACCTGTTGACATCACCTGTTTCAAATTACATCATTATTTAACCATTTTACCTCATTACTAGCCCTAAATTGCTCCTGTCCCAACTTTTTTTTTAATGTGTTGCAGGTCTGAATGACAGGAAAGGATGCATATTTACAAATGACATGAAGTTTTCTTTTGATTTCTGAATCATTTGATTTTGTCAATTTTCATAAATCAAAATATATTAAATAAAAAAATAACATTAGGCTATAATATTTAAACATCAATATGAAACAAAATACGTTTTAATGGCTACACCAAGTTGCTTATTGTACACAAAACATATAGCATCTGAGCAGAACTTTGTGAACAAAAGCTTTATTGATGTGACACTAAGCTATTTTACAGTAAACACATCATAATCTGCCCAAAACAGGCCAAAGAAATCTTGTCTAAACAGTCTTACGTCTATGACATTTTATCTTGCAGCAGGATTAATATTTAAACAGTCTTTTGCTGTTTAATATTCATAGAAACTAACAGAATAAACTTACCTCACAAACGGCTAGCAGTTACTCATAGAAATAAACAGCTTTTTCTGAGGTAAATTATTCCAGGATTATTCCACAACACGTCTCAGAACGATGTAAAGTACATGCAGGAATGTTGATGTGTTTATTTGAGTTGATGTGGGCGTTGACTCTGCTCGCATGGATCGCGTAGTATTTGAATCTCAAAAGAATGCGTGCTCCATGGGCGTGCCGCATTAGCGGATAACGAAGAGGCTTGCGAACGACTGACATATCTCTCTTTTCAAACAGATTACATAAACTGAGAATATTTTGTTTTTGTTTTGATTTACATTATTTAAAACCTGACATTTCAACGTTTCTTTAGACATATGTCTCATGTTTGTGTGACAAGTATTCACTAAGTTAGAGTTCATTTTCTGAAGAGAATCAGATTAGACGTCATTGAGAGAGGCTGCAGATCGCACATCATGTTTGTTTTCTTTATTTTGCAAAAAGCACATTTTGTTTTTATTGTGAGGGTACACAAATAAAAGTAGAACCTTAACAGATTATAATGATGTATAACACTTGCTTGAATGATACAAATCAACAGAGTTATTTCGAGTCTCTTTGGCATTGCTGTTGTCCTAGCATCTTTATCTGATGGTATTGGACAGTTTGTTTGTGTTAGTCCACCAAGATCCAATCAAAATGTAGCAAACCTTTATCCACTGTTATGGGCAGAGAGGGGCCCGGCCATAAACTGGGCCCTGGAATGTGCTGTCCACTACACTTGCTCAGTAGTCTTGCAGGCCTTTTATCCTCCTCCATTCACATCGGCGGACCGAGGGAAGCTCCAGGATCTCAAGTGCTTATGTCCTAAGATGTGCTTGACATGATTCACACTAGGACAGGCACTTGTCAGTATGGCGTAGTGAGTATTATCGTTCCCATAGCGCCGCTACTTCCGTCGCAGCACGAGTTCCCTCGAAAGGGAATGTCTCAGGTTACAACTGTAACCATTGTTCCCTAAGAAGGGAACGAGTTGCTGCGACACCCTGCCATACTTCCTGCATGGCTGTGAGCGACTTACTTCAGTCAATCTGACTATGTTTTGTCCGGGTATCCTTTATAGCTTCCACGATGTGCCATAATACATCACGGTGCGACGTTCCACCAATAAATGATTGAACAGGTGCTTCAGACCCAATCACGCAGAGGCGTTCCCATAGCTTCGCTACTTCCTTTTTTTATTGAAGTGAAATGGTCTTTCTCAAATGGTTTGCTTCTCTTTGCCTTCTCTCTGAAGCTGGCAGCTCAATGACCTTCACTTCAAAGCATCAATTTTGACCTGTTTTCCACAATTCCTTTCTTGCCTGTCAATCTTTTCATCTCTGTTCAGTGGTTTTCTATTAGCTCTTGCATTAACTCTTATTTTCTTCTCAATAGTTTCTTTATACATCTCTCTTTTAACTCTTTCTAAATCTTTCTTCCTGATGTGCTGTTTACAGATTTAAACAATATATAAAGGGTGAGATTTTGCATGCAGAACATCGTTTTCCATTTGCAGACTTTAATATTAGTTTGTGGGGTGGTATTTTATTTATGTAATCATCATGTTGACCATGTGTCTCTTTCTGTCTGTGTAGTTTGGAGGTGGAGAATGGCCCCTCTATCGGCTGCAGTCCACTGGACCTGCAAGCGTCACCGGGCTCTGGTTTGGTCCTGCATCCCAACATGGCCAGTCACGGGCAACGGCGAGAGTCTTTCCTTTACCGCTCGGACAGTGACTACGACCTCTCACCCAAATCCACCTCTCGGAACTCCTCCCTTGTTGGAGAACAGTTGTAAGTTAAAAATCATCCCTTTACACCTTTAATGACTTTGGTACAATACATTTCAGTTTAATGATGCCCAATGGAACTCCAATGGAAGTGGAGGAGTTTGTGAAAAAAGTGGTGAGAAATTCTAAAGCAAAAAAAACACACAAAAAAACAGTACTATTTATTTGTTAGTATGGAAGCCTTAAAGGGTTAGTTCACCCAAAATTAAATTTCTGCCATTAATTACTCATCCTCATGTCGGTCCAAACCCGTAAGACCTTCGTTCATCTTTGGAACATAAATTAAGATACTTTTAAAATCCGAGAGCTCTCTGACTCCTCCATAGACAGCTATTTGTTAAAATAGTCCATGTGACGCCAGTGGTTCAACCTTAATTTATGAAGTGACAAGAATACTTTTTGTCCGCAATAAGTTTATTTTTTTATTTCTTGTTTTCTCCTGATCTCGACATAACAAAAGTTGTTTTCTCATGATCTCGACTACATTTTCTTGGGATCTCCACATAACAAAAGTTGTTGAAAAAAACAACAATTATAACTTCAATAAAGTTGGTTTGATATTTGACATTCGCAATCATTTCTCAAAAACCTCATTGTTCGGTAAAATGTATTCTGTCTTTTCACTTTTTCGGCCGAATAATTTCGGTTGCCGAACATTGTTGCATCTTGGTGATATATTGATATTGATTGGAATAGTTTCATTTCTACTTCAGATGCGATACACTAAGGGAGCGTCCCCAAAGTGTCGTTCCGACGCAATGTGAGTTCCCTCTAAAGGGAACCTTTATGTTGAGATCATGAGAAAATTAAGTCGAGATCATGAGAAAACTTTTTATAATATAAAAATTGTATATTTATTATATATTTATTATTTACTATTATTTATTTATTCTTACATTTATTTGATATTTTTTATTCATTTATTTTATTAATTATTTGTAGTTTTTAAACTGCATTTGTTTGTTTGTTTTTACCATATATAGTTTGTCTTTTATTTACTTATTTATTCATTTGTTTACATATTTTAGCTTTTTATATTGTATTTATTTTATTTTTATTTATTATTTATTTGTGTTTATTAGTAGTTTATTTCCTTTTTTAATTTTTACATTTATTTATTCTTTGTGTATTATTTCATTTTTTTCCATATTATTTATTCCTTAATTTATTTATTTATTGTAATTTTTTGTCTGTTTCATAATAAGGCAATGTGTTTTTTTGTTGTTTTTGTTTTGTTTTTTACATGCTGACTAGATAAAGCTTTGTCAGGAGGCGACAATAAAGAGGATTGTCCTAGAGCCTGTGATGAGGGAAGCCCACTAAACATGTCTTTAGGCTTAATTTATACATTAGCATTTAGCTAATTTATTTATTACTTTTTTAAATTTTGGGAGATTTGCAGTTATATGTGATGGACCTCTGAAATTAGGAAGTTAGGGTTAGGGTCTCATAGTACATAATATTTGTTTTATTTTTATACTTTTGTTCATTTTTTCATCTTAATTTTTGGAAATCTCCTTTGCCTCCTCAGAGAAATAGTCCTTGACAAATTGTTTCACAGTCTAACAACTTCCAGCAGAGTTTAGCTCAATGGGTACACACCTGAATCAAGGTCTTCAGGTTCGCCACACACCTACAGGCAGATGTGTGTGAACAGGTTTGATGCTAAACTCTGCAGTAAGGTTGATCTCCACGAATAGGACTCAGTGTATCTGCAATAAATCATTCAAGTCTTTGCAGCTGCGGTACAAAAAGAAGGGAAACTACAGAAGCAATGCAGAAATAATGCATAACATAACCTATTTAAACCTGAGAGACTGTATGGTCTTAACATATTGCTCAGTAATTACAAGAAGTAAGTATGAAGTAAACAACTAATACAGTAATTTGTTTAGAATAGAATGTGAATTATTCTAGCATGGACAATACAGCACACAGGTTTTGTATTCTGTATGATTTTTGTTTTCTTTGCTTGTCAGACATGGTGAAGATCTGATAGTCACTCCTTTTGCTCAGGTACGTTTGGCTTTTGCTTTCTGGAATGGAAGACGGTAAAGATCAAAATGTGAATGATTTTACACGTGGACTGTTTCACGACTTTCATATCTGTGTTGCTGTCATTTTATTCGATAGGTGCTTGCAAGTCTTCGCACTGTTAGGAATAATGTCAGCTTCCTGACAAATGTGCCGTGTCCCTCCAGCAAGTAAGTGTTATTTAAATGCGTTTCATAAAATGTAATATGAGAAAATACCACAAGAGGGCAGAACTCACTTAATATGACGTTTTGTCAGACTGAATGGATACGACACTAACCTACTCTACTGCCCTTCCTTCTTATAATGTTCATAGTAAATGTCTATTGATTTTTGCCTGGTCATTGTAACCAAAAGTAAAGACACTTTAACTTTATAATTGATAAATCAGAGACAAATGTTACTCTTAAGTTACTGAGCAGAATCTTGGTCTGTGTTCAGTTGGTGATGGAATTATCAGTTTCTATTTTATTTTTTCGGATCTTCTTTCTAATGTATTTATTGTCCTGCTTCACTTAACAGAAGATCACCAGTCAGCAGTCAACCGCCAATGACCAAAGGCAACCTGTCAGGTAATATCTTCTGAATCCATTCACAGATGTTAGACTGATGAAAGTTCCCTTACAGTGGTTGTAAACCTCAGTGTGAATTACTCATATCACTTATACTTACAGTATCATAAAGGGACAACTATGATCTGTGTTATGAATAAATATAAAGTGGCAAAATATCTTAAAACGGCACTTCACTTCCATTCACAAATCCTCTCCTGTGGCCTCATGGGATAGTAAAGTGTCCATCGCACATTTCAGAATCTCGCCGGAAGTAGTAGGTCTTCCGGGGACTTTTTGCTTATTCTTTAGTACTGTGAATTCGGACATACCACTTTTGTCGCATACTGCTGTTCGTCTACTATATAGCAGGGAAGTATGCAATTTTGGATGCAGCCCATACACTGTATAAAACAATGGACATGTGTCCATGACGTCACCCGTAGGTCTCTGAAGAGCACTTTTGAAGCCCAAAGTGGGCGGAGCCGGCCGTCTCCATCTTGGCAGCGTGTCACTTCCGGATAATTGAAAATGGTCAGAGGCAGGATGTGTGTGGAGCTGAGGTGCCTGGTTGCTGAAACAACGCCTGCCTAGCTCGACCATAGCGGCAAATCACCTGTCACTCAAGTGGCCACGCCCTTAATTATGCAGAACTTTAAGGCTCAATATAATTTAAACTGATGAGTTATACAAAAATTCACCCCCTCACAGTTGTCATGAAGGGCAAATTTAGCTATATAGCCCAAAACCACTTTTTGTACCAGAGTGTAAACATATTTTTTTCTGCTGTAAAGTTGGGTATTTTAACAGGGGTCTATGGGATTGACTCCCTTTTGGAGCCTGTCTCTAGCGGCCAGTCAATGAATTGCAGTTTAAGTCACTTCCATGTTTGATTCAAGAGAGAGATAGCAAGGTTGCCGCTTGATGGCACCATAGACCGTAAAAAAAATATGGACTGTGCGTCTTCACTACCTTCCACTGAAGACAAGTGAAGCCGCCAACTAACTAACTAAAACCAAACTTATTTTAAAAAAAAAAGAACACTTGAAATTAAATCATCGTGATAAAAACTGCCTAAAATGACAGAAGCCATCTTTGGTAAAAAATTATTTGAAGTGTAATTTGATTGATTTAGTTTGTCCATGGAGGGGCGGAGCTTATGAGCTATACTGGGACCAACCACCTGGGGGCAATCGAGACGCTTTGGCTTCGGTTTTCAATATGGCTGCATCCGAAAACCAAGGCTAACCTGTTGCCTCGCTGCCTTATCAGGCAATGAGGCAATGCACCTCACGAAACTGATTTCAGACAGACTTCTTAGGCAGTGTAACAGTTTAATGATCTACAGCAAAATAGAGGGAGCTTTGGTGAGAACTAAACAAATATTGCATTACTACAATAGAAATGTATCGCTAGAAATGACATCAGAAGTGGAAAATGTTGGTCAAAAACGTACATTTACACACAAACTGACCAGCAAACACAACTTTCGGATGCCATCTTTTTTTTCTAGCTCAACTGTCACAGAATGGAACGCACAGGATTGTGGGATTTCAAAGGCAGTGAAGGATACATTTATGCTGCCTTCAAAAATCGATCAGATGAAGGTATCTCAGGAGACAGAAAGTGAAGCGAACATTAGATTTGGACATGCCTTGATACCTTCCGACCTTGAAATGTGTCCTCCGAAGGCAGCATTTTCCAGGTTTCGGACGCAGCCCACGAGTGCGGCAGGCTTGGATGGCACCTAACTTTTTCTGCAGCAGTTTATTTCTGCTACTAAAGAAGTGATATTGCCATCTACAGGGCATTGAAGGTACTATATCTTGTGAGTTTTGCTCTTACCCAATCTTGACAACAAAGCTACTTAATGTGAATTCGAGTGCATTAGCAGGTAGTTGTGAATAGCAAGTGTTTCATATATGAGATGAGGAGATGACTGCAGCTGGTTATAAGGCCAAAACCAGCACGTTCAGTGCAGTGGCGGCTGGTCAAAAGAGGGCGCTGGGGCGACGCCCCCATCAAAATTCCAGAAATATACATGTATACAAAAATTATATAAAAATGAAATAAAAATAAAATTGTTTACTCATACGATGTGCTGGCTGTTAGTAAGAGCCTCAGCTTTTAATAAAAACTTGTTTTGATCGGTTAACTATTTTATATGTTCTTCAATATGTTTCATGCGGTTTCATGCGCGAGGGACGCCGGACAAATGGATATATATCTGAGTACAAAAATCTACGGGCAGCATGTGACCTGAAGCTGGTCTCTAATTGGTTTCCTAATGATCCTCCTCCGGACGCAGGTCGCTGCGTCCCTGGCGAATCAGAATTGGATGCGTGCTATTTTATCCAATCTGATTGGTTCTCGTCACCTGTCATTCAACTTTCCGTTCTTGGCCACTAAAGCGAAAGTGCGCGGGTGACACAGTCACTCCGACTCCGCCAAAACCTTGTTAGGATGATCCCTTTCGTAGAGATGGCAGCAGTTAAACCAAATTCTTTCACAAGGCGTTCGTTGGAAGAAAAAAAAGGATAAAGGATCCTGGACCAACGCAATTTACAAATCCAGCAGCCGGCCAGTGACAGGACGAAGCTACACTCGGAGCTTCACGCGCTTGTTATGAGAAACGTAGGTGGCTGGCTGGATGTGTTGTTAGCAATGCCCTTTATTGCTTTCCTTGTCTTTTATTTCAAAGTGTCGATACTGAAGTTTTGTGGACAACAACGGGGGTAAGAGACCTCAAATATCTAACTGAACAATGCAAACGTCATGACACTACCGAGATGACTGACTTTGATCAGAGAGTCATTGAGACATTTGCTGGCCAGAAAGAAAGGAGAGCAAAATGTATGTTCAAGTCAACATGCTAGTCTGTTGTTGCTGTTTTCTTTTGTTTTTCCTTTCCTCATTCAATTATATGTTGGAAATGAATGTGTAAAAAGATAAAAGTGAAGACACTGTTTTCTCTTTAATGCTTGAATTTAGTCAACATGCATCTTGATACTTCACTATTTCATTTTACTTGACCATTAATCTGTTGTATTGGAGAGGCCTTTTTGAAGGATATTGGTTATCCTATGCCCTTTTTGAGCACTTGAGCTTAACTGAGACTTGAGTGTCTGTTGACACTTTAAGAGGCTGCTGTGTCGACTGCAATATTGAGGTGTTCAGTTTTATTTTGCAGATAAACATGTGATCGCTCTCCTCACAAATCAACTGTTTCTTGTTTTTCACTGCTTTGAGCCTACAATCAGTACAAGTAAAAAAAATACTTTTACTCAAGTGATATTGAAATCGGTGACTTGTAACTTGTAATGGAGTCAGTTTAGCTGTAAGGTATCTGTACTTTTGCTCAAGTATGATTTTCTTTACACCTCTGTTCAAATGTATTACATGTTGTTATTGTTATATATATATATAAATAATTTATTATGTAGGCTAAATAATATATTAGTGAATTAATTATATTTACATTTATATATCTTTTTTATAAAATTGTTTTAATAATTTTCAAAATGCAATGGAATTTTTTTCCTTTTGATTTTGGGGTGAAATATGAGCCAGGCATGTTTTTGTGAAACGAAGCAGCAGGTGTTGTTGGCTCGTGTGCGTGTTTTAAACACTCCTTATCATGGTTGCCACAATGGCCACCGCAACTCTCTCCATCTGAGCGGCGTGAAAATCCCAGTGTCTCTGAAGAAAAGAGAACTGAGGGTGTGAGTGTGGGTGGAGGGGGAATAATGAAAGTTTGAGTAAGATAGCATGCTTGCATGACCTCTTACATACACACAAACCACAGAGACGCAATGTGCGTAAATGCAGCACCGCGGCGCATATAAAAAGTTGTTTGTTGCATGCATTGTGTGTGTGTGTGTGTGCGTTTGTGCGGGTGTGAATAGTCATGCATGCGTAAGTTGCATACTTAAAAAGAGCAGGATTATGTGCGCACAGCTGTTAATAAAAAATCATGAAAGTTTTCAGAGGCTTGTGTGAGGATTTACAAGCAAGTGAGTCCCGTTAAACATGTCCGGGTCATATTTCACCCCAAAACCAAAAGAAAGAAATACTAAATGAAATATATTAGATGTATTTTCTAAATTACATTATACATCATGGTCATGGGTGAAATTACTTTAAATTGCATTAATGGAACCATACCTTGTATGTATGTGCATGTGTATGTGTTTTATTTAGGCCTACTAGAGGAAAAAAAAACAACCACATAAATGATAAAATACACACATATATGGACGTTTAACATACCGTACTAGGCAAAATTTCTACTACATATATATCCAGCCTATAGTTTTGATCATGGTAGCGTATTTATACATTTAAACTGCCATAAATTTATACTTAAACACTAATGTTAATAATGGGAATATAAAAGCAAGACTTTTTTTCTTGTGATATTTGAGGTGAAATGTGACATAGACATGCTTTTGTAAGATCTGCCCAAACGGTTTTTGGTTTATGCTGCAAGAAAAAAAAAAACATGTTCACGTGTAGTAAATTTGCCTGCAGTTGTGTTTATTTGTGAGCTGTGTGTGTGTATGTGTGTGCATGCTCCAGGTGTAAAAGCTTTCATCACTGATCTACTGAGCTGAGAGTTGAGAGGAGGGGGGCAAAGGATTGTGGGATGTTTTGGTTCCTGTTTCAGAGGCCTCTTAGCCTCATTGACGTCAGTCACCACCCACCTACCAGTACCTTCACTTCCTGTGTGTTTGAAAGCGCAGACGCCTCATGGTCCTGGCAGGAAGATACACACACTCACTCACACGCTGAAAATGGTGGAAAACTCTGCTCACTTACGTTGCACAAGCGTATCAAGTACGCCGGAGGAAATCAGAGTAGATCTAATGTTGCACAGTCCTCACACAGACCACTGTCCCTGTTGGCCTGTTATGTGTTTAATAACACAGCATGAGGATGTTGCTGTTATTTGATTACAGGAGCTTCATTGCTTAATACTTTTCCTGAAATGTTTTGTGACCAAATGCTTGACTTTCACTTGTACTCTATTAATTTTTTACAACAGGTTAACCTATTAATCACTTTATACATACCAGTGGCATGGCTACATAAGGGCCAGAATGGCACTGGCACATTCAGATTGATGGCTAGTTCACTCAATCAAATGAGAGACAATTTAAAAAAAATAATAATAATTTGTGGGAAGGGAGAATTTAAAAAAAAATTATAACAAAGTGGAAGCAATTGGGAACAACAGCCACGTAAAATCACAGAACGGGGAAGTCGCCAACTTTCTGCAGCTACAGATAGCTACAGATAGCTACAGACCTACAAACTTCGTATGGCCTTCAGATTACCTAAAGAAGAGTGTGTAGAGAGCTTCATGGAATGGGTTTCCATGACCGAGCAGGTGCATCCAAGCCTTACATCAAGTGAAATGCAAAGCGTCGTATGCAGTGGTGTAAAGCACGCCGCCACTGGACTCTAGAGTAGTGGAGACGTGTTCTCTGGAGTGATGAATAATGCTTCTCTGTCTGGCAATCTGATGGGCGAGTCTGGGTTTGGCAGTTGCCAGGAGAACAGTACTTGCCTGACTGCATTGTGCCAAGTGTAAAATTTGGCAGATGGGGGATTATGGTGTGGGGTTGTTCTTCAGGGGTTGGGCCCCTTAGTTCCAGTGAAAGGAACTCTTAATGCTTCAGCATACCAAGACATTTTGGACAATTTCATGCTCCCAACTTTGTGGGAACAGTTTGGGGATGGCCCCTTCCTGCTCCAACATGACTGCGCACCAGTGCACAAAGCAAGGTCCATAAAGATATGGATGAGCGAGTTTGGTGTGGAGGAACTTGACTGGCCTGCACAGAGTCCTGACCTCAACTGATAGAACACCTTTGGGATGAATTAGAGTGGAGACTGTGAGCCAAGCCTTCTCGTCCAACATCAGTGCCTGACCTCACAAATGCGCTTCTAAAAGAATGGTCAAAAATTTCCATAAACACACTCCTAAACCTTGTGGAAAGCCTTTGCCAGAAAAGTTGAAGTTGTTATAGCTGCAAAGGATGGGCCAACTCCATATTAAACCCTACGGATTAAGAATGGGATGTCATTAAAGTTCATGTGCATGTAAAGGCTGATGTCCCAAAACTTTTGGCAATATAGTCTTAGTTATATGGATAACAAAACACTTCAGCTGTGTGTCTTCAACTGAATCTGAAGTCAAAGCTACAGCAGAGAGAGATTTCATTCCCCATTTTCTATTTTTTGTTGTCATTTTTTCGTCATCGGACCCTTTTGCCAGTGCCCTGGCCCTGAACCACGGCTTCATAAAACACTTCCAGAGAAATTAGGGAGTGAGAGAAAATAAAGAAAAGAACTTTCATCAGGAGCTCTTTAGGGAAAGCGGTCCCATCCTCTGGCCTGTGTTTATACTTTCTCATATAAATCTGTCTCTCACACTGCCAAGGGCCCGTCATGCTGGAGAAGCAAGGTCATGCAGCGACCATATCAGTATGAATGCAGGTTTAATAACACAAAAAGCAGCTGTGTGAAATCACTGTCTGGACTGTAGCACTGTGATCAGGCTCATGGCCATTTTACTTACAATGTAGTACTTTTCAACAGTTAGGTTTCAACTTGTAATACAAGTATATATAAAACAATACTGTTTCAAATGAAGTATTGTGACACTTTCAGGTTTGTCAGATGCTAGTGGGACATGTTCATAGTTAATGTGATTCTTTATCCCTATGCTTACTCTGTTAAGTGTAAGCACAGGGGTGCTAAGTGTGCGACCGCACAGAGCCTCGCGCCACACCAGGGCCTTGCGCAAAAGTAAAGTGACAGCTGACTTGTTGATGTAAAGCCAATAGTTAAAGTTCATGTTTTTGTCCTTTAAAGTACTTGCAATAGCCAATTTCTCTGTGTGTGAGACTGTGCGTGTGACAATGATTCATGCGCAAAAATGTCAGTCTGCGGGCATCGCATGTCAAGTTCATAGAGCTTTATTCACAGTCCATTCAAATAATGATTTTGGCCGCCTCTGAAATGGGTCAAACCATAGATATTACCTAAGAAGTAAATACGCTAGAAATGCACGCTCATTCAAGAATGTGCATTTATTGAATGGACGCCTGCATTTCATCTGATGGTATGCACAAAAGGTTTTTTATTTAACACTATTAAAGTTAATAAAGCACAGCCTAACTCACCTTTTGGAGCATCAGTGAGAGCAATGGCACTGCAGAACGAAATAAAGCATATTCTAACGTTTTTAAATCTGAAAACTGCAAAAAGCAACGAAATTGTCAGACATCCATTTAGCGCATGTTCACAGAGGAAATACTGAATAATAATAAATAAGAAAATACTCAATACTTTCTGTTTATTTTACTGACTGAGAAATCGCTTCTGATGATTCAGTGAGAGAGCAGTCCAAACTCATTCAAGTGGATTCAGGCCATTTTGCAAACGCGTTTGACCCAATCATAATTGATAACATTAATAACATAAATTTAGCGTCAAAATGTGCGCAGTTCAGTTACACAGTTTAACTTCTTGAACCTAATGCTGTTAAACTGAATATACAACTTGTTTGCTTAAATATCCATATAAAAAACTAATTGTTCGTCACTATAGCAACAGTAGACCCCCTTTAATAGGCTATACCCCCGGGCCTCGCACATCACGTTCGCACAGGGCCTCGCACCCCCCTTGGATTGGGCCTGGTTGAAAATTAGCCAAGTTGGCTAAACTGGCACATTAACATAAATGTTTATTAATGTGCACTGTCCCTGTAACTCTAAACTGTATAAATAAATAAACAAAAAAAATCACCAAAACACCTAGCCTGGCTCTGCCCACCTACGTACTTCCGCTCAATGTTCATTTTCCTTCAGTACTCCGTCTGGGATTGCGGTATATTCTCTGGTTTTCTCCAGTCAAATTTTAACCGGTCCAATCAGCGAACAGAGGGAGTGGCTGAGAACGATGACGTTGATGTCGTGCGCTAGTTTGAGATGACATACGTCACAACCAAAGGTTAGCGATTGGTTATGGCAGATCCAGAGTGGCTCTGGGCAGATCCAATAGTTTTAAACTTCAACAGAGTTCCCAGCCTTCAAGGAAGTTAACACTTGTCAATGGAAAGAGGCCAGACTCTCTGTACAAATGAAGTGTACGAGAGTCTGGTAGAACCAGGCTACAAAACACTAGTTGGTTAGCAAAATAGGCATTGCATAATGTCTGTTTTGTTATACTCTCTTCATACAGACAAGACTGGATGTGAATCAGTAAACAGTTTTTGTGGTCACCTGTGTTGATGCAACTCCGACATTTATAGGGGCTGTAAACCATATTAGCAAGACTGCAGGTTTGCTTTTGTTCACGTTCTGATGAGAGGTTGCAGGATGTGTGTGTAAACAACCTGTTCTAACGGACACACCATGCTTGAGTGTGTCGTGTGTTTGTTTTTTTGCCCTTAAGTCAGCTAGCTTATTTTGGTAAATGAAACCCTGGTGCTAGAAGATAAAACCTTTTTTTAAATAATATTTTTATAATATTGTTAATAATTATATTTATGTATTATTACCAAACTCTGCAAATATAACCTCATTAGCTATTACGACTAAGTCAAAATCAATGAGAACTGTTTATATATACATACATATTTTTTATTTATTTAAAAATAACTTATGCCGCAAGGTTGCATATATTATTATATTATAATATATTATGTTATATTATATTATATTAATTATATAATATTATATTATATTATAATATATTATATTATATTTGAATTACATTTCTATATATTAAACTTGGAAATATGCCATTGTCAAATATGTAATTATATATTCAATCAATTTTATTACTCTTAAGTATTTTAATATTTATAGCTCAGGGATCAATTTATGACACTGCTAATTGTCACAATTATGTTCTGTTTAGTCATTTATGTCATGTCTGTATGAGTTCTAGTTAGTTATTATGGTTTCTGATTAGTTAATCTTCGTCCAGCTGTTCCTGTTTAGTTCCCTCATTTACCATGTGTATTTATACTCCCCGTTCTGTTCAGTCCTTGGTCAGTTATTGTTTTGGTGCATGTGGAGTTCTTCTTGCGAGTCACCAGTTAAGTCTAAGCATTATTACACTAACGTTTTCTGCTCAAATTGAGTATACGATAAAAAGACAGTAACATGAATCCCTTATGCTTGGAAATACATTTCTTGTTGTTTTCGATATTTAGGTCATTCTCAACATTCTGTTCCCTAATCTGGTCTGAAAGTTTCCTCACATTGCAGATCCAGTCCAGATTTTCGATCCACCCAGGCTGCAGAGCGGCAGTGTGGGTCTTAAAGCGTGCACCCTGGTTAGTATTTGAATTATGCCATTGACGTCAGCAGAGCTGTAAAGCTGACCGGCGTCCCTTCCCCAAAGTAATTTCTGGCCAAGAGCTCTCTATGGTGCATTGTGGAGGCTGTCAAACAGCCACAAGATGAGTTGCAGACGTGAAAGAGAGTGAAAGAGAGCAAGAATGAAAGAAAGCAAAAGGAGAGGGAGAGTGTGAAAAGAGTTGTTTGCCGGCGATGCAGCATTAGATGTAGGTTGAGATAAAAACCACTGTTGTAGACAGTGAAAGTAAGACCCCCGAGAAAGTGTTTCGTAGGAGCAATAAATGTCAAATAACCTACACAAGACGCTCTCGGCCCATAATGCAGATTGTGTGGCAAAACTGGAAAGGGCCCACAGAATCACATGAGTGGTTTCAACTGAATGTTTCTTTTGTCCTAGTTCCATTATTCTCCCAATAACATTGTAATGCAAAAATGATTTTGAATGATTGAAATTTTAATTGAGGGGTTTTTTAGAAGGTTTTTTTTTTTTCATTGTTAGCAGGTTCAAGTCTTTTGTTCGGACGGCAGATAAGTCATTTTTGGCAGCTGGCCTGAGTGCATCTGACCCCAGTGACACAGTGTTGATTCATGGAGCTGTTTGGCATTCTAGTCCTCCTGCCCACGTGCGAAGCCCAGACAAACAAAAACAAGAGTAGGATGGTGAGAGCCAATGAGCCGTGCCAGAGGACAAACATGTGCTCGCCTCTAGAATGTGATCCAACACCAATCCATCAGCTCCAACAAATAACTCAACCTCTGCGCTTCGTTCATTGATGTGTTGGTTAGACATGTGGGAAGGTGTCCCAGACTGTTTCATTATTTTTGGATGTGTCATTTGGATCAAAATAACACTGACAAAAACATAATAGCTGTAAAGATTCAAAATATGGGTCAATGACGTTTTTTTTTCTTCTAGCTGTCAGTTTACTACAATACAAAATGTGATTCACACATTCTGTAAAATAACTTAAAACATCTCTTATATAAATACATTTAGAAATTTAAATTTCTTTATTGGGCATACAGTCATAATAGGTTATGCATTGGAACTGATATCATAATTCAATGTAATTCTTGAAAAGAAAATTAAAGTGTATTCAAAATAATAATAAACACTATCATAAATAATACTACAATAACGCTGGTCAGCAAGTCTCTTTAACCCTTAAATGAAAGAATGTTCCACCAATCATTATTACATATTCGGGTCTTTAGCGACCCAGATTTATATCTAACACAGATGAATGTCGCAATAATATAAAACTCTCCTGATATTAGAGTAAAAATGACAGAACAAATAAAAAAGCATATTTTATTACCTTTTGGAGCTTGGAAAGGTTCAGTTTGAGCAGATTTTTTATACCATCATCACTGTCCTCGTCAGAGCTCATTTCCCAGTACATTCAGCATCTGGATCATATTCGCCATCTTAAACATTTTCTCAAAACTATCCTTTTCAACATCTTCAAAATCAATATTTTGATTACTGACAGCTTCTTCACCAGATCCACCATCAAGTGACAGTGACACTAATATTTCATTGTGTTCAGTACTTGTGTGGCAGTAAATCGCTGAGCTATTTCAAGTTTTGCTGATGATACTTCTTATTCTTTTGTTTTCTGCCTGCGGTAACTATGAGTGAAACGTCATTATGTATCAGACATTGTCACCTTGTGGAATAAAGGTGAATTGCACTTGAAAATTGCACTGAAAAAGATTCAATTATTGTTGTGCAGAAAAAATATACTTGCACTGTTACACACCATGGGTCGTTAGCGACCCTAGAGAATTTTTACAAAAAATGAATGGGATAGCATTCTTTTGTAATTGTATTGTTATAATTTTTTTGTTTTATTGTTTGTAATTAATTGATTGAGGAACACTAAGAAAGTTGATGTCTAACTTTAAAAAATGAATGTGGAGAAGGTTAGTGAATGATGTCCCGGGTCACTAAAGACCCGAGGTATGCGTTTAAGGGTTAAATATCAGATCATTTGATCTTTTTATAACAAGACAAAGTTAGTTCAGGTTGTAAAATGTCATGTTGTGCAACACCTCAAAAACTATAATATATAATATATAATATTAGTAGTAGCCATTCATGATATTTCTGAATAAAAATTACAACCCCAAATCAGAAAAAGTTGGGACAGTATGGAAAACGCAAATAAATAAAAAAAAGAAGTGATTTCTAAATTTACTTTGATTTGTATTTCATTGCAGACAATATGAACACAAAATATTAATGTATAATGTATAAAATAATATCATGTTTTGTCTGGTCAACTTCATGTCATTTGTAAATATGCATCCTTTCCTGTCATTCAGACCTGCAACACATTTAAAAAAAAGTTGGGACAGTAAAGCATTTACCACTTTGTAATGTTGCCATTCCTTTTCACAACACATTCTTCCTGCAAACAAGTCTTAAGGTGGGCAACAGTACGGGGTCTTCGTTGTCGCATTTTGCGCTTCAAAATGCGCCACACATTCTCTATTGGAGACAGGTCGGGACTGCAGGCAGGCCAGTCAAGTACCCGTACCCTCTTCCTCAGCAGCCAGGACTTTGTAATGTGTGCAGAATGGGGTTTTGCATTGTCTTGTTGAAATATGCATGGACGTCCCTGGAAAAGATGTCTTCTTGAAGGCAGCATATTATGCTCCAAAATCTCTATGTACTTTTCAACATTAATGGTGCCTTCACAGAAGTGCAAGTTACCTTTGCCAAGGGCACTGACACAACCCCATACCATGACAGACCCTGGCTTTTGGACTCGTTGCTGGTAACAGTCTGGATGATCCTTTTCTTCTTTGGTCCGGAGCACACGGCGTCCATTCCTCCCAAAAAATACCTGAAATACTGATTCATCTGACCACAGTACACATTTCTACTGTGTGATGGTCCATCCCAGATGCCTCCGAGCCCAGAGAAGTCGACGGTGCTTCTGGACACTGTTAACATAGGGCTTCCTTTTGGCACAGTACAGTTTTAACTGGCATTTGTGGATGTAACTACGTATTGTGGTACTTGACAAAGGTTTGCCAAAGTAGTCCTGAGCCCATGTGGTGATATCGCTTATAGATGAATGACGATTCTTGATGCAGTGCCGCCTGAGGGATCGGAGATCACGGTTGTTCAGCTCAGGCTTGCGCCCTTGTCCTTTACGCACTGAAATTCCTCCAGATTCCTTGAATCTTTTAATTATGTTATGCACTGTTGAATGTGAAATATCCAAATCTCTTCCTATCTTTCTTTGAGGAACATTGTTTTTAAACATTTCAATAATTTTCTCACGTATTTGTTGGCAAACTGGCGATCCTCGGCCCCTCTTTGCTCCTAAAGGATTAGACCTTTTTTGGATGCTGCTTTTGTACCAAATCATAATTACAATCACCTGTTGACATCACCTGTTTCAAATCACATCTTTATTTAAACATTTTCCTCATTACTAGCCCTAAATTGCTCCTGTCCCAACTTTTTTTTTAAATGTGTTGCAGGTCTGAATGACAGGAAAGGATGCATATTTACAAATGACATGAAGTTGACCAGACAAAACATGAAATATTTTGTGTTCATATTGTCTGCAATGAAATACAAGTCAAAGTAAATTTAGAAATCACTTCTTTTTTTCTTTTTTTTTGCGTTTTCCATACTGTCCCAACTTTTTCTGATTTGGGGTTGTAAGTATAAAGGTAAAATACTGTGTTTTAACTAGTTTAGCAAAGGTTTTTATTCTCTTCCTTATTGTGGACACTCTTATATGTTACTGACCCATATAACAACATTTCAAGAGAGTCATTACTTGTCACATTTAGTATGTGCGGTAGTCATGAATGATTTCTCAAATCATGCATCTTGTTGAAGACTTTTTTGCAATGCCACTTTTTGTAGCAATCTGCAATTCCTGTCAGATGTTAAAATGGGTGAAAAAAATCCCATAGACTTACAGTACATTGAAGGACAGACACCATGTACAAACACCATGTGAATCACCCAAAACATCTTGGCATCATGGCGGGGAGTTTGGCAGGTGCAGGTGCAAGTACCATTCACATACCATTTCCTCAGAAATGTAATTCAAATGTGGATTTTTCTAGACACTAGCTACAGTATGTTTCAGTTGGATCCTTTTGAGAAAGCCTGTCCACTCCATTTTGAAGTGACATTGAATTGGCCATGACTATCAAAAGCATCTGAATCATACATCTGTCGTGCGTTTGCTGCTTTATGAGTCACATCCAGCAGACCAGTCGAAACGAGAAGCCGCTGACTCTTTGCCTCTTTATGGGCGAAATCAGGAAAACCTGGCCCATATATCAGCGGTGTGGCTGGGGACATAAGGACACAGAGAGGGGCAGTGTACGGCGGGAAGGGGAGGAGGGGCTGCTGGAACGGCCAAACGCTCTCACAGAGGTGGTTTTGTGGGACAGAGAGGATGCTGGGTAAATCTACACTATGGTCTTTTGTAAAGAGAATCAAACGGTAGGCCGATCAAACAGAAAGTCAGACACTCTGTAGACCTTAGCAAGGAAGGTTTGACTTCGTAAAGGTCAATTGTAAAGAGTCTCAACGTTCACTTACTGGGGATGTACGTCATGGGGTTGGGCGAAAGGGAAATTGTGAAACACCATGTGACATTTACTTTGAGTCTAATTATGTACTTGTGTAATTGTATCAGATCTGCAGGTTCAGTATGAGAGTACTGAAAATGTGCAATGTCAGTATGTACGTCAAAATCGGGTTAATCAGTGTTCATGTGTGACGCCTGTAGGATTTATGTGTTTGAAGTTTGACTTTTGTTCTTTTTATCTTATAATGAGACAAACATGTGATAATGCAGAGATTGATTTGTATAAATGAATGACCATACTGTCATCTTTGTTTAATGAAAGTTATGCAAGCCACATGACCATAATATTCATTTTGAACAGTTTTTTTTTCTTTTGAAAAGTATGCATTTACGTACAACTTGTACAACGTGTAAAAATATATCGCCCAGCACAGATTTTCATGATGATTTTTGACTCTTGTCAAAGGTGAGGTGCATCCTGTTTTGATAGGAAACAATGTTCTGATGTTGACAAGATTCTATCTGCTACTGTACCGTGGAACTATTGAACTTTAAAGGGGTGGTAAAACACATTCTTTTGAAGGCTTGACTGTGTTTGTGGGGTGCACTGTAACATGTGTTCATGCTTCGTTTTAAAAAAAATTGCCTTATTTTTCATATATTTGACCTTTATTCTACACTGCTCTGTCCCTCCTTGTAAAACGGTCTGATGCTTTCCGGGTTGTATGAAGCCAGTCCCTCAAAAATACGCAGTGGGCTCAGATTGGTTAGCTGGCCCAGTGTGTTGTGATTCGCTAACCGCAGTGCACGTCGGAAACGTCACGCCCCTTACCGGAGGCTGTGCTTTGGTCAGTGAAACAACGGCGTCAATAAAACCATCTGAGCCCGAATCAGACCCAGAACATTTGAGTGAAGATGATCGAGCAGAACCTGTTCAGTCCTCGAGAGTAAAGACTGCGGATCTATAATGATCGCTACTGAATGGCACTTTAACTTTTGTATTTTTAGAACGATTATAGCCAAATATCTGTCGCAAGAACTAACGTTAACCCAAAACGAACACTAAGCACTGGCTTTAACTAGTAAGTTAGCCAAATCACACAAAAGCTCTAATCAAAGAATCATTTACACTAATGCCAGGTTCACTGTTGAGATTTTAACGTTAGTGTTTGTAACGTTAGGTGTTCGTCGGATAACATTAAGTATGAATGAGCTTTTAACAGACTGGTTTGCAGAACAGCGTTGTCATCTGTTTACTTCCTTGCTACAACCTATTACAGGAAAACACATCGATGAAAAATAAATCAGACTTACAGGTTGTGGCCCGTAAACAGCTTCTGTTTGTAAATCCAGCTTTCAGGACAAGCCGTTGTGCATATCCTGTATTGAACTCGCGAAGTTTGTGGAAGTTTGTGTTGTCCTCCGTGAAATGTGCAGCGCGCGCGTCGTGCATCCACGCACCGGCAGTGTTTTTTTCACGCAGCTGACGTTGTGCAAATCTGGCATTGAAATCGCGAAGACGGTGGATGTTTTCCTCTGTTAGATGTGCTGCAGGGAGCCCTGCGCGCGCCTGATTCCCCGCTGACTCAAACACACGTGCATATAACATGCTGTGTGTTAAACGCTCTGCAACGCACCCCCGTCCCAAGGAAGGCTGAACAGAGCAAGTACCCCAGACCTGCAATCCGGATGAAAATAACAGCGTTTCCTTGTCATCGCGGCAACAACACTCCAGCCTAACTACACCACAACAGCGCCGCGATACAAAATGGCCTCACCCCCCCTTATTTAATATTCTCGGAGGAGGGGTTTATGTAAATATTGAGCCTGTTGATGTCACCAACCCTGGAGGAATGTGTGTAGTCGCCTACTGGCCGTTTGCTGTAGTTCTTAGAAACTGATTTCTTTGCCCCGACACCTGTGATGAGACGACTCCACGCCTGTGAAGAGACGACTCAACGCCAGCATTGTTATGGCCTAAATTAATACACGATTGATTAACTTTTTCGAACATTATTCTTTAACATTGTCTTTCTAACATTTTTACTGTACATCTATGAAATGCACTTTCTGTAAAGCTGCTTTGAAACAATGTGTATTGTGAAAAGCGCTATACAAATAAATTTGAATTGAATTGAATTGAATTGATTTCTTTAAAAGCAAATAACTCCCTTTGCTTTAAACTTTGAACGTTGTAACTTTGCAGATGTTGTTTATGCTCAAGCAGCAACATTACACGTTAGCTAAAGTTAGAATAGTGAAATCGTGGTTTACCACCCCTTTAATCCTGCTGTCACGCTTACAACAGAAAACGCAGTGTACATCAAGAGTGAAAATCAATCAGATTGAAAGTAGATTCATGGTAGATTTTGTGTTTTTTGTGGTAGTTAGTGCGTTACTATACTTTCTGTAAATCCCTCATTCTAAGCATGAGCAATACTATGTTTGCTACTAAATAAAATACAAAAAAATAAAAACACCATATTACTTATATTTTAATAATATAAATTATAGTATCTGCATACTCTATACACAACAGATAAATACATTATTAATTTTAAAAATAAATACATGCATTATAAATGATCAAATAAATAAATAAACAATATATATATATATATATATATATATATATATATATATATATATATATATATATATATATATATATATATATATATATATATATATATATACTATATATATAGTAATTTACTATACAAAATACATTATAAAAATAAATTATAAAAGATAAATAAATAATATAAATACATTATAAAAATATATTTATATAATTTAGTGTGTGTGCGTGTGCGTGTGCGTGTGTGTGTGTGTGTGTGTGTGTGTGTGTGTGTGTGTGTGTGTGTGTGTGTGTGTGTGTGTGTGTGTGTGTGTGTGTGTGTGTGTGTGTGTGTGTGTGTGTGTGTGTGTGTGTGTGTGTGTGTGTGTGTGTGTGTGTGTGTGTGTGTGTGTGTGTGTGTGTGTGTGTGTGTGTATTTTTATAGTAATTTACTATAAATAATAAATTATAAAAAGATAGATATATACATATATTAGAGGATTCATATGTTCATATTGCTATATTATTAATTTGCTCAAAATACAGTCAGAAAGAGTAATGCTATGCTATGCTATGATATTGTCTTTTTTCTATTATATTTTAATAGCAATTAAATGATTAAATACTTTAAAAGGCTGATTTAGTCCTCAAAAAACATTTCTCATTGTCACTGTTATGTATCATGTATTATGTATTAATATTGTTGTGGAAACCATGATACAGTGTCTTTTTTAGGTTCCTTTGATGAATAGCAAGTACAAAAGTACAGAATTTATTTGAAATAGAAATCTTTTGTAACATTATGAATGTAATTTTTGATTAATGTATCCTTGCTGAATAAAATTATCAGTTTCTTAAAAAAAATTACTGATAATATAATATTTATAGTTTACAATATCTATTACTACTTTCAATCATCTGAATTTTACCAAAATGATCCCGTCCATAATTTCAGGCAACAATAGTTGACAGTGGCACATGCTTGGCTTCATTTAGGCCCCTGGTGAAAGTTGCCCAGTCGTTGTTCTCTCCCAAGCTCCCGTGGCGATGACATATTGATGCTGTTATTCGTGTGTATCCATGCCAGGCTTCAGATCTACACACACGGCTTAAATTGACTCCATATGTGAAACATCTTGAGCGCAGGAGGCTTCTCTAAAATGACCTTATTCATCAGGAGTAATGCACTGTATATCCCTCACAGACGTCAGCAGGGTTAATGCAAACCCTTCGCTCGGTTTTACAACGGTTACGCACATGGTATCCGGAGCTCATTGTTGGATGTGGTCACTTTATTTGTAGGTGCTCCCTGGAACCCAGTGATTAACTCATCAGTTAAACTCAAGGGATCAGATTTATTGAAGCGTTTGCGTTCATGCTAATCGATGCATGGGGTATTTCTGCCACATGACCAATCATAGGAGCATGATGATGAATACCGCAGTAATTAATTGGCTGTCTTAGTCAACCCACAGCAGAAGGCCGCACTTGCTGAATGTTTTGTTTAAATCATTTTTTCTTGCTAAATGCTGGGATGGTTTCATCTGTTCCTCGTCAACTGATTCTTTTAAATGACTTTAGATATTATTGTGATTTATAAAGGTAAAATGTTTAAATGTGGGGATAATATGAGGCCTGAACATGAACACAGGAACTTCTAGTAATCTCGATTCACATGCCGCTGCGTTCCTAACTGTGTCAAAGTGTAATTCATCAGCATTGCCACAGTTGTTTTTTACAGTGGAAGCACATTACATTTCCGGTTTCAAATGTATAGCCACAAGATAATAAACATTACACATGGTTTATGAGACTAATGTGATAAAATTTGAAAGTTTGGGGTCGTTAAGATTTTGAAAGAAGTCTCTTATGCTCACCAAGGTTGCATTTATTTGATCAAACAAAAAAACACAGTTAAACAGAAATATTGTGTAATATTATTACAATTTAAAATAACAATTTTCTATTTTAATATAATTTAAAATTGTATTTATTCCTGTGATGTAAAGCTGAATTTTCAGCATCATTACTTCAGTCTTTAGTGTCATATGATTTGTCAGAAATCATTCTAATATGATGATTTGCTACTCAACAAACGTTTCTTATTATTATCAATGTTGAAAAAACATTGTTTTGCTTTTTTTTGGTGGAAACAGAATTTACTTGAAATAGAATCATTTAGAATCTTGGAATATAATATATTTTTAACATTATAAATGTCTTTGCTGTAACTGCTCAATTTAATGCATCCTTAATTCTGAATAAAAGTCTTTAAAAATCTTACTAACCCCAAACTTTGGAACATCTGTGTATATTCAGTCTTTCAACTGCATCACAATGAGTTTTGCACAAAATATATTTTCAAGAATTTCAAATCAACATTTAAATCTAATGACTTTCATTTCGTTTTTTGTATAAAAAAACACTGAAACATTTTTCAAAATATCACTTTTTTTATTCCACAGTAAAAAGAAAGTCATACAGGTTTGGTAGAACATGAGGGTGAGTGTGTGATGACAGGAGTTTCATTTTTGGGGGAACTTTTTAGAGTTGGGGGCGATGCAGTGATGCAGGGATGATGTCAAAACCTAGGAGACTTAAGGCCTGTTCACACCGGGACGATTTTTGCGCGTGTTTAACGCCTCGTGACTAAACAAAGGGCGCCAATGTTAGTGTGCACACCGACGCGCAAAACGCCAGGTGTAAAAGCGTCATTTTAAAAAAAAAAAACATTCGTTTTTTTATTTTGACGCGCCGCGTTAAAAACTTGCCGATCAATGAGATCAGCGTTTTTGTTCACGTGCCTGGAGCTGCTGAAGTGACAGTAAAACACGACTTGGTGGCTCTCAAGGACAAAACGGTCTTGCCGAGCACGCATTGATACGACGAAGAAGTAGTGAGTAGACTAAGAAAGAAGATGAACAGCTAATGCTGCTTGCCAGTTATAAAAAAGTGCGTGAATGGTTTTGGCCATAGACATAATATGTCTTATGGGTTTTGGC
This sequence comes from Gobio gobio, assembly GCF_949357685.1. Classification (NCBI taxonomy): domain Eukaryota; kingdom Metazoa; phylum Chordata; class Actinopteri; order Cypriniformes; family Gobionidae; genus Gobio; species Gobio gobio. The sequence continues at coordinate 21,565,895 of NC_137102.1, read as the reverse complement.
AAGCACGTAAATACTGTCTCTCTTCTTCTTCTGTGTGACAAGCTAGTGTCAGAAGTGTAAAGTGCCGCAGCACCACCTTGTGTACCGGGAGCACATCTACTGAATGTGCATGTTCACTCGGCGCATCGCTAGTGAAAATCACTTGGGTGTGAACCAAGCCTGTAGTGCTTCAGTCAGAAATTGAAGCTTTCGGGCCTCTGTCAATCATGACGTCACACCCCCCGTTTTTATAGCATCAAATAACTCACTAAAACTAAACTTATTTAAAAAACGAACACTTGAAATGAAATTATTGTAATAAAAACTGCCTAAAATGACAGAAACCATCTTTAGGAAACAATTATTTGAAGTGTAATTAAATTGTTTAGTGTGTCTCGCGCCCATTCAAATACATGGAGAGGCGGGGTTTAGGAGCTATACTGGGACCAGCCACCGGGGGGGCGATCGAGGCGCGGAAGCTTCAATTTCTGACTGGAGCACTACAGGCTTGGTGTGAACACTCAAGACGTGCTGAAAAACGTCACGAAAAACGCTGGCGATAAGCGCGCGCGATATTCGTCCCGGTGTGTAAAGGCCTTTATGCTCTGAAATATGTAATGACATGAAAAAATACTAAATTCAAAACACTTTTTTTTTCTGGGTCCCACAAGGATATAAATCAAAACTGCCTAATGTTACCGAATTAAATGTCGACCCAGGACGAGCTATAGGACTGTGAAGCTTTGGGGGTGTTGATGGACTCGATCTGCTTCATTTGTGTTTTGATCATCGTTCTGAATCACATCTGGGGCCTGTACCATGATGATAGTTTAACAAACTCAGGGTTACAGGATTAGTTTAGAGTTGACAAAACCAAACCAATCTATTCAGGCTTTGTTGGTCCCAAGATGCTGATCATCAGCTTTCTCTGTCAACTCAGGCTTTGATCCTGAGTTTAGTTGTCATCAGTAGTGAACAGTCAATCACATGCTATGTGAAAAGTTATGAAGTTAGTTTAGTTGATATATACTGTATTTCAAATTTTAGCTTTATTTATTGATTTTAAAGCTTATTTGTACGACCTTTTGGCTATTTATATTAATTTTAGCAAAGTGCCTATTAATTATTGATTAACTTAAATGATACATGTGTAATTAATTAAGGGTATAATAATTACATAAATGATATCTTAATCATTCAAAATTATTATTATTATAAATAAGCATTGTTAAAAGCCAGACGCTTTAGTCTTTAAAAACCATTTGCTATTTAGTGACCTTTAATTTGGAGTAGAAACAGGGGGAGTGACTTTATTGCATCAGAGGTGTGTCACTTTCCTCACAGCTGATTGGTCCAATTTCAGTTTGAGATCCCTTATCCAGAACATAACCTGTCCTGGAGCAGGTTAGCCGTGGAGCGTAAGTTACTATGGAGATGAACACTGCTAAAAGCCAAACCACTTTAATGGTACCTAAAACCCAGGATTGGCACAAACTAAGCTTAAACATATCTGGTTAGCCAGCTAAACCGGCTTCATGGTATAGGCCCCTGGATGTAGTCTTTGACAAAAACACTATTTTCTCAGCTTTTTATTCAAAATGTTGATTTTTGTATGAAACATACCCACATTCAGTGTTGATACAATGTTTTTTTGTTTTGTTTTGTTTAAAAGCAGAGGCTCTGCTCTTTCTTTTGATACATTGTATGTTCAGATATTCATACATCTAAATATTCTGGGGGCCATGAAAGTTTTGTAAAAATGATTTAAAAAAATGCTGGCACTGGCAACTTTTCTTTAAAAAATGCTGCATGGAGGGGAAAAAGTATGTTTTTTTTTGTCTGTGCATTTGTCTGACCTGAGATTTGTTGTGGTGTGTGTGCAAGATCTGTGAGCAAAGTTTGAACTGGAAGCCAGATGAATTTGTCAGTGCAATATTTCCCAAGGTCATCCTGCAGCAAGGCAGGGAATAAATGTTAATATAGACAATATTTGCCGTCTTTGTGAAACCTAGCTGCAGCCTGAGGGGAGACTCCAGCCTGAATGTCGCACGGAAATCTGCTCCACGATTTAGCGGCGTCTCAACCTCCGGGGAAGTGGTTTACTTTGCTTGGCTCCTGTTGAGCTTTGACTGGATGCTGGCCAGCAAAGGGAGTAAAGTTTGCCTCTCGGGTTGCTCCTGCAAACACAGCCCCGGCTTTGATTTCATACCTCCTTCTCGTTAGTCCTATCGGGGGATCAAATGGAGGTGGTGGGGGGTTCCATGAGTCCTGATATCTCGCTAAATCCCAATACCACCTTGGAAAAGGCTTGTGTCTACTAAAAGATCAGAGGCTCACTGTAAGGGTGGCGGAGTCGCTCAAACTGACGGATACATTGCAGACCCTTTCTGCAAAATTTGTAGTGGGTGTTATTCATTCTTCTCAGATTTAGGCCTTGTCAACAATTTGTCCAGCAGCCTGTCTTTATTGTCAAAGGTATATTTTCAATTTGTTAAATTAGATCAAATGTTAAATTTGACCAAAAAGGTCAATACTTTATACATGTTTGGATCTTTTTTCTACCCCCTTATTTTAACCCCCAAAATGATCTTGTATTAAGACAATGAAACCTACTTAGGAAGTCTTGTGTTTTGTTGTTGTTGTTGTTGTTGTTTTTTGCATTGTGACATTATTTTCATGGTACACTCTCACTCAATACTTTAATGCAAAACTCTATATTAATAATACATTCATATGAATTCACAATGAATATATTAAATGATGGTGAAAAATATTTATAGTGAAATATATTTTTAAATGCTTTTTAAGTTAAAAAAAATAAAATACGGCTTACATTCTTAAAAAAGAGGAATTTTCCGTATTCATTTTCATAGGTCTTTTCCCCCACATTTTGAATTAAACACTGCATTTTATATTAGGATTAAAGGAAATGTTTGTAAACTTAATGGAAAATATCCTGTCAGAAAATTACAAGTACGTTTTCAGTTTTTCTGCTATTTTTTTTACAGTGCAATCATGAGAATAAAATGAGAATCAGCAATGAAATGATGAAAACGGCAAAAATAAAAACTCAAAAATAAACTATTCAGATATATTATGATAAAAAGGGGAAAATATGCTTAATCTACATTAATATAAATGGGGAAAAATACATTATGGCGTTTTTTATTTACGCTAAATGTTATTCAGGGTTGAAATATTGACGTTTTGTATTTTTCTTTAATCAAATTTATTGAGCATTAATCATTTTCATTATTCTCTCACTTTGGTTTCAATTAAATGCATTTTCATTCAACAGAAGAGGAGAGAAATAGGGAATGAGTTTTAGAGTCCCTCCCACTAAGCTCCCCTGGGTCTGAGGCTCATTGACACATCAGCACAAGGCGATGTGAAGAGAAAAAAACTCACTAGCAGACAGACTGCACAGTAGGTGAGTTTGCAGACCGAGTCTGTGACACAATGGAAAGGACTATGCAGCGAGCAGTGAGCTATTAATCCAGCTGCTATCAGAGCAGAATGACTACATCAGCACCATGAAAGATCACTGCTGCCCTATCTGCACCGCTCCCGCCGGACCACCTTTTCTGGCCATGCAACAGAGGCTAAATCCTGAATGCATATCCGTGTGTCTCTTACCAGATGAATCCTACCAGAAGCTGGCTGTGGAGACCATGGAGGAGCTAGACTGGTGTCTGGACCAGCTGGAGACCATCCAGACGTACCGCTCCGTTAGTGACATGGCCTCCAACAAGGTGAGATGGCACCTGAGCATTTCTCTTTAAAACTCGAAGCTGCTTTCTGCATGTTTCCACGCTTGAGTCGATGCAAATTTTAATTTGCTGCAAACTTACTAGTACTTTTTGATGCCTTCCACATTTGTCTGTTTTGTCAAAGCTTAATAAGTCAAAGTTTTGTTAGAATATAAATTCGATGCAATAAGGAGGATTTGATACCCCCTTTTGGTATTCTGCAAACACCACTGAAGTATCTTTTACGATAGTCTATCACTAGGATTTGATAGTAATGATTTCCATGGTGTACCAGTATTGGTTAGTCACAGCTCTCAGTTTTGAATCCTGGATTTCTTTTTGTTATGATACATGGATTGAGTATGTTGTTCTTCAACTGTCTGGTCTGGTCATGTCTATGAGGTTAATACTGGGAACATCATTAATGATGAGTTGTTGACGTTGGATCTAGAGATATTGTCGCAAAACATTTATACTGTCAGCAGGAAAGCATGCAATGAGAACTTGATTCATTGCCTGATTATTACCCAATTCTACCCAATTAACTGTAACATCCTTGTTTATATCCAGTTTGTTGTCTTGGTGAAAGGCATTTGGCCCAGTCGGTTATTATTTTATTTTAAACACATGAATTCAACTCTGTAAGTGTGGGTGGTTATGGATTTGGTGGATTTACTGGAATCAGTGTTAAAGGAAACTGTTGAAACACTCATTACTTAGAGTGAAAAACCAAATGATTAAACCAGTTTTTTTCATGCAGGCATTATTTGAGTATTGCTACTGGCACTGGCCTCTTTTGAGTTGTGACCTCATTGCTTTGTTTACCCTGATACCTAATCAGATCTAGTTAGAAAGCATAGAGTAATAGAGGACGCCCGTACATTACTTCACTGACGTTGAGGCATTCCAGACTGAATTACACTGCATTTTATCACAGGATATATATATATATATGCTGGCAGAAAATTACCAGTACATCGTCGAAATTAAAGACTAAAAAATAAACAGTTTCAACATATTATGATAATGAAAACGTGGAGGGAAAATATCTACATTCAAATAAATGTATTGTGTTCCTAAAAATAGGCTTATAAATACAGTTATAATATTTTACATTACTAAATTATTGGCGTAGCATAATGTTATTTACAAAAATGTGTAGATATTTTTTAATATGTAAAATACTAAAATATAGTTTATATAATAAATATTTCAAATATATTGTTACTTTTTTCTCATATTTGAAAATCCCTAGGCTGAGTTAAATATGATATAAAATGAGTTAGTGCATGGCATAAATGTCATAATATATAGAATAAAATACTTTACAGAACTTGATTATATTTCATTATATTATACTTTTTTGTTATATTTGCTACATTTTTACATTGAATATAATATTTATAGTGAAGTATATTTTAAGTTAATATATTTAGGCTTAATTATAACACAATGAGTTATGGTCATATACTATATTGATTGTTGATTATTTCGGTAACACTTTACAATAAGGTCTCATTTGTTAACATTAATGTATTGACTAACATTGAACTAACAATAAGCAATATATCAGTATTTATTCATCTTTGTTAACGTTAGTTAACAAAATACAGTTGTTCATTGTTAGTTAATGTTAGTTCGCAGTGCATTAACAACATTTGATTTTAATAATGATTTAGTAAATGTTGAAATTAATAAAGATTAATAAATGCTGTTGAAGTGCTGTTAATTCTTAGTTAATGTTAACTACTAATGTCAACTAATGAAACCTTATTGTAAAGTGTTACCAATTTTTTCCAAATAATTTGTTATTGTTAGTTATTTATTGTTGAAGGTGGAAAGCCAATGCATAATGAAATTCAGCTACATTGTGCACGTCTTCAATTCACGTCATAAAATGAACGACTGAAGTCTGAGTCTTTATGTCACACCTTTGCAGTTCTTTGAGTAGTAATTGAGTCAGATCCACCCATGTGTGTAGTCAGAACAAGAGTAGCGTGGTCTCTGCGCGTCTGTACCTGAGCCGGAAAGGGAGGGAGGGAGGAGGGCATGTCTACAGTGAGGTGAATCAGTCGCTACTTTGTCTAACGCATTTCCTGACAGCCGTCAGAGTGAGCTCACACACAGGCACTGCCTTGCCTAATGCTCACCAATAGTGCACGAAACACCATCACTGTAACAATGGGACTGTGCTACTCTGAAAAAAGGACAAAGTTTGGTGTGCTAAAAAGCTGGAGAGGGGTAAGTTTTTGTTTGTTTTGTGGACTTTTAATTAAATTCTGGCTTTGCTCTGCGTTATAAGCAACCGATTTATCTGTGTCTGTTATTGGAGATTGGTTGTCCTCTTTGGTATAAGATATTAGCTTATGTTGTTTTTTTTTTATAAGAAATGATTTTTGGAATATGTTTAGCTGTGTGCAAAAATGTAAATAGATTAATGAAAAAATAAATGGCCAACTCTGTGAAAACAGGAAATAGTGCAGGAGTTAGAATTTCTCAAATGTGTTGTGCATTACGTTTCATTTTAAAACTGCACTTTTAATTGTAATGTTTCATTTAAATAATTCATTTAAACTGACAATTTATTAACAACTTGATTAATTTAAAACAAAAAAATATATATATAGATCCTTATTTTTCAAAATATGTTTAATGTTAAAAAATAAAAATATTAATACATTTTAAGTATGTATAAATAATAATTATAATTTGTATTTATATAAAAACTTGGTTGCACTTTATTTTACAGTATGTACACTTACGTGTACTTACAGTATACTTACCTAAGAAAATACTGGTTAATATTTTTTTTATTTAATAATTTATTTGATAGGGACAGATACCACCAACATAGATCTTTTTGACTAAACAATCTGATGTCTGTATCACAGTGTATATAGCCAAAGGCTAATTTGCAACACTTGTCCCTAGATATAAGGTAACTATGGGTTAAGGTTAGGTTTAGGGGTAGGTTCAGATTTAGTACCTAGTTATTACCCAGTTATTGCAATTACTATAATAAGTACATAGTATGTACATGGGGAACAGGACTGTAAAATAAAGTGCTACCAAAAATTTGTACATGTACTGTAGACTAATAGAAAGATTATACTTGTTGATCTCAGTACGACAGTGTCTAGTTCTTTTATAATATCAGCTGAAGTGTACTTTCATTACATTTATGCATTTAACAGATGCTTTTATCCGAAGCAAGCAACTAGCGAGATATACATTGTAGCAATTTTGCATTCCTTGGGAATTGCCCCCATGACCTTGCCGTAGCTAACATCATAGGCTGTTGCAAAACCATGTTTAAAACTTCCCAGTACAGAACAATATATTGCAAGAATACAGCTGATGTGTCATTTGTCATTACATGCAGAGGATGTGCGGGACTGATGAATAATCGTAGTATTTGTGTGCAAGTTGAGTACATATTATTTCTGTGGAGGAGGTTTTTCATGCAATCACTCGGCTGGCTCTGATGGTGTGAGAATTTTCTCTGATATGATTATTTAAGAAATTACTAGAGACCAAAGATCATATATACCATAACTGTAAAGTTACTTTGTACCATGCATGGATATTGAATAAAAATATGCATATACAAATTTAAAAACATCATTGTTAGTCTTGCAAGTTAAAAGCAGAGCATTGTGGGATTTGCATATTTATGTGCATGCATCCGTCTTTCCTGTGGCAAAGGATGTGGAGTGTAAAGACAGGAGAGAGAGAGAGAGAGAGAGAGAGAGAGAGAGAGAGAGAGAGAGAGAGAGAGAGAGAGAGAAAGAGACTGACAGAGAGAAGGAAGAGGAGGAGGGTGAAAGCGAGACGGAAAATAACAGAGAGAGAAATAAGACTTAGTGTTGAAAACACACAGTACGGCAGATGCAGCAGGTCTCATGGAATTCTGTCTGGATTTCTCCTTGTTGTTGTTGTTTATGGGAACCTGGCTGGGATGTGAAACAGAATACAGAGGGATGAGATCAGGAGAGACTGTGGGCTGCTGCTGGAGTCAGCGGTGTGCTTGTGTTTGAGCTGAGAAGAGTTTGTATAACTCAAACGTTCAGGGTTTAGGCAATGAACTGAAGACTCCATCATGCCTGAAGTCAACTACCTGCTCTCAGTGTCCTGGGGTTACATTAAGGTGTGTTTGTGGGTTATTAACCGGCACACAGTGTTTGCCATGTATTGGTTGTTTAATTTGGATGTGGCTTGAGTTTCTTGCATTGCTTGTTTGGCAATTCATAGAATAAGAAGTCCAGAAATACTTATACTCTGTGAATTTAATAAGACTTGTCTTGATGTTTGTTTTAGTTCAAGAGGATGTTGAATCGGGAACTGACACATATGTCTGAGATGAGTCGCTCTGGAAACCAGGTGTCCGAGTTCATCTCCAACACATTCTTAGGTGAGTCTGAGCATTCTTTTCATTGTCTTATAATATGCAATACCATAGATATATGGAGAGAAGATAGATTAAAGAGTTAGTTCACCCCAAAATGAAAGTTCTGCCATTAATTACCCTCATGTCGTTCCAAACTCACAGTATACAGTGTTTCAGACTAGTGGGCTAAACTGAGAAACCGAAACATCATGAGAAATTTGGTGAAAGCCATGTCTCAGATGGTGACAGAGATAAAAGATTGTGGATAAAGAGGCCGTCTAGCATGAAAACACTGATAGCTAGAGAGAGGAGGCCTGCACCTCTATTTTTCAAACCAGTCTGATCTGGTCTGGCATCTACACAGCGTGAGAGTGTGTGAGAGAAAGGAGGGCTGAAGCTGTAGTCTGCTTCAGAAGCCACAGGGTCACTGTACTCCCCTAACCCTGCCGTTCAGAGCCCTACAGCCTACACACTTACTCATCAACAGGAGAGTCATCCGCGGGGAGATTTTCAGACAAACACTCTTAATATGCAGTGGTACCGAGAGCTCACACACAGCTCAAGCTCTCCTGCCTGAGAAACAAGAGGTGTTTAGAAATAGAAGAAAGAATAGGTGGTTTTGAGGGCATGGGACATTTCTCTGTCTCAGATGTTTCTCTTAAAAGACTTCAGAAGAAATAACATTAGACACAACTATACTGTAAATTGGATGGGCATCAGCATACACTGGAAAAAAATTATACTTTGGACCAACTTTTGGGCCAAAGGTACTTTTTATTAGAAGATATGTTGTTTTTTCTCAAATATTTATGGTTTGTTTCAAACCTTTTTGGCTTTTTACAACTTAATTTCACCATAAACAAAAGCTAAATTAGCTATAATATGAAAGTGTAATTCACTTAACATAAAACTAAAACCCTTTTGTTATTCAATGTTTAATCTAGTTTACTTACCATAAATAAAGACAACTTCGAAAGACCATAAAAACATTCAAAAAACACCATAAAATCTATTAAACACAACATGTTCTGCAGTCAGTAAAAGTAGCCAGTATGTGTTCGACACTGGTGTTAAGCAAAAATACTATTCAAACAAAACAGTTTCTGTTATTTTTTTGTTATTTGCTGACAAACTGAACAACACAGGTTTAAACTGTAAACCATCATTTTAGATTTGACCAATATAACAATACACTTTTTAAAAAAGGACATGGTCGTGTCACTTTGGGATACTATTGTACTTCTGTTCCCATCAAGCTACTGTCTAACTTATGTAACTAGTAAGACTTTGCTGATCCAGCTTTACAGTACCAGCATCAAATCAGCATTAAACAATTAAAACTGTTGCATCAACTGTTGAACTTGGCAGAAAACTTATCGTAGGTGGGTTGTACTAATATCAAACTTTTTTTGGCGACTTGAACTCACTCGGCGAGATTGAAAACTCACGGCTGCTGTTGTGAATTGAGTGTGCGAGTGCTGAAATGAACAATCTCATGAGTAACAGGCCGAAACCTCTTCCCCCTGTAGATAAACAGAATGAACTGGAGATCCCTTCGCCCACTTCGAAATCGCGGGAGAGGAAGAGGAGGCAGCAGCAGCTCATGACTCAGATCAGCGGGGTGAGGAAGGTCACACATGTCCCTGGTCTGTCCAGCAGCAGCAGTACGGCTCGGTTCGGCGTAAAAACAGATTTGGAGGACTTGCTCTCTAAGGTATAGTTGTATGTAACATACCACCTGTTGCATGGAAATTTTGTTACGTTTGTACCGTAACTGGACGGATCCTCTCTTGTCTTTTGTAGGACCTGGAGAACATCAACAAGTGGGGTCTGAACATCTTCAAAGTCGCAGAGCACTCTCACCAACGGCCTCTGACCTGCATCATGTATGCCATCCTTCAGGTTAGTACATAAAAAAGCTAATCCCACAAGAGATGTGTTTCTTTAAATTACATGTAACTAAAGCAGGTTTTTTTTTTCTGTAGGAGAGAGATTTAATGAAGACATTTAAGATCCCAGTGGACACATTTGTGACATACATGATGACCCTTGAAGACCACTACCACGCAGACGTGGCCTATCACAACAGTCTACACGCGGCTGATGTGGCCCAGTCCACGCACATCCTGCTGTCCACACCCGCACTGGATGTAAGAAACTCGTATATGTAGCCAGTCATAGCTGTTTCTGAGCCCTTTGAACTGATTTGTCTTTAATCTTCCTCATGTGTGAACCCTCTAATCTCTAAACGGCCTGCATGTTTTGTCTGCAGCTGGTTTTCGCTTTGTCTTCTTTTAGTGCAAAAATAAAAGCTGTCTTTTATCTACAAAATATTTGATTTTATTAAAGGTCAGCAAACAAAGTCAAAGCTGAATCTGTTTCAACTTGCAGAGTTACAATGCTTAAACTGTGTGCGACATACAGTACTTGACAAAGTTCAATGCACTGAGGAAAGTTGATCCGCGGTGTTTAACACAGTCCTTTCGTCGTTATTATTCACAGGCAGTCTTTACAGACCTGGAGATCCTGGCCGCTATCTTTGCAGCAGCCATCCACGATGTGGACCACCCAGGGGTCTCAAACCAGTTCCTAATTAATACCAGTGAGTGTGTTTTTATCTACGCCTCCCTTTACATATTGAAGACTATGCATGCTTATGGATCCAAACTGCTGCAGTTATTGAAACTAAAACCATATGGAAGAACAAAGCCTCAATGTTATGACTGTTTCATGTCTCTCATAAACACCATACCTCTCTTTACTGCAGACTCCGAGCTGGCGCTCATGTACAATGATGAGTCTGTTCTTGAGAACCATCACCTAGCGGTTGGTTTCAAGCTCTTGCAAGGGGAAAACTGTGATATCTTCCAAAACCTCTCCAAGAAACAGCGACAGTCTCTCAGGAAAATGGTCATTGACTTGGTAGGTAGAATTTGTACTCGTTGACATTTTACACTTAACTGTTACATTTTTAAGGTGCGGCCTCATTAGAGAAATTTTGGCAAAATTTTAAACAGAACATGCATTATACTGTAGATTACATTTACATTAAATGCAAGTATTTGAGCTTGAAAGTGCTGTTTAATTAGTTAATTCATTAGCTAACGTTAACTAATAGGACCTTGTTGTATATACTTACCAAACATAATAATTTAAGTGCCAGATTTACTAACCGCTTGTGCCAACGCAAACCCTCTTTTTAAAAAAAAAGTACTGTCAGGCTTTACTAAAGACACACAGTGAAAAATGAGCGCTGAAAATATGTGGATAGGGTTATTTTTGCGGCTGACCTTATTGCATATGCATTTGTAGGAGTTTCCCTTTCAGACGCAAAATTTATGGGAAGAGAGTATTTAAATGAATCATATACTAGGGTTTGTGCTAGCCAATTTGCTGGTATTTGCGCCATTATTTACCACCCCAAAAAAGCATGTCTTAAACCAGAAACTAATTTGCGCTGCTCTTGGTAGATTGCGTAGGTCATTATGGAAATGATCTGGTCTGCGTCTGTGTTCTTTGTATCTGCTCGTCGTCAGTAGATCACGTGCTGAACTTTCCCCTCCCATTGGCGTTTTTTTTTTTTTTTATTGGAATTGCGCTCTCACACTTATTTGCCCTGTTTAGTAAATCTGGCCCTATAACTTTAATAAAACGTTTTTCACCCTCGCACAAAACTGCACAGATTCCTATTGAAATTGGAATTTTGGCTGCAAAATTTCATTGAACAATTGTAATTCCCCTAACTAAATCTCTCTCAATAGGTACTAGCGACAGACATGTCCAAGCACATGAGCTTACTGGCTGACTTAAAGACAATGGTCGAGACTAAGAAGGTGACTAGTTCAGGAGTGTTGTTGCTTGACAACTATACAGACAGGATACAGGTGAGTCCTGGCTTATGTGTCCTCAACAACAACATTCAGTTCTTCACTACTTCCTCAATATCATTCAACGCCCTGTGTCACTATGTCCACAGGTCTTACGAAATATGGTTCACTGTGCCGATCTTAGCAATCCCACCAAGCCATTGGATCTGTACCGGCAATGGACGGACCGCATTATGGAAGAGTTTTTCCACCAGGGTGACAGAGAGAGAGAGCGAGGCATGGAGATCAGCCCGATGTGTGACAAACACACCGCTTCAGTGGAGAAGTCTCAGGTGGGCATCCAAAGAATCCATCGCCTGCAAGTCATTCCTTATAGAAAAAGAAGTGCACTTTAGCATTCTTTTAAAAACAGCACTTATTATGGAAATAATATACTTTAAACAATATACTTAAGTGTGAACTAAATGTAATGTTTTTCAAACATTTAACTGAATGTTATTTACAATTAATTGAATATTAAATTAAACGAGTGAACTTAAGAGTGCTTTTTTGACCCACTTAAGTAGGACTACATTTGTATAGGCCTATGTGCTTTCATAATTACTATTGTCTATGAAATACTGTATATACTTTGTCATTTCTATTGAAACTGGAATGTTATATATTTGTAATTACACATTTGCAATTCAGTATATTTAAAATATATTAACTTTACATCTAATATGAAGTAACACTACAGTTAAAATTATAGTCAAGCACTTTACATGTGCTTTAGTATGTTAGTCGACAAATCAAAATAAGTGTACTTTTTAAAGCATGTTAAATAATTATTATATTTTATTATTTAAAATGCACTTACTTAATTTGACATTATTACAAAGTGGACTTTTAAAAGTGTACTTAAGTGTGTTAAGAACATTTAATGCCCATTTATTTCATTATTATATTATCTGCAGATAGCTTTTTTTTTTAAATATACTTTGAAGATACTGTACACTAGTGGACATTCAATACAATTAAGCACATTTCTTTGGGATTGGTCAAGTCTGGCTATTTCTAGAAGGGACTTATCGTGTGTTTGTTTTCCTTTTAGGTTGGTTTCATTGACTACATCGTGCACCCGCTATGGGAGACTTGGGCAGACCTGGTGCATCCAGATGCGCAGGATATCTTGGACACTTTAGAAGAAAACAGGAACTGGTACCACAGCATGATACCACAGAGTCCCTCCCCTCCCTTTTTCGAAACAGGAACTGACGGTGGAGATAAGTTTCAGTTCGAGTTGGAGGTTGAGGTTGAGGAAGAAGCCAAGCAGGATACAGAAAACCTCTTAGAGACAGATGGTGTAGAGATTGTGACGCATTCTCCTTCATCTGCTGAGACGTAGCACCTCACCACAATGGCTTTTATGTTGGCCTTATTTGATGACAGATTAAAGTGGAGGAACGTTATTCTCCTGCTACCTGAGAATCCCACAGAGGACCACTGTGTCTTGGGACTCTGCCGTTGTTACAGAGCCTAAAAAGGGAGCGAGCGAACATCCTACACAATATAGTTTTCACAGAATCCAGTCAAGTTGGACATTGGCAGAAGTAGATGGACAGCCATACCGAAAGTGCCATAAACTGGATTTACTTAATCTCCGAATGTTGGAGTGGGTTTCTGTGAAGGAGAAATGCTGACCCTCTTATAAGAGGGGTTTGTACTACAAGTGACTTTTTTGTAAAAAGAAAAAAAGGGACTACTTTTTTGTACTTGTGTTTTGTGACTTTTTTGGTGTCACATCCAACTACACATTAAAATGTCAAAAGTGAGGAATGGTGTCATGCTGAAAGCAAAATCATGTAATTCCCAGTCGTGTATTGGGAATGCAGTCTTCCTAAATTTTAGACAACAGAATAATCAAATTTTTGTGCCTGCATACTTTATCTTCATTTAAGTTATACAAAACCTTTGTACTTTGTAACAAACAGTTTCTCTTTTAAAAGGCGTTCTTATAAAGCGATTCCTCTGGTACAACTAATGTTTTATGTCAAATTAACTAAAAACAGGATCCAAAGAGTCTAGCATTTTAGTGGTTACTCTTAAGGAATGTCCTGGGATGGTTTTAATTTAAGCTCTTTCGAATATTAGAGAGGATTATGTTGATTCCACAGGAATTTTTTCTTAATATATATATATATATATATATATATATATATATATATATATATATATATATATATATATATATATATATATATATATATATATATATATATATATATATATATATATATATATATATATATATATATATATATATATATATATATATATATATGACTTCTATTGTACTTCCATTGTAAGAGCCATTATAAGTACAATAAGGAACAATTAATTGATTTTTACTTTTTAAAAAACTGATGTATGAGTCAAAATAATTTTTTCTTTGGTAACTGACATTATCCCAAAGATGCTATCGATCGAGCTGCACTAGTATTGAACCCAGATCATTCCTTTAAAACCACTTTAATATGGGAAACAAACATCCCAATACTGAATAGCGACTTTAAACAAATTTATAACTTTTTTTAATGTACTATATATTTAAAAAATTACCTCTTTGTGTCTGTAAATGTCACTAAGATACTTTTATGTCAAAGGAACAAAAGAGATTTCAGATTTTACATTAAAAAATTCAACTCTTGAATCTCAATTCATTTCTCTTTATATTTTTAATTTCTTAGAATCTAAGCTGTTAATATTCATGGAACAAGTCAACAATAAACCTCAATTACACAATCACTGATGTCAAACAATGTGGTTCCTCCTGAATGTTCTTACTGGTCAGGAACGGATGTGGTGAACACACGTCATTCTGACTGAGATTAGCCTTTAGTTTAAATCAACAAGTATCTGTTTTTCCTAACAAGATGTATACTATTTGCTTTTTTCCTCTTTTTTAAAAAATCAATCTTATTCATGGAAGCATGACTACATTTTGCCACTGTTCAACTGACATAATTTGCCCAAATTGAAATTACAGTTACAGTATGAAGCTATAACTTGTCTTTTTTACTCGTGTGTGTTATTGTGAAGCGGACTATGAACATGCACACATAGAACAACTGATTTCACTGGTGGAATTACTGTTATTTCTATTATTATATTTATTATTATTATATTATAATTTTAGTATTCAACCCCTGTTAAAGTTGTGTTGCACTTTTCTTATTTGTCAAAAAAGTGAGAGATTAAACAAAGAAAGAAATGAAAATGTTTTGGTCTGTAAGTGCTGTAATTCTTTTGCATGTCTGTCTATAGAGCCAGACAGTCTAGAATTGTACTGGAACCAACAGGTAAAATTTGTCACAGTAACAGTCCTGCACATAATATAAGCCATATAATATAGCTACAAGAAAAAATATATAGCTGCAAGCAGCAATTATCAGGGCCAAGCACAAAGAACATGATAAGTCATGTCAACATGGCTGGAGGCATCAGAGAATATGCAACAGTGATCTGACTCTTTGGTAAATTTGGTAAAAATAGGACAAATGGTCTAGAAGGAGAATAAAAAAGTAGGTTTATAAAGAAAAACAAAATGGCGGACAGGAAGTTCGTCTGACTATGGCAAAATTGGTATCTATGTTCTCGACATGACTCAAGGAATCTATTAAGACCGTTGATTCATTACAGTAGGTTAAGTTAATCAAAAGTTATTAGCATTTTTTTAATTTTTGTTATAACTTTTGACCACAAGGTGGCGCTGCCCCAAAACCTTTTGAGTACTGTCAAGGCATGGTGCCGAAGACACATACTGAGTTTCGTAATGATACATCAATGCGTTTATAAAATATAGCATTTTGTGACCAACTTCAAAATGGCTGACGCCAAAAATGGCCGATATGGGAAAATTGGGTATTATTCTGCTCGGCATGCTGCACCGAATCTAAAGAATACAAAGTGATTTTTGGCCAAACCGTTAAGAAGAAGTTATAAGCAAAAAAATTAACTTTTCATATCTCCTGACCACTAGGTGGTACTGTGCCGAAATTATGCGGGTAGCCTCAGGTCATGGTTGTCATAAAACACACCAAGCTTGGTAAGAATACGATAAAGCGTTGCGGAGATATAGCCTCACAATTTTATTGTGGCATGCTCTTTGTTGAATTCGTTCGCACATTATTCAAAAAGGGTTTGACAAATTGATTTAAATTCCATACGTTTTTGTCGGCATGGTCTGAATTTTATTTGATCTGGTTCTATTTTTGTGAAAATCGGAGCAACGGCCTAGGAGGAGTGCAAAAAGTTTTTTTTTTGTTTGTTTTTTTTTAAATGGCACAAATCGTAAAAACAAATCATCTTGAGCCAAGGAATCAGATGAAAAAAAAAAATTTCTGGTTCAAAAGTTATTAGCATAAACATGAGTGCAACTTTGGACAGTTGGTGCCGCTAAAGGAATTGAGTTAGACTCCAAATTTGCTATGGTGACAGTTCAAAAAGTCCCTTTGTCACTGTATCCGTGTAACTGCAAGCGGTTTTATGGGCTGCCATATACTTCCAGAGCAGAAGAAGAAGAATAAATGTAAGAAGAAGAATAAGAACACCAATGGATACAATAGGTGCCTACGCACCTTCGATGCTTGGCCCCTAATAACTGGTCACACTTTATATTAGGTATCTAACTACTATGTACTTACATTTAAAATTGTTATGTCAGAGGATGCTGATGAAGGAATGAGATGGATATAATTCCAGCCATTTTATTAACAAATCAAAAATAAAGATGGTAATACACTGAACTGTAAGCTGAGGAGGGTTAAAATACACAGAATAATGAGGGGTAACACAAGGCACAGGTGGGGACTCATCAATCAACTATAATGACAACAAATGAAAGGCATAAATATATGGAACAAAACCACAACAAAACATGCATGTGACAACAATGTACTAATTGTGTTTATGTTGTATTGTGAAACACTTTTGCTGCTGTTAAGGTGGGATACGGGTAAGGTTAGGGACAGGTTTGCTGGTATATTGGTAGGTTTAAGGGTGGGTTAATGTGTAAGGGAAAGGTCAACAGTGTAGTTATAGATGTAGAATTAATTACAGCTGTAATTACATTAAGCTATTTTTAAAATTTACCTAAGTACAATCTAAAAACATAATATGTGCACAATAAGTGCATTCAAATGATACATTTAAACCTTAGTGCATAGTAGTGAGAATAATTTTATTTGGGTTTTTTTAATGTATGTGTTAATTCAGAACAAGCAGTAATGTAAAAACTCCTTAGAACAAATGTATCAAAAGATTGAATTGAAAACTGAATTCCAAGCGATTATGGCACACTAAAAGATTATTATACAAATGTTTAATGTTTCTTTTAATTTATTAAATGTTATGGCATTTATTAAATACATACATGAATGCGGGTAGAATGATTAAAGCACCTTTACAGCTCATACGGATTAGCTATTTCCCCTAATCACACTGACATACCAAAACACCAAAAACAGAATGAAATGACGTACTCATCACCCAATATCAGAGTAGAGATCATGCTGACGTGATATCTGCCACCACCTTGAAGCAACTGAAGCGCATCCTGCTCAGCAAGACTGGTTTCAATGAGCAACATTTATGCTAAAGTTTACCAGTAAAGTCGATGATCAGCTTCAGCACGCTGTGCATGCAATGATTGAAGTTGTTACAAAGCATCTCATGATCTCATGGATGCCACCCTAGAAAGTTGATTTCGACTGGAACAAACCCCTCACGCTTCAATTGTGTCTATAGGGATATAGTCACCAGAACATTAAAGAGACTTAGCAACCACATACTGTAGCTATACCTTAGCAACCTTACACAACACATTAGCGTCATGCGCTCTAAAAACAAATGCTTTGGCTCAACAATAACAACAAATGCAACAGTTTGCATCAATCTTTTTGAGTTATGACAACTTCTAATGAATCTATGTTCAAAAGGTTTAATAAAACCATTAATTGGAATTTGCAACCATGCATTTATTTAAGTTGTGATAATAGGTCCCCTGAATTTCTTTTTAAAGTGTGGAGGGAAAGTTTTGCACAGGTACACGGCACTCTAAAAATCTAGTTTGGTAAATATAGCAGTTTACTGAAATATATTTTCTGACATAGTGTAGTTTGTTCTTGGTTGAATGAACAAAACATAGACAAGAGGACGGGGCTCTCAGAGTTATCAGAGCATATGGGGAAGAGGCTATTTAGGGTAGTCACTTTTTACCAAAAATCCTGTGACACTTGGGTTAACTTTTTCCATCGCTGCCATGTCAGTAGCTATGAAAGCTTGGGAATTTTTTTGGGACGTTTTTTGTTTGACGTCAAAGTGCTTGTTGTTCCAGTGAGCAGCACGTGGAAACTCAATACATGTGGGCCACTTGAGGCTTTTCTTAGGGCCCTGAGCTCCATAGGAGGAAGTGATCAAGCTTCTACATGGTGAAAACCAGTCTGATCACTTTCCATTTACAGAGAAGGGCAAATGTCCTGATAGCAGGATTGTTTATTATGCACTCAAGATGAGGGCCATGATGAATATCTGATCATGGTTTCACAGAATTCATTCAAGGGGAATAAAACAATGAGTTCGTTGACAGAGAGGGGGACAATTCCTGAGAATGAGGACAGTCATATGCAACCTTGATTGTATATATATGCACACATACACTATATTACAAAAAGTTTTGGGACGTCTGCCTTTACATACACATGAACTTTAATGACATCCCATTCTTAATCCATAGGGTTTAATATGGAGCTGGTCCACCCTTTGCTTAGCTATAACAGCTTCAACTCTTCTGGGAAGGCTTTCCACAAGGTTTAGGAGTGTTTATGGGGATTTTTGACCATTCTTCTAGAAGCGCATTTGTGAGGTCCGGCACTGATGTTGGACGAGAAGGCCTGGCTCGCAGTCTCCACTCTAATTCATCCCAAATTCTGGTATTTTACATGGCCTACCACTTCGTGGCTGAGTTGCTGTTGTTCACAATTGCTTCCACTTTGTTATAATACCACTAACAGTTGACTGTGGAATATTTAGTAGTGAGGAAATTTCACGAATGGACTTGTTGCACAGGTGGCAACTTATCACGGTACCACGCATGAATTTACTGAGCTCCTGAGAGCGACCCATTCCTTCACAAATGTTTGTAGAAGCATCTGCATGACTAGGTCCTTGATTTTATACATCTGTGGCAATGTAAGTGTTTGGAACACCTGAATTCAGTGAATTGGAGGGGTGTCCCAATACTTTTGGCAATATAGTGTATATACAGTACTGTGCAAAAATCCTAGGCAAGTTAGTATTTTCACAGTTTACATTTCCAAACATTCGTTTTGCCATTAATTGTAATAATCCAGTGAGATTTTTGTTTTTGTTTTTTTTCTGACAACAGCCGGTGTATTATTTGATTAAGTAATCATATAATCAATAAAAAAGTAACTATCCTGATTACAAGTATTTTTGAAAGTAATATAATCTAATTACAAGTATTTAATTTGTGGAATCTGATTACATAAACCAGATTACATATAATCAGTTACTACCCAGAACTAAATATTAATATGCAATATAATTTTGAAAAGGGTGTATTAAATTAAGGAATGCATTAAACCAACAATACATATTTATATAAAAAAAATGATAAAGTGTAATTGTTAATTGTTTAATAGATAAAATTGTCAGTGACAGAACATAAGAAGCTTTTATTATGGATGTTTTTTCAGCAGTGTAGCACAGTCTACATGTGTAAGACATTATTTATTCACTGTTTTCGAGTTGTGCAGAATGTTTGACGTTTGTGTTTGTGGTGCTGGGTGAGAGTGAAGATTAGATGTTGTCAACAGATTACCTTCCAAAGAGACTGATTTACTAGAACAATTTCCTAAACTTCCTCTGTATGTCAGGCTACAATGTAAACTGATATTTTCTACTGACACAGTACAGTACAGCAAAATATATAAATAACTGTCTTAAAACCATATTTTGTGTGTGAAAATACTATTGTGCCTAAGACTTTTGCACAGTACTATATACAAAAACTTCTTTCACATACTGTAGAAATTATTTCACATCCCTTTTTTATCTATTGTTGATGCAAACCTGAATATTTGTAAAGTACATGCATGAATGCAAGGAGGTGTAGCCTGACATACAGAGGAAGTTTTGGAAATTGTAGTAAATCAGTCTCTTTGGAAGGTAATCTGTTGACCACATCTAATCTTCACTCTTGGAATTCTTTTTCTTTCTCTTTGTATTTTTATCATAATTGTACAAGATTATACTATTCAAAACAATGTTATAAAAAATTTAGGTCAAAAGCATTCAAAAAGTAGTCAGATTATATTACCTAAAATGTGTAATGTAATAGATTACTAACCAACATTTTTATAATGTATTTTGTATTCAATAACTACAATTTCTAAGTAATCTACCCACTACCCAGCCTGTTAATATTTATTAAACTATATGATTTATTTATTTTATTGTGTGTTTTATTGCTTTAATGTTCATAAAATAAAAAAAGGCTGGGTATAAAACAATACATGGACGACTGTAAATCAATGTAGGCCTTTGTTTTATTATTCTCTGCAGTGCAATCTATAATGAATAGTAGGCCTATGTCTATGTTTACTAACCTGTTAACCAAACTGACTTGTTGGTGTAGCTAATTACTGTCAAATGAGTCATCGTGACATCGTTTTCAGTTAGTATTCTCAGATGAGAGATTCCAGTAGTTGTTGACAAGATTTAAAGATTTGAGTGGCCTTTTACCGTCTGTTTTTACTGTCTGAAAATCTGCTATCTGTTATGGCTGCTGACCCCTTGTGGCTTTATACAGTATTGTACAGTCCCTGTGTAGAAAAACAGCTTTAGTAATGCGTGACCATGTGATATACACAATCACTGAAATTTTGTTTCAGAATATCAAAGGACTGAAGACTATAAATGCCCTGATTATATGTTTATTTTTAGTTTCTTTTTAAACTAAGCTTTAGCTGTTAGCTCATGTGTAGTGAGGTTGCATTAACTTTAAATGTCATAGATAAAACTCTATTCACTATATTTGTCATGTTTGCTGGTCAGCATGCACAAAGACGAAGGAGATTCAATTAGACGCAGGGAGTATACAAGGTACAAACAAGGAAAACGACAACATGAGAATTGGGTGAGATGAGAACCATTTTACTTACACTGGCTGATATGCTAATATTTGACATCTTTCTGCATATATGAAAGATTATGCAAAATATGTCAATATGTTTGCCATTCTGCTTATATATTACACCAAGAGACTAAACGTTCAAGTTCTGCATGAAAACTTTCAAAAAGATTATGATTTATGGGCCTGGTTTCACAGAGAGGGCTTAGATTAAGCCAGGATTAGCCCTTATTTTAATAAGGACTTTTAAGTATCTTTTATAAATGTGTCTTAGAAAAAAACATTACTGGTGTATTTCTTGATACAAAACAATGACACTGACATATTTTAAGATATATCAGTGCCAGTTGTTTTCAGTTAAAACAGCTCAAACATGCATTTTAGTCACATTTCTTGAAACCATCACTCATTTTCTCAAAACCTTAAACGCAAATCCAAATCTTCAAACTAGATTCACAAAACCCCTGACTTTTCTGGCAAAATCTATGAACTATTTCATCTGTTCTCAAAATCAAACAAAGCTTTTAGATCATACACACATGAGTCAAATAGCACTACAGATCATTCATTAGACAATTGAGAACACAGCATCCAGAAAATGAGTTTACAGAAAAAATGCAGTAAAAAATGTTGCAATTACTTAAAAATATAGTAATCAAAAGCCAGGAATAGGGAATATATTGTATACTGTGTACTACTGCAAGTAGGCCTACAGTAGGCCTATTGTATTGAATATTGTATGTATGTATATTCTGCACTTGTACTGTAAAAATACTGCAGTCTAAATGCAAAAGCATGGCCTACACTCAAAAAAGTAAAATCAAGGTCAGTGAGAGATTGATTCTGTCTCAGCATCACGTCTTCATGTCGAGCCCGACCTGAGTCAAGTCAAGTTCCCTTTATCTATAGCGCTTTTTACAATACAGATTGTTTCAAAGCAGCTTTACAGTGAAAAAAATTATCAGTGATACAAAGAGATTAATTTCGGCTGTACAGCAGCTCTAAAAGAAAATTGTCAAAAGTGTCATTGTTCAACTGAAGTCAGGTCGGTTCAGTTCTGTTGTAAAGATCATCAAGGATTACGTAAATTAGTTTATTTCATTTATAAAGCTCTGCAGAAAACAGTGATGTCATTATCCAGTTCAGTTCAGTTCTCAGCCAATAGTGTCAGTGCAGTCAGATCAATAATATTGTTGAATATTATTGAATATTGACAGGGAAGCTTCCCTAAGGAAAAACATTCTGTTGTGCCAGATCCAGTGTTGACAACATTCTCCACACCTTGGTCTTTCTCATCCTCATCCTCTTCATCCACCATCTCTTACACACACTCTTCCTCCTCTCCCTCTCCGATTGTTTCCATTTATCGTTGTAACATCATTCAGTGCACCTTTGCACTCTGAACTGGCCTATAGCTACAATTGGTTTGATCCCATCATTAGAAATAAGTGTGCACAATATTGAGTCGTTGTGTGTAAACGATGACAACTGTGTTTTAACGTTTGCCTCGTGTTTAGTGTTTTGCAACACAAATGTAACACAATATGTTTTAATGCGTGAGAATGGTTTAGAATTTTGCAAAAAGAGTGCATGAGATTTGCAAACAGTATCTAACTGCATGAACTTGTTTAAGGTTTTGCAGAAAGAGTGATTTATTTGACAAATTGGTTTAGGCTATTGAGAATTAGGTTCAGAGAATAGTGCTTTAGCAATTCATGAAAAACTGTAAATCAGAAAAATGCGTGGCCTCAGACTTTTGTTCCACCAGCAGGCGGCGCTCTATCATATGAATACCGTTCTCAGGATCAGGCCAAGGATCAGACAGACAGTCCTTCCATGCTCTGAGTCCGTTTGCCCCCTTATTATCCCTCCTCTGAATGTACGAATCCTACTATGGCTTGGCTTAGGTCATGAATATTAATTACACAACGTGACGCAGGCCTCACTGATTTGCTGACAGACTGGCGTAGAACGCTAGTAAGTCTGCGAACCAACGAATCCTAAGGTTTGGCTGATGAATATTAATTAGTTACGTGACTGGACGCTCCAGGAAGGTTGCCAAGATACGTCGTCATGACCTTATTAATATTCACGAGTAAAGCCTCCGCCATAGTAGGGTTCGTAATTACGCGACCCTCCCACACTCTCGTTCTCCGTTCATCGGCTGTCCTCAGCATCCCCTCTGTGATGATGGCGTGTGTGGATGCTGCTGATGCGGCGGTGCCCGGGGCCTAACCCACCGGTTACCGGGAAATCCGAGAGACGAAGACGTGAGGGGCTGGGCAGTATGAGCCTTTCCTTTAACGACCGGTTACCGGATCACTGCTGTATCTCATGTCAGTTTGTTTGCTTGCGTGAAACCGAGGAATGAAGTGCTGCAACCATGATGCAAGGTAAAAATCCACTTTGGGCCCTTAAATTCATCGCTGTCCGTTGATATTATTTATTAGCGTGGTAATATTCTCTAGCCGACTGTACATGACATCCAAATGCAGCACATGCTTGTTTTGGTGTCTGTCTCCTTGAAGGAGGTGAAGGATTATGTGTCTCACGTTGTATGGCCAGTGAGCATGTGTATTTGCACCGTGTCACACACAAACATCTTTATGGCACATTTAAATTTAGGTTAAATTTTAGGGGTCAGGCTTACACGTGTGGTCCAGTGCACAAGAATATGTAGCTCCCATATAAAAATCTGCCATATGTTTGTGTGTCTTTGCTCTGTGGTCTACAGTCCCACCCTCACGATCTTATAGGTCATGATTTATTTCCTCTAATTTAAAGGGATAGTTCATCCACAAATTAAAACTCTTGTCAGTCATTATGTAGGTCCAAACCTGTATGATTTTCTTTCTTCTGGGGAAACACATAAGGGACTTTTGAAGAATGGACTGGTCATTCTTTTCCACATGATTACAAAGAATGGGAACTGAAGCTTTCAAACTTCATAAAGGACACAAACGCACCATACAAGTACAATATACACCGTTCAAACTTTTGGGGTCTGTCATTTTTTCTAAAGAAATTATAATTTTATTAATCAACGATGCCTTAAATTGATCAAAAGTGACAGTAAAGGCTATTATATTGTTACAGAAAAAAATATTCCAAATGCTGTACTTCTGAACTTTATCCATCAAGAATTATCAAAAAAATGTCAAGGTTTCCACAAAAAAATATTAAGCAGCACAGCTGTGCAACACTGATAATAATAATAAATGTTTCTAGAGCATCAAATCATCATGGTAGAATGATTTCTGAAGGATTGTGTGACTGAATGGAGTAATTATGTTAGAAATTCAGCTTTGATCACAGGAATAAATGGCATTTTAAAATATAATCAAATAGAGAACAGCTATTTTAAATTGTAATAATATTTCAGAATAAATGCAGCCTGTTAGAGCATAAGAGACAGGTTTTTTTTTTTTTAATGACTGACCCCAAGTAAAAAATTTATTATTTTCGGTTTGTTTGAGATGAACAAGTTGTGAGCTGAACCATTCACCGGGGATCATTGGCAGCAGGTGCTTGCTGGTTAGAAATATATATTGATTTGTTTTCAGATTGGACAGATTCAGTTCTTATAGACTCAATGATCACAGTGGTTCTTGAGTTAAAGGCACAATATGTAAGATTTCTGGATTAAAATATCCAAAAGCCACTTGAACAATGTTATATATTTAGTTGAATTGTGTACTTACATTATCCCAAATGTTTCCAAGAATGTTTAAATCCAGAGAAATAAGCAATTTCAACTAGTCTGTGCGCCACCTATCAATGACATCATAGCCGCGTTACCCTCGATTTCTGGTTTTATTTTATAGAAACCATGGAAACACCAAAGACGCCTTTAATATATTAAGTGTTTTATTAGACAGCTGAGCAACTGTTTGGATACATTCATCGTCAGAAAACGAATCATTGATATATAGCTCGACACAGTTAGTATTATTGTTTAAATCTTGTTTTCTTGATTTACCGCGAGAACCATGTTTTACCAAGTGTCTCATAGTAGCTGCCGAGAGAACGCACAGAGTAGCATTATAACGTAACTTTCAATACAATCAAATGTATCTAATATACCCACATATGCATGCATGAGCAGAAGAAGCGTAAGCATTTGTCTGCGGCATAATAAAAGCTCCACTGCTCTCGAGCCGTGTGTCACGTTTTTCTCTCATTAGCAATTGACCTATCGGTAAGCCCCGCCTCCCCTTAGTTACTGTTGCTAACTCGGACAAACAAATGGAGTTGCTATATCTTACAATGACAGCTGTCAGTGTGAAAACCTTATCCCAAGATGTTTTTGGACACAGAATGTAGCGTATACCCCGTCCGAATGATGGCCAAACTTAACTGATGGTTTATCAAGTTTATTATGTCCTTTTTCACTCCAAAAAATCATCGTAAGAGCTGAACAAACAAAGCATAAGAAGTGCGCATTAACGTCTCATTCACAAAATCTCTCTCTCCGTTGCATTACTATTAACATACACAGCAAATTATACAAAACACTCATACAACTAACAGTAAACAAACATTTACACTGAGCTTATGACTTTTCAGGGGTGCAGTTAATAACTAGTAAACTTTGTATCTGCAAAACAACTCCGATAAACTGCGTGCGAGCTCTCCCGTTCACTACCCGGAGACTATAGTACCCATCAAAACAGAAGTCCTCCTTAGTAGGACAGATAATGTAGACCTTAAACATATCTAAAATTAAATTAATTTACAAATAACCAGTTTAATATGAAGAGGCACTGAAATGTAGACCTTCGTGTTTTTGACGTACACCGTCACATGACGTGAGAACAGTTAGTTATTTCGGTTTGTATGTAAGCAGGAACTTTAATCGTAACTTAATGAGAATATGAATCAGTGTTCCAGTACCTCAGACACGACATTTTAGCATTTTTGTTGCATAAACACCATCAAACCGATGAGAGCTTCGGATTTTCCAATGTTTCTCTATGGCGCTGACACCTAAAGATGTCCGAGTTCCGGTCCCAGCGCAACTGATACTCAACTGCTATTGGCTCATCTGCGTTCGAGGGGAGGGGCTTACCGATAGGTCAATTGCTCCAGCGGCCGAGTCCCGTCTGATTCTGATGACAACTCCCATGATTCCGCGAAATCAAGGCGGCATCAAGCTACGCCTTTATCTTGAATAAGTGACCTCTACGGCAAAAATTACATATTGTGGCTTTAACATCTCACTAGATTATCAGTGAATAACTTGAATATCTTGAATTTCAGTTTGTTTCTCAACTATTCAATGGTTCAGAAGACGTGTCATTTTTGAAACTTGAAAGCTAGTCCACAATTACCATTGCAATCCATTGTAAAAAAAAATTCTCCTTTTGTGTTCTACTGAAGAAAGAAAGACATATGGGCGTTGAACGACATAAGGGTGCGTAAATGTGAACCATTCCTGTCTTATTTGAATGGCATTGTAGGATTCAAATGTTAAAGTAGTCAACAAGCTACAAGCTGTTTCATCTCCTTGTATTTGTTTTGGAGCAATGCAACTCGAAAACTCGAATTAATTGCTTCACTTTTAGCCAAGCGGAGGAGGAAATGTCAGCTTTTCCCTAGAGGCCTTCTAGACTAGAGGCATGATGGGTTAACACACAACTATAAGCTTTTGCACTAAGATCCTCAAGCGTGTCCCGTGTGCCAAGATCTCCAGGCTATAAATTCTGTTGCTTTGTCTGTTAATATCGACCATGATGCCAGTCCTTAGGCACGTTTGTTTCTACATATAATTTAACTGGCAGATTAAGAAAATATTGAAAAATAAGCATTAGATCTTGCATAATTGCTGTTGCTAACACCCTTCCACCAGTAAATGACTGCATGGCCTCATTGCAGATTTGGCTCATTGCCTCATCCAGGTCAAACATGCATCCCAGTACAGAGTTGCATGGGTTTTTGACTTGATGCAATAATAATAAAAAAGTTTCATCAGTTAATTCAGTCCATTTAGAATGAGGTCTTGGAGAAAAAAGTTTTTGCATTTTAGTTGCAGATTTTGAAATATTTATGTAAAATGTCAATCCCCTGGTGACGGAATTCAGAGTTTTTGTTTTTCAGATGTCAGTGAATTTAACTCTCTACATTTTACTTAGCACTGCATTTATGCTTTGTGTTTGGGTAGTTGATAACAAGCAGTGGCAGCAGCTTGACATGGTACTTCATCAAAAAAACAAAACAATTGCAAATATTCATACTTTTAGCAAATGCTCTTATCCAAACTCTGCTAACAGGAACATTCTTAGAACTTTGGCTAACATTCTGGCAATGTTCCCTCAAAGTTATGAACAAATCTTCTTACAATAATTTTAATAGAATGTTCGTTCAAAGTTATCTGGTCTTTAAAAATGTTCTCAAAACGTTATTTATACATCGTTCATGGAATGGTTTTTTTTAAACGTTTTAGTTGGGTGTTCGTCTAACATTGTTTAAATGTTGCTGCTTGTTTCATAATGTCCAGAGAACATTCAAAAGTAACGTTCCTGTGTTTGCAAAATGATAAAATGGAACGTTTCCATAAGAACCCGGACCAATTTATCCTTATAGGAAAATTATGGGGCATATAAAACAGGCTTAATGGACCACTTGTAACATGTTTCTGCAGTTGTTTTTGAAATACAACCCCTCCTTGTGAGAGATCTGTAATGTTACACATATGTGACATTGGGCGTTTATGATACATTTTTTATGTTACATATATGTCACATTGGGCATTTATTTCTCAGTTTAAAAAAAAAACATTTAATATTTTTTTTGCTAAATAGCAGTTTTTTTCTGTTTCTTTTCTTTTCCACAACATTTATCAAAATTATGCATATTATTAAAAAAATATTAACAAAACATATCAAGCCATAGACAGATCTTCCAACACTTATCCCCTGCTTGCTGATTTTAAGAATCATTGTTGTCAGTGAGATGTAGACATGCTAGTAGAGTCTGAAAACAGTTGCGTAACATTTTGTCAGCCACCATGGTATGTCATTTTGTCATTTTCCCAAGTATGCATGATTTCCTGACATTTGGTGCAGATCATGCGCAGATCAATACCAATCAATATTTCAATTATATTAAACAGTGCGGTTAACATTTTTCTGAGTCCCAGATTTTATATAAAACATAGAGAAAATATATAACACTAAAAAAATATTGAATCTGCTAAATTAATTGAGCAGCTCATTAATATTTTTCTTAATATGACAAATACATAACATCAAAATTCCACCAACTGTTGTAAGGTTAACAGCCCGATGTGGCATATATGTCACCACAATATTTTCATAACTTGTTTTATATCAATTTGTTTAAGAAATGTATTAAAATCAGGTTAAGTGTAATCTATGATAAGTTATTAAAATGTTAGAATTGTTGCATGGGTTGAAACATACCTTTAGTAACAAAAACAAGCGTATTAAAAAATTGCTCACACTGCAACATGTGCTAACCAGACAGACCACCATTTTGGAAATGTTGCCATGGCAACAAAAAATGCACAAATTGTCACATGACTGAACCTGGGTATTCCTTATATGTCACTTAGGGACTTCCTGAGTTGAAATTTAGGGATATTGCTTTAAAAAGACCTTTCCAGATAATCACCAATGTTTGTGACACCCGTGTCACTGTGGGTTCTTATGGGTTAAAGTCCCCCTGTAGTCAATACTTTTATCCCTTAAAACTCATTTTTGATCACCAAAATAACATATTTAAATCTTTTTTTTTCCTGTTAAAAAATTCTTCATGCCTTAAAATAGATTGAATGTAACTCTACATACTTGCTTCATTCATTTAGTATACGCAGATCAATGAATATGCAAATTATGCAGGTTCGTATACAGCTCGATGTATCAGAATGGTACTGCGTTTTATGTATTGCTCTCTACAATGTCAGACACATAACAGTAATTAATATGATTAGCCTTTTGGTTTTCTACGTTATCAAACAACTAATAATATGTTGCTAATGTCACACAAACCATGTTCCTGTTCACCATCTCAGAGTCGTACATTTGAGTTCTAACAATCAGTATCTTTGAAAACGCTTTGAACATCATAGAAAGTCAGTGGAAAAAGGCATATAGTTCATCATAATATACATCATATACAGTACATGATTCACGCATTATTGTTAAATGTACACAATTTTTCATATCAACAGAAAAATATACCGTGATAACACTTCTCTTGAGACTCCCTTGCTTCGCAGCATAGTAATGATGATATGCTAAATTTACTGCAGTTTTAAGGAGGAAATACTCAGCAATGAATTTGCAAATGGTTTGTCTTAAAGCATATGAAAAACACCACATAGACATATAAACAACATTAAAAACTTGATTTTCACCACAGGGGGTCTTTAACATTCACATAACCTAGAAAAATGTTTTTAAGACATTAAAAAAAATAAAAATGCAACATTAAGAAATAGATTGTTTTCACAACTTTCAGGTTCACTATGTAACTTATGTAACTTTTTAATTTACAAAGTATATGTATATAATAAGCAAGTACATCATGAATATAACATATAACATTAGCAAATTATTTTATTTAATAAAATATATTAAAATAGAAAATTTCTTTAAAATGTATACATTTAAAATTTTGCACCACAATATTGCTTAACTGCATAAATAAATGCAGCAGCCTTGTTGAGCAAAAATGACTTATTTCAAAAATTTAAAAAATCTTACTCACCCCAGACTTTTGAACAGTAGTATAGATATACATTTCATCAAGATTGACTGAGGTTACTTTTCTTGTCACATGTTACACTAGAGGAACTGTGTATTATTTGGTTCCTGACAATAAACACAATTTTTAACAGGACTGAAGAAGCGTACCCGAAAGGCCTTCGGGATACGGAAGAAAGAAAAGGACAGTGACTCCACGTGAGTAAGAACAGTCAGTGATTTGACCGTGGACTTCAGCTCTGCACAGATCTCTACAGGATATTCTGATTTGCTCACTGGTGTATGTGTAGAGTTGCCCACCTTGGCGTACAGCCTAGTTTATTGTGATTAGAGTGAATTATGCTTTCTATAATGATTATGCATTGCTAAGACTTGGCTCAGTGTAATTTTGTCAAATGTATATTAGTAGCAGAGCCAGTCTTTTACAATTGGCATGAAGTCTGCTCCACTTTGAAGCTTATTTTGGCCAAGAATTGCTCATTTAGACAGGAAAAGACCATTTGCCTAACATGCACAATAGACCAACCAAATGTTTGTTGTGTTCATGCTGTTTAGTGTAGTGGTTCTGTCAGTCTTTTTGACTCCAGGGCCCGCATTATCCAGAACAAATTTCGGCCCCATGACTTTTCCAGTTTTACATGATTTACTGGATAAGGATTAAAGGGTAACTAAACCCTAAACCAACTTTTTTTAGTTAATGATCTGTAATACTGGGGCTTTATTAATGCTGTTCATTGATTCGAGTAAATGTTTTGACATTTGAGTATAAAGTGTTTTAATTCTATAAAATATGGTGTAAAACCGCCAAAGTGCTGCCCTCTTAAGGTTGAACGGTGGCTACTGCAGTTGAATTTTCCTATTGGACGTTGTGGTACATCGTGACGTAGGATGGTACCTCCAACGGCTCACTATCCGCGCCCCTGGCACAAGCTCACCACGCCCTCAGAAATGATTCCCCCAATCACATGATGAGAACGGCTTTACTCCAGTATGAACTGTCATATTACATGAAGTGGAAACATTATGAATGAAACTCACTTGACACATGCTTTAACATTGTATTGAAGAAAATACGGTTAAATAATGAAGTTGTCAGTACACGTCAGGCTTTTCTTGCGATTTTATTGCCGCCCGTCATGTGTACAGATAATTTTCATACATGAGACGCGCTTTCAAACCCTGACACGCAAGTGGTTGCCGCGGACGCAGATAGATTAGGTCGGTTCTCTTGCGCGGCTGTTTCACTAGCATCGTCGGCATCGGGAGTTAACGCAGTTTGAGCAGCGGCTTGCATTGATAAGGCTCCGGGTTTGTGTCTACAGGCAATCCACCCTCCTCCACTTCAGGTGAAGGTAGGAGAAATGACCGCTCTGTTGCAAAGCTGGAGTCACTCCAGTCATTCTCCATCTTTGCGACTCGCGAGTCTGACAGCTGTCAATCAACCCGTCCCTGCGGGTCTCAGGTGCACGCCCTCCGCTCAGCCCCGCCCTCGGTTTGTCCCCTCTGTGTCCGCCGGGCTCTGCCCACTTTTCCAGCATTTTTTGAAAATTGCCAGTGGGTGGAGTTAAGCTCTGAGCAGGGGTTTAGTTACCCTTTAAGGACAATTATAAAAAAAAAAAAAAAAAAAAAAAAAAATAAATAAAAAATATATATATATATATATATATATAATTATATATTATATATTAGTGTTGTCAAAAGTACAGACCGCGATACCAAGTCTGTAAATTTTAAAAATGTGACACTTTGAGCGCTGTTGAGCGGAATCGTAAACACATCTGATTGCCCATTGTGCTCACACGCTCATCAAATATGTCTGTGATTGGCTGCAATGACCAGCACTTCAAAAACATGTTGTAAATATACATCAACGACGCTTTTCACAGAGCACACGGGAGCGTTTCAATGCAGGCGCCTATCAGCCTACAGGTCCGCTGGTTGCCGCCTGCTTGTGCTTTCAAACATTAGAAAATGGAAGAAGCTAAACATGACTGTCAATCTCCCTCGGACTGGGGCTCCATGCAAGATCTCACCTCGTGGGGTCTCAATGATCCTAAGAAAGGTGAGAAATCAGACCAGAACTACACAGGAGGAGCTGGTCAATGACCTGAAAAGAGCTGGGACCACCGTTTCCAAGGTTACTGTTGGTAATACACTAACACGTCATGGTTTGAAATCATGCATGGCACGGAAGGTTCCCCTGCTTAAACCAGCACATGTCCAGGCCCGTCTTAAGTTTGCCAATGACCATTTGGATGATCCAGATGAGTCATGGGAGAAAGTCATGTGGTCAGATGAGACCAAAATATAACCTTTTGGTCATAATTCCACTAAACGTGTTTGGAGGAAGAAGAATGATGAGTACCATCCCAAGAACACCATCCCTACTGTGAAGCATGGGGGTGGTAGCATCATGCTTTGGGGGTGTTTTTCTGCACATGGGACAGGGCGACTGCACTGTATTAAAGCCGCACTAGGTAACTTTTGCTCTCGGGCTCCCCCTACAGTTGTGAAACAGTATTGTCCTCTACTACTGTCGTAAACGGTCACTCTACATCAGGGGATGCATTGCACGTGCATTTGTTGACATGACAACTATGATAGCCCTGAACTCTGCAGGAGTTCACATGTAGGTGTTCTGCTTGCGTCGCGTGTGAAATGTCTTCATCCCAGGTACAGTGGCATATGTTTCAGCATGTCATATGAATACAATTTCATGGGTTTTATTTTTTTCAAACGCCAAATGATCGCGATGCTCACGTTTACAAGCCAGCGTCATTATAGTAGCCTAGTCTATTGGTTCCCGTTTTACAGAATCTATATGATACTTCAATTCAATGTTTGAGTGGTAGGTAATAACCATATATCGTCAATATTATATTATCAAGCTACCATAGATGAATCTGCAAATTCGAAAAATCGATTTGCATTAAAGCTTGAGGAAAGACAAATAAACCAATATCACAGACATGTTAGGTATCCTAAAATATGATTTTGTATGTATTACGTATTTACTTGCAAGAATGTAGCCCCTCCTCCTTCAGCTCACGCCAACGAGCAAACGCTGGCCCAATGTTGATCCTCGTCCTGCCTTTAATCCGATCACTTTCTCGTTTTCTCTTTTTGCTTTCCTCATACAAAACCTTTGCTTTCTTATTTTTCTGTGCTGCTTCGGCCATGACTATAACATTCGGCAAACAAATGATTTGCGAGCGATTTTTTTCACGCACGTCCGAATTTAAGGAAGTGGGGATGGTGGTGGAAGTGACGTATATGCCGTAAAGCAGTCTAATTTTGTAGTTCTTTTTGTTCTCGGGTTACTACCCGAAACCCGAAGTTTAAAAGTACGATTAAAAACGATACAGACCCCGTCAGGCTATGGCAGACGTGTCATTCAACCTATTGTAAGTCGATGTATCATCACAAGAGTTTTGAAAATATATTATGAAGGTTGAAAAGTTACCTAGTGCTGCTTTAAGGAGAGGATGACCGGGGCCATGTATTGTGAGATTTTGGGGAACAACCTCCTTCCCTCAGTTAGAGCATTGAAAATGGGTCGAGGCTGGGTCTTCCAACATGACAATGACCCGAAGCACATAGCCAGGATAACCAAGGAGTGGCTCTGTAACAAGCATATCAAGGTTCTGCCGTGGCCTAGCCAGTCTCCAGACCTAAACCCAATAGAGAATCTTTGGAGGGAGCTCAAACTCTGTGTTTCTCAGCGACAGGCCAGAAACCTGATCTGACTGATCTAGAGAAGATCTGTGTGGAGGAGTGGGCCAAAATCCCTCCTACAGTGTGTACAAACCTGGTGAAAAACTACAGGAAACGTTTGACCTCTGTAATTGCAAACAAAGGCTACTGTACCAAATATTAACATTGATTTCCTCAGGTGTTCAAATTCTTATTTGCAGCTGTATCATACAAATAAATAGTTAAAAAATCATACATTGTGATTTTTGGAAAAAAAAATTTTGATTATGTCTCTCACAGTGGACATGCACCTACGATGACAATTTCAGACCCCTCCATGATTTCTAAGTGGGAGAACTTGCAAAATAGCAGGGTGTTCAAATACTTATTTTCCTCACTGTATATGGACACACTGGGATATCCAGCCCGAAGGGTGGAATGTTTCAACCTCGGGTGGCACGGGCTTGCCAAAGGAAAGACACCTGCTCAGAGAGGCTTACAGTGGAAATACACATGTGAGGGTTGCCCAACGGAGGAACAATGCACATGGAGGCACCTAGCTTAACACGAGGGCTGACCAAGCGGACATGCACTCTGGTGTCGGCATCAACAGTGCTGGAGGAACTCAGAGCTTCAGAGGAGAAAAACTCACCTGAAGAATTATGCACGTATCCAGTCCGTGGAGTGGAATGGCGAGCAAGCGAGTACACAGGAGGACACTGGCTCCACTCTGAGATTATAGAATCTCTGGAATGTGTTGGGTGTCACCCAGCCTGCAGCTCTGCAGATGTCTGTTAGTCAACTGCATCCACTATCCAGTGAGACAACCTTTGCTTGGAGAGAGCCTTTCACTTCAGCTTCCCACCATAACAGACAAAGAGCTGGTCTGAGGTCCTGAAACACTGCGTTCTGTCTACGTAAGCACGGAGGGCGCGCACTGGAAAGACCAGTGCCAAGGCTGGTCTGCCTCCTCCAAGGGCAGGGCTTGCAGGTTCACCACCTGATCTCTGAAAGGAGTGGTGAGAACTTTTGGCACATTTCCAGGCCAGGGTCTCAGGATCACGTGAGAGTTAGCCAGCCCAAATTCCAGGCACGCTTCGTCAACTGAAAATGCCTGCAGGTCCCCTACCCTCTTGATGGAGGCCAAAGCGACCAGGAGCGCTGTCTTCATAGACTAGTGGTGTAAAGTATTTGAGTAAATGTAATTAGTGACTGTACAACTTTGTAGTTGTACTGAGTATCAAAGATATTAACAACTTTTACTCTCTACTTGACTGCATTTTTTAACAAGTAAATGTACTTTTTACTCCAAAACATTTGTGTTGACCAATGCAATTACAGATTACATTTTGCATGACACCTAACTTTTTCTGCAGCAGTTTGTTTCTGCTATTAAAAAGCTATAAAGGCATCTAAGGGGATTGAAGCAACTATATCTTGAGCGTTTTGCCTTTACTTACCCAAACATGTCAATCGGGCTATTTTACATAAATGCGAGTGCATTAGCAGGTATCGCAAGTGTTTGATTTATGAGATGATGACATGACTGCAGCCAGTGATGAGCCTGAAACCAGCACATCCAGTGCAAGAAGGCTTTGACTATTTAATTTTACTTAACATTATTTTATTTATCTGCTATATTGACGAGACCTTTTTGAAGGATATTGGTTTACTTATGGCCTTTTTGTGCACTTGAGCTTAACTGAGACTTGACAGTTTGTAGACGTTTAAGAGGCTGTTGTGTCGACCCTGATTTATTGTAGTATTGAGGGGTTCAGTCTTATTTTGATTTTAGAAAGTAAACATGATTTATCATCTTACAAATCAATTGTTTCTTATTTTCACTGGTATGTTTTTCAGGTGCCGAGGACTAGTGCATTGTTGAGCCTATATATAGTAAAGGGTATAATAAAGAGTAATATGCCAAGTACTGTTAAAATCAGATACTTTAAGACTTTTACTCAAGTCGTATTGGAATTGGTGACGTGTAACTTGTAATGAAGTCATTTTTCCTGTAAGGAATCTGTACTTTTACTCAATTATGGTTTTCAGGTACTCTTTACACCTCTGTCATAGACAGGAACTTAAGCTCCACAGATCGCAAAGGCTCAAAGGGAGCTCTCTGCTGGGCAGATAAGACCACTGCAAGGTCCCAAGAGGGAATGAGAGTAGAGCGAGGAGAATTTAGTCTCCTAGCAACCCTCAGGAACCTGATGACCAGGTTGTGCTGACTCACTGTTTTCGACTCCATAAGGTCGTGGTGCGCAGAGATAGCGGCCACGTAAACCTTCAGGGTCCACTTCAATGCATGGGCTTGTCTCGTAGACAAAGCCCTAGCTGAAGTGATGGTAGCCACCACCTGTGGTGGTAGAGTACTCAACCCTGGGTGCCAGAGGGTGTCCCGTCTCTGCGATAGGAGGTCCTTCCTCAGAGGAATCGGCCAGGGAGGGGCTGTCATGTGGATCACCAGTTCGGAGAACCAAGTCCGGTTGGGCCAATGAAGCACAACCAAAAGGACCTGCTCCTCGTCCTCCCTGATCTTGCAGGGTCTGTACAAGAAGGCTCACTGGGGGAAACTTATACTTGCGGAGGCCCCGCAGCCAGCTGTGCACTAATGCGTCCGTGCCGAGGGTCCCCTCGGTCAGGGAGTAAAACAAGCGGCAATGGGAAGAGTCATGGGAGGCAAACAGATCTACCTGTGCATCACTAAACTGTTCCCAAATCATCTGAACCATCTGGGGATGGAAGTGGCTGAAACCGTGAGAGCTAGTTGGCTGCACGATTCAGGTCTCCTTGGATGTGAATGCCACAAAGCAATTTCAGATGCTTCTGACTCCATATGAGGAGATGGCGAGTGAGTTGCGACATACGGCGGGAGCGTAGACCACCTTGTCGGTTGCTGTACACTACTGTGGCCGTGTTGTCTGACCAGATTAGTACGTGTTGGCCCTTGAGCAACGTCCGGAAGCGGTGCAGAGCGAAGCGTACTGCCAGCAATTCGAGGCAATTTACATGCAGGAGGCGCTGGGGTCCTGTCCAGGAGCCCGCGCCAGCAGGCCCATTGCACATGGCATCCCAGCCTGTGACAGAGACATCTGTTGATACAACAACATGCCTGGAAACTTGTTCTAAGGGCACTCCGGCCCGTAGAAAGGAGAAGCTCTAGCTAGGCTCCCGGAGTAAGAACATGACTCATCCACAAACGCTGCTTGAGCGTGCTGTAAGCCCAAACACGTCAAGCAGTGATTGTGCCCATCAGACGGCGACAGAGATCAACCACACCCAGAAGTTCACGGGCGAGACATCTTTAAAAAGACGTGCCACGCGCAAGCTCTTTTGTGAGAGGAAGCTCTGCAGAGTTTTGAAGCGCCCAGGGAAACACACACAGCTGTTGCAGATCACTGCACAGACCAGCAGGCAGGCAATGTGGAATCGATGGAACGCGCCGTCACACCAATACACTGGAGAACTGCTCGTCTCAAAGAACTGAAGAGAGAACTGAGAATGCAGACTTGCAGGAGTGAAGAGATGCTCTTGGCTCTGAAGCAGAAACATAATGCGAGATTGCCAGCGTCCTTCCTTATATACCCATGTGGTGGGGCGGAGTTACGCTATGCAAATTCCGCAGACCCATGGCAATTCCTTGCCATTGGCTCGTTTTGCAAGGACTCAAAGGTGTTTTTTTTTCTTAGCAAAACCCCCATTTCGTCAGTCACTGACATAACTCGGAGTGACTGAACGAAAGGGAACCACATTATATTATCTTTATAACCAATACATTTTAAGTTAATTGTATATACTTATCATTCAGTCATATATCTGAAATCTGATACTCTGAACAATTGCTTTTATCTTTTCAGCGGATCACCAGACAAAGAAAAATCTGTGAGTACAACATAATCTATGAAAGTGAATTAACAGTCTACAAACTTATTTTATGTAGTGTTGTGAATTATTATTTAATTGTGATCATTCTTACAATGTCTCATCCCGTATGTTTTATTCCAAGAAAAAAGCCAATGGTGCACCTAATGGTTTTTACGGTGAGATCGACTGGGATCGATATGTAAGTAAATCTCTCTGAATGCTGATTTTTAATACTGTCTTTATAGTAGTTTGAATGTAATACCTCATGTGTTTGTCTGTACCATAACAGAACTCTCCTGATGTGGATGATGAAGGGTACAGCGTTAAACCTGGAGAACAAGGGGGAAATATCCTTTTAGTCTTCACATGCATACTAATCATTTCTCATCTTTTCTGACCTTTAATTTGTAAAAAATAAAGAGTAAAACCTATGAAATTCCTTAACAAGACTCACCAGCTCAAAAAGTCAAGACGTTCTGCTCCTCAAGTGAGTCAGAGGGAGAGGGAGAGGGAGAGGAGGACCATGGGAAGAAATTTAAGATCAAGATCAAGCCGTTGGCTGCAAACAGTGGAAACTGCACAGTATCTACTATGGATGAGCTGAAGGCCTCAGTGGGGACACTGGCCATCTCTCCTTCCCCTCTGGTTTGTCTCTTAAGTTTTGCTTTACACTGCTGATGTCCCATAATAATATTCACATTTAAATATTGAGATGTTCTTCTTCTTTGTTCTTCTGTTTCCTCGCACAGAGAAAGAGTCCGGTAAGCAAGCTTTTTTTACACTCCTGTCACATCCATGTTTTACCTTAGTTTAGTTTACCTTAGCTCTCAGGATCGTAACGGCAAATGGCGAATCCATCTAAAGTGCTATACTGGAAACATTGAAGTTCAATCCGACCAAATTTAACCATAATTAGCGACGCTTGAAATGAATCGGAAGCAAAACTCAAAATGAACATGCATTTTTCATACATATATAGTCATACAATTATTTCATAATTTTTTACTAGCGGGTGCAGGACACTATAGTTAATTTATGTAAGAGAGGATAGCAAAATAAAGTGAACTGTGACATATACCCAAAAATTCTTCATACAGTGGACTACCAGTAAAAGTAATACAAATTTGACCTGACCATCTTTTGCTTAAGTGTTTTTTCTTGAATTGCTCATGCAACCTTTTACACCACAGACTAAACAAAATTAAGCATTGCTTGGTAATTAGTTGACCTAAATTGGAATTTTAAAAAATGTGTACTTAAATTTAACAGCTGATTGGTTGATTGTAATCCATTACATGCCTTTATATCAAAGTTATCTAACATTATCAAGATGAATTTGTTCTGACACAGTTCGTCATATTTTATAACCATTTTCTAAACTATAGCGAATAAACTGTGATAATGTGAGAAAATGTTTGGTTTGACTGTATACACTACCATTCAAAAGTTTGTTTGTTTGTTTTTTTCTTTGAAAGAGGTCTGTAATGCTTACCATGGCTGTGTCTATTTGATCAAAAATACAGTAAAAAATAGAAATACTATGAAATATTATTAAAATTTAAAAGAACTGTTTTATATTGTAATATATTTTAAAATATAATTAATTCCTGTGATGACAAAGCTGAATTTTCAGCATCACTACTCCAGTCTTCAGTGTCACATGATCCTGAGAAATCTTTCTACGATGATTTGATAGTGAAAAAACATTTATTACTTTTATAAGTGTTGAAAACAGTTGTGCTATTTTAATATTTTTTTGTGGAAACCATGATACATGTTATCTTTGAGTAATAGAAATATCAAAAGCTTTAAAAAAAAAATAGAAACCTTTTGTAACGTTATAAATTTCTTTACTGTTACTGTCGTTTCATGTGTTTTGGTTTGGTCCGTGTGCACTGGATCAGGAAAGATCCATCACACGTGTTCCTCTTCTAAATATTGTTTTTGTTAATAGTACTGATCTGTCACTCGCTCTCTGACCAGGTCTGTTCTCTCTCCTTTTTTGCTGATCTCAGAGACGAAGTCCAGTAAGTATGGTTCTTGTAAATGTAATAGATAAATATAACCAAAATGTACTGCGTATGATACAGAGGTCTGATATTGCTACTGCGTGTGCGCAATAGAAGCTGTGTTACACTGAA
This sequence comes from Gobio gobio, assembly GCF_949357685.1. Taxonomy (NCBI): domain Eukaryota; kingdom Metazoa; phylum Chordata; class Actinopteri; order Cypriniformes; family Gobionidae; genus Gobio; species Gobio gobio. The sequence goes on along the minus strand of NC_137102.1, from coordinate 21,526,333 downwards.
CATTTCATTGTGATAATGCTTCATGTTGTGTTACTGCTGTACTGACAGCTTGATACCCTCATGGATAAATATGAGTGAATCATTAGATTCTTGATATCATCTGCAGCTTCAGCATGTTGAATGTGAATGTCAGATGGAGTTCAGTGTTGGCACCTAGACTCTGTTTTCCATTAGCTGAAGATGTTTGATGCTCATCGGTTGTGTCATAGAAGCTTCGTTAGTTTTGATAAATGGAACTAATGGAAAACAAAGTCCAGGTGACAAGTAATACATGTTATCTCTCATGATTTGACAGTATATTCAGTGCAGTACTTGTTTCCGCCACTGAATACAAAATGTATAGGATAATTGAGAGTTTTTATCTTACAGTTTGGACTTTTTTTCCTCACAATTTCTCGCAATTCTGAATTGTGTGATATAAACTCCAACAAAACTCCAAGCCCTAACAGTGGGCTCGTGAGCATCAGAACTGGACCACGGAGCAATGGAAGAAGGTGGTCTGGTCTGATGAATCACGTTTCCTTTTACATCACGTGGATGGCCGAGTGCATATGTGCGTTGCTTACCTGGGGAGCACCTGGCACCAGGATGCACTACCCATCCATGTGGATGTTACTTTGACACGTACAACCTCCCTAAGCATTGTTGCAGACCATGTACACCCTTTCATGGAAACGGTATTCCCTGGTGGCTGTGGCCTCTTTCAGTAGGATAATGTGCCCTGCCACAAAGCAAAAACAGTTCAGGAATGGCTTGAGCACAATGAGTTTGAGGTGTTGACTTGGCCTCCAAATTCACCAGATCTCAATCCAATCGAGCATCTGTGGGATGTGCTGAACAAACAAGTTACAGGACAACTTATGGGACTTAAAAGATCTGCTGATAACATCATGGTGCCAGATACCACAGCACACCTTCAGGGGTCTAGTGGAGTCCATGCATCGACGGGTCAGGGCTGTTTTGGCACCAAAAGGGGGACCAACACAATATTAGGTCATAATGTTATGCCTGATCCGTGTATTTCACAATTCTGACTTTTGTAACTCGCAATTGTGAGTTTATATCACGCAATTCTGTGAAAAAAGAATTGTGAGATAAAAATTCGAAATTACCTTTTTTATTTTTTATTAAATGGCAGAAACAAGCTTCCATAGAAAACTGATCAAATAAATGCAAGCTTGGTGCACATATGAGACTTCTTTCAAAAACATTTTTAAAAATGTACAGAAACCAATTTTTGGAACGGTAGTTTATAAAACCTTCACAGCCATGTAGAAGTTAAAATTTTAGGTAAGTGTTTTGCATGTGTGGATATCAAAGCAGAAGAGTTTCTATCCCATCATGTCAGTTAATATAAATGTTGTATAGTGTTTGTGGTCCTTGAAATGTCTTTGTTATTGCCATTATCTTTTTCTGTGACCTTTGTTACAGTGCCAGATGAAACGAAACCTGTCAAGTGAGTGTTAATTTGGAAATATCGACTTGACTTGTATAGTCGTGTCACTCCAGTTTGTCGATCATAGTAGTCATTTTTAAATAGTAGTCTTCTTTGCATATTCCAGGTGAGGAGATTGCCAGACCAAGACGATCTACTCCAACACCCACGACAACCCCAGGGCCCGGTTCAGACCCGCCCAGGTTAGTGTGCCATCACAAACCCTTATGGAACTTTGTGGTTCTGTTCACTATTGAATAATATTAGTAACATTTCTAGATTTCACTGCCTGAATACTCTTGGTATGTTTTTCTTCTGTCTTACATAAAAAGAGAAAACACAGCAGCATTTTTCGGCCCACCTTTTGAGACCAAGTTTGAAGCACACAACTCAGAAGGTAAAGCTTTTATTATGGAAAGTTGCATTTGTAGTCCTAAATAACCTTACTATAACATTACTGAGTACGTTTATGTGGCAAAATGTTATTTGTGGTTGTTATTAACTATCGTTGTCTCAGTAGCAGAATACTTGGCACACTTTTTTTTATTGGCTTTCTCCCCACCACATATTTTTGTAATGATCATAAATTGGGTATCATTTGAAAACTTAAAGTGCTTTTATTATGCAATTTTAAAAGAATTTCAAAGATTCAGTCTCTATAAACCCCTCCTTTTCAAGAGCTTACTCTGCTCTAATTGGTCAGAGGGCCCAGTCTGTTGTGATTGTTCTACTCTGCTCTGATTGGCCAGATGGCCCAGTCTGTTGTGATTGGTCTACTCTGCTCTGATTGGCCAGATGGCTCAGTCTGTTGTGATTGGTCGACCGCTTACAACACAAATCGCCTATTACCATATCTGAATTTCAGCTCTAGAGCTTCGTCAGCTGTTGATACATATTGAGATACCGTAACGATGGCATTGGTCTTTCCATATCAATTCCAGCGCAAGTCCTTTTGAAGCTAAATATAGCATCTTCTCAACATCAACACAAACCAAAGTTTTCCAGGCCTCAGCTACAACTATAAGGTGTTTCTCAATGTCAAGGATCCTTCCTCTGCAGGACTGGTCCTTCCAAGTCACTTCCTTCAGAGGCTAGGCGAGGCTCCTCTTTAGCATTCGGAGAACACGTAAATGGAACAGGCTAGCAAGTGCGCGTCAGCCTCATTACGTCAGTGAAAAGGTCCGTTAGCCATCAATAACGTAATTTGTATATCATCAATACGGTTGTAATTTGTACTGGCATTTAAAAGTTAAACTTTACTTATATTTACTACGGTTATAACAAATGTTTGGTAACGTAAATACTTACACTTGAAACCATATTGCCCCGTTAACGCTCCGACTCCGCCAACGTCCGACTTTTTGTATTTTTTGAACAAGATAGCAAAGCTGCGCGCATAGGATTGTGGGTGATTTGAGAACGCTAAGTGCGCGAAGTCTACTCGTATGCATCCTTTCCTGTGTATGGCATATTTTTCGAACGAAGGACTCAGACCTTGGTTGAAATTCCGAGGATCCTCGACATTGGAACAGCCCTTCGACGGACGTCGATGACGTAGTATCCTCGGAATTCTGGCTTCCGAGGATCCTTCCTTGACATTGAGAAACGCCTATAGTGTACAGTGTTGGTTGTTCGCTGGCATTATGCAAATTTGTTACATTGTCACATAGGTATGTAACAGCAAGTATCACTGGAATTGCTGACAGCCAATTTCGGTTGTTCAGATTCGAATCTTTCTTTTAAGAAACAATAACTTTAAACAAACCGCTATATTACATACTACATGGAAAGTTATATTTGAAAAAGCATAACAGGGGCACTTTAAACACTCAGAAATCATCCTGTGAATACCGTTTTGAAATCGGACATTGTGTTATCATGGAAATGGTACATTAAAACCTTAAATTTTTCAATTTGGAACACAACTTGGTTACACAAATGGCTTTAGTTTTTTAACAATTTTAGGGTCCAAATTGTTTTGAAAAATATATAATTTTGTATAAAAAAAATTCAGTAGTCTTAAACTTCTATAACTTTTTGAAACGTTTATTTTTGCAAGCTGCTTTCACTTCAATAATATGCTGAGTGTCTTAATCTGTATTGCAAAGCATTTCTTGAATTACAACCATTTAAGATCAAATCTATGACAGTTAACAGGTTCAACTTTATCAGACGTTTTAGAAAACAATTTAACTGATATGTAATTTAAAGAATGTTCTTACGTGTCTTGCTTTGGTTTATTAAATATTTGTGTTGGTCAAGGATTGTATTGATGGGTGTTACTTTCATTAATGTTGACAGTGTTCCTGGCTGAGCCGGAGCCCTGGTGTCAGTCCGCTTCTTCCTCCACCTGTGTTCTGAGCAGATCTCTGCCCACTTCAGGTACTGCTCCACATTCATCATCTCACCGTACATCTGCACCTCATGGATAGGCATGTCAAATGTCCAAAATGTTTTTGATAGGCTTCAAAACTGTCACAGTTAAGGCACCAATAAAACACACAACGGCGACACTAAAGTAGTTCCTAATAAAAGGGATTCAATGCTGCAAAGCATCACATTTCACAGCTCACATCAGAGTGCAACTGAATCTACAAGATTAGCCAGAAAAATATCATGTAGCCTATTAGCACCATGACATGATTAAGATTTGAACATGTCACACAAAAAGCCAAGAATCTTATTACTTTTGGTCCTAATATAACAAAAATGATCTTTTATCAGTATCATTAAAAAATAACTTAATTACTGCATTCCTAATAAACACAAGAAAAGCAACTAACTTTTGGAATAGCATGCTAATCTTACTATTTCAGCAGTTAATAGTCTGTTCACAATGCACATTATACAATTACACAATTATACATTATACAATATACACATTATTGCTTAATTTCCCAAACTGTGCAGCAGAGCACACTGCATGAAATACTGTCCCAGAATGCAGTGCGCTCAACTTGACCTTCCAGTTTCAAGTGTAACAAATAAACTAGGGCTGTCAGGAAATCAGATTTTTCACTGCAAGATTATTGTGGTCAAAAGAATTCACAATAACAATATTATATTATCACAATATCTGTATTGGAAAAAATAATGGGGGGTGGGAATAATGCTATTAGTCAAGTTCTTTAACTGTTTATTTTGTGTTTATTTTGCAGAGAGAGCGTTTGTAACCATAACTGTACAAAAGCGTACAAAAAGAACTAACACCAGACGTGAGCGGTGCAGCGCGACAAAAGAAAATAGAGCCCATCGTAATCAGTGATGCTGCGACACAACAAATCCACTGCACTATTTGGCCAAAAATGTGTGAATATACTGTATATCCATATGGCTACAAAGTACTGCCACTACTACTAACACTACTAGTAATAATATTTTAATTCATATTACTAATATTAAATAACAATATTAAAATGTTACTTTTATTTTGACTGAAAATCACAGGGAGCCTTCAGAGCTTCTTTTTCGTTGATTAGCGCTTATCATTACAAGTATAGGAAGATGTTTGGTGAATGTTGCGCTCCCAAAAGCATGTTAAAGTGACCCAAAGTAAGTGACACAGTGACATAAGATCAGCCACAATTTGTAACATCTCACACATCATACAATGAGTTCAAATGAGTAGCTGTTTAAATGTTACTTGTTCCATTGTTCTACAGAATTTTTTACAAAACTGTCTGCTGTAAACTATTTATGCAGCGCAGTGCTCAGTAAGGTAGTACTTCTTTCTGAACATGCCCTGTTATCTGTCTTTTCAGTTCCGCCTCCACTTCCTCCAAAGAACATTTCTGTCACCCCACCTGGACGCAGCTCTAGCTCTTTAGAATCATCTGGTACGTACTGACAGTTCCAATTTAGCATCCAAAAACATGTCATTTTCAATCCCTTTCAGGATTGTCTTTCTCCATTAATATTTGTTCCCAGCTTTATGTTTGTGGTAGGGGTGTGCGATATTGGCAAAAAATTTAATACCGATATTTTCTAGGATTTTGTCAGTAACGATAATTCAACTATTGTGTTTTTGTGCTGGTACCGTTACTGGTTTAGGTCTGTCATGGACCGCTGACTCCCAAAGCTTTTCATATTTTTCATTTCCCGTGCAATGTCACAGCAGTGACAGAAATTAATGTTTTTATTAAAGGACCATATTTGCCATTTTCTAACCTTATTAGATATATTCATCATATTTTATGTCAAATTCTACATTTGATCAATATATTTATTTAGAATAATAAGACACTATAAGCTGTTACCAATCAAATAAAATAAATATCAACAAAATCTTTTTTTGCACTGCAGAACTGCCACAGAAGCTGGATCTAAAATAGCATTTAGATGTATTTACACTGCAGTTACATTTGCATAAATAATGTTATGCAATTAATGTTTTAAAAATAATATTTTGAAAAATTGAAATATGAAATAATAAAAATAAAACATACTTTAAATATGAAACTAAAACCGCCAGTACACGTTAACTAGTCAGTAGCTGTTGCTAAAAATTGCATACTCTCTTGGGTAGGTATTTATTTTGAATTAGCACTGACTTCACGCTAAAAAAGTATGTTCTATACAGAATGAATGTGTGTAGTATGAATGTAATCCGAATGTACTACATTCAGCGTGTTGGTGTTGTCATTATCGTGTGGCCTGTCAGCATCAGTTGCGTCACTTCACTGCATTCACAAAACCTCTCTTGTGGCCTCATGGAATAGTAAAGCGCCCATTGTGTGTTGCTTGGAGACGCACTTGGAACAGTCAACATTCCCACCACCCCCGATTATTTTTTTCCCCTATAGATATTTTATTTACATTGTGTCTAAATGTAACTCACAATATTATTTTTTTCTTGTTTATTGAACTGTTGTATAAAAACAGTATTATATATTAAATTATATTATATATTACAGAAAAATAAGACATTACAGAATTATATTGAATTTTGGGGACATTCTAACTCTATTCAACTAGGCAACATCACGCAGTGAAAGTGTGCACTCTCAAGGCGTGTTTTTGCAGTGAGTGACATACTCGATAATGTCAGCTTCAACATTGTTAAAACAACAATACATATTTTTACAACAATACAATAGAAAACAATGTTACAATAGTAACAATACATATTGCACACCCCTAGTTTGTGGTGGTGAAAGATGGAGTATTTGACAGTTCATTGTTGTTCTGTCCGAGCAGGTTATTATAGTGTGGTTCCTAGTGTCAGAGGAGATGGATCAGCTTCAGCCTATCAGGATGCCTCATTATCTGACCCGGCCGCAGGGGCATTTATGCCTGACTTGGACAGTGTTTTTGGGCCTGTAGAGACGCCCAGGTCTGGATCAGATGTGGTGCAGTGCAGTTGGGTGAGCTTCAGCGAGGGCTCTCCTGCCAGACCTCCTCCACCAGATGAACCCGCCCCTTCCCCACCTCTGTCCTCTTCCCCTGCGGACTCGCCCCCGACCTCGCCCCTAAACCTACCCCCTCCTGTCTCACCTCCTCCCCCCCTCCACTCCATCCCGCCACCAGATTCACCTCCACCACCACCCCCCTTAGACTCTCCTCTGAGTCCCCTAGACCTTCCCTGCTGCTTTCAGCTCCCAGAGTCTGAGCTCGCCCAAGAGTCCCCCGTCACCCCTTCCAGCCCTGGACTGCCCTTCCTGCCAGCGGACCACCCTCCACATGGAGCCATACCTTCCCCTCTAACCTTGAGAGACGACAGTAGAAGAACCCCTGACCTGGCGAGCATGAGGGACGAGTTTACTATGTTTGGCACATCACCCAAAGACATTGCAGCAGGAAGCTTCAGAGGAACCCCACCTCCACTGCCCCCTCCTACTTACAGGAGTGTGATGGGCTCCCCGGGGCCCGGCAGTGGTAAGTTAGCAGTTGTTACTGAAAGGGATACTCCATCAAAAAATGAAAATTATCTCATAATTTACTCGTACTCATGCTATTCCAGTTTTACAGTATATGACTTTCTTTCTTCAGATGAATGCAAACAAAAATTTTTAGAAAAATAAGGCTTCTCTGTGAGTAACCCTTCTCATATAATGTAAGTGTATGGGACCTCCAAAGTTGACTCTTTAAAAACCATGCAAAATGAACACAAAAACCCATCGCTTCACTTCAGAAGGCATTTATTAACCCTTTGACTGTCACTGTCCCACAGGTGGGACGCCTGGTGCTCTTTTTTTGATCGCCTTTTTTTCATATCATATATTTAAGTAATTATCACAAATTAGGTATCATTTGAAAGCTTACAAACTCAAAATTCATCCTGTGAAAACCATTTTGAAATCGGACATTGTGTTGCCATGGAAACGTTACTCTAAATTATTCTAGTGGGCTCCTCCCCTAGTGGGCGCTGTCATGTTTCATATTACAACAATTATTTTAACTACTTTATATTCAAAATCTTTTCCAATCTTGACAAAACGCATATTGTCGGAAAGGTCTGAGTCTCAAGGGTCCATATTTGGTGACTGTTTTGTGATGGAAGTAATATTTGGACAGAAATTTACAGGAAAATGCATCAAAACAACAATAAATGGAATTTGAATGACACCCGGTGGCTATTTTTGGTACAGCACCCTAAACAAAATCTCATGGGGACTTCAATTTTTGTGATATCAACTTCAAATTTGGAACACAAATTGGTTAGACATATGGCTTTGATTTTATAGTAATTTTAGAGTAAATGCTTTTTTGTACAATATATATTTTATATGAAATAAAAAATATTTAGTACAGTATTTTTCATTTACAGTAAATTTAAACTTCCATAACTATTTCATACTTTCATATTTTGAATTGCTTTCACTTCAGCAATAATCTGCAGGATGTCGTCTTTAAAACGAGACCAAACTTTGGTCTATATTCCAAAGCATTCTTGAATTACAGCCCTTTAAGTTTGGATAGTGCATTTTCATGTGTATTCTCAAAAAGGGGGGTGACAGTTAAGAGGTTAACCCACTGGAGTCGTATGGATTACTTTTGGAGCTTCAAAAACTCGGGCACTAGTCAATGCCATTATAAAGCTCAAAAGATCCAGGCTATTGTTTAATATAACTCCGATTGTGTTCGCTGAAAGAAAGTCATATACACCTAGGATGGCTTGAGGGTGAGTAAATTATGGGATCATTTTTGGGTGAACTATTCCTTTAATAATTATGATGATAATTCATGATAAATGAATTAACCACAGTACTTCTGTAATAATAATCTGAATTTATGTTCTTAGGACCGTCCTCTCCCGCACGTGCTGGCACTCCACTGTCTGCTGGCAGCCCCATCCCGCCTCTACCACCAAGACCATCATCACGACCAAAATTACCACCTGGAAAACCAAACCTAGCAGATCTGGTATGACTCTCTCCACTGCTGTGGAACATTCAAAAATGTCATCTAAAAAGAAGACGCCTAAGACGAGAAGAGGCCTAGTAGCAAGAGGCCTAGTAGATCTTAGCCCATAGTCAAAAACATTAGCCCACAGTAATCCCAGTAAATTATCGTAAAATGACCAGAATGACTTTATCAGTAAATACACAAATATGCTGTTCACACAAGCAACGGTGTTCTGGGTGTTTAGCGTTATGAGACCATTCACACATCAGCACTAAAATACCGGTAAATTCTCTGAAGTTAGTATTATTAATAAAATAATTATAAACAACTAAACTAAATAGATTCAATTCCAAAACCTAAGGGCCAGATTTAAAGGGAAACTTCTACAAATGCATATGCAATATTGTTTGTTTTTTTGGCAAATTGCAATTTCTACATGCTTGCAAATTTGTATTTTATTTCAATTAAATATAAATCATTCAAAAAAATGTAAATGACTTTCCAGGTCTAGAAATCACACACTAATTCTTAAATAAAAATGGCTTGTTAATGTTTGTAAAAAACACAAACTAAAATAAGAAATATGATTTCAGCTTACACCTTGATTTGTAGCTGTTTTAGCTTAATTAAAATCTTGTTTTGTCTTATTTTGAATATTTTAAATCGTCTTGTGACCCCCTCCTTGGAAAGTGTGCAGAGGCCCCCGTTTGAGAACCACTGGCCTTGGAAATTATTGATTTGGTTGTTCTCACTAATTCTGAATATCCAAACAGTATTTATGGGTATTTATACCCATGTACTTCTCCAAAAAACAATTGTTGGAATTTTTCATTAAGGGAGTGTGAACTAGGCTAGTCAGATTTATAATGCCTGGTTTAAGCTGTTATTTTTGTTTCTCCTCAGGCCCGTCCCTTCAGCCCCCCAATCCATTCCTGGAGTCCTCCACCTTTTGCTCCTCTGGCCAGAGCTGAGAGCACATCCTCCATCTCCTCCGTCACCTCTTTGAGCGCAGCCTCCACACCTACACTAGGCCGAGAACTGAACCTCTCTGTGTCAGGTGGGCCACAACACAGCTGTCCCAAGTCAGTTATCGCTGATTATACTGTGTGAAGATGATAACAAGGCACAATGCCTTCTCTAGTTCAGTAAGTTATGTGACCTTTAGATCAAATTAGATATACTTCTGTATTTCAGCATGTTCCAGAGGGCCGAGTCCTCTCACGATGGGACCCCAAGACACTCTACCAGTGGCAGCCGCCTTCACGGAGACCATCAGCGCCTACTTTAAAGGAGCAGATCCAACTAAGTAAGCCTGCAGGGCATATTTTAAAGTCAGCTTTTGAATTTAGTTAATGTTTTGTTGAAATTGGTTGAATTGAATGTTTTCTCTCGTGTCTTTACTGTTTGTTGAGAGATTGGGTATGGGGAGCGGGAGCGGGAGCGGGAGCGGGAGCGGGAGCGGGAGCGGGAGCGGGAGAGCTTCATTTCGATAGGAGTGGGGATTAATTATATTAAGTGTTTTTATTGGAAAAGCATAAGGGTATAAGCAGTCGCTGATAGTACGCCACGTTACTTCGGGCAACGGCTAATGCGTAGCAGACAGCGCAAAATACGTGCCTAATACAGAGGGGCCCAGTGGCCATTGGTGCAGTCACCACCTCTACAGGGGCACGTCTCTCTGGATCCGTTATCTGTTTGTCTGAGTTAAAAGTCTCAGGAGGCTGTGAGATGGGTCCAGGGGGCAGCGCAAACCTGCTCTATCTCTTCCACCTCAGATAGGGGATCCCCGAATTTAGAGAATCAGGCAGTTAGGGATTTTACAGTTAGGTAGATTACATTATATATATTTTTATTTTATTTTCTACTTTATTCACTTATGAATATTTTAATTCCATTTCTCTGGAGAGCACTTTGAATTGTCACTGTGTATGAAATGTGCTATATAAATAAACTTGCCTTGCCTTGTGTTATGTTGTAGGTGTTTGGTGAAGATCACTGGTGAGATGGTGCTGTCCTTCCCAGCAGGGATCACCAGACACTTCTCCACCCACCCCAGTCCTCCAGTGCTGACCTTCACCATCAGCCAGTACAGTCGGCTGGAGCAGGTCCTTCCCAACCCACAGCTTCTGTGCTGGTAATACGACACCTGTTGTAGGGATGCCCCACAAGTTAATGAATCGTTCATTTAAACTCGGTTTTTAATGATTCATTCAACCTGTTTTAGAAATAGTTTATCATCCCACTGTAAAGGAAAACTTAGTTTGAGAGTAAAACTTGGAATGGCGAGTTGAGATGGCTGATACCAATATTTACAGCACCAGCTAAAGCACAAAAGCACATTTGAATTTAGCAGTTGATCACATGATGCACCAAACATTATAATCACACCAGTGAAATCGTATGCGTCACTCCAATTTCGTCTTATACTGAATCAAACAATAAACAGTACAGATACAATAAAAAATTATAATATCGGCTAATAACCAATATAGTATAATGTTCATCCTTAGTGGAAACTGTAAACAATGCAACATAACTTTTGAATAATTAGCTACTGTATAACAGTGTTATTGTTGTTAACTAAAATATAAATATTTGAGGGAAAAACTTAACTTTAAAATGTTTTTACAAAAATAATATCAATAATCAATAATACTTCAGTAGTATCTAAATAATACTAATATAGCAATGCTATATAAACAACAGTTACTTAATGCTTTTTCACTGCACATAAATGCAACAATTTCTGGGAATTCATTAGAATGACTCGGATGAATCAGTTAAAGCTACACTGTGTAACTTTTTTTAGTTTATTCTTAGCTAAAAACACTTAGTTCTTTCAAAAATAAATGTGCTCATTAATGTATATTTACTTCTTTCAAGTAATAAAGTATTCTCGTAAGTTTATAATATGCCTTTGAAAATACATACGGGTAAGGGGTTCGAATGCGGGTCGCCATGTTGCCCCCCCCCCCCCCCCCCCCCCCCCCCCATCTTGAAAGCACATTAGCCAAAGAGGGACATACCCGTAAGTTCAAGCTTCGCCTTTCGCGTTTTAACACTCGATGGCACCGTGTCGAATGTGGACGAGGTCGAACTGGAAGCCATGTCAATCTTGAACTAAATCAAGTTAAAACGAAATCGGAATTGAGAGGAACAGAAACTATTATTCACTGGATGGTCATATACCTTCCCCCATCCGCTAGATGGGGGAAAATATCACACAGTGTAGCTTTAATCATTTTAATCCAGATCCTTGAAATAAACATCCACTAAACTGTATATATTTTCCAGCCTGATATATATTGGCCCTATATTGGTCATTTTGAGATTATCTGCATCAGCCTATAGCCAGTTAACTAACAGATTTACAGAGATTGAGTTGAGATTTTATGTTTTTAAATATTTTTTGTGCATTTTTAGTTTAGTTAATGTAGTATTGTGTGCAGTAATTGTAAATATTGTGTGAAACTGCACTTTAATGATAGCAAATAAAATGCACTGAAATCAATTAATTCAGAGTCATTATATCAGCCTTTGACTGTGCTGCTCTCCGGTCAGTCTACATACCGGTTGGTCACTAATCTTGACCATTTTGAAGCCCTTTTAAGATGGCATTATGTGAACATTATTTCCATCCTGCAGTGACACCACACCACCTACAGGTGACTTGAAGGAATTCTGGGTGAATATGCCAAACTTGTTGAGTCACCTGAAGAAAGTGGCTGAGCAGAGGCCACAGGCCACATATTACAACGTCGACATGCTGAAGTACCAGGTGGGATTTTGTATATAAACATGATCTTGCAGGTTTTAATGTTACAAAGACCTGAGCTCAAGGCAAATTTAATTTCTGATGTCATTACTTCTTAAATCTGAATCTGGTCAGATCTTTCTGTAGACCTCTCAGATGTTTCTGTAGTAGTGTATTATATTTGAGATTTGTCCTTACAGGCGTTTACTCAAGGGATCCAGTCCACGCCGTTAAACCTTGCGGTGAGCTGGCGTGGTGATGCCAGCAGCACAGACCTCAGGATAGACTATAAATACAACGCAGAGGCCATTGCCACACCCACACCACTCACCAACATCCACTTCACGGCAGCTGTGGATGGCGGCGTGAACAAACTCCAGGCCATGCTCCCACAAGCCACCTGGTAAGGATCTATCAAGAAAATCACATTACAAATCAGCAGCAGTGTGTTGATGTATAGTGATGTTTGCTCATTTCTTGCTTTTAAAGGAACCCAGAGACGCAGAAAATTACGTGGAAAATCCCAGAGCTCTCACAGAGGTCCGAAAATGGAGGTAAATGCCCTTTAGATATTAAGTGATTGGAAGGAAGGCCCTCTAACATCTTTGCAAGAATGTTTAGCCCATGTTGGCAACTGTACAATGAGGTACAATTGGCAGAATGCCCTGGTAGTAAATTGAATTACTTAAGGAAAGGATTCACAAAGCTCAACTAAGGCCCTGTTTACACCTTGTATTAAGATGCGTTTTGGTCGATCAGATTACAAGTACGAGGGCGACACATTCCTGTTTACACCTGGTGTTTTAATCCATCTCTTTTGTCCACTTTCAACCACTTCGACGGGAGGGTCTATAGGTGGGTAAATGTATGGGATTTTTCAGATCTTTCGATCTAATGCATGAAATAAGCTCAAACATTGTGCTTGGTACGTTTTTTCGTCTTCAAACCAAACTTGGGTCTCCAGCTGACAAAGTTTAAATCCCGTCTGGCTAGCGCTCTTCCGATAAAGTTTACACACTGGGTCAGTAGGTGGAGAGTAGGCAGTCTTTTGTGGCTGTTCGAACACATTTGACCACATGGGTGTCTACACCAGTGTTACTCATCGCGGGGCTCACACCAGCTTAATCTGCGGCTCGCATGGCAGTACATAGGCTAATACGGTGAAATGATCATGCAATCAATACATATATTTCATAAAAACAAGCAGGGCTATAACATAACCCATTAAAAACTCAAAGTGTCAAATAATTTATATTCAAAAAATACCCCAAAACAGCGGCACTACAAGATGGAAATACAGACTAGAAAGGATATTTAAACTTGCTCTGCCCTTACGCCCATGACTCACTGCGGAGTTGTCAGTTTTGACTGTTTTTCCAGCTTTTAATGGCGAATGTGCTCTTATAGATCAACGTTCTCATGGAATGCGTATATATAACACATTTTGTATTTATCGTGCAATTTACACGCCAAAATGACTTTTTACGTGCATATGATACGCATTGTCAACTAGGTTGAGTGGTGTGTACGGCAGCGGCAGATCTTAAAGTCACAGCAGCACTACTAATGAAGTTTGAAGCCTAATAAATGTTAAAAAGCCTTCAATTACACTGTAATGTTGAATGGCTATAATCATTGTTTAAAATGGGGGAGGGTCTATTTCATAGAGACATCAGTATCAGTTTTAGTATCAGTGATACTGGCCTTCATTCATAAAAAGATGCAATTGAACAAATATTTAAAATATAGTATAAAAAAAGTAAAATATATCTAGTTTAAAACAGCACTAAAAGAAAGTTTAGCCTACATTAAAAATATATTATGCCTACCCACTATCTGTCTACCTTTTGTATTTATTGCATAGCATATTGTATGTTCAGGGATGACAGACTGATAAGAAGACATGCTATTTATGACTGGATGTAACTTGTGAAACTTTGTGGTAAAAGTGGCTCTCCTATTGATTTTGTCCTATCAGTGTGGCTCTCCTGAGGAAAAAAGCGAAGACCACTGGTCTACACTATGAAAGCAATCCGGTTGAATACGTTTTCGACTTCACTGATTCACCAAAACTATATAGCGCAGTCTATATAGTTTTTTCAAAAGCATAGCTACTGTATAACAGCTGCTGAAATAAAATATAAATATTAGATTAAAAACTTAAAAAACTTAAAGGGAAATCAGAAATGTTAATTGAAATAAAATAAGTTGAAGTGGAAGTACTAAAATTACTAAAATTAAAACTGATTTGAAAAATAAATTAAAAAGTAGTATACAATCATGTATCTTGCATGGCATTTTATGTGCAGTGAAATAGTATTACTGCTGTAAAAAAGTAGTATACAAAAACAAAACAAAATTGTATACTACTTTTTTACAGCAGTAATACTGTTTCACTGCACATAAAATGCCATGCAAGATACATGGTTCTATGGCAGCTTTGAATCGGATTAAAAAAGACAAATCTAGAATAAAAACACCCTGAACCGCAGCTAGATCATTAATGAAAAGCTGATCAAGTTGCTTTTCTTTCTGCAAGCTGAGCAGATGAAACGTTAATCAAGTATTTCTAGACACACTAATGATATTTGAAACCAAAAATCAAAATGCTGTCATCATTTACTCGCCCTCATGTTGTTCTAAACCTGTATGACTTTGTTTCTTCTGTGGGAGAAAAATAAGATATTTTTAAATGTCATGGAGTGAAATTTTCTTCTGTGTTCTGCAAAAGGTAAAAATCTGACATTTGTAAGGTCATTATCGTGAACATAAGGTAATTAATGTCTTTTGAATTGCACATCATATTATATTACCTTTGTAAGCCTTTGTTTCTTAGCCAACTAGCTTAGCATAGCATTCATTGGTCAAGAAAAGCTCTTCTGTTTAACTAGAACAAGATAACACACTTGATCAGGCATTGACGATGAAGGAATTCTGTGAGGGGACAGGGAGATTCATGGCACCTGAATTGCAGTGACAAAGGTATAGAGTGCTACAGGAATGAGTCCGAAAACCTGGAAACAAGTTGGCATTTTTAAACTGCAACGCGTCTGAAATTAATGGGGTTTATAAATTAGTTTTTGGTTAATGGCCTGAAATAGGTTGTGTGGTTAGCACAAGCTCAAGATATTTTCACGTTTTATTCTACGACATAAATTATGGCCGTAATACCCCCTTGTGAATTATTTTTTTTTTTTTAAAGCATTTACTTGTCTTGAAAAGAGTGGTTGCTTACAAAGGGGACTACAGAGGTTATCTAGGACATTAAACTTCATCACATTGAACAGAAAAACACGTCTACTCACTAGTGACTGAAAGTGAAAAAAAAACCTGAACATTTTTTGTAGGAAGCTTAATGGTGGTGACATTGCAATCATTTAACCATGGTGTAACTTAAGTGGTGTAACTGGCGATTGTATTTAGGCTTCAAAATTAAGAAATGTTGTGTTCATTTGTGAAGATTATCATTATGAACAAAACGTGGAAGTATCATAAACTTTTGTTGGTCACAGAGCTTTTTTTGTACAATAATCCAAAAGCTAATGGAAAAACCCTATTGGCTTTTTGTCGATGGTCCCAAGGTTAGGCTGACTTCCAGGTTGGTCTACAGTCATAGAGTACGCCATCCCTGCAGCACTCTATATGGTGTGGATGGCGAAATATAAAAGTAATCTAGTTAAATATTCAGGCACTTTTTACAGTTGTAGAGAAACTAAAAGGATATTTCACCCAAAAATGACCTTTTTTTCAGCATTTACTCACCCTCATGTTGTTCCAAAACTGAATGAGTGTCTTTGTTCTATTGAACACAAAACAAGATATTTTGAAGAATGTTGCTAACCATACAGTTGACAGTAGCCATTGACTGCCATTGTATTCTTTTTCTACTTTTCTTCTCTACTTTATACAAATTATAAAAATACTCCACATGGCTCCGGCTGGCCTCATTAAAGGCCTTCTGAGCAAATCGATGGGTTTGTGTAAGAAAAATATTCATAATTAAAACTTTGTAAAGTAAAATATCTAGCTTCCAGCAGACCGCCTTCCGTATTCAACTTACGAAGAAAGTGTATCGTAAGTTACAGCTTGATATTTTACTTTATATCGTGTTAAATATGTTTTTCTTACAAAAAACCCATCTATTCGCTTCAGAAGGCCTTTTTTAACCCCCCAGAGCCGTGTGGATTACTTTTATAATGGATGGATACACTTTTTTGGGCTTCAAATTTTGGGCTGCCATTATTAAAGGGGTGGTAAAACACATTCTTTTGAAGGCTTGATGGTGTTTGTGGGGTGCACTGTAACCTGTTCATGCTTCGTTTTTAAAAAAATATGTTATTTTTCATATATTTGACATATACCTTTATTCTACACTGCTCTGTCCTTCCTTGTAAAAACGGGCTGATGGTTTCCGGGTTCTATGAAGCCAGTCCCTCAAAAATACGCAATGGGCTCAGATTGGTTAGCTGGCCCAGTGTGTTGTGATTCGCTAACCGCCTAGTGCACGTTTGACGGAAACGTCACGCCCCTTACCTTTACCGGTAGACTGTACTTTGGGTAGTATTAGAAACAATGGCGTCAATAAAACCATACCAATCTGAGCCCGAATCAGACCCAGAACATTTTAGTGAAGATGATCGAGCAGAACCTGTTCATTCCTCTAGAGTAAAGACTGCGGATCTACAGTGATCGCTACTGAATGGCACTGTTACTTTTGTATTTTTAGAACGATTATAGCCAAATATCTGTCGCAAGAACTATTAACCCAAAACGAACACTAAACATTGGCTTTACTAGTAGCCAAATCAAACACAGAACCATGTTTAGCATGCCTGTAGATAAACAATACATAAAAGCTCTAATCAAAGAATAATTTACACTAATGTCAAGTTCACTGTTGAGATTTTAACGTTAGTGTTTGTAACGATAGGTGTTCATCGGATTACAGAAAAATAATGGCCCGTAAACAGCTTCTGTTTTTAAATCCATCTTTCAGGACAAGCCGTTGTGCGAATCCTGGATTGAACTCGTGGAGATTGTGGAAGCGTTTCTCTGTGAAATTTGCAGCGGGAGCCGCGCGCGCCCGTCATGCATCCATACACTGGCAGTGTTTGTCTCGCGCAGCTGACATTGTGCAAATCCTGCATTTAACTCGCGAAGATTGTGGAAGCGTTCCTCCGAGAAATGTGCACCGGGAGCCGCGCATGCCCGTCGTGCATCCACACACACTGGCAGTGTTTGTCTCGCGCAGCTGAACCGCGGCTCGTGAATTGCAAATACAGACGAATATTGTCCATTATGTCACATTTTCCAGTCTTCTCCTCCGACCCCTGTCTGTCTCGTGCTTTGATTTATGATGGGCAGCATATATCTGCTGCAAATGCGACCTGTTCCCCGCTGTCTCATACACACATGCATATAACATGCTGTATGTTAAACGCACTGCAACGCACCCCCGTCCCTAGGAAGGCTGAACAAAGCAAGTACCCCAGACCTGCAATCCGGATGAAAATAACAGCGTTTCGTTGGCATTGCGGCAACAACACTCCAGCCTACTAACCACAACAACGCAGCGATACAAAATGGCCTCGCCCCCCTTATTCTCGGAGGAGGGGTTTATGTAAATATTGGGGCTGGTGATGTCAGCAACCCTGGAGGAATGTCTGTGGTCGCCTACCGGCTGTTTGCTGTAGTCCATAGAAATTGATTTCTTTAAAAGTAAATATCTCCCTTTGCTTTAAACTTTGAACGTTGTAACTTTGCAGATGTTGTTTATGCTCAAGCAGCAACATTACACGCTAGCTAAAGTTAGAATAGTGAAATCGTGGTTTACCACCACCCCTTTAAGCTCGGAAGAGCCAGGGCATTTTTTAATATAACTCTGATTGTATTTGTCTGAAAGAAGAATGTCATATTAGGATGGCTTGAGGGTGAGTAAATCATGGGGAGATTTTCATTTATGGGTGAACTATCTGTTTAATAGATGTACAGTGTGAATAAGAATATATATATCTGTAATGTCCTGTCATTGTGTGTCCGTGTTGCCAGGGGTTGGTGCTCTCCTGGCTCGCTTCCAGTTAGCCGAGGGCCCCAGTCGACCGTCGCAGCTGGCAGTGCAGTTCACCAGTGAGGGCAGCACTCTGTCTGGCTGTGATTTTCAACTTCTAGGTTCAGGCTACAGACTATCCTTGGTTAAAAAAAGGTTTTCTGCAGGTATGTCTTATAAGAAATATGCTTGTTCACTTGCAAAGATGCAAAAAGCGCTTTTCACTCTGCACCTATCCCTGGGTTATTGTCATTCTAAACCCTGCTTTTAACCCCGGGTAAAAGGGTAATTGTGGTATTTAGATGCGGGTTAGCACCTCTTTTACACAGTTACCAGAGCAGGGTTAACTCAGCTTGCAATGCTAAACATGTGCAGTAGGAAGCGATGCAGTGTTAGAATGTTACAACTAGATGCTTAGCAGCAGACAGTCAAATGTGTGCCTCATATTCACATGCTTTGGATAGTTACAGAAACACAGCATGTTCGTTGTATAAACAGTCGTTTCCGTATTTGATGGGGAAAATGTCACGTCCTAACAGAAAATATGTCAGTTGGACTGAATAAGAGACCGTTTCATTCTTACCCTTACGAACAAGAAGTTTATTCAAGTGTGCTATTAGCATACTTCTTTCAAACTAAACATAATAAGAATGTATAATTTCAGTCTACTTTTTATGTACTTTTTAGAAATATACTTAAAATTGCACTTAACTACTGTATTCTTGAATTATACTGACAGAAAAGTCTAAGTTTATTTGGACTATGAATACCCAGGATTAATTGTTAACCCTGGGTAAAATATGAGCAGTGTGAATCGTGAAGCAAGATGGCCCATGATTCTGTTTGCCTGGGGTTTAGAATGACAGGGTTAACTAGGCCAAATGTGAAAAGCCCTAACATTTATTTGTATACAGTATCTGATATAAAATTGGGCTGTTTTTGTATTCCACAGGTAAATATCTGGCAGACAACTGACTTAGCCACAGCAACGACCTGCTGGATGGGCTGTGAGTGGGACGTTAGGATGCTCTTTTGGCACTACAAAGACTTTGAAAAATGTTTTTATCGAAATTCCAGAAGTACAGCACTCAAAATCTCACTTAAAATATCTGGTGTAGAATATCATCAGTGCGTTCTGTGGGTGTGTGTGTATGTGAATATTAGCAAATATTTTGTGTGTATATGATAAACCTTCAGGACAAATGCAATACGTGGACTTTTCCGCTGGGTTCTTGCAGAAAGCAGAGTTTCCTTTTTCACTTGTTGCACATTCTCTCTTTGACCCAAACCAAACACACCTAGTGACATTACAATCTAATGATACCAGGGTTCACATATAGGAACACACATGTCAGCAGTGTTTTATTTTCTTTTAGTTATTTTGTCTTAATTCCCAAACAATGAGATTACAATGAGATTCAGTTTGTTAACATTATTTGATGTATTAAGCCCAGGACACACCAAACTGACAATCGGCTGTCAGGCAATGTAGGACCGTTTTTGAGTTTCAGTTGGCTTAGTTTTTTTCAGTGTGATCCGCACCGTTGGCACGAATCAGTATCTGCGCCGTGAGTGAGCGAGAGAACTCTGATTGGCTGTTCAGCTTAGTGAATGAGAATCAGTACTCAAGAATAAAACTGAAAGTGAGAAAAGAAGACTGTACAGACAGAAGGCTGTTATAATTTTACATCATCTTACCTAAGCATTTGAATGCAGGAATATTTTAATAATAACATGAGCCGACGGGAATTAATGAAGTGATCATCATGATTGATATTTAAAATGGTAAGCAAGCGCTGCTTTTTTTACAGTTTGTATATCTGCAGTCTTATTTTTGGGTTTCCCTTTTTGAATGACGAAAATAGACTATTGATACACTATATTGAAATTTTGGGACGCCTCCCTTTACATGCACATGAACTGTAATAACATCACATTCTTCATCAGTAGGGTTTAATATGGAGTTGGTCCACCCTTTGCAGCTATAACAACTTCAACTCTTCTGGGAAGGCTTTCCACAAGGTTTAGGAGTGTTTATGGGAATTTTTGACCATTCTTCTAGAAGCACATTTGTGAGGTCAGGCACTGATGTTTGACGAGAAGGCCTGGCTCGCAGTCTCCGCTCTAATTCATCCCAAAGGTGTTCTATCGGGTTGAGGTCAGGACTCTGTGCAGGCCAGTCAAGTTCCTCCACACTAAACTCGCTCATCCATGTCTTTATGGACCTTGCTTTGTGCACTGGTGCGCAGTCATGTTGGAGCAGGAAGGGGCCATCCCCAAACTGTTACCACGAAGTTGGGAGCATGAAATTGTCCAAAATGTCTTGGCATGCTGAAACATTAAGAGTTCCTTTCACTGGAACTAAGGGGTCAAGCCCAACCCCTGAAAAACAACCCCACACCATAATCCCCCCTCCACCATACTTTACACTTGGCACAATGCAGTCACGCAAGAACCGTTCTTCTGACAACCGCCAAACCCAGACTCGTCCATCAGATTGCCAGACAGAGAAGCACGATTCGGAAAGCACTCCATGGAACACGTCTTCACTGCTCTAGAGTCCAGTGGCTGTGTGCTTTACACCATGAAGCTCTCTACGCACTGTTCTTGTGATAATCTGAAGGCCACATGAAGTTTGGAGGTCTGTATACTGTTGACTCTACAGAAAGTTGTTGACTTCTGCGCACTATGCGCCTCAGCATGCGCTGACCCCGCTCTGTGATTTTTACATGGCCTACCACTTTGTGGCTGAGTTACTGCTGTTCCCAATTGCTTCCACTTTGTTATAATACCACTAACAGTTGACCGTAGAATATTTAGTAGTGAGGAAATTACATGAATGGACTTATTGCACTTGGTGTGTCCCGGGCTTTAGGTATCATGAACGAACAGCAATATTGTTGCAGCCTTTTTTAATCTAGGTTAATGTTAATTTCTGCATATACACTACCTTTCAAAAGTTTGGGGTCAGTAAGATTTATTTTTTTAAAGAGTGATCAAAAGTGATAGTAAAGACATTTATGTTGTGATTGATGTTCTATTTCAAATAAAATGCTGTTCTTTTGAACTCTCTATTCATCAAAAAATCCTGAAATAAAATTACCATTGTTTCCACAAAAATATTACTGTTTTTAACATTGATAATAATGAGAAATGTTTCTTGAGAACCAATCAGTATATCAGAATGATTTCTGAAGGATCATGTGACACTGAAGACTGGAGTAATGATGCTGAAAATTCAGCTTTGAATTACAGGAATAAATTACATTTTAAAATATATTAAAACAGAAAACAGTTATTTTAAATTGTAGTGTTTTACTGTATTTTTAAATACATAAGAGACTTCTTTCAAAAGCATTAAGTCTTACTGAACCCAAACATTTTGAGTTGTAGAAATTATGAATGAACTATAATAGCAAATGTATGAATTAACACATGAATCATACCTAGAATTAATAATGCTGTAAAAATGTGGTTCATGTATTAGTTTATGCCTAAAACATCAACTAATGTTAGTGAATTAACCCTTATAGTAAAGTCTTACCATGCTGCAATTAGAAATGATGAGAAATACAGAAACATGCTTCCACAAAATATTCTGTTCATTATCATCTTAAAATGTCTCTTGCATCAGTGTTAATGTTGATTTGATGTTATTGGTGAAGACATGTTCCCTTTCAGTCGGTCACGTTCGACGTACGTCGGAACTGACCGACGAATTGGGATCTGATCTCAGAGACCAATCTACTTCGAGTGTATTAAAAACGAGCCAATGGAGATTGGCATGCGATCCACGCATTCCACGCACCGCCCCGCAGCGCGGGTATAAATAAGGAAGTGGAATGCTTGATCATTGCTTTCTACTTCGGAGCCGAACAGTGAATGTTTCCTGTTTCTACGAAGAGTGTTTTTGACGAGTCTCGTGAGAGGATCTGCTTCCAGTGCGGGTGTGACAGCGCGTCAGCGAGTGCCGCTTCAGACGGAGATCAGCTGTTGGTTCGCTGGGCGTTTCCTATTTCTGAGTGCACACACAGGCTTGCACCTTTGTACTGTGTGGTGCCGCGGTCATCTCCCTGAGTGCTTCAGCACGTTAAAAGAGCAGTTTCCTTTCTAAAAGAGCAACACGGTTTGACCCTGCGTCTTTTTCAAGATGTCATTCAAACCGTGTGTTTCTGGATGCGGTCGATATCTGTCCCCAGCTGACGGTCACGTTCGTTGTCTCACGTGTTTGGGCGTTCAGCACGCTGAGGCTGCGTTCGTGAATGACTCATGTTCCCATTGCGGGAACATGACCATCGCAGTTTTACGGTCCAGACTCCATTACCTCGAAAGAGGCGGAGCACCATTGCGCATCCCCCGATCTAGTGGTCCTCCCGCTGCAAAGCAGAGGGCTGCTACTTTGGCTGATGGCCTTGGTGGGGACCTGAGGGTTACTGTGAGGGCTTCCCCGACGGGTCAAACGGCTCCTCGGGCCCCTCCCCCCTCCGCTGCGCCGGTGGAGCTTCCAGAAGAGCGCGCTGGCCTCCCCCGGGAGGTCCCAGGCGTTTCTTTTGGGGCTCCGGCTGAGGACATGCTGTCGATTGCAGCATCGGGGGACGAGCTAATGGGCTCTGAGGATGAAGATTCGGCTGCGCTGCCCCCTTCGGGTGTGACAGCGTTGCCCGAGTCCGACCCAGAGCTTACGGCTATGCTTTCCCGGGCCGCCGCGAGTGTCGGGCTCGAGTGGAACCCTCCACCGTGTCCCGAACCCTCGCGGTTGGACGATTGGTTTCTCGGGACGGCCCGTGCTGGTTCTCAGCGCCCCGCCCCGGTTCCTTTCTTCCCGGAAGTGCATCAGGAGATCACGAAATCGTGGGTAGCGCCTTACAACGCTCGCTCACGGTCGACTGACTCCTCCGTCCTCACTACTCTCGATGGTGGTGCGGCTAAGGGCTACGTGGGAATCCCCTCAGTCGAGCGGTCTGTGGCGATGCAACTGTGTCCCAAGACCGCTGCGGACTGGCGGGGTGCCCCGCGTCTCCCCTCCCGGGCGTGTAAGTTCTCGTCCGGTCTCACGGGCAGGGCTTACACCGCCTGCGGGGAAGCCGCATCATCTCTGCATGCTATGGCGCTCCTGCAGGTCCACCAGGCCAAGGCGCTAAAGCAATTGCACGAGGGTAGTTCCGACCAGGGTGTTATGCAGGAACTGCGTGCGGCGACTGACCTCGCTCTCCGGGCGACGAAAGTCACTGCACGCTCCCTGGGTCGGGCGATGTCCACACTAGTGGTCCAGGAACGCCACCTGTGGCTGAACCTGGCAGACATGCGTGATTCCGACAAGGTCCGGTTTCTCAACGCCCCTGTCTGTCAGGCCGGCCTCTTCGGCGACGCCATCGAGAGCTTCGCCCAGCAGTTCTCGGTGGC
This sequence comes from Gobio gobio, assembly GCF_949357685.1. Lineage (NCBI taxonomy): Eukaryota > Metazoa > Chordata > Actinopteri > Cypriniformes > Gobionidae > Gobio > Gobio gobio. The sequence continues at coordinate 21,502,351 of NC_137102.1, read as the reverse complement.
CCAGAAGCAGACGGAGGCCATCAAAAACATCCTGCCCCGACGACCCGCTGCTGCCTCCACCCAGTCGTCGTCGGCAGCACCTCCGCCTGCTCGTCGCCGAGGGCGTCCCCCTGCGTCCGCCTCCGCCCCTGCGAAACCCAAGCAGCAGCCTCCACCGGGAAAGCAGGGTGCCGGACGTAAGGGAGGCGCCCAACCCGCTCAGGGCTCCGCTAAACCAGCCGGCAAGCGCAAGGGGAAGCGGCCCTGAGACGGGCAGCCCAGGGAAGACGGGAGCTGCTCTGAGGGAGATGATGTCCGCATCTTTCTCCCACCCCCCGGAGGAGGACCGGGGGGCCCCGACTGGTGTTACATCTCTGCCGCTGGCTCTCCGGAGTCCAGCGGCACCCACATTCTCAATAAAAGAGCAGTTTCTATTTTCCCTGGGCCCCAAGAGGGCCAGGTTGGCAGTGCGCGACGCCCCCGGGCCTTGCCACTCCTTTCCTCCCCTCTCCCCCTCGCCAGGGGGCAGCAGTGTGGGCACCGAGAACGCCCCCGGGCCTTCTCACCCACACTCTGCCCCGCCCTGGAATATTCGGACAACACTCCGGGCCGCCTCCGGGCCTCCCGAGTCGGGTCCGTCCATTCCACTTCGCTGCCCCACCCCGGGTACGTCTGTGGTGCCGTTGGTCCCGCTTGTACGGTCTCTGGGGGCTTGGCTTCAGCTCCCCAGGCCGTCTCGCTGGCTCATCCGTACCATCAGACTCGGCTACGCGATTCAGTTCGCTCGCCGGCCTCCCAAGTACAAGGGCATCCTCTTCACCTCAGTGCGGAGCAGCGATGCCCAGGTCTTGCGGTCAGAGATCGATGTCCTGCTGGCGAAGGACGCGATCGAGCCGGTTCCTCCAGCCGATATGAAGGCGGGGTTCTACAGCCCCTACTTCATTGTACCCAAGAAAGGGGGTGGGTTACGGCCAATCTTGGACCTGCGTATCCTGAATCGGGCCCTGCACAAGCTCCCGTTCCGGATGCTAACGCAGAAACGCATTTTCGAATGCATCCGTCCCCAAGATTGGTTTGCAGCGATCGACCTGAAGGACGCGTACTTTCATGTCTCTATCCTTCCTCGACACAGACCGTTCCTACGTTTTGCGTTCGAGGGGAAGGCATATCAGTACAAAGTCTTGCCCTTCGGGCTGTCCCTGTCGCCTCGCGTCTTCACGAAAGTCGCAGAGGCAGCCATTGTTCCGCTCAGAGAACGCGGCGTTCGCGTCCTCAACTATCTCGACGACTGGCTTATACTCGCCCAGTCTCGGGAGCAGTTGTGCGAACACAGGGACATGGTGCTCAGTCACCTCAGCCTGTTGGGCCTTCGGGTCAACCGAGAGAAGAGCAAACTCTGTCCCGCACAGAGGATCTCTTATCTCGGTATGGAGCTGGATTCGGTCAGCCAGACTGCGCGCCTCACGGAAGAGCGGGTCCGGTCAGTGTTGAACTGCTTGAATTCGTTCAAGAACAGGACGGCGGTCCCACTGAAATTTTTTCAGAGGCTCCTGGGGCATATGGCATCTGCAGCCGCGGTAACGCCGCTCGGATTGCTTCATATGAGACCGCTTCAACACTGGCTCCATGGCCGAGTCCCGAGGTGGGCGTGGCAGAGCGGCCAGTACCGGGTCCCAGTGACTCCTTACTGCCGCCAAACTTTCAGCCCATGGTCCGACGCTTCGTTTCTCCGGGCCGGGGTGCCCTTAGAACAAGTGTCCAGGCATGCTGTGCTCTTCACGGATGCCTCCTCCACGGGCTGGGGGGCCACGTACAACGGGCATGCAGTTTCAGGTCTGTGGACGGGACCTCAATTGCATTGGCATATCAATTGCCTCGAGTTGTTAGCGGTACACTTGGCACTGCGCCGCCTCAAGGGGCCGCTACGTGGCAAGCATGTACTGGTCCGTACGGACAACATTGCGGCCGTTGCGTACATCAACCGTCAGGGTGGTCTACGCTCCCGTTGCATGTTCCAACTCGCCCGCCACCTCCTCCTTTGGAGTCAGAAGCATCTGAGGTCGCTTCGTGCCATTCACATCCCAGGTGCGCTGAACCAGACAGCCGACGAGCTCTCTCGCCAGTCGACACCTCCGGGGGAGTGGCGACTCCATCCCCAGGCGGTCCAGCTGATATGGGACCTCTTCGGAGCCGCACAGGTAGACCTGTTTGCCTCTCCGGACTCGACCCATTGCCAGTGGTACTATTCCCTGTCCGGGGGCACCCTCGGCACGGATGCACTGGCGCACAGCTGGCCCCGGGACCTGCGCAAATATGCGTTTCCCCCAGTGAGCCTTCTTGCACAGACCCTGTGCAAGGTCAGGGAGGACGAGGAGCAGGTCTTGTTAGTTGCGCCCTACTGGCCCAACCGGACCTGGTTCCCAGAACTAACTCTCCTCGCGACAGCCCCTCCTTGGCCGATCCCCCTGAGGAGGGACCTTCTTTCTCAGGGACGGGGCACTCTATGGCACCCGCGTCCAGACCTCTGGAAACTCCATGTCTGGTCCCTGGACGGGACGCGGAGGTTCTAGGTGGTCTACCACAGGCAGTGGTAGACACCATCTCTTCTGCTAGAGCCCCCTCTACGAGGCGCCTCTACGCTTTGAAGTGGAACCTGTTCGTTGAATGGTGCTCTTCCCACCGGGAAGACCCCCGAAGGTGTTCGATTAGTGTCGTGCTTTCTTTCCTGCAAGATGGGCTGGAGCGAAGGCTGTCTCCCTCCACCCTCAAAGTGTACGTCGCAGCAATAGCGGCGTATCACGACGCAGTCGAAGGTAAGTCCGTAGGAAAGCACGACTTAATCGTCAGGTTCCTCAGAGGTGCGAGGAGGCTAAATCCTCCTCGTCCAAACTCGTTACCCTCTTGGGACTCAGCTCTAGTGCTCAGAGCACTTCAGAGCCCTCCCTTTGAGCCTTTGCAGTCTGTGGAGCTTAAAATCCTGTCAATGAAGACAGTGCTTCTGACGGCATTGGCCTCCATCAAGAGGGTAGGGGACCTGCATGCACTTTCGGTCAACGAATCGTGCCTAGAATTCGGGCCGGCCAACTCTCACGTTGTCCTGAGACCCCGGCCTGGATACGTGCCCAAGGTTCCTACCACTCCCTTCCGGGACCAGGTAGTGAACCTGCAAGCGCTGCCTTCGGAGGAGGCAGACCCAGCCCAGGCTTTGTTATGTCCCGTCCGCGCTCTCCGCGCTTACGTCGACCGGACTCAAAGCTTTCGGACCTCAGAGCAACTCTTCGTCTGTTACGGAGGCCAGCAGAAGGGAAAGGCTGTCTCCAAGCAGAGGTTGGCCCACTGGATAGTGGATGCTATCGTCTTGGCTTACCAGTCCCAAGACGTGCCTTGCCCGTTCGGGTTGCGAGCTCACTCAACAAGGAGTGTTGCTTCTTCCTGGGCGCTGGCTCAAGGCGCCTCGCTGACAGATATATGTAGAGCTGCGGGCTGGGCGACACCTAACACGTTCGCTAGATTCTATAGCCTCCGTGTAGAGCCGGTATCTTCCCGCATCCTCGCCCCCAGTGGCCAGTAGCGCTAAGTGCCCGTTCTAAGTGTCGGCTTGCAACGCCACTCCCGCCCTTTGGGCCGGATACGTGCGTCTATTTTTCTCCAGTTGTGTTCCCCGGAAACGGCTAACCCTGTCGAGCTCCTCCGTCACCCCTGCGGTGCCAGACGTTGCGGCCGTCTGACGCCAGGCCTGCACCCGTATGCTTGTGAAACGTGTGTGTAGGCTGGGTTCCATATGTAGCGGTCCCCTCACGGCTACCCCATATGTGTATTCTTCCACGGTACCAGCTACCCTACTCGGCTAGCCCCGTGTCTTTCCCTTGACAGAGCCCGCTCTGTCGTCTCTGGGCGTGTTCTTTCCCCCCTGGGACCAGGCTGGAACCACCCCAGAGACTGCCATATGTTGCACTACCCTGCCAGGTTAGTCCTTATGTGTATTCTGCCACCTAGCCTTCTACTGAAGGACGTGGCTCCGCAGCGTACCATCTCCCGAGACGGGCACGCTTTCCCAGTGTTATCCAATAGTCACACTGAGTGGGTCTTGCAGAAACAGCAGTGACTGACCTCCCTGCTTGGAGCCCTGACTTCCGTACCATCTAAGACGGTCCAGTGCGCTCAAGCAGGACGCTGGAAGGGCCAGCGCCCTGGCGTTTTGGTAGGGATCCCAATTCGTCGGTCAGTTCCGACGTACGTCGAACGTGACCGACTGAAAGGGAACGTCTCGGTTACGTATGTAACCCTCGTTCCCTGAAGGAGGGAACGGAGACGTACGTCCCGTCGCCAGGTGCTGTGCTTCCGCTAGGGGGCCGAGTCACTAGTTCGGCTCCTCAGCAGAAAAAAGCAATGATCAAGCATTCCACTTCCTTATTTATACCCGCGCTGCGGGGCGGTGCGTGGAATGCGTGGATCGCATGCCAATCTCCATTGGCTCGTTTTTAATACACTCGAAGTAGATTGGTCTCTGAGATCAGATCCCAATTCGTCGGTCAGTTCCGACGTACGTCTCCGTTCCCTCCTTCAGGGAACGAGGGTTACATACGTAACCGAGACGTTAGAATGCATCACTTCTGTCTAGTTGGCCGGTAGCCCTTTTGTTAAATTAAGTGCTTATACATGGATGTGACTATTACATTCATAATTCATGCAAAAAGTGATGCCTACTTAATTAGTTTTTTCTTTATCATTTACTTATTTAGACATTTTAGGAAAATCCAACTTCATTTGTGTCAGGGATGCAGAATTCCTTAAGGTGAAAAAAAAAACTTAAGGAACTAGTCAAATACTATAAACTATTTCCTTTCGGTTTTCCACAATGTGGATTTTATTTTCCCAAAACATTGTACTGTAGCAATATTTAAAGATAATGTGTAAAAAATGTAAAATAGAAATTGTTAAACATGTATCCAAATGGATATAGAGTTTCTATGTCTTGTCATAGAACAGATTTCATGTCAGGTTATTGTTAATATTTACAGTTCATGGTGGCACTTTATTTTTATTTAATCATTTTTAAAATGTATGTAATTTATTTTATGCCTAGTTCTGTGGTTCGTAATGGATTCCGGACACTCACTAGACTATTTTATTGTTCAAAAAGGGAAAGAAACAGCAATGGACTAGTACAGAAGAACATTTTATCACATCCTTTCATTTATCACTTCCCTGTACTGTATTGTGTTTTCAGCTCACATATTTTGGTAAGTAAGGAAATGTTCATCTTTATTCTATATGATTTCTGTTCGCTGAGACTTGTGGATCATTGCCTTTAAAACTGTTAGATTATCCATCCAAGTGTGTAGAAACTTTCACTAGAAAAGCCTCAATTATCTCTTGTTATAGAGATATAGTTTGGGAATATACATGATGTTCCTGGATAATCTTCAGTTATGTGCTCTGGCTAATCTGGTTTTAGTTAAGCAACATTATTTCTACCATTAATAAAGTGTACTTTATTTCAGTGGTTTGGAGGCCTTACCTGACCTTAAAAGTGGAGCGATGGATAGACAACTGCTGCTTGCGGATGGTTCATTCCAGTTAAAACAAGTCTCAATCTCTCGTTTTATAAAATATGTATTTATTACTTTTTATCCCACTGATGTTGTGGTATTGTGTTTGTCAGCTAACTTGCATCTTGTTCATTCATCGTTCAGAAAATGGAATATGCAAACATTTCATGCATAGAATAACCTCTTCCCAGATTTTAAGAGAATATAGAGACTGAAAATGCTAAATATATCAAATGTGAAAATAATGTAACGTCTTGAAAATAAAATCAAGAAATTCATGTTTAACATTCTTGGCGTCTTGTTAAAGTCACTGTCTGTCACTAACGCATTATATGCACTTTAAAGGATTCGTTCACCCAAAAATGAAAATTCTGTCATTAATTATCACCCTCATGTCGTTCCAAACCCCAAAAAAGACCTTCGTTCATCTTTGGAACACAAATTAAGATATTTTTGATCAAATCCGAGAGCGTTCTGACCCCACATAGCCAGCTATTTAATGACCACTTTCAAGGTCCAGAAAGGTAGTAAAGACATTGTTAAAATAGTCCATGTGACTACAGTGGTTAAACCTTAATTTTATGAAGCGACAAGAGTATTTTTTTGGCGCAAAAAAAACCCCAAAAAGCTTTTTTTTTAACAATCTCTATTTTCGTCTGTGCCAGTCTCCTATGCTGTTGACGTAAACGGTGCAGCACTTCCAAGTTCTACGGCAAAACGGCAGCTCACCATTGGCTAGCTCCTGCATCAGCATCACACCCATGCATTGTGGTGCTCACGTGAACAGCGTCAACCAATGGTAAGCCAGCATTCTGACAGCGTCAAAAGCACTGCACTGGTTCTGTAGCTGGATACTATTGGAGAGAAGAGATTGTTGAATTTTTATTTGTTTTTTGCGCACATAAAATTAAGGTTGAACCGCTGGAGTCATATGGACTATTTTAACAATGTCTACTACCTTTCTAAGCATTGAAAGTGTTAATTAATTTGCTGTCTATGGAGGCGTCAGACTCGGAGAGCTCTCGGATTTAATCAAAAATATCTTCATTTGTGTTCCGAAGACGAACGAAGGTCTTACGGGTTTGGGAACAACATGAGGGTGAGTAATTAATGACAGAATGTACATTTCTGGGTGAACTATCCCTTTAAAACTCTTGCAAATAACAATAAGAACTTTGTATTTTTTGTTGCAGGGATTACATTTAATTTAAAATGACCAGTATAAAATATTCTCAAATATTAGAAGTGTAGTAAACTATAGTCAACACTATTAGTTTAATAGAACTAGGCCTACATAAACTATTGTTTAGTTTTGTTTCCTTTGAATTAGAAAAAAGTATTATTAAATTGTGAATAATCTGAACTGTGTTCATTATGAAGCCTTTCTCAACTATTTGATTAATCCGATATCACACTAGAATCATTTTTGCTTATAAACGCTTAATTAGGTCACGTCTACGTAACCAAGCAAAATCAGCATTACATCTAAACATTTAGTTGATGGTCTCCATATAATTTGTAATATAATATCGCTGACAGGACAAGCCACCCAAAGTGAAAATGAAATCCACTGTTGTCAAGGCAACGTTTGTCAACAAGCCTATGACGATCCTCAGCATTTCCGGTTTGTGGAATAGACGCATCAAAGCGGTAAGTGCATTTTGCTGCGATAAAAGTTATGTAGGCTAGCCTACAAGTGTTTTAATTTATATTACGATATATTCTATCATCAATACAAAATAAAAAAAAATTGAATACACTTATACATTTAGTGCTTTACCAATGTAAATGTAAATGTCTTTTTTATATGTTTAGTAGCAGATACAATTCAGTCGATTTTTCCGCGAAATGTCTGATTTAGCGAAAGAGAAAGCAGCACGTTTGCTGAAGAAACGTGGAAGTGTATCTTCTCTGGGCAGTCATGAAGTCAGAGCCTTTGGCAGAAAAAAAGAGTGAGTTACTGTCATTCCACACATATACAAACTCGCAAAACAAAATAATATGTATATATATGCCGTTTGTTTTTTCTCTGAAGCTCTATCAGCACTTTGTCCTACATGGAAGAGCCTGGACATCATGATGATATTCCACGACCTACAGTGCAAATGGAGAACACCTATCGGCTCAGTGAGTCTCTTTTCTTTGACAGTTATGGAGATACTAATATCACCAAACAAATGATAGTCATTAATAAAGATATATCAATATGATTTCACACAAAATAAACTAATATCATATGAGTAATTCCTGTTACGCAGTATATTTTCATGTCTTTGTTGAATGTGTCTTAGTGTAAAATGGAATATGAATGTATGAAGAACTTAATTAATCTAAATATCAACATTTACATTGAATGATTATTGTAATTAATGGGGTTATTATTATATCTATATTTCAGACATCTATTATGACATATCTTCAATTTAAAAAATGGGCAGCAAAATATGTAAATATTCATATGCCTGTATATAAGTGATCGAATAATTTTACCTTTCAGATGAATCTCTTTTACTAGGATTCTGCTTTGTCTGTCATCAGTTATTCGATTATCTTGTTAACTAAATTGTCAAAAATGTATTATATATAGATCAACAATAGTTAATTTAGTATTTTACATTAATGACACTTTCAATTTTGAATTATATCAAAAGTAATTGATACATTCTGTAAAAGTTTATCCGAGGGGGGGCTTTTTACCCCAGGTAGGGAGCCAAGTTACCCCAATATTGCCTTTTTGAATAATTTTACAATTTGTACTATAATAACTAAATTAGCAAATGTTTTTATTTATTTCCTATAATAACACAATGGCTGATGCATCATTATCCTGCACATGCTAAACTTATATCTAAATAAATATTTTACAATTTAAAAATAAATGAACATTGCTTTTAAGGGGGGCATCTTCCCACATGTTACCTTATTTTATTAAGAAATATTCTTTCCCCCATTTAATCAAAATGTATTTCACAGATTATCACAGGCTATGAAATCAAAGATATCATTATAATAGTTCTGTATGAGTAATTCACTGTAAATGTTCGAGCAGCCTCTGTGCGACGTTTCCCAGTGATAACAGTAAAAGACATTCTGAAGGACGTGTTGACCAGCTACCTGCAGGAGGAGAAATATGAACCTGAGTTGTGCAGGCAGATGACCAAAACAATCTCTGAGGTCCATTTATTTTTTCAAAATCTCTCACTTTTTAGCCCAAGTTATAAATATAGAGACATGCATTCAAATTGAACAAACATATAGTATGGGCTGTTGAAATCTTTGTTGTTATTGCAATTTCAGGTTGTCAAGGCCAGAGTTAAAGATTTGATGATTCCTCGCTATAAGTTCATAGTCATCATCAGCATTGGTCAGATCAGAGACCAGAACATTCGCATGGGGAGCAGATGCCTGTGGGACGAGACGCGCGACAATTTCTCCTCGCATACTTTCAAAAACAGCTCGCTTTTTGCCGCCGCGACTGTCTATGGTGTCTATTTTGAATGAGTCTGAAAGAATAGACCTTAGTCAGGGTAGTGCCATATTTAATTTTTGACAGGAATGAAACCGAGGCTTTCAATGGATTGTACTGTTGTTTAACAACATACCGGTTGTTCAGCTGACGATACGTGTCAAACAATCTTTCAGTAAACAAAAACCATAGAATAGTTTTGAAAGTTGTGAAAATTATGTGATCTAGGACCATTATACAGTGCGAACCATTGTAAAGACTGTACGTCTATCCCTCATTTACATTTACATTTACATTTAGTCATTTAGCAGACGCTTTTATCCAAAGCAACTTACAAATGAGAGCAAAAGAAGCAACTAGAACAGTCAAGGGCAACAGTATGCAAGTGCTGTAACAAGTCTCAGTTAATCTAGCACAACCTCATTTTCATCTCTGTTAAATTCAATATGGCATCCAACCTGACTAAAATCTGACTATCAGCTGGTTGTTAGTGACAAGTGAATGTAGTGAATGAGCACCACAGAGAAGTGGCCAAAAGTGTGTCCGGGCTAGGAAAATTGATGACATCACCCTTTTTGTTAAAAAATTTGCTAAAGAATTTGTAAGCAATATTGCATAGTTGGTATGTTTGGTAGTTTGCATGCCAAATTGTGCCGACATAAATTTCCGCCAGGCTGTCATACAAAGAAATAATGAGCACATGCAAAAACAAGAGAGAACCAATGATATATTAATAACTGATTATGTTGTAGTTAATATCTACTTTTTCCTGTGAGATTTTTGTTTTTCTATGCAATGTTTTTAGTAAAATAAAAACCTATAGTTTCCCCTTTTTGCAATATTATTATTATTTTTTTTATTTATTTTTTTAAGTAAACTTAAAAACAAATCTCCCATCCACTTTTGGCCACTACTCTGATCATTCTGAAGTTATTGCCTGTGATGTTATTTAATTTTTATTGAAGCACATATTGGACATGATTTAACAGCCATTGTCTTAACAAGAAAACGTTTTACCTCGTATAAACAATTGAAAATGTAAATCTCTTTCTGTGCATTGGGTTGAAATGTCTTAAGTTTAATACCTCATTGTATTTCATACCTCATTGTAAGTCAATAAATCTACATGTCTATGCCTATATAATTTGTTTACTATTATTGATTTGTTTTGAGAACATAGACATATTATTGAAGTATTTTCAGTTATTAAACTCTGTCAATCATTGTTGTTTGTTCAATTTATATTTAAACTTAATGAAACTTAATTTAATTAACAAATTCCAATATTTTAGATACTTTTCAGTCTAGTTTTAGATCAGTGCACAGTACGGAATCTGCACTGTTGAAGGTCATCAATGACCTGCTGCAAGTTCTCGAAACTGATTCGCATGCGGTGCTTGTCTTGTTTGTTTTAAGTGCTGCATTCGATACAATCGATCAAAGTATCTTGATACATCGGTTGGAAAAGGTGGTGGGAATTCAGGGTGTCGCCCTGCAATGGTTGGCCTCTTACCTCAAAGACAGAACCTTCTCAGTGAGCATTGGGAAGTTTTCTTCTTTTCTTCTGACCAGACCACAATGCAGAGTCTGGCTGAACCCAGAGCGGAACATCCTCCAGCCAAAGGACTTAACCCTCGATTAGCCCAGTGGGCACTCTTCTTCACCCGGTTTGATTTCACCTTTACTTACCGACCTGGTACCAAGAATTGCAAAGCGGATGCTCTATCCCGTCTGTACCATCCTGAACCTGACTCCAATCCTCCTGAACCAGTTCTCCCTCCAGCCATGGTGGTTAGCCCTATCCAATGGTCCCTCGACCATCAACTCCTCCAGGCAACCCTCACCGAACCTGCACCGTCGGGAGGTCCTGAGGGACGGTTATACGTACCATCTGCCTGATGTCTGTCCCTCATGGACTAAGCACATATCTCTTCGGGCTCTGGACACCCAGGCAGCCAGCAAACCCTCTCGCTCCTACAGGATCGCTACTGGTAGCCCAACATGACCCAGGATATCTCCCGATACATCAAGAGGTGCTCAGTCTGTGCCATTTCCTACGGAAGCTACCCGAAGGGAAGCTGGTAGACCTACTGATACCCTGACGTCCATGGTCACATCTGGGAGTTGGCTTCATGACTGACCTTCCTCCATTTAACCATCACACTTATATCTTTTTTCATTGTCGACTGGTTCTCTAAAGCCTGTAAGCTGATCCCTATCAAGGCTAGGTGATAGGAATAGCTTACTTGTGGCCAGAGGAGGAACAGGTTGAGCATTCGAGGAAGGTCTAGGGGAGCTACAAAAATGGAAGCGTCTACAGGATTGACCAGCCCAGTCCTCACAATAGGCAGGATGTGCATTTTAAAAGTCAATTTTAAATGCATTTGAAAAGTGATCTATTTACTTACATTTTTATTTTTTTATTAATAAACTGAAAATGTAATTCTTAATTTTGAAGGAATAATGGCACTTTAATTGTGTAATACAACATTTAACACTTTCTCACAGTAGGTATCAGTCTCATTCTACCCTCTTCTGATGTGTTTCTTTAGGTCCAGCTCATCCACCACATCTTCTGACATCTGCAGGATGTAGGCTATTGCTGAGCACTGTCCAGTAGAGAGTTTCTTCTTTGAGTGTTTCTCTGAGGTCAGAAACTCCTGAATCTCTCTGTAGAGAGTCTGATCTTTGACTTCCAGCAGACAGAGGAACCTGGCAGATGGATCTATCAGCTGATAGATGGGGATCATTTTTGATTTTCTGCTTAATGTACCTTGTGATTTCCTTCATGCTCTCTGAGCTGCTCTCAGTGTGAGCCAATAGACCATATCAAAATCTTTGATTGGACTCCAATGAGATGCCCAAAAGAAATCGAAGAAAAGGGTCATACTGTCCATCCTGACTTTCTAAAGCTTTGTCTACTGCCCCTTTAAACAAACGTTGCAGTGCAGTAAAACACTTCAGCACCTCCATAGTAGTACTCAGTATTGAAAAGCATCCAATACAGCAAGAAACTCTTGAAAACTCAGATGTATGAAGCAGTAAACTTTTCTCTCATTAATCACAGCTTCCACCTTAAAGATCTCAGTGCAAATACCAGAATTCACTGAGGCGGTCTGAGACGTCAATGCCACACTTTATCAGGTCCTCCTCATAGAACATGATATTGCCCTTCATCAACTGCTTGAAAGCCAGCTCAGCCAGTTTCAAGATGACTTCTCTATTGGACTGCAGGACTTCTAGCCCTTTATACTTTTGGTTATTCACACTTAATGATCAGGAAGTGTATGTACATTTCCGTCAGAGTCTGAGGGATTTCTGCACTATCATCTTGTTTCAGAATGTTCTGAAGCACAGTGGCTGAGATCCAGCAGAAGACTGGTATTTGACACATTAAGTGGAGACTTCTTGATATTCTAATGTGTGAGATGATTATGCTGGATTGATGCTCATCACTGATTCTCTTCCTGAAATATTCTGCCTTCTGAGGGTCACCGAATCCCTGAATTTCAGTCACACGGTTGATGTATTTAGAGGGGATCTGACTTGCTGCTGCTGGTCTGGAGGTGATCCAGATGAGAACAGAAGGAAACCGCTCTCCTTTCATGAGGTTTGACATCAATGCACCAACTGTTGAAGTCTCTGTCACATCAGAAACTGTCGAAGCATTTACAAACAGCAAAACTCTACTTTCATCAAAGATGAACACCACTTTACTCTCACCAAACATCTTTGAGTCCAGATGTTGAAGTTCAGGGTAAAAGTTCAGAAGAAGTTTGTGAAGACTATACCTCTGCTCTTTAACCAAGTTAACCTCTCAAAATGGAAGCCCAAACATGAAATCTACATCCTGGTTGGCGTTTCCCTCAGCCCAGTCCAGAATGACCTTCTGCACAGAGACTTTTTCCAATTCCATCGATGCCTTTAGTGAGAACAGTCTTTATTTTTGCTTGTTCAGGTAAAAGGTCAAAGATGTCATTGCAGTGGATTGAAGTGTCTTGTGAGTGTTGTGTTCTGGGTGTTTTCTCCATGTGTAAAACCTCATGTTCTTCATTCACCCCATTACTCTCTCCATGATGTAAAGTTTCCCTCATATAAGCGCTCATATTTTTTCTTCATGGTGGATTTGTGAATCACTTTGACTCTTTGCAGTATGCCATCCACTGGTTGGTGAGAATCCTGTTGCAGGTCTCCAGTCACCTTGACTCTGTGTGGGTGCAGAACAGAGAGTTTACATCTTTTCCATACTATGACAATTAATGGGTGACATGCTATTGAGCTCAATATGACCCATACTGGGTTCATAACACCATAAAACCTTCTTCCGTGTGTCATATTTATCTAAAAGCTGCAGAAGAAGACAAGATTTCCAGTCTGTTTGTCACAAAAAGCCATCAAATGGCAATCTCAAAAGACTTGCAATATAACTCACAAGTCATATCAGGGCCGTAACCACCATAGGCATTAAGGGAGACAAATCCCCCCATTAATTGTAAATGGCCAAATACCCCCAATATGTGATATTTCTTAATGCTGCGCACCGCTGTGTTAGTTGGTGATGTAACAAAAGTTACACTTTTAGGCTAGTCTGCCTGAGCGGTCTAACAGGACTAGTCGATTTCAAAATGATGGCCAATCAGATCAAAGAAGGCAGTTCACTGAAGATGAGAGTGAATTCCATTCACATACAGTGATGCAAACTACTCGTTTTTTATGTAATTTTGCTATTTTGAATTGAAAATATGCTGTCATTTAAATGATGGTGTCATTCATAACTGAATGTGACATGTCAAAAATGTAAAAAAATTGTTTTTTTTGCCTTAAGACACAAACAAGAGTGAATGTGTGCATATTTTTAAATAAAATGTTATTTGCAAAGAGTTTAAATTGTATAATTGTAGGCTACAATTAGAAATAAAACTTATTTTATCATTCTTATTTCTTACTACCTATTTATTCCCCTGAATCCCTTTTAATCCTTTAATTATTTACTTAATGTCTTTACATTTACATTTAGTCATTTAGCAGACGCTGTTATCCAAAGTGACTTACAAATGAGAGCAATAGAAGCAACTAGAACAGTCAAGGGCAACAATATGCAAGTGCTGTAACAAGTCTCAGTTAATCTAGCACAGATGTCTCAGATCTTTAAATGAAAAAGAGCAAGCAAATAATTAGATTTGTCTGTGAACTGCTTTTAAATGACCCACTTATCATATATTATACATATTTTTGTAGTACATCGTTCTGATTCAGTGTTTTCATTTACGTCAGAGGTAACTGTTTTATTACTGAGTAGGTGAATGAACCTGTTGCTCTTCAAGAACACAGCTGTATACCTCACATCTGGTAAAAATTATTAAAACAAATGTAAAAGATAAGTAAATGATAACGAAATTTTCCTTCTGGACAAAGTTTCAGTGTTTTGTCTTACCTGGGGTCAAGGGTCATGGCAGGAGGGAAATCCATGGATTTATTACTCTTCACAGACAATAGAGTTTGGGGATGCTGTCTGATTCTGGTGATGAATGACATCACCCTCCTCTCTCTCCCCTCACACACACTCATTTTGCGTAGCTGTATTACCTGATCAATCAATATTGTTTAGATGTGCGTGAGAATATGAATGCATTAGGAAATACTTCCACTGTACTAGTCTCTGACATAATGTTGTTGATATGCACACACTGAGCTGAACAGTGATAATTTAGAAGACATGACTGCATGCAACATGATAGATTTAGTGGGGTAACAGTGGGGGGAAAGGACAACGTCAACCCTAAAATGTACAAAGCACTTATAGCTTAGGCTTAGTTAACTAAGCTTTCAAGACAGACGAAATTTCAATCAATTTCTATAGAGAAAGCTTTTTGGATTGTAACTTAAAGGGTTAGTTCACCCAAAAATGAAAATTCTGTCATGAATTACTTACCCTTATGTTGTTGGACACCCGTAAGACCTCCGTTCATCTTCGGAACACAAATGAAGATATTTTAGTTGAAATCCGATGGCTCAGAAAGGTCTCCAGTGGCACAATGCACTGTACACTCTCAAGACCTATAAAAGGTACTAAAGACGTCGTTACAAAGTCCATCTCACTACAGTGGTTCTACAATAACTTTATAAAGCGACGAGAATAGTTTTGTGCGCAAAAAAACCCTAAATAACGACTTATATAGTGATGACCGATTTCAAAACAATGCCTCATGAAGCTTCAAAGCTTTATGAATCAGCGAGTCGAATCATGATTCAAACCGCCAAACTGCTGAAATCACGTGACTTTGGCGATTCAAACTGCTGAACCGACTCACTGATTCATAACGGTTCGAAGCTTCATGATGCAGTGTTTTGAAATCGGTCATCACTTTATAAGTCATTATTTAGGTTTTTTTTGTGCACAAAAACTATTCTCGTCGCTTTATAAAGTTATTGTAGAACCACTGTAGTGAGATGAACTTTGTAACGACGTCTTTAGTACCTTTTATAGGTCTTGAGAGTGTAAAGTGCATTGTGCCAATGGAGGCCTTTCTGAGCCATCGGATTTTAACTAAAATATCTTAATTTGTGTTCCGAAGATGAACGGAGGTCTTGCTGGTGTCGAACGACATGAGGGTAAGTAATTAATGACAGAATTTTCATTTTTGGGTGAACTAACCCTTTAAGGAATGCGGACCAAAAGATGTTACACAAAACCGACTTGTAGGCCTGTTTAGATTATTTTAAAGTAGCCCCTATGCATTAGCTTAAGTAGGCTAAATATTTTTAAACTTGCGCTTTCTTGAATCCGCTGATATTGATCTCTGCTCATAAGATCACGCCTATGTTTGACTCCAAACAAATATAAAAGACATTCATGTTTCATAATATCAAGTCAACATAACAAAACATGCTGTAGGCTAACATTCTGAAGAACTTACTGAGATGAACTCGCGCTCATGGATCTTGCGTTTCCACCCTCATAACATAAGCTGCCATGTTTTTCTAATTTCGACTTTCATGTCCATGTTGGACATGTGGAAGAAACAACTTCACACTGTGCAAAACCATTTACAGTACTGTTTCTTTCAGTTTGAGTGGCAGGAATATAAACAAAAAAAATCCTTAGATCTATACATTGCTATTTGCCAAAAAATTAGACACTTTTTGTTCAAAATGCTTTTATTATTAATTTTACAGTTGGTATCTCCTTGGATATATTGCATAAAATACAATATTATACATTTATAAAACAAACTCTAATTTAGAATTCGTTCTTGCTTCTAGATGTTATAATTTTTTAACAACATTTAAAAAAAAAAAAAACATTTAGTGTCATAACCATTTAAAACATACAAAAGCGTTATGATAATGTTTTGGGGCATGCAGCTTATATAAATGTACCTATTTCAATACAATCTGATTGTATATAAAAAACTATTATACTTAAACTAATACTTTAGCATCGGTTTTGTTTTGTTTTTTGCTTGTTTTTTTACTTTGAAGAATTTCGTGGAAAAATAGCCTAATATATGAAATGTTCTGAAACGTTTCTGAAATGTTCATTTTAAAGCCATTTGCATTTTGAGAGTTTTTTATGTAATTCAAGTCCGCAGAAAAACAAAGGCATTTTGCACAGAGAGGATGATGAAGTTTAGAGTGTTTCTCAGCACATGCGAACAAGATCACTTTTTCTACAGCCCACTTTACAGCACGTGGAGGGCAGCGTTTCGAATGTGTCTCTTCTTACTCGAGCCATTTCTGCAGAGGTCTCCACGTCAGTCTCGGTGTCATAACCTGTGTAAAATCATAGGCAGGTAATGTAGGTGTTGTAACTCCTCAGTTGCTGTATGAGTTAATGATGAGTTGTCAGAAAGTTACTTCAGAATGCAAACGTATATATAGCCTACAGCAGGTGGCGCACAAGAGCTGAATTTGGAAAAGCAGATGCCTGCGACTCCTACAGTCCTACTATTTCTGCAATGTCTTTATATGGCAGAAATGCCATTATGCTGTTCCCAAATTCAACCAAGGTTTATAATTATGCTTTTGATTTGGCTGGCATAATTGTATAATTTCAGTGGGTCTCGTTGTGAGTTCCTAACGGTGAAAACTTAATTTATATGAGGATGTAAATTCCAATTTTAATACATTCATAAATATTTTTTTTATAAAATAAGTAATAATGAATATAATATTTTGATTATATCATTAGGCTATATAAAAACATTATGTTTATCAAATAACCTTAACTTTATCTTACCAGCTCAATACAACACACTATATTGTTTAAATTATTACATTAAATATTATGTATAGAAGGCACACTACTTTTAACATATAATCCATTTTATCATTTAAATTTATTTATAAATGTTCAAATATCCAGTTCTTCATTTTTGCAGTTAATTATATTATATTATATTACATTATATTATATTATATTATATTATATTATATTATATTATATTTATTATATTATATTATATTATATTATATTATATTATATTATATTATATTATATTATTTAGGGCTGTCAAACGATTAATCATGTTCCAAAATAAAAATTTGTGTTTTAATATATGTGTGTGTAGTTTGTACTGTGTTTAATCATTATGTATATTTGAATACACATACACACATTAAGAAATATTTGCATGCATATACTGTATATATATTTATATATAAATATTTTATATATAATATATTGAAAATGTCTTAAATATATACATGCATGGGTATGTATGTATTTATTTATATATACATAATAATTATACACAGTACACACACATATATTATGTAAACTTTTATTTTGGATGCGATTAATCATCCAGCACTAATTATATAATATTATCATATATAAAAGGCACACAAATTTTAACATATATTACATTTTATAATTGACATTTATTTATATAAATTATAAATAATATTTTCATTATTATTATTATTATAAAAATTTATAATTTGTATCAAATATCCAGTTCTTCATTTTTGCAGTTCAATATATTATATTAATTATATTATATTATGTGTGTAAAACGGCAGGCCACTTTTAAACTATATAACATATAATACAGTTTATACAGTAACTCAAATTTGAGTATAGTTAGTGTTGTTACAGTAATAATCAACAACTACCGAATATGTAACAGTAGAAGTTTGAACGGACAATTGTGTTCTGACATTATTTAGACTGGGATGATGACTGCTAAGCAAAGACAAAAATCTATACTGACCCTTCATGGGGTCCTCAGATTGGACCCGCCTCCATCTGGAACCCCCACACGTGTAGACGACAGCCCGAAAAAACTCCCGGCCACAGAGTCTCAGAGCTTTCTGGGCCTGGGCCGAATCTGCCCACGCAGCAAACGCCAACAGCATTGCCAGCAGCACGACCTTCATAGTGTAAAAGCTGTGTCTTCCGCTGAGGTTAGGGATGTCTTTTGTTAGCTTGTGTTTTCTGACTTCAGAACGTCTTCGTTTATATACTATGCAAACCATGCTTTATGTTTTTATTGATGCACTTCTTTTCCGTGACCTTTTAAATGAGGCAAAATGACCCAGAAAGCAGATTCTTCCATTTGACAAAATGGGTTTGTTGGTTTTAAATAAATAGATGATGTACAAATGGTGTATCAAAATACAGCTAATTTAACAAAGTGGCGTGAGGTCTTTGTTTTATTTGCTACAGCAAAGTGCTCTTTAATGACATTTTAGAGATCCATGCCCATAAAACTGAATATCGCAAGTTTGAGCATGTGTCACACCAGCATTATGGTGTGACATCAGGATAATGACAGCACTTACTTC
The DNA here is from genome assembly GCF_949357685.1 of Gobio gobio. NCBI lineage: Eukaryota > Metazoa > Chordata > Actinopteri > Cypriniformes > Gobionidae > Gobio > Gobio gobio. The sequence goes on along the minus strand of NC_137102.1, from coordinate 21,483,565 downwards.
CTCCCAAACCTTGTTAATTTGACCTAAAAGGCTAAGCACCATAATGAGCCGATTTATTTCTGGCTGGCAAACACTTTGTTGCCAAGTGCTTCCACACAACATCACTGTTTACAGGATAAAATACCATCCTGTAGTATTTGGCACAGGCTTTCACATTTAGATTTAATTGCAGTCATTCCTAAAGGAAACCTCTATGAGTCATCATAAGCATACAGCCTAATTCTTTCATTTTGCGTCATTTGTTTTATGTAAATCAATACATTTTTGGACATTGTTCATAAAGCAGCAGCAACTTTATTGACAGTTGAACAAGGATGTGAGAGTTGAAATGCGTTTGAAGTCTGCCACTGAAATTAAGACTTTACAAGAAGCTATTTTAGATGAACAAATGCAATGTTTGTGAAAATGCCTCTGTAATGATTTCTCACTGTGGTGTTTCTAAAGCTTGTATTTGTTGTTATTGTTGACCCAGGGAGGGCATGGAAACAAAAGAGAACTATAAAGTCTTATCTACGATGTTTATTGACATATCAAGTTGTAAAACCTCCACTGCATGATCACCCCTAGTCATCCTGCATTGAACACCAGCACTTTGCTTAGCAGTTCAGAACGTCAAATGCTACCCTACTGAATAATTCAGCATAAACAAGCATGAATTCCATGCTGGTCCAAGCTGGTTTATGCTGGTTAGTGCTAGTTAGTGCTGGTATAGTGCTGGTCTAGTACGAGTAGGCCAGTTGTCTGTATGCAAACAGTGTTTTAGGGAGATAAGCATTGTTTTTGCTTGTGTATTTCAATATTTAACACATTAATGATGTAAAGGAAAAACAATATAGAAGATTAAAACATGATTTATTGTAATATATGATTATAACTTTGTAATTCTGGTCACACTTTAGATTAGGGTCCAATACTCGCTATTGACTAACCATTAACTATGACTTTTGCCTCAGTAAACCCCTAATTACTGCTTATTAATTGTTAGTAAGGTAGTTAAGTTTAGCTATTGGGTAGTTTAAGGTATTAATATGTGTATATAAGTACTAATAAACAGCTAATATCCTAGTCATATACATGCTAATAAGCAAGTAGTTCATAGTGAGAATTGGACCCTAAACTAAAGTGTTACTGTACTTTTGTCCCTCTTTTAATTGTTTTAGTTCTGATTCTATTAGTAATCAATGTCATCTGAAGTTTTGTATAGCATAGAAAAATTCAAACTGGTAAAACGTTTCAACTGATCAAAAGATTTGTCTCATGTTTCAAAGGACCTGTACACAAATCAGTTAAAAAGAGCTATTTTGATGGTACAGCTCGTTTTTCTGAATTGCTAAAACACTGGATCTCATTCTCTGAACCAAATTCTCAATAGCCTAAACCAATTTGTCGAATAAATCAGTATTTCTGAAAAACCTTAAAGGAGTAGTTCACTTTAAAATAAAAATTACAGCAAGCCATAATAGGTGTATATGACTTTCTTCTTTCTGATGAACACAATCAGAGTTATATTCCGGGGGTTAATAAAGGACTGAAGCGAAGAGAGCAATTCTTGTAAGAAAAAATCCATATTTAACATGTTATCTAGATTTCGCTAGACCGCCTTCCGTATTCAACTTACGGAAAAAGCTTAACTGGCATGGCATATGACTTCAGATGTAGTGTAAGCGTTTTGAACTGCGAGAGGCGTTACACTTTCTGCGTAAGTTGAATACAGAAGGCAGCCTGGCAGAAGCTAGATATTTTCCCTTTTAAAGTTTTAAATATGGATTTTTTTTCGTACAAAACCCATCGCTTCGCTTCAGAAGGCCTTTATTAACCCCCCCGGAGCCGTGTGGAGTACGTTTATGATGGATGGATGCACTTTTTTGAGCTTCAAACTCGTGAGCCCAGTTCACTGCCATTATAAAGCTTGAAAACATCAAGATATTTATTAAAGTTTTTCTCAATTGCTAAAACACAATTTCTGAAACCTTGCTCCATTTTCTGAAAACATTAAACACAAAACCTCATCTTCAAGCACTATTTACAAAACCGCTGACTCCTCTTGCAAAATGAAACTTTCGCCTCAAAACAGCTTTACTTGTTTTCAAAATCAAACACTGCTCTCAAATCATAAACAAAGTGATCAAAATGATGTACACTATCAAGCAGTCAGTAAACAATACACCAGAAAATAGAACATTTAGGGAGAAGCCAATTTTTAATCTCAAAACAAATTTCATTTTTTTCGTCATTGTCTTTTGATGAACAAAAACATGTTCTATCATAGTAGCTGAAAATCGATCAGAAATTACTACTATTACTACTACTATTACTACTATTTTTTTTGTTCTTCCTCCACTTCTTCCTCTTTCTTGCCCTCCTCCTCCTCTTCCTCCTCGTCGCCCACCTCGCATACGCGCTCGTCCTCTCACATTGTTTCTTCTATCCATTCTCAGACTTTCTCCTTCCCACCTTCAACAACCTGTTTGCTCTCTAAACTGGCTTATATTGGTTGTGTCACATCAAGGTTAAATCAATTTTGACTGTTTGTGTTCAATCAATGAAATTTGTTCTTTATTTGTATTTGATTGTTGCCACTTGTGTTTACCAGTATGGATGACATGTGCATTAGAGTGCAGAATGTGTTTTGAGAATGAGAATGTGTTTAGAGTTTTGCTGAAAAAGTCTAAGTAAGATCCTCAAATTGTGTTTAACCATGTGAAATGGTTTCACTGAAATGGACTGCACATTAACTACATGAGTTCAGGCAACTGAGAACTTTCTTCAGCCAATGGGTTTTAGTGTTTTAGTAACCAAGAAAAACTGTAGACAGCTGTTCATATTGAGAATTGAAAAACAACTATATCTCCTGTATTTTATTTCATTGTTACAGAGAAACAGCGGATTGAAGTTATGCAGAGAACATAAGAGAACATGGTAGACATAGTGTATTGTGTTAGTGAATTATTGTATTTTGAAAATTAGTGTTGGAGTTTAGTTTACAATGTGTGGTTTTGAGCATGAAATTAACCGTTTTGGAAATTGTGTGATAGGTGTGTTGGTGTGTTAAGAGTTTAGGAAAATTTGTGATTGAAAAAATTGTCATAGCGATCATAAAAAACTGTAAAGGGAACTACTCCTTTAAACAAGTTCAGGCAGTTAGACACTGTTTGCAAATCTCCTGCACTTTTTTTTGCAAAACTCTAAACACATTCTCACGCATTAAAACACACATCCCACTGTGATACATTTGTGTCGCTAAACACGAGGCAAAAGTTAAACACAACTAAAATACAGTCGTCATTGTTTACACACAGCAACTCAAAATTGTCACACTTATTCCTAATGATGTGACCAAACCAACTGTATAAAATATGCAGTACATACAGTATACAATATATACTCCTTACTCAGTTGCAATTACTATACTTTTTTATGTAATTGCAAAAATTGTTCTCTGCATACAATATATATTTTTTCTGTAACATTCTGGATTCTGTCTAATGAATGATATCTAGTGCTTATATTATTGACTCATGTGTGTATGATCTGAAAGCATGTCTTAGCAATTGAAGACTTCCAATGCAAAAGCCTCAAAAATGTACAAACAAATGAGATAACAATACTGAGTGAATGCTCTCCGCACATAGTACATGTTCATCAAATGTTTCACTTTTTAAAACCCACAAAATCCCAGCCTCAGCCCATTCAGAAGAACTGGTACTTGGGTAGAAACCTATAAACACTGTAGGAGCCTGACAAAAATTCTAATTTTAAAGAAAAACGTCACACAGACTTTTCAAAATTTAAAGTTGCTGTTTTAAAAACATTCATGCTCATTTGGGAACTTGCACGTGTCAAAATCCAGCTGTCAGTCACTAATTCCAAAAGGTGTACATATGAAAGGTACGTCACTGCAGTCAGGGAACATGCAATATTGTAGACAACAGTGATCGAATGTACTTTCAACAGTTGCTGAAAGTCAATGGCCAAGTGCCCAACTAAAAATAATACTAACAATCAGCATGGTGACTTCACACCGACTTCAACAACTTTTGTACTGGTACCATGTGAAATAAATAAAGCCAAATTGGTTTATAATAAGTGAACATGGTAATGCTGTTTTTGAGATGTTTAAGCATCCTCTGGTGACATATAATTTTTATTTGCATGTTAATCTAAGTCATTTAACCCTCTGGTCCTCTTCGGTCATTTGTGACCGGAAAATTTTTGAAATGTTAATAATCACTGCTTCATCGGAATGATATGAAACTTGGTGACTTTTCTTGCATTAGGTATGTAAACACACACAAAAAAATTGGGGTCATGATTCGAGCATGCTAAGTGGTCGTAAAAAAAATACTCCCACTTGTGCTCTTCGGTCAAAAATGACACCATAGGAAATGAATGGGAAATCTGCAAAAACGTCTCGGTTACGTATGTAACCCTCGTTCCCTGAAGGAGGGAACGGAGACGCCACGTCGGAGTACCGACGAATAGGAATCTCGCTCGCGAGAGCCAATCTACTTCGAGTGTAACTAAACGAGCCAATGCACATTGGCATGCAATGATTGCACCAGGTGCTCATGCCACGCCGCGCGGGTATAAATGAGACACAGGTGATTGCATCAAATCAGCCTTTTGCTGAGGAGCCGGGTAGGTAGACAGGCACCCCAGCAGGGTACAGAGGACATGGCGACGGGACGTGGCGTCTCCGTTCCCTCCTTCAGGGAACGAGGGTTACATACGTAACCGAGACGTTCCCATTCAGTCGGTCACTCTCGACGCCACGTCGGAGTACCGACGAATAGGAATCCCTACCAAAGCGCCATGGCTTCTGCCCCCATCCAGTGCCCTGTGTGAGCCACCTGAGCTCTCTTACCTGATGAGACGGGGCTCACACCGGGAAGTCCATCACTGCTGTTCCGCATGACCCGCTCAGTGATTATTGGATAACACTGGGAAAGCGTGCCCTAGAGAAGGGAACGCTGCGGAGCCCACATCGTACCCCGAAGGAGTTATGTGGAGTACAATGCTGAGCCGTAGCCCGCAAGGAGAAGGGGGCTCAGTCCCACTGCAGGGAAGGCTCTCCCAAGGGAAAGACACGGGCTTCCCGTAGGAGCGACCGTGGAAGAAATATGGGATCCCCGCAGGGTCACTCATATGGCCCAAGCCCAATACCGGTTCTCAAGGATTCAGCGGCAAGGGGCCTGATGCCAGACGTTCCGCCACGTCCGGCACCGAGGGCGGTGGAGGACTCACAGAGTTTGCTTCTGGAGAATATAAGCGCCGTAGCGCAGCAAGCCGACAAGAGCCGGGGCCTCTCAGTGCTTCTACCCGTTTGAGGTGAGAACACAGGAGGAGACCGGCTCTACACGTAGGCTATAGAATCTAGCGAACGTGTTGGGTGTCGCCCAGCCCGCAGCTCTACAGATGTCTGACAGCGAGGCGCCACGTGCCAGCGCCCAGGAGGATGCAACACTTCTAGTAGAGTGTGCTCGCACCCTGAGCGGACAGGGCACACCTTGTGCTTGGTAAGCCAAGGTGATGGCATCCACTATCCAGTGGGCCATCCTCTGCTTGGAGACAGCCTTTCCCTTCTGCTGGCCTCCGTGACAGACAAAGAGCTGATCTGAGGTTCTGAAGCTTTGAGTTCTATCCACGTAAACCCGCAGAGCGCGGACGGGACAGAGCAAAGCTAGGGCTGGGTCTGCCTCCTCCGGGGGCAGCGCTTGCAGGTTCACCACCTGGTCCCTGAAGGGAGTGGTAGGAACCTTGGGCACATAGCCAGGCCGGGGTCTCAACACCACGTGGGTATCACCCGGCCCGAACTCTAGGCACGATTCGTCGACCGAAAATGCCTGCAGGTCCCCTACCCTCTTGATGGAGGCCAATGCAGCCAACAGCGAAGTCTTCATTGACAGAATCTTTAGCTCTGCTGACTGCAAAGGCTCAAATGGGGCATTCTGAAGTGCTCGGAGCACCAGAGCAAGATCCCAAGAGGGTATGGAGGGGGGGCGAGGAGGATTTAACCGTCTCGCCCCCCTAAGGAACCTGACGACCAGGTCGTGCTTCCCAACTGTCTTACCTTCTACATGGTCGTGATAGGCGGATATTGCAGCAACATAAACCTTGAGGGTGGAGGGCGACAGCCTACGCTCCAACCCCTGTTGCAGGAAGGAAAGCACAGACGCGATCGAACATCTTCGGGGGTCTTCTCGGCGAGAAGAACACCACTCGACGAACAGGTTCCACTTCAAGGCGTAAGCCTGTCTTGTAGACGGTGCTCGTGCCGAAGTGATGGTGTTAACTACCTCTTGGGGTAAGTCACCTAGAACCTCCGCGTCCCGTCCAGGGGCCAGACATGAAGCTTCCACAGGTCTGGACGCGGGTGCCAAAGGGTGCCCCGTCTCTGAGTCAGAAGGTCCTTCCTCAGAGGAATCGGCCAAGGAGGGGCTGTCGCGAGGAGCATAAGTTCTGGAAACCAGGTCCGGTTGGGCCAGTACGGCGCCACCAGCAGGACCTGCTCCTCGTCCTCCCTGACCTTGCACAGAGTCTGTGCAAGTAGGCTCACTGGGGGAAACGCATATTTGCGCAGCCCCTGGGGCCAGCTGTGCGCCAGGGCATCCGTGCCGAGTGTACCCTCGGTCAGCGAATAGAACCACTGGCAGTGGGACGTTTCTGGGGAGGCAAACAGGTCGACCTGTGCCACCCCGAACTGTCTCCAAACCAGCTGAACCACCTGGGGGTGGAGTCGCCACTCGCCTGGGAGCGCAGCTCGTGAAAGCTCGTCGGCCACACGGTTGTGCACACCAGGAACATGAATGGCCCGAAGCGACCTCAGACACTTCTGACTCCAGAGGAGGAGATGGCGGGCGAGTTGCGACATGCGACGGGAGCGCAGACCACCTTGTCGGTTGATATACGCAACGGTCGCAGTGTTGTCCGTGCGGACCAGTACATCTTTGCCCCGTAACCACGCTTTGAGGCGGCTCAGAGCAAGATGCACTGCTAGCAACTCGAGGCAATTGATATGCCAATGCAGGTGCGGGCCCGTCCAAACCCCTGACACTGCATGCCCGTTGTACGTGGCTCCCCAGCCCATGGCAGAGGCATCCGTGAAAACCACAGCGTGCCTGGACACCTGTTCCAGGGGCACTCCGGCCCGAAGGAACGAGGGGTCTGACCATGGACTGAAGGACTGGCGGCAGGCCGGTGTGATGCTCACCCGGTGAGTGCCGCGTTGCCACGCCCATCTCGGGACTCGGCCGTGTAGCCAATGCTGAAGCGGTCTCATATGAAGCAGGCCGAGCGGTGTTACTGCCGCAGCGGCCGCCATATGCCCCAGGAGCCTCTGAAACTGTTTCAGTGGAACCGCCATCCTGCCTTGAAACGTGTTCAGGCAGCTCAGCATCGACTGGACACGCTCCTCCGTGAGGCGCGCTGTCTGTTCGACCGAATCCAACTCCATACCGAGAAAAGAGATCCTCTGCACGGGGGCGAGTTTGCTCTTTTCCCAGTTGACCCGAAGACCCAACTGGCTGAGGTGTCTGAGCACCAGGTCCCTGTGTTCGCACAACTGATCCTTGGACTGTGCTAGAATGAGCCAGTCGTCGAGATAGTTGAGGATGCGAACGCCCTGTTCTCTCATGGGCACAAGGGCCCCCTCCGTGACTTTCGTGAAGACACGGGGGGACAGGGACAGCCCGAAGGGCAGGACTCTGTACTGATATGCTCGACCCTCGAACGCAAAGCGCAGAAACGGCCTGTGTCGAGGAAGAATCGAGACATGAAAGTACGCATCCTTCAGGTCGATCGCTGCAAACCAATCCTGGGGACGGATGCATTCGAAAATGCGTTTCTGCGTGAGCATCTTGAACGGTAGCTTGTGGAGGCTCCGATTCAGGACTCGCAGGTCCAAGATTGGCCGTAACCCACCGGTTTTCTTGGGTACAATGAAGTACGGGCTGTAGAAGCCGGTCTTCATATCGGCTGGAGGGACCGGCTCTATCGCGTCCTTCGCCAGTAGGACAGCGATTTCCGCACGCAGGACATGGGCATCTGCAGCATTCACCGAGGTGAAGCGGACGCCCTTGAACCTGGGGGGGCGCCGGGCGAACTGAATCGCATAGCCGAGCCTGATGGTCCGAATGAGCCAGCGAGACGGACTGGGGAGCTCTAGCCAGGCTCGCAGAGACCGTGCAAGCGGGACCATAGGGACCACCGGCGCACCCACGGAGGGGCAGCGAGGTGGAATGCAGGTACCGGGCTGGGGCGGCTGTCTCGTGGAGGCGGCCCGCAGCGAGGTGAGAGTGTGCTGTGCAACACTTACCTGATTCCACAGGTGGGCAGGAGGAACGTGAGGAGGTCGTCCACTGCTGCCCGCTGGCGAAGGGGGAGGATGAGTGTGGTCCGGCGTTTGACCGGCCACAACTCTCCGAGCCCCCTGAGGACCCAGAGATGGAGGAAACTGCTCTTTTATTGAAAATTTGGGTACCGCTGGGGCTGAGCCCAGCGGCGGAACAGAAACAAAACGGAACACAAAATTCTCCTCCCGGCCCTCCTCCGGGGGATGGAGCGGTGCGGTCACCGTCTCCAGAAGAGCAGTCCTCCCCATCTCCGGGTCGCCCGTCTCAGGGCCGCTTGGCCTTGCCCCTGCCTTTGCCACCTCTCTTGGCAGGAGCCTGGACGGGCTGGGCGGCCTGCTTGCGCCCGGCTCCACGACGTCGCTTGGGTGGAGGCTGCTGCTGCGACGCGGGAGCGGAGGCAGACGCAGGCGGCCGCCCTCGGCGACGAGCAGACTGAGGTGCTGCCGGCGGCGGGGTGGAGACAGCAGCTGACCGCCGTGGCAGGATGTGACTGATGGCCTCAGTCTGCTTCTGTGCGGCCGAGAACTGCTGGGCGAAGTTCTGGACCGCGTCGCCGAAGAGGCCGGTCTGGGAGACGGGGGAGTTAAGGAACCTGATCTTGTCGGTCTCCCTCATGTCTGCCAGACACAGCCAGAGATGGCGTTCCTGGACCACCATAGTGGACATCGCACGACCCACGGCCCGCGCCGTAACCTTCGTCGCACGAAGCGCGAGGTCCGTTGCGGTTCTCAGTTCTTGGAGAACTGCGGGATCGTGACCACCCTCGTGCAGGTTCTTCAGTGCCTGGGCCTGATGAACCTGCAACAACGCCATAGCGTGTAAGGCGGAGCCTGCCTCTCCACAAGCCTGGTAGGCCTTTCCGATCAGATCGGACGAGTACCTACAGGCTCGGGAGGGGAGACACGGGTTCCCCCTGGATGTGGAGTTAGGGCACAGTTGCATAGCAACGGCCCGTTCCACGGGAGGAACCTGCGTGTAACCCTTTGCAGGTCCGCCATCGAGGGTGGTGAGGGAGGAGGATCCACTGGGCCGGTTTCGGGCAGTAAAAGGTGCCGTCCACGACCTAGTGAGCTCCTCGTGCACCTCCGGGAAGAAAGGAACCGGGGTGGGGCGCTGAGAACCAGCACGGGCCACCCCGAGAAACCAATCATCCAACCTCGAAGGTTCGGGACACGGTGGAGGGTTCCACACGAGCCCGATCTTCTCGGCGGCCCGGGAAAGCATGGCCATCATCTCCGGATCCATATCGGGCACAGCGGATCTTCCCGAAGGAGCCCCCTGCGCCGACACGTCATCTCCAGAGAAGTCTGACCCTCCCTCCGATGCAGCGATGGACATCTGATCATCAGGGGGAGCCCCGAAGGATACGGATGGTGCACATCTCGAGGACGGCCCACCACGTTCCGACGGCAGCTCTGCTGGCTGCGGAGTGCGTGAGGGATGAGGGTTCCCCGGGGGTTGGTTCCCTGGGGGAAGCGCGCTCACCGTAACCCTCAAATCACCCGTGCTACTGCCTGAAGTAACCCTCTGTGGAGGGTTAGATCGAGGCAGAGGCACGGGGACTCCACCCCTTGCGAGATGGAGTCTAGACCGCAACTCCGAGATGGTCATGTTCCCGCAGTGAGAACATGAGTCATCCACCAACGCTGCCTCAGCGTGCTGAACGCCCAAACACGAGATACAGCGCTGGTGACCATCCCTTGGTGACAGGTAACCACCGCATCCAGAAACACACAGATAGAATGTCATCTTGAAAAAGACGCAAGCTCTATCTGTGTTTGCTCTTTCAGAAGGACGCTCTCCTTGGTGCTGAAGCACGCAGGGGGCGGGGTCGCGGCGACACAGTCAGGGGGTGGGTGCAGCCTGACGTGCGCGCTCTCTCACACGAAGGCGCTCTCTTACCAGCCGTAAGAACGGCTTTTCAGCGCTCTCCACCTAGCGCACCGAACCAGCTGTGAGAACAGCCTTTGTGATTGCTCTAAACAAACAACACAGAGAGATGATCCGAAAACCACGCGACCGCTGCTGTGCCGTCACACCAACACCGACTGAAGAGATCGCTTCCGAAAGGCGGCTTCCGTCTTCAGTCAGGACTGCGAAGTAGTGAGTGATATCTGGCGTTACCATCTACCACCCGGCTCCGAAGCAAAAGGTTGATTTGATGCAATCACCTGTGTCTCATTTATACCCGCGCGGCGTGGCATGAGCACCTGGTGCAATCATTGCATGCCAATGTGCATTGGCTCGTTTAGTTACACTCGAAGTAGATTGGCTCTCGCGAGCGAGATTCCTATTCGTCGGTACTCCGACGTGGCGTCGAGAGTGACCGACTGAATGGGAACACAAATTCACAGAAAAAATCTATATTTCTAACAAAACAAAAAAATATCTAAAACTTTATAATAAATAGTCCTTGATATTTTTTAAATATATATTCAAATCCATAAAAAAAAAATCATTAAATGTGTTCAAAACAGAACTAGGGAATTCTCCATAGAGACCTCTAGAAATTACACACATGGTTGCATGATTTCTTAAATAATTCCAAAAGAGGGCGATAATCTGCCTTCCAAAAAAATTTATTTTGAAGGCCTAGTCTCTATTTTAACCTGAATACTGCAATAATAATAAAAAAATATTTAAAAAAATATTTTTGTATAATTTTCAATGGCAAAAATAGAACATAATTATTGCATAAATATTAAAAGAGACCATCAAATCATCTCAAAATACAAAATTAAAAAGAAAAATATTATTGAAGAAAAATACATTGCATTGGTTTTACTGGGGTGGAGGAAGTTTAATTTTTATGTGTCCGGTCACTTATGACCGGGTAGACGACCAATGCAACCCTTAAACGAAGAGCACCAGATGTTTAAGGTTGTGTGGCTGTAAGTCAGTTGGAGTTGTTGTGCTGTCTGTTTGTCTCTTCTCTTTTTTTTTTTTTTGTTCTTGTTGTTCCTCTTATCTTCAGTGATTCTGCGTAACTTTTACAGATTGGGACAATCTGAAAACTGAGCAGTGTTCATTTAACACTAAGGGTTTTGCTGTGAACCAATAAACATGTAACCTGCCATGTGCATGTTTTAATAAATAATTTATTAAAATTAATTGGAAAAAAATTCTTTATTTAACTATGAACACACACTAAGAAATGTTAACACATATTTATGAAATAGTTTTGTTTTGGTATTGCTGGGATCATACCAGCACCAAAAGACAATGCTGGTCCCAGAGTGCAAAAAATACCCTGGATTTTTCAGCAGGGTAATTTACCAGTAACCTCTTTACCAGTAAACTTTTTTTTTTTTTTTTTTTGGTTGTCCATTTGAGAAAATGTATTCTAGGAGTGAAAAAAATTACTAATAAACAACCTAATACTGACATAGCTAAATTAAAAGTCTGAATTTCTCATAACAAAAGTGCCCTAAACAAAATATTTTATGTTTGTTTCTTCTTATTTAAGTTCTAAAATGTAAATTCTAAAAAAAAAAAAGTGAAAAGGTTAGGCTAATTTTGTAAGTTAAATTTCAAACTGCCACATTAACGAATTCAAAGACATCTAATTACATCAAATAAAGTTGTTGAAGTTTCTATTAAAATTATCCAACTGTTATCCGATAAATCATAAACTTGCTAAATTTAACAGTAGTATTTCACCCAATTGCTCTTTTTGCCTTCAGTATGAAGAGACTATTAATCACTTGTTTTGGGATTGTACTTACTGTAAAGTCTTCTGGATTGATTTTTCAAATTTTGTTAAAAAATATTTATATCCAAACTTCTGTATAACCCCCAAAATTGTGTTTTTTGGTTATTCTTTGAATTTAGACCCTTCTCATTGTAAATTTATTATAAATGTATTGCTTTAGGCCTACTGTGCTAAATTTTACATTCATAAATGTAAATTTTCAAAAAAAACTCCCTAATTTTTTATTTTCAGGAAAGATTTTGATATGTATTTAAACTTGTTAAGAAATTCTGATAATTCTATTGCATGTAAGACTCTTTCATGGTGTAAATCCTTTAAGCTAGCTTAATTTGCTTTATTGTTTGTAACCCTTATTGTTCTTTGTTCTTTGTAATTGTAATTGTTGTTCCCTTTCAGTCGGTCACGTTCGACGTACGTCGGAACTGACCGACGAATTGGGATCTGTTTTCAGAGACGACCTACTTCGAGTAATTAAAAACGAGCCAATAAACATTGGCATGCGATCACGCATTCCACGCACCGCCCCGCGTTGCGGTTATAAATAAGGAAGTGGAAGTGCCGCATACCGCTTTCAACTTCGGAGCCGAGCATTCAGTATTCTGGTGTTCCTACGGAGAGATTTTTCATCTTACGAGCGGAGAGAAGAAAAGTCCTACCTGTTCCGGTCCAGTGTCGGTGTGACGGTGCCTTGCAGCGGTGGTCGCGAGACTCCGAAGAAAACAAACAGCTGTTTCCACAGCTCGCTGGGCGTTTTCTCATTGAGTGCTCACAGCGGGCTTGCACCTTTGAACTGCTGTGAGCCGCGGCCATTTCCCCTGTGTGCCTCGGCACTGTCGGAGCGGTTTTTTCTCTCACTAAAAGAGCAACACGGTTTGACCCTGCGTCTTTTTCAAGATGTCATTCAAACCGTGTGTTTCTGGATGCCGTCGATTTCTGTCCCCAGTTGACGGACACGATCGCTGTCTCTCGTGTTTGGGCGTTCAGCACGCAGAGGCGGCTTTCGTGGATGAGTCATGTTCGCACTGCGCGAACATGACCATCGCAGTGCTACGGTCTAGGCTCCAATACCTCAAAAGGGGCGGAGTCCCATTGCGTATCCCCCGATCTAGTGGTCCTCCCGCTGCAAAGCAGAGGGCTGCTACTTTGGCTGATACCTTTGGTGGAGATCTGAGGGTGACGGTCAGGGCAACCCCGCCCAGTCAACAGGCTGCTCGGGCCCCTCCCCCCTCCGCTGCGCCGGCGCAGTTCCCGGAAGATCGCGGTGGTCCTTCCCATGGGGGGCCACCCGTTTCTTTCGGGGCTCCTGCTGAGGACATGTTATCGATAGCTGCATCGGGGGACGAGCTAATGGACTCTGGAGATGAGGATTCGGCTGCGTTGCCCCCTTCGGGTGTGGCACCGTTGCCCGAGTCTGATCCAGAGCTCACGGCTATACTTTCCCGGGCCGCCGCGAGTGTCGGGCTCGAGTGGAACCCTCCACCGTGTCCTGAACCCTCGCGGTTGGACGATTGGTATCTCGGGACGGCCCGTGCTGGTTCTCAGCGCCCCGCCCCAGTGCCTTTCTTTCCGGAAGTGCATCAGGAGCTCACGAAGTCGTGGACGGCGCCCTACAGCGCTCGTTCACGATCAGGAAGTTCCTCCGTCCTCACTACCCTCGATGGGGGCGCGGCTAAGGGTTACGTGGAGGTCCCTCCAGTGGAACGGTCGGTTGCGATGCAACTGTGTCCTAAGACCGGCTCCGACTGGCGGGGCCATCCGCGTCTCCCCTCCCGGGCGTGTAGGTTCTCGTCCAGCCTAACGGGCAAGACCTACACAGCCTGTGGAGAAGCCGCGTCCTCTTTGCATGCCATGGCGCTCCTGCAGGTCTACCAGGCCAAGGCGCTCAAGGAATTGCACGAGGGTAGTTCCGACCCAGGGGTTATGCAGGAACTGCGTACCGCAACGGACCTCGCCCTCCGGGCGACGAAAGTTGCCGCACGCACCCTGGGTCGGGCGATGTCCACTCTGGTGGTCCAGGAACGCCACCTATGGCTGAACCTGGAAGATATGCGTGAGACCGACAAGGTGCGGTTCCTCAACGCCCCTGTCTGTCAGGCCGGCCTCTTCAGCGACGCCATCGAGAGCTTCGCCCAGCAGTTCTCGGTGGCACAGAAGCAGACGGAGGCCATCAAGAACATCCTGCCCCGGCGACCTGCTGCTGCCTCCACCCAGTCGCCGGCTGCACCTCCGCCTGCTCGTCGCCGAGGGCGTCCCCCTGCGGCCGCCTCCGCCCCTGCTAAACCCAAGCAGCAGCCTCCACCATCGGGGAAGCAGGGTGCCGGCCGTCAGGGTGCCGCCCAACCCGTGTCGGGGCCCGCGAAGTCGGCAGGCAAGCGCAAGGGCAAGCGGCCCTGACACGGGGAGCCCAGGGAGAAGAGGAGCTGCTCCAGGGGAGGTGGTGTCCGCACCCCTCCTCCCCCCGGAGGAGGACCGGGGGGAGAATGTCAAGACTGGTACCGTAAACATCCTGCCGCTGGCCCTCCGGGGTCCAGCGGTACCCACATTCTCAATAAAAGAGCAGTTTCTTCCCTCCCTGAGCCCCGAGAGGGACAGGTTGGCAGTGCGCGACGCCCCCGGGCCTTGCCACTCCTTTCCTTCCCTCTCACCCCTCGCCAGGGGGCAGCAGAGTGGGCACCGAGGACGCCCCCGGGCCTTCTCACCCACTCTCTGCCCCACCTGGAGTATTCAGACAACACTCCGGGCCGCCTCCGGGCCTCCCGAGTCGGGTCTGAATACTCCACCTCGCTGACTCACCCCGGGTACGTCTGTGGTGCCGTTGGTCCCGCTAGTTCGGTCTCTGGGGGCCTGGCTAGGTCTCCCCAGGCCGTCTCGCTGGCTCATCCGTACCATCAGACTCGGCTATGCGATTCAATTCGCACGCCGGCCTCCCAAGTACAGGGGCATCCTCTTCACCTCCGTGCGGAGCAGCGATGCCCATGTCTTGCGGTCCGAGATCGATGTCCTGCTGGCGAAGGGCGCGGTCGAGCCGGTTCCTCCTGCCGATATGAGGTCGGGGTTCTACAGCCCCTACTTCATTGTACCCAAGAAAGGGGGTGGGTTAAGACCAATTTTGGACCTGCGCATTTTGAATCGGGCCCTGCACAAGCTTCCGTTCAAAATGTTAACGCAGAAACGCATTTTCCAATGCATCCGTCCCCAAGATTGGTTCGCAGCGATCGACCTGAAGGACGCGTACTTTCATGTCTCTATCCTTCCTCGACACAGACCGTTCCTGCGCTTTGCGTTCGAGGGGAGGGCATATCAGTACAAAGTCTTGCCCTTCGGGCTGTCCCTGTCGCCTCGCGTCTTCACGAAGGTCGTCGAGGCAGCCATTGTTCCGCTCAGAGAACGCGGCGTTCGCTTACTCAACTATCTCGACGACTGGCTAATACTCGCCCAGTCTCGGGAGCAGTTGTGCGAACACAGGGACATGGTGCTCAGTCACCTCAGCCTGTTGGGACTTCGGGTCAACCGAGAGAAGAGCAAACTCTGCCCCGCGCAGAGGATCTCTTATCTCGGTATGGAGCTGGATTCGGTCAGCCGGACAGCACGCCTCACTCCAGAGCGCGTCCGGTCAGTGTTGAACTGCTTGAATACGTTCAAAGGCAGGACAGCGGTCCCACTGAAATTCTTTCAGAGGCTCCTGGGGCATATGGCATCTGCAGCCGCGGTAACGCCGCTCGGATTGCTTCATATGAGACCGCTTCAACGCTGGTTGCACGACCGAGTCCCGAGATGGGCGTGGCAGAGCGGTCAGTACCGGGTCCTAGTTACTCCTTACTGTCGCCAAACCTTCAGTCCGTGGTCAGACCCCTCGTTTCTCCGGGCCGGAGTGTCCTTAGAACAGGTGTCGAGGCATGCTGTGGTCTTCACGGATGCCTCATCCACGGGCTGGGGGGCCACGTACAATGGGCACGCAGTTTCGGGTCTGTGGACGGGGCCCCAACTGCGTTGGCATATCAATTGCCTAGAGTTACTGGCGGTACGTCTTGCCCTGGCCCGGTTCAAGAAACCGCTTCGGGGCAAGCACGTACTGGTCCGTTCGGACAGCACTGCGGCCGTTGCGTACATCAACCGTCAGGGTGGTCTACGCTCCCGTTGCATGCTCCGGCTCGCCCGCCATCTCCTCCTGTGGAGTCAGAAGTTTGTGAGGTCACTTCGTGCCATTCACATCCCAGGTGCGCTGAACCAGACAGCCGACGAGCTCTCTCGCCAGTCGACACCTCCGGGCGAATGGCGACTCCACCCCCGGAGCGTCCAGCTGATATGGGACCACTTCGGAGTTGCACAGGTAGACCTGTTCGCTTCTCCGGACTCGACCCATTGCCAGTGGTACTACTCCCTGACCGGAGGTACCTTAGGCATAGATGCACTGGCGCACAGCTGGCCCCGGGACCTACGCAAGTATGCGTTCCCCCCAGTGAGCCTTCTCGCACAGACACTGTGCAAGGTCAGGGAGGACGAGGAGCAGGTCTTGTTAGTTGCGCCCTACTGGCCCAACCGGACCTGGTTCCCAGAACTCACACTCCTCGCGACAGCCCCTCCCTGGCCGATCCCCCTGAGGAAGGACCTGCTTTCTCAGGGGCAGGGCACTCTATGGCACCCGCGTCCAGACCTCTGGAATCTCCATGTCTGGTCCCTGGACGGGACGCGGAGGTTCTAGGTGGCCTACCACAAGCAGTGGTAGACACCATCGCTTCAGCTAGAGCCCCCTCTACGAGGCGCCTCTACTCTCTGAAGTGGAACCTGTTCGTCGAGTGGTGCTCTTCCCGCCGGGAAGACCCCCGAAAGTGTTCGATTAACGTTGTGCTTTCCTTCCTGCAGGATGGGTTGGATCGAAGGCTGTCTCCCTCTACCCTCAAAGTGTACGTCGCAGCAATAGCGGCGTATCATGATGCAGTAGACGGTAAATCCTTAGGTAAGCACGACTTAATCGTCAGGTTCCTCAGAGGTGCGAGGAGACTAAATCCTCCTCGTTCTACCTCGATACCCTCTTGGGACTTAGCCCTGGTGCTCAGAGCACTTCAGGGCCCCCCATTTGAGCCTTTGCAGTCTGTTGAGATAAAAATCCTGTCCAAGAAGACAGTTCTCCTGATTGCATTGGCCTCAATCAAGAGGGTAGGGGACCTGCATGCACTCTCGGTCGACGAATCGTGCCTAGAATTCGGGCCGGCCAACTCTCACGTTGTCCTGAGACCCCGGCCTGGATACGTGCCCAAGGTTCCTACCACTCCCTTTCGGGACCAGGTGGTGAACCTGCAAGCGCTGCCTTCGGAGGAGGCAGACCCAGCCCTAGCTTTGTTGTGTCCCGTCCGCGCTCTTCGCGCTTACGTTGACCGGACTCAGAGCTTCAGATCCTCACAGCAGCTCTTCATCTGTTACGGAGGCCAGCAGAAGGGAAAGGCTGTCTCCAAGCAGAGGTTGGCCCACTGGATAGTGGATGCCATTGTCTTGGCCTACCAGTCCCAAGACGTACCTTGCCCGTTCGGGTTGCGAGCACACTCAACAAGGAGTGTTGCTTCTTCCTGGGCGTTGGCTCAAGGCGCCTCGCTGACAGATATATGTAGAGCTGCGGGCTGGGCGACACCTAACACGTTCGCTAGATTTTATAGCCTCCGTGTAGAGCCGGTATCTTCCCGCATTCTCGCCCCCAGTGGCCAGCAGCGCTAAGTGCCCGTTCTAGTGTCGGCTTGCATACGCCACTCCCGCCCTCTGGGCCGGATACGTGCGTCTATTTTTGCTCCAGTCGTGTTCCCCGAAGTTCGGCTAACCCTGTGAGTTCCTCCGTCACCCCTTCGGTGTCAGACGTGGCGGCCGTCTGATGCCAGGCCTGCACCCGTATGCTTGTGGAACGTGTGTGTAGGCTGGGTTCCATATGTTGCGGTCCCCTCTAGGCTACCCCATATGTGTATTTTCCACGGTATCAGCTACCCTACTCGGCTAGCCCCGTGTCTTTCCCTCGACAGAGCTTCCCCTGTCATCTCTAGTTGTGTTCTTCCCCCCCTGGAACCAGGTTGGGTCCACTCTAGAGACTGCCATTTGTTGCACTACCCTGTTAGGTTAGTCCTTATGTGTATTCCACCTCTCCTTCCATTGAAGGACGTGGTCCGCAGCGTACCATCTTCCGAGACGGGCACGCTTTCCCAGCGTTATCCAATAGTCACGCTGAGTGGGTCTTGCAGGAACAGCAGTGACTGTCCTTCCCTGCCCGGAGCCCTGACTCCCACTCTAACATAGGAGTGGTCCAGCGAGCTCAGGCAGGACGCTGGAAGGGCCAGCCTCCTGGCGTGTTGGTAGGGATCCCAATTCGTCGGTCAGTTCCGACGTACGTCGAACGTGACCGACTGAAAGGGAACGTCTCGGTTACGTATGTAACCCTCGTTCCCTGAAGGAGGGAACGGAGACGTACGTCCCGTCGCCAGGGGCTGTGCTTCAGCTGAAGGCCCGAGCCACTTATCTCGGCTCCTCAGTTGAAAACGGTATGCGGCACTTCCACTTCCTTATTTATACCCGCAACGCGGGGCGGTGCGTGGAATGCGTGATCGCATGCCAATGTTTATTGGCTCGTTTTTAATTACTCGAAGTAGGTCGGTCTCTGAAAACAGATCCCAATTCGTCGGTCAGTTCCGACGTACGTCTCCGTTCCCTCCTTCAGGGAACGAGGGTTACATACGTAACCGAGACGTTCTCTTGCATATTAAAAAAAATAAATAAATATATATATATATATATATATATATATATATATATATATATATATATATATATATATATATATATATATATATATATATATATATATATAATGATCAAAGATTATGAGGAAACATGATGTGCACGGATAAAACATTTATAATAAATACAGCAATATTACTTAAAGAAAATAATGGTCCGTTTTGATTCCATCGTGACTAAATTCATTCGAATTAAGTTAAAACTTTTTTAGTTACCATAATGTCCAAATAATTTCCCTTCTTGAATGCATATGCCTTTTGATATTTAAACTGTAATGACACTTCAATCAGAAAACAACCCGAACTGAACTGTCGTTTAAATTAGATTGGTGTGGAAATGAAGGTGACAACATTGAGAAGCTCACGCGATTCAATAGTTGACATTCCATCTCAACAGGTTCAACGGAGAATTTGTGTAGTCTAGTCTAGTTCTTTAATTTGTAAAAATAAGATAAGCTTGTTTTCCTTTCAAATATACTGGAGTTTGTTAACTTCAGAGGTATAACTTGATCAATACTATATTTATTTAATAATAAGATAATTGAAGATATGTTTGTTTGTCCAGCAGGGGGCGCATCGAAAACAGGTTCGGCTGTAGGTCGAGCTCTTGTTTTTGAACAACACGGTCACTCTGCATTCCTAGAAAGCCACACTCCTCAGTCTTGGCAGACACCTTTGCACATAAGGTGGGGTTTACTGTAACGTTCAACCTCTGAAAATACCCTGTATTCAACCTGCTGTGACTTGCCTCGCCCATTCGAACATACTGGGTTGTATTGCCTGAGGGGAGGAATCCAGTTGTGCATGTTCTCAACATCATGTTTTCCAGTAACTATGTGATCTTAATTGCTTTGTACAAACACACACACGCGCACACACACACACACACACACACACAAATTCAGAGCATCAAGGGGATATTTATCATCAAATCACCTTCCTTGTCAGTTTTACTGCTTTGTTATAAATCATTTTAAGCTAGTATTGGACATTTACTTCATATTACTATTTAACTAAAATGATAAGTACAATGTGAACTTTGAATAACCTCAAGAAGATGATCTGTATGCATTTATACTGGTGTCTTTCTGGAAGAGGAAGCAGTGATATATGGTGTAACAGTTATATGACCAAACGTCCGCCAATGATAAGCTGTTTACTCTAAGTATGGAAGTGTCAAAGCTAAAGATAGCTGTAGTG
The DNA here is from genome assembly GCF_949357685.1 of Gobio gobio. NCBI lineage: Eukaryota > Metazoa > Chordata > Actinopteri > Cypriniformes > Gobionidae > Gobio > Gobio gobio. The sequence goes on along the minus strand of NC_137102.1, from coordinate 21,463,529 downwards.
TGCGCTTGCAAAAGCAACAAGTGCTGCGTGTACCACTTCTGAAACGATCTACTTCTGTAGATAACTTTCATGAATGATACAGACAAACATTATCACATAATATTATGGATCATATACTTAGGATCATCATTAGGATCATATACTTAAAGGTGCAGTAAGGATTTCTGAGAAGTGCTTTTGATATATGAAATCACCAAACCTACCGAAATGATCACACCCCTAACCTGATAGCTCCGCCCCATAATGCACAAACACTATGCGATACAGGCACCTTAACCCCACACCCCTCATGAATGTATATATGCTCGGTCCGATCCACTTTCAACAGCGTTTCTCAGAATTCGCTTTCTGCACCTTTAATGCAGGTTCATATAGTGCAGGGGTCTCCAAACTCGGTCTTGGAGGGCCGCTGTCCTGCAGAGTTTAACTACAACCCCAATTAAACACCTGAACCAGCTAATCAGTATCTTACAAGGCCCTTAGACACTGATTAGCTGGTTCAGGTGTGTTTATTTGGGAAAGTTGGAGCTAAACTCCTCAGGACAGCGGCCCTCCAGGGGCCTGTTTCAAAAAGGAGGTTCAACCAACTCTGAGTTTAAACTTGAACTGAGTTGACTTACCCTGAGATGGGAAACTCTGAGTTTTGGGTTTCAGAACAGCTGAATTGAGTTAGTTCAATCAACTCTGAGTAGACCAACTCTGAGTTAAGCACATGCACCCCAACTATGAAAAGCCACAATCAGTGGAGCTCCGAAATGATGATTCACCATGGCAACAGCACTCAACAAAAAGATGTCCGCATACTTCCAGGTCAATATACAAGTTTAATTCTTAATTAGTTTAATTAAGTTTAATTTTCATGGAATCCAAAAGGCAAAAAAAGAATGTGGCAGCAGCTAAAAATGAAAAATAAAAACATAATTCAATCAGGTAAAGCTTTAAGCATAAATGGTTCATGTGTGTAGGTTTCATGACTTTACAAACATTTGACATATTAAAGAAATATCATTCAGTGTCCTATGTGCAGCAGCTTTTCCCACAGACCCTTTTCACAGACTGTGATGACGCGTTTTAACGGTCATCAATATCGTAAATCCTGCAAAGTCTTTTGTATTTTCTTTTTTTAATGTTTGTACATTTATAATACTCATTGTATTACTTTTGCATCAAATTACAAAAAACAAGTTACCGCTGCTGTGAGGGTGTTATAATACAGCGTCTATGGGAGTGATGGTAAAAAATTATATCTTTCTCTCTTTTCACTTCCGTTATCAATCTCACTCTATTTATTCCCTCTTTTTGAAAGTTGTGAAATCACTATTGTGGAGTTTTTCTTTTGCTATTTGAGCAAATGGGGACACAAAATATATTTAATGTTTACTCTCATTCACAGCTTTAAAAGTTAACCCAACAATGACAACTTCCGCTCTGAGAAAACCGGAAATGTGAAAAGGGTCTATGCTCTTTTCACATAATGAAATGTTCTCCGATCACACCTGTTACATTTATTAATTATGGTAATGACATTAACATTTGACTTCTACTCAGGCCAGCCAAACACCAGCACCACTGACAGATGAAGATGAGATGGAGGAAGAATATTAACATCCAACAGGAAAAAGAATAAAGTATTTGTAGGAATTAAAGATGACCATACAAATTGTTAATACATGTATTTAACAGCTGTGGTGGTGGTAATGGCATATATCTCGTACTATCATCTGGCAGCATCCTTCCATCCCATACAGTAATCCGTTTTCAGAAAGTGTGATGATGGGAATATGAGTGTCATCAATGCATCCAACCACTGGAAATCCTAAAGGAAATTCTAATTATAGGTTACTTAGTGAACTCAAGTGGACGTCAGGATCCTGTATAAAAGCCATTTTTGACACTTTGACAGTGTCCTCATGATGAAATATGAGCAATAAATGAATGTTCCTGCACTGCAAAGAATGCTTTTCTTACTTTGATGAAATATGAGCAATGAATGAATGTTCCTGCACTGCAAAGAATGCTTTTCTTACTTTGTATTTGTGTCAAGTGGCAGATAACTTAATTGTTTTAAGTAAACTTTGCTTACTTTAATTTATAATTTTGATATTTGTACTTGAAATACGACAAAATACAAAAAGAAAAGCATTTGTGCAGTTTGAATGAATTAATGAATGAAGTATTTAAACAGTGCTGATGCTTTAAAAAGGGGAGGAGCCCGAAATAAACTTTGGGTTTACTGAAGAAAACCTAATCCTGACCAGGTTAGGTTCATAGAGTAAGTTACCGTGGTAATTGACTCTGAGTATAAGTTACCTCTCTTTTAGAAACGGGCTTGACTTACCCTGCTTTCTCGGGTTTGACATACCTCCCATTCTGAAACAGAAAACCCAGATTTTCCCTCATTTCACGGTTAACATACTCAGAGTTTTCACTTAACCTCCTTTCTGAAATGGGCCCATGCAGGACCGAGTTTGGAGACCCCTGATATAGAGGGTGTGCACATTACCCGGATTTAGACCTACCTATATTGTATTTATATGAAGCGTTCAAAGACAAATGTGCTTTATGTATTTCCTCGGCGTCAAAATCAGGCACATATAAATGTTGGATGACGTCATGTATGAAGTCCAACCTTTAGTTTAAACTGATAATTGGTTACTCACTTTTTCGCAGTTTCCCCTATTAACTCTAGTCATGCATGCAGCAGCTCTTTTGCCACTCAATCTGGCTGAGGGGGCGTGTTCCGGCGGGAAAGTGACATCAATGCATACCCTACAGTTTTTCTTAATTGTTTACACACAAATACTGGTACATGAGACACAATGACCACAACATGTAACTCATGCACCAACCCCCTGAACCAATTCTGCTAAACTACAAGCACAATTCCTGCTTTACACTCAATTTGGAGTTCTAAAACACACTTTTTTTCAAAACACTACACACAATTCTCTGCATTTGGCACAATTTTCATGCAGAAAATCTCGTTTTCACAAGGAACACTGCCATTCAAATGTGCACACTGACTCATCACACGGGCAAACACCTGTTACACAGTTTTACAATTAGCAAACAGAGCTTTAGCATAAAAGGGCAACAGGTGAGCTCTTCTGTTTTGGAGCAGCATAGTTATTTTTTTTTTTTACTGTAACTGTATAGAATAAATTCTTCTGTTGTTTTGTTGACCACTGTATGTGCAACTTTGTGTTAGTTGGGATGTACACTGTGTACATTGTTTTTGTGGGAAAAATTAAATATATTTGTTACCACGTATTTGTGTATAAAAACAAGAAAGACTTAAGTCATTATGATGAATGGAGAAGAAGTGTTTTCCATTCATCATAGTGTTTTACATTGAGCACATCAGTGTCTTTATAAATGTCTATTCATATGATGGTTTGTGTGTCCTTTGAAAACAAAATACCATTTTGAGAAGAAATAGCATAGTTTTGAATGTAAAATTTCATTTTGCAGGAGAATTGAGGGGTTTTGCCCATTGTGTGTGTGTTTTTTGATTTGTGTGTAGAGTTCTGAGAGTATGAGGCATGTTTTCAGCAAAAAACTGTATTAGAAATTGCATGCAACTGTGATTCAGTTCGTTTTTGTTACCTGCAGCTAACAGGGAACGTTCTCAGAACTTCCCCATCGTTCTGGCAAGTACAACCCCAAATCAGAAAAAGTTGGGACAGTATGGAAAACGAAAAAAAAAGAAGTGAATTCTAAATTTACTTTGACTTGTATTTCATTGCAGACAATATGAACACAAAATATTTCATGTTTTGCCTGGTCAACTTCATGTCATTTGTAAATATGCATCCTTTCCTGTCATTCAGACCTGCAACACATTTAAAAAAAAGTTGGGACAGGAGCAATTTAGGGCTAGTAATGAGGTAAAATGTTTAATTAATGATGTGATTTGAAACAGGTGATGTCAACAGGTGATTGTAATTATGATTTGGTACAAAAGCAGCATCCAAGAAAGGTCTAATCCTTTAGGAGCAAAGATGGGCCGAGGATCGCCAGTTTGCCAACAAATACGTGAGAAAATTATTGAAATGTTTAAAAACAATGTTCCTCAAAGAAAGATAGGAAGAGATTTGGATATTTCACATTCAACAGTGCATAACATAATTAAAAGATTCAAGGAATCTGGAGGAATTTCAGTGCATAAAGGACAAGGGCGCAAGCCTAAACTAAACAACCGTGATCTCCGATCCCTCAGGCGGCACTGCATCAAGAATCGTCATTCATCTATAAGCGATATCACCACATGGGCTCAGGACTACTTTGGCAAACCTTTGTCAAGTACCACAATACGTAGTTACATCCAAAAATGCCAGTTAAAACTGTACTGTGCCAAAAGGAAGCCCTATGTTAACAGTGTCCAGAAGCGCCGTCGACTTCTCTGGGCTCGGAGGCATCTGGGATGGACCATCACACAGTGGAAACGTGTACTGTGGTCAGATGAATCAGTATTTGAGGTATTTTTTGGGAGGAATGGACGCCGTGTGCTCCGGACCAAAGAAGCAAAGGATCATCCAGACTGTTACCAGCAACAAGTCCAAAAGCCAGGGTCTGTCATGGTATGGGGTTGTGTCAGTGCCCTTGGCAAAGGTAACTTGCACTTCTGTGAAGGCACCATTAATGCTGAAAAGTACATAGAGATTTTGGAGCATAATATGCTGCCTTCAAGAAGACATCTTTTCCAGGGACATCCATGCATATTTCAACAAGACAATTCAAAACCACATTCTGCACACATTACAAAGTCCTGGCTGCGGAGGAAGAGGGTATAGGTACTTGACTGGCCTGCCTGCAGTCCCGACCTGTCTCCAATAGAGAATGTGTGGCGCATTTTGAAGCGCAAAATGCGACAACGAAGACCCCGTACTGTTGCCCACCTTAAGACTTGTTTGCAGGAAGAATGGGACAAAATTACACCTGAAACACTTCATCACTTGGTGTCTTCAGTCCCTAAATGTCTTTTAAGTGTTGTGAAAAGGAATGGCAACATTACAAAGTGGTAAATGCTTTACTGTCCCAACTTTTTTTTGCAGGTCTAAATGACAGGAAAGGATGCATATTTACAAATGAAGTTGAAAAGACAAAACATGAAATATTTTGTGTTCATATTGTCTGCAATGAAATACAAGTCAAAGTAAATTTAGAAATCACTTCTTTTTTTATTTGCATTTTCCATACTGTCCCAACTTTTTCTGATTTGGGGTTGTATAACTCTGAAGTAGAAATTTGTTAATAGAATGTTTGTTCAAAGTTATCTGGTCTTTTATAACGTTTTCAAAACAATATAACAAAAATGTTATTTATACATCATTCAAGGAACGTTTTCTGAAATATTTCAGTTGGACGTTAGTCTGACGTTTTTTTAAATCTTACCACTAATTTTGTTCAGATGGTTCAGTTATTCAAAAGTAACATTCCTGCAAAATGAGAAAAAAAGAGAACACATGCCATTAATATTTTTTGTAAAATTCACATAACCAAGAAAAAACTTTTTTAAAACATTTTTTTTTTTACGTTTGAACGTTCTGAAATCAATCAGAAATAACATTTAATGTGAATGTTAGCAATACGTATGCTCTAAAAGACCCAGTGTGGTGAAAATCAAGTTTTTAAATGTGTTTATATGTCTATGTGGTGTTTTTAATATGCTTTAAGACAAACCATGTGCAAATTCATAAGTCAACACCATTGCTGAGACTTTTCTCCTTAAAACTGCAATGAACCAAAGACAGTCTCAAAAAACACTGGTGTTTCTGACGCCACAAACTACCAACTAATCACGTCCATGCCATATCATTACTATGCTTCAAAGCAGGGGAGTCTCAAGAGAAGTCAGGTTATCTCTGTATATTTTTCAGTTGATATAAAGAATCGTGTACATTTAACAATATAGCGGGTGAATTGTGTTTGATGTATTACGAGGTTATGGTGAACTATATGCCTTTCTAGCCTAGAAATCTCGATACGCCCTAGCGGCTGTAAATCCATTGGCCATTGGCGTGGGAGCTGGAAAAACCAAACTCTGGTCAGGCCAATAACATTGTGTATAGAGTCGGTGGGCGGGCTTAACATAATGACGGCAGAGCTGGCGCGGTTCCGCGTGCTACTTGTAAACAAAGAAGCTGGCGAACAGCCTTTCGAATCGGCTTTGGCCGCCACTCTGGAAGAGTTCGCTTTTATTTGAGAAAAGAACAACGAACGGCACTGAAGTCATTCTTAAGAAAGGAAGATGTGTTCGAAGTTTTGCTAACCGGACACAGCAAAAGTTTAATCTATCAACTAGCGTTAGCTCCGCTTCACCTTCTTCGTTGCTCTGGTTGGTTGTAGCGCTATCCTATTGCGTGCAGAGGGAATTTGAAAGACAACCATTTATCCCGCCCCTCGGATTGAGCCCTGCCAATGGTGAGTTCCCAGACCCAACATCCTGATGTGGGTCTGGCTTGTCAGGCTACTGCCTTTCTCCACTGATGTTCAAAGCATTTCTAAGGATGCTGATTGTTAGAAGGCTGACTTCTATTGTCGATTGCCTGACTCTGAGATGGTGAACAGGAACATGGTTTGTGTGACATTAGCATAACATTATTAATTGTTTGATAATATAGTCAAGCAAAAGGCTAATCATATCAATTACTGTTAAAACGCATTACAATTCTGATACATGTAGACAAGCCTGTATGAGGGAGTGGAGACGGGGTTAATTTTCATATTCATGGTTCCGCTTATACTAAATTACTATTTAAGGCATGAATAAAAAAAAATTCACTGGAAATAATTTTTTAATGTCATTTTGGTGACAAAATTTTAAGGGATAAAATTACAAGGGGACTTTAAATGTATGTTCTTAGCAAAAATATGGTCTTATAATTTTGTTTGCTGGGTACAATTATCAACTAAATTAAATGTTAATAGTGGTGTTTTGTTTGTTTTTGAATGCATGAGTAAACACGCTTGCGTGTGCCTATATTTAGGTTGGTCTAAAGTTCAGGACGTGCTCATGATGAGGTGCTTGAGGTACAAGTTCATTGTTCCCCATTTGTTTTGCCTAAGAGTTCATATCATCTTTGTATTTCAACCAAGCAGAGGTCAGAGTCTGTGAGATGGTTCAAGCGCAATCAAACTGATATGTGGACAACTCTATCATTATTGTGTGTGTGTGTGTGTGTGTGTGTGTGTGTGTGTGTGTGTGTGTGTGTGTGTGTGTGTGTGTGTGTGTGTGTGTGTGTGTGTGTGTGTGTGTGTGTGTGTGTGTGTGTGGGCATGTTTTCGTGAAATATCAGGACACAAATGTGTATAATGACATGGGTATGACACAGGTATTACAAAAAGAGGGTGAAATATGAGGACGTTCCCCATGTCCTCACTTTTCAAAATGCTTATAAATCACACAGAATGAGTTTTTTTTCACAGAAAGTGAACTGCACAGTCTCCTGTGAGGGTTAGGTTTAGGGACAGGGGCAGTGTAAGGGGATAGAAAATACGGTTTGTACGGTATAAAAACCATTACGCCTATGGAATGTCCTCACATTTCACAAAAACAAACATGTGTGTGTGTGTGTGTGTGTGTGTGTGTGTGTGTGTGTGTGTGTGTGTGTGTGTGTTATCAACTTTTTTGTGTAAAATGTGACTCTACATAAAAGCGCACACACAATAATCATACCAAATATTGTCCCAACTGAATAAACAAGTTTCATATTGAACAATGTTGCCAATATGTTTACAAGCTCCCAGCATGCATCGCAGCATGAATCAATTATGCTCTCATAGGATTCTTCTGTTTTGTTGTTGTCAGTGTTAGTTATTTGTTGTGAAATGACTTGGCTATCAGCAAGTCAAGGGTCCTTTAAAAGTAAAACCTAAGACACAGATGCAAAAACAACCACCAGTGACCTGTGAATGTGAATGGGATCTCAGGTCCTCCGGTCACTGGTTTATTCTTGTCTGTCATCAGTCTTGAAATCAAACCCCAAACCTCTCAGGTGCAACTGTAATATTTAGCCTGACGTCACTGCTGCAGCCATTAGCCAATCAGCTTTGGAAAGTGCCTGGAAGTACTTTCAATCGGATTTATGATGCAGTAAACCACACCATGTTTGTTTGTTGGCAGGCGGAGGACTGCCCCTTCCAATCTGTATTGTATAAAGCACTATAAAAATGAATGGTGACTGGACTTGACTGACTTGAATAATCAGTCTGGTTCCTTCCTGTCAAGATCAGCATGTACTGTACACTCACCTAAAGGATTATTAGGAACACCATACTAATACTGTGTTTGACCCCCTTTCGCCTTCAGAACTGCCTTAATTCTACGTGGCATTGATTCAACAAGGTGCTGAAAGCATTCTTTAGAAATGTTGGCCCATATTGATAGGATAGCATCTTGCAGTTGATGGAGATTTGTGGGATGCACATCCAGGGCACGAAGCTCCCGTTACACCACATCCCAAAGATGCTCTATTGGGTTGAGATCTGGTGACTGTGGGGGCCATTTTAGTACAGTGAACTCATGGTCATGTTCAAGAAACCAATTTGAAACAATTCAAGCTTTGTGACATGGTGCATTATCCTGCTGGAAGTAGCCATCAGAGGATGGGTACATGGTGGTCATAAAGGGATGGACATGGTCAGAAACAATGCTCAGGTAGGCCGTGGCATTTAAACGATGCCCAATTGGCACTAAGGGGCCTAAAGTGTGCCAAGAAAACATCCCTCACACCATTACACCACCAGCCTGCACAGTGGTAACAAGGCATGATGGAGCCATGTTCTCATTCTGTTTACGCCAAATTCTGACTCTACCATCTGAATGTCTCAACAGAAATCGAGACTCATCAGACCAGGCAACATTTTTCCAGTCTTCAACTGTCCAATTTTGGTGAGCTCGTGCAAATTGTAGCCTCTTTTTCCTATTTGTAGTGGAGATGAGTGGTACCCGGTGGGGTCTTCTGCTGTTGTAGCCCATCCGCCTCAAGGTTGTGCGTGTTGTGGCTTCACAAATGCTTTGCTGCATACCTCGGTTGTAACGAGTGGTTATTTCAGTCAAAGTTGCTCTTCTATCAGCTTGAATCAGTCGGCCCATTCTCCTCTGACCTCTAGCATCAACAAGGCATTTTCGCCTACAGGACTGCCGCATACTGGATGTTTTTCCCTTTTCACACCATTCTTTGTAAACCCTAGAAATGGTTGTGCATGAAAATCCCAGTAACTAAGCAGATTGTGAAATACTCAGACCGGCCCGTCTGGCACCAACAACCATGCCACGCTCAAAATTGCTTAAATCACCTTTCTTTCCCATTCTGACATACAGTTTGGAGTTCAGGAGATTGTCTTGACCAGGACCACACCCCTAAATGCATTGAAGCAACTGCCATGTGATTGGTTGATAACGATTAGATAATTGCATTGATGAGAAATCGAACAGGTGTTCCTAATAATCCTTTAGGTGAGTGTATACATACGGTATCATTGAAAGGTTTAGGGTTGGTAAGTGTTTTCAATATACATTTATTCAGCAAGGATGCATTAAAAAAATTCAAAAGTGACAGTAAAGATAATGTTACAAAAGTATTTGTTCATCAAAGAGTCCTGGAAAAAAATTTATCATGGTTTCCACAAAAATATTAAAGGGTTACTTCAGTGATTTAGCATTAAGCTTTCTATCAGTAGAAACCCGGTAGTATATTAAAATTATCGTACTTTCCCCCCTCATGTCCCCCTGAGACTGGACACGTGCCGAGAATGACTGCCGTGCTGACCTCAGCTCTGCTCAGCTCTTCACTCTCGTGATGAATGAAATGAGGGTGCGTCTCAATCAGCTCCCTGGTTCAGTAGTCAGGGCACTGATCAGGAAGTCAGCCCATTGACTTATGTCCTGATCAGTGCCCTGACTCCTGCTGCGTTTGCGCCGTGCCTTTCGTTCGGCTCACTCACACTGTATTGAAAAGACACGTTCAGTTTTAATTGTAGTGTCTATTCTCTAACTGAACGAAATTATTTTATTACAATGAAAATCAAAATGATGGTAGGGGCAGTGACATGGTGGGCAAGTGATAACCAGTGGCCGTGGCTTTGGAAGTGTCCTCGTTGGGCAGCGAAGCAAGTGCATTCTGGGAGTTATTGTCTTTCATCCACATGAGACAAAAATACATTTTCTGTCTTTTCTCAGTCTAGAAGGCACCAAACTCAAAAATAATTTCACATTTCTACTACATAAATGACCCAGTTGAAATACACATTCATCTTCCCCGTGCTGAAGTGTCCCTTTAAGCAGCACAACTGTTTTCTTTTCAACATCAATAATGATAAATGTTTCTTGAGCTGAAACTCATAACACTAGAATGATTTCTGAAGGATCATGTGACACTGAAGACTGGATTAATGATGCTGAAAATTCGGCTTTGCCATCACAGGAATAAATTACATTTTAATAAACAATTTCAACAGTTCACAATATTGCAGTTTTTACTGCATTTTTGTCAAATAAATGCAGCCTTGGTGAGCTGAACAAACAAACATGACAAAATCTTACCAACCCCAAACTTTTTGTTGCTATTTAATTTTTGTAGCTTTATAAGTTGTTGTAAATCTTTGCTAAGCTGCATTTGTTCTGCATCGTTAAAATGCTTAGGCTTTGGTGGAGAAACATCACAACAGTGTGAGGAGAGGTAATAGGCCAACATTGGATGAAGGAAAAGGTTAAGTAATCAGATCAGGTGTTGAAACAAGAGAATCATAGAAAGGGGTAGAAAGTACAAATCAGGTTAAGCCTTTTTTTATGATTTTACAAAGCTGCATCATAGACTTCTTAATCTCACACTTCTCCTCAATAAGCCACATGATTTGACGTATGATGTAGCAAAAGCAGTGCTTGATGATTTAAATGCCAAAGTTGAATACTTAGGGATTTTTGGAAAATCCCTATAAGAATGAGCAATAGCGTTTGTGGTGCTTTAGAAAACACCATTAATAATAATGAGGATACAAGGGTGCTTCATGATTTAAAATTATGTTCTGTTTTTTTGTTAGTTTTTTCGCCTTCTTGTCAAAAACATGACACTTTTTCATCCTAAATGTAAAAATTCTGTCATCAATTACTCACTATCATCCTTCCAAACCTGAATGACTTTCATCTTCGAAACACAAATGAAGATATTTTTAATCAAACCTGAGAGATTTCTGTCCCTCCATTGAAATTCCACCAAAATGTTGACGCTTCAAAAAGTTTATAAAATGATCGTAAAGGTGATCCATTTGAATCAAGCGTTTTAATCCAAGAAGAGACCCGATAACGCAAGAACAAACATCACAACTATGTATCTGCTGTATGTGTATAAATCAATTTGAATAAAAACCTAAATTAAATTTGTTCATCATATAAAGCGATTGTGAAGACTTGGATTAACTGCTCGATTGATATGGATTGCTTTTATGATGTTTTGGTGGAATGGACTTTCAGTGGAGGGACAGAAATCTCTCAGGTTTTCATTGAAAATGTCTTCATTTGTGTTTTGAAGATGAACAAACAATTTTAATGGTTTCTAAATTACATGAGGGTGAGTAAAGGATGACAGAATTAAAATTTTTGTGTGAACTGACCCTGTATGGAAAGTCAGCATTATGACCTATGTTACGTCATCGATCAGTGCTCTTAAAGCAATAGCATTTCAGTTGACTTTGTTTGGTGCAGTACTTGACCTCTCCTGCATAGATTCTGTACTGTTGCCAAGGGGCTAAGGTCACATACTCAGTGGAAGACGAATGGACTTCTGGATCTGTTTGGTCATGTAGGTTGCCACAGCAAAGCGAGAGTTATGTTTCCAGTACGAGGTCATGTGTGCTAAATGAATCGATCCTGACCTGAAAATAAACTGACACACATGTTTTGAAAGTGCATGCAGGTGCAAAGTGCAGTGCATATCTGTGCAGGTGTGTGCATGAGACTGACCCAGCATGGGGACTTGCACTTTAAAGACCCAATGAAATCATGTGAGGAGCAAAGTTTTCTCTCCTGTGTTGATATGTTGAAATCTAAATCCTATTGAAACAGGAACATATTGAAGGGCTCATCGTTTAAGTTTATCGGTTGCTATTGAGCACATGTGACGTGACTTAACATGACATGACTTTTGTAACTGTGATTTCTTGGGATCTTTAAAGGATGGTTTGTGTGCAGGAGTGATTAAATGCTAAAGTAAATGACATGCACTATTTTACAGGACAGTGAAAAGTTCAAGTGAGACCAATATAGTTACTTAAATGCAAAGATAACTGTTGAAAATGTGACAACCGGCCACCAGAACAACAAAACAAGGTTAGTACTGTCAAATAGAAAATGCTTTTAACATGCCACAGATTTGGAGATGTGTTTGGAAGTGGAAAATATACAATTAGATGAAAATTGTCTATTAAGACTGTTTAAGACTCAAAAAAATGTTTTTGTTGTTTCTGCATCATTTGACTATTTATATGTGCCACAAGATGATGTACTTGACAGTTTTTTAATGATTTGCTGTTTTTTTAAAAATAAAGTTAATATTACTTAATTTGCAATTCAGTAGATTAAAATAAACTGTTTAAGATTATTTGACACAATATCATGTTTAAAGTGACCATGGAATAAAATTGGACTATTCTTATTTTTTAATGGAATATTTTTGTGTTCATTATAAATTATTTTTCCATGCACATAATTATATATATTTTTTAATTAATGTGCCCTTGTAATCTTTAATCAAAATAACTTTCCTTCCTTATTGAAGCGACTTCTCTTGTCTGATGACAGGTTTACTGACGCGAGGGCAGGACAACCTGTCACTCACATGACATCAAAGAAACAGCAAACCACACCCATCCAATCAATTCCCCATTGACAAAATCAAGTCCCACCCTACATTTTTTCTTGTTCCAGAAGCCATTTCACTCAGATATATGTCACAATAAGGAAGAAAAGACTATCGCAAATTATGTTTCATGCAGACTTTAAAGCCTTTCATGCCATGTGTAATATAGCTGTGTGTGAATGTACATTCTGCAAAGTTCTAAAGTCGGTCCTAGAGAGCTGATGTCCTGGAGAGTTTAGCTCCAACCCTAAGTTACCACAGTATAAAACTCATGGCTCCCAGTATGCATTGCAGCATGTCACCATTGTTGAGATTCATATGCTGATTCTTGATATCTGTGTGCGTCTGTGAAAATTTTTCCTCCCTAGAATGTATTTAAAAATCAAAATTCAGAATGCCTGATCTGTGGCAAAAAAAGTATTGTTGGTAAATATTATTTATTAATATGTTTAGTCAGTGATGAGTTTAGTCAACCATTTTTCTTCATTATAATTATTGTTTATAGCTTCTTTTGATTTGAACAGATTTTGTGTTTTGTTAACACTGTAACAAAAACCACAAACTCGCATAAAAAGCTAAGAGTCAATTTGCTCAACTAAAAGAAACACTGTTCACCATAATGGTGACCAAATCTTTTCAATAAAACCAACATCTAAACCTCTGTTAATTCTCAATAAGAGCTTCTATAAATGTCTTTCAGGGTTGGAGCCAAACTCTGCAGGACAGCGACTCACTAGGACCGAACTTGCCTGCCAATGGTTTAATTGTACCCTAAGGACCAATTGTGTACCTTTAAAGGTACAGTTATACGTTTTGTTCTTCAAGGAACAAAATTGTACCTCCACGTACCTATTTTTCTGAGAGTGTGGGTCAGTAGCCAGGTTATATGGACCAGCTTGCTCCTCAGAATCACAACCTGAAAATATTATTAATTATTGATGTATATATTTTCTTTCAGGTGTTCAAATTGCGTAGTTTTATATTGTGTAAGATTCCGACTAACCGGCTACCTCACGTTATTACTGTCTTATTAAAATACTTCTGCTAAGCAGCTGTGGACAACTATAACCTAAAACTGTGTCTATTAATGCAGATTGTTTGTCTGGCTATCACCAGACCAAGCTCAATCTTTTAAGATTGAACATTAGTCTGGGGAGTCTGCTCTGTATTTTCTACTGCACAAGAGGCGTGATCAACGGGCAGGGCCGGATTAACATACGGGCTAGGTGGGGCTGAAGCCCCAGGGCCCGAGCACGGAGGGGGCCCGTGATTGGCCGAGAAAATGATTGACAATCGATCGGGAGCACCTAAAGTTTTCCTGTTGGGCCGCTCGCAAAACCACACCACGCCCCCACAAATTAAGCGCTGTTATTTAGGCTACTGGAGTGCTGCGAGTGCATGGGAAAATCAAAAGCCAGGTGAAGAAACGGCGCTACCTGAATAAACCGCACGCGCATCCAGCAGTGGCAGCGCGAGAGCAGCTGGGTCGTCGCTGACAAACTCGTTCGGCGCTTTCGCCGCTCCATTGAAGTCATAACGAGCGCCAGGCAGTCGTTTTATCCATTTGAATTTGATACAAGCTCAACATCATGTGTACAGTAAAGGCTCTGTGGCGAAATTGGCTGAACCAGACTGAAAAGCTCCGACCATGTCTGAAGTGATGAGGTAAATATAGACTACACGATGGCCGTAGCCAGCTATGACCCAGATAGCAATGAGTCGGCGGACCACCGGCGGTGATCCGGCGGCTGTAGAAGCGTCAGAATTGCGTAATCGCAAACACGTTTGACGGCGCACCGCCGGCGGCAGCCGCTTTTTAAAAGCGGCAGCCGGCTTCCTACCGCCTTCGTACCGCCGCCGGCCCGCAGGCAAACCGCCGTTCCGCCGCCTTTATACCAGAAGGCGGCCCGGCGGAGGCAAACGCTTTTTTCGAACGATCTGCCTCCGCTTATTGTGTAATAAATAATATATATATTTATTTATTATTCATATATTTGTAACATGCAGTTTATGATGGATAATAATTGAACAAACCAGATAAATTCCCATTTGGCATTTTTATTCCACATTTCAAAGTACATTAACTATCAATGATACAAGATAATATAAATTAAATATAACAGACAATAAATAAGCTTAAATAGGCCTATAAATAACAAAAAACATTTTTACTAAAGAACCTGCATGTTTCCAATTAAATTTTGGTTTAAAAAAAAAAAAAACAGCCTTACAAGCAAATTATAACACTTACAATATTTGTTAATAACAAATAGGTCAGCTCTGGGATGAAAAGAATTACCATTAAATATTATATCAAATAATGAGGATATTTGGTACCAAAGAATGTGCAGGATACCAAATAAATCGAGGTATAACATCACATTTAACAAGCCATTTCTAACAATAGCATAAATGGTAATAATTTAGAGTAAAGCTCTGGAGAAGAATAGAACAGTAGTAGAACAGAACATTATAACAAGCCTGACTATGGGTTCTCCGGTTTTCCCCGACCTCCAGAATGAGGCAGCGCAAATTGGCTTATCTTCAGTGATTTCTTGTGCGCCTATATAAAGGACAAACAACCTCGCCATCCCATATCTATCCAAGGAGCTGCCTTCAAGGCAGGGTCACAGGGAATAAAAAAAAAGTAATTTCCACAGTGAACAGTGTGGATTGGGTGAGTGTAGCCTGAAACTTCTGGCTTCTTTAGGGGTCTTGATGTTACTGACTGCAGGATAAAGAAAGGGTTCCAGGTGTCAGTAGTCAGCCTAGGTGTAAGAGGTCGGCTGTGGGTCCCTCTCAGCTGTGCGGCGTCTTTTTCCACCTTCACGATCAGATGCTCCTTTCAGGTAACGCATAGCGCTAACCTGGACCGCCTCATCAGTGGCATCCTGGGTTGCCGGGTTCTTCCGGATGGCTCCTGTAGAAAATACAGATCTGTCATTCCATGTGAATGTCATAAGGCCACACACATCTACTTAAATATATAACAAATTTATATATTTATATATATATTACTTTGAACAATGGTCTTCAGGAACATGTCTCTAAAACATGCTTTATCCCCTACACCCGTCCAGGTTGTATTAATGGAAAGGTGATTAGAGAAGATACTCTAAAGCATTCGCCACACGGTTGTCTTTAGGTCCCTCCCACATTTGATTGCCAAAAACCGAAGCTGAAAATACAAAAAAGTGTTACAAATTACATATCTCTGAAGCTTCTCATACATAAATATAAAAATGTGACAGGCTGTGATTCAGACTGTAGAATATGCAGTGTACAATCTTAAATTTTACTTTTTAGATTACCCTACAGCATTATAAACAAAATCAGCACACTTACTGGAGCTCTTTATCCTGCCTCAAACTGTTGTCAAGCAACGCCAAATGGGTTGTCTAGGGGGAGTAACAGACCCCCTGGCAGGGATAACTCTCCAAAAGACACATTGGCACTGAAATGTTGCAGCATAGTGTCCATTTTGTTGTCCATGCTATGCACAACATCGCCAAACTCTCCAAGACGTCGCAGCATTAGGGTCTGATCTGCACCTACAGGGGTTCACAGAATAAAAGAATAAAGCAGTCAGTCCTGGTCCCTCAACTACTAAACTATGACATTTACAACTAGGTCTACTACATGTACAGGTGGCCCCAGTGGGAATTAAACCAACAACCACAGGTGTTGTTTGCAAGTTGTACCTGATTGCCCAGTACGAGCAAACGTCGTCAACATTGTCCCAACTTGCTTCACCTGCTCATGAAGTGAGCCGCTGTCATCCGAAGCTACAAAATGAAAGGCATTTGGTAATTTTGGACCTACATCACAGTCAAAAAAGTAAAATTTAAGAAAGAGTGCATGTTCTCACCTGCTCGTGCATTGCTTTCCCTCAGGGCTTGGTTCTCATTCTGGAAATCTACATAAAAAATATTTTATTTTAATTATATATATATATATATATATATATATATATATATATATATATATATATATATATATATATATATATATATATATATATATAACAACAACTACAGGCACAATTTTCCATACTGTTAAAGTTTCCAACATCTGCAATTTCCTGTTTGTCCATCTCAACTCCTTTCAATATTCTTCTCCTTATAGCCCAGTAACTAGACATTGTGACTAACAATTTATTTACCTTGAAAGCCGAAACGATTGTCCAACAATAGGTCTCTTGGATGAAGATAACCGATTGTGCTCTGGTCAAGGTATCTGCAAGAAAATGTGAACAAAACCGCATTGTTAACGTTAAATACAGAATATACAGTAGCTATGCTGTGGGGGGAAAAACTGGTCAGCCAAATGTGGAACAGTAAAATGTATTCATTCAGTGTAGTGATTCAAGTAAACTGCATTGTCCTCAAACATAATAAGTACAGCAGTTCAGAGAAATAACTCATAAATGACCTTAAATGCTAGAAGAACAGTAGCAACACAGCACATGTTAGCTAACACTTGCTAAAACTGACCTAACGTTAGCAGCATGCTTGTTCGGACTAACAAAATAATTTAAATAACCTATATACATCATTCTGTTTTGTTAGAAAACACCAAAAGTTAAACTTAAGTCTTTCTAGATGTAAAGCTTTGGCTAACTTACCTACAGTAGCTAGATACATTTTAACATGTAGAACATGCTTGAACTCAGTGTGTAAAAAAGGCGAAACAGCACGTGTTAGCTAACACTGTGTATTGTGCACTATATCAGCGTGCGTGTCTGAACAAACTAATTAAAACAACCTACCGGTATAGCTATACATCAAAAATGAACATAATATTGTGTGACACAAAAAGGAAACATGTACTTACTTAAACGCTCGTAGTCGAGGATATTTTCTGATCTCCTCTCTTCAAATACTAAAACCATGTGATGAGCGGCCGCTGTTGGTAAATCTGTATGTTTTACCGGTTTGTCTTCCGTCTTTTTTAAGTATACTGCCCCTCTCGGCCGGTGGAGGTACTTCTCTGTTTTTTTTTATTTTATTTTTATTTAAATTAGTACATGTATAGACAAGTACAATACAAAAAGTACAATGAGAGAAAAATAAAAATAATAAAGCATTGTGGTACAGTTCCGAATATGTAGAACAAAGAATAACAACAAATGTAACACTGTATATAAAATAAATAATAAAAATAAGAATTCTGAGATAGAAAATACTTTATAATATTAAGGCAGTCACATGAAATTGAAAAGCTTTCAGGTTTCTGTTTTTGTAAGCTTTTTGTTTTGCGACCTCATGTTTGAGAGGGTTTCAAATATTGTAAAAATCAGCTTTATAAGAGGTAATATTAGAGGGCTTCTTTTGAGTTATTCTTGTCTTATGAATGTAGAATTTTTCCTAAATAATTAATAATATATTTTTGTTTTTCAGAAAAATATGGGTTTTGAAAACAAAGTAAAATGTCATGAAGTTAGTTCTAATTTTTTGTCATGTCTATTTTAAAGTCAGTCCAAAAAGAAATAGAAAAAAGGCCAATACAAAAATAAGTGTTATCCTAAAATGAACTTTCAAACTTTCTTAACCCTCCTATTATGCTAAAAAAAAAAAAAGTATTAGCCTACATCCATTATGGGTCAAATTGACCAACACTGTTTAAACACACTCGACATGCAAATAATCAAGTGAAAATTTAAATGTAATTTCCTAAACCTAACCTTATCATGGAATCAAGAGTCAAGAATCTGTTATAAACCCTAATGGCTTTGGAGCAAAAAAAACTAATATTTGATATAATTCACATATAGGCTATTATGATTTTATAATCGCTTCAAATGTGAGAACTAGTTAAAATGCTGTCAGTTCCACTCTATTTCCCAACAAGCCAAACATAGCCAACGTGGCTGGTCGAATTTGAGAGTAGAAATCCTTGTATTTCACAGCGGCTTGCCGCCAGCCGGCCGCGGTCCATTAGGCGGAGGCAACCGCCAGAGAAAATGAAGCCGGCGGCCCGCCGGCTAGTCGGCCGCGGCATCTCGCAAGAAATGGGAGTGACGTATTCGGCGGCAAACGTTTCATCACCGCCAGCGGGACGCACCTATAGCCGACAGCTTAGGGCCGGCGGCAAAAAGAAGCCGTGCCGATATTTTTTGCTATCTGGGGAGGTCTCCGAGGTCCGGACCGCTGTATTTTTCCGAGGTGTAGGCTACATAGCTAATAAATGTTGTGAAATAATTGACCACCAATAGAGTGCTTTATGTACACATAAGCTGCTGCGCGAGTCACGCGACGCTTCAGTAAACGGTGTGAGATGTAAGTAGCCTATACATTATAGCCAAACTAAACATTTCATATTTCAAACAACGTTCAATGTTAAACAACGAACAGACTATCAGCCAGAGCTCAGCTTTAGGAGGGGAAGAGACAGGGCAAGAGAAGGAAACTGAGAGAAAAAGAATGAGAGAGTGATGAAATGAGGAGAGAGCAGGTATGACCAGTGTTGCCAACTCTGGCAAGACAAATACATGGATTTCTCGGCGACGTCATCACTGCTTGCGCACGCACCCGAGAGGCAGAAAGAAGAAACCTCTCGTGTTGTAGGTTAGTAGCGGCGTGTCTGTAAGTCAAAATGCCAAGGAGTTGCTGCGTGGTTAATTGTACCAACAGATCCAGTGCTGGGTGCCTGATGTTTAACATACCTAGGGGGAAGCATGCGTTTGCCAAAAAATTATTACCTAACATGATCATTCATACATGTATCACAGCAACACTGCAAAATTAAAGACAGACAAACAGATCCAACTAAAATCACGTTTTATTGAGTCAGCAGTTATATACAAACAATAAGGAAAGCTTCAATGTTGTTGCAGTAGCGGGCCAGCGATCTGTCTTTCTGCCTCCAGGATGCGCACGCACCCTGTAATGTTTGTAAACAGGAAACCCGTGTATAAGCAACCACAGCTTCAAAAACAAGCCCAATATTATTATATTATTTATTATCATCAATATAATTTATTATCAGTTATTTTGTTATCAATAAATGAGCCTGCAACATTTTAAACTGAAACCTCTCTGAGTTTGAAAAGCAAAAACAGATGTGATTTTACAAAAAATCATCAAATTGCAATAAAGGGCATGAAATATCCTCCAATCAGCAGTGAACAGAAGAGGTTTGGAGATGGAAAAAGTGACGTGAAGGCCAATTTAGTCGGAGTTAGTGCACACATATTAGGTGCAGAGTAGTTAACACGCACTACAAACTGTGAAAAAGACAAGCCCTGCATCTCAATCTGATACTATCTGCCCTAAATAGTATTGAAAATTACTAATGTCACATGCTATTTAGGATGGATAGTATGCACATTGGGATGTATGCAAGCACTAAGGGAGTGCTGCAATATAGCCACATATTTATTATAAATTAATTGGGAACCATACCTACTGTTAGTATACTAGTTTTTATTTTTATTATAGCCTGTAATGATAAATATGTTATACAAATATTTTTTTAAATTAAATGAGGTGCCTGTCCTCCCTGTTTCCTCTCCATCTCTGTTCATCTCTGCTGGTGGCATTGTTTGTGGAAATGTATACGTCTATTTACGTCTACTAACTATCATTACGTGCATTTATAATGTCACATTGAATGCAATTTTTCTTCAATGAGGGGGAGAAGGAGGCGGGATGTGAGAACTAATTACTACAGCATTTGTATCATAGCACTGATTGGCTATTAGCTTTGAGAAGACAGTGTCAGTCAATGTATTGGACAAAACAGCGACCATAAATGTAAAGAAATGAAGTTGCTTGTCATATTTCCCTAACAAGCAAACACATTTTTTAAAATAAGCCCAAAAAACTGCAACACGTGTTTTTTTTTTACACGACCTGCCATAAAAAGAAGCCCAAAGTCGCGTGTTATACTATGGGTATGACAATCTACGGCCCACCTGCATGGTTTTGAAAGCTTATTATTAAAAAAAATGTAGCCTTCAAACATCTTAAAATGCACATATATAGATCAGAGAAATCAAAATTTTCTTGGGGGACCATGCCCCCAAACCCCCCAAAATACCTCAAATTTGGGACCTCACAGGTTTTAAAACTCCTTAAGGCAGTTGTATATACTCAAAAGTTGTTGCTTTTTCTGGAAACCGGTTTGCTTTGACCTCATATCTGGAGTTAATGCATTTATGCATTTAAGGCCTACCGAATATTAAAATGGAAAATTCAGACAGTATATACTCATTGTATCTCTGTGCTTTGAAGATTTAGTTTTTAAAAAAATACTAATTATTTCTGTGGTAGAAAACGTTGTGGCACTAAGATCGGCTACTATGGGGGCCCTTGGGTTTGTCATAGCCCCAGGGCCCTACATGTTCTTAATCCGGGCCTGTCAACGGGCATAGTTCAAATGACTCTGTACGCAATTGGATAGTCCTTCAACCAATCAGACCAACGATCCATCGCTTCTCTATCTGTCATCGTGTTAAACTCCCCAATAGCACGCCAGGTGGATAAGCCAGTTTGTGATTGGTCCCCGAAAATTTGTAACGGAAGTTGGATAGAAAAATGTACAGGTTTCCAGCGTGAGCTGCAGGGCTGGGTTTAACCAGTCTTGCAGATTGTCTGGCATTCTTAAAACTTTGAGTAAAGATAAAGGATGCAGCAAGATTTGTCTTAAAAAACGTTAAAGGGGTCATAGAATGGTACATGCACTTTTACAAGTTGATTATACGGAAATGTGTGTTGGCAGTGCCTGTACACAACCATCCTATATTGATAAAAATACATCCAGTGTTTTTTTTTAATCTCCTTATATATTTTCCCCTGTCTCAAATCGAGCCGTCCGACCGTGTGACGTTACACGGTGTACGCCCCTCCTAAGATTGTTGATTGACAGCAGCGTTTCAACACAGACCCGCCCTGAGCGAGCTGTCATCAAGGCGTCTAAGCGATTGTGGTGTTGTGTTGTTGGGTGTAATAACGAACATAGCAGTCATTTTGATGTTCCTAAATCCGAACTGCTGAAGACCCAGTGGCTGCAGTGCTGAGTTTTGTTTTAGAAGGGAATATTCCCCCGATCAACGTCAATGTTTGCGCAATCATTTCTCAGCAGACTGCTTTATAAACGAGCGTCAGTATAAAGCAGGTTTTGCTAATAAGCTGCTCTTGAAAAAAGGATCGTGTTCCTGCACCTCAGGAAGATCGAAGATGTGAGTGTAACTTTTATTAACCTTTATATTAATCTTTGCAAATCGCTTGCACGCTTCACGATGAATGAGGCTAAAGTTTACAGGGTAAGTTACATTACGGCATGCTTTCTGTTTATGACGTTCTCAATATAATTCATAATCCCACGTTTATAATGAACAACGCGTTATGTTTGTTATTACAAACTGTGTACTCGGGTGATAAAGTTAACGTGGTAACACTACACTAAGCTTACTTTTGTACATGGTTTATAACGGTGTCTGTTACTGATTAAGAAGTAATGTAAAAAAAAAAAATCTTATAACACAACATCAATCTGTCAATGAACTAACACATCAGTAAACACATAGCAACTACGCTACTCTGCCAGTACAAAGATAGATCAAAGTGACATGACGTTAACCAACCATTCAGAAACGTCCTGTTCGAACTTCGATGGGTTCTTCATCTGTTCCTGGTCCGACTCCGGTTCAAAATGATAAGGTTGCTTAGATGTGTCTTCAGAGACTCCCGTTGCCATTATTTCTCGAAAATATACCCTCAAATGTTGTCAAGGCAACACTCCACGTGCGTTGTGGTGTTGTGTCGGGTCGAACCAAACGCCCCACAGAGCAGAGGGGGCGGGGTGAGCAAAGCTCATTATCATTTAAAGTCACATACACTGAAATGACTTGCTGAAAATTGAGCTGGTTTTGACCAGGTAAATTGAGTGTTTTCTTACAATACTAATGAGAATTTTTAATTAAAGTGTATTACAAACTTTTCATTTAGACACTAAAGAATCATATTAACTTGCACAAAAATGTCATTCTATGACCCCTTTAACTTTAATGTTAACTTTAACACCATCTAACCAATCAGAGCAGAGTAGCTCACGGAAAGGAGGGACTGAATCATCTGATGAGTCGTTTGAGAATCATTGAAAAATGTGGTGATGTGCAATGTATATTATGAGAAAATGAAAGTGTTTTTTGACTTTTGATACATACAAACCTGTTGTAGGTGACCTCTAAAACAAAATTAGGAACCTTTAAAATAGCACAATAGGGGCACTTTAATATGATTTAAGATTATTAATCTTCTCATTTGCGCAATGGAAGGAATTCAATTCCTTAAGACACATTTCCACCACAGGAACTTTCCCCAGGAACTAGGGACTTTGGGGTGGACCAGGGTATAAATGAAGTTCCAGGTAAAAATTTCCCCGTCAGAAAGTCCCTGCTCACGAGGTAGTACATTTACATTTACATTTAGTCATTTAGCAGAAGCTTTTATCCAAAGCGACTTACAAATGAGAGCAATAGAAGCAACTAAAACAGTCAAGGGCAACAATATGCAAGTGCTGTAACAAGTCTCAGTTAATCTAGCACAGAACACATAGGACAGAACAATTTATTTATTTGTTTATTTATTTATTTTTATTATTATTATTATTATTATTATTATTATTATTAATAATAAATAGAAAACAGAAAACTATT
The DNA here is from genome assembly GCF_949357685.1 of Gobio gobio. NCBI lineage: Eukaryota > Metazoa > Chordata > Actinopteri > Cypriniformes > Gobionidae > Gobio > Gobio gobio. The sequence goes on along the minus strand of NC_137102.1, from coordinate 21,440,012 downwards.
TTTTCAAAGTTCAGGAATTTTCGGGGGTGGGACTTGGGCACTGAACATGCTGATTGGTTGAGTTCATGCATTTCATTTCAACCATCATTTTTAAAAGTCTGAGTTGCGGTGAGTAAGAGTTGTTTGCTATTCGATTTAACAATGGAGTTAAAATACGACTGATGGACCGACAACGAGGTTCAGGCTTTATTAAGATTATGAGGACGGAATTCAGCAGGAACTGGAAAGTCATGCGCAGTCCTACGTCACTGGACTAATCTGCCAAATATTCACAGCAACAGGTCTAGGGGGGAAGTTCATGGGACAAATTGGTCCGGGTAATTTCGGCGGAAACAAGGCTTTATTTAACAAATTGACTTGATTGCTTTAAAATTATTAGTTTTAAAATTATTAGTTTTTTTTTCCTGTTTTAATGTATTTCTACTGAAGCAGGAAGGGATAAGGGCTTCGATAAGCAGTACTATGGTTTACATCACAGCCATAAACCATGATATGTTGCTTTGCTGTTGCTCATTAAAGGCAAATGGAATTAGAAAGAGGGAGATTAAGGGTTTACATGACAATGATGTACTAAAAACTTAAATGTTTTTTCTTTGCATTTTTCCGCATACAGATTGACAATGTTGTCAAAACGACCCCCGTTCACACAGATCCTCATAAATGACAAAAATTGCTGTATTGTGATGTTACTTTGTTTAAAAAAACCCTACGCACCTATAGACTGAATACAGCATGACGTCACCGTTTTCACAAATTCACAGTTTTGTAGTTTACACAGAGAGTTGCTTTCAAAAACTTTCAAAAGTTTGCATCTTCCGACTCCCAAAATGCCGTTGACGTGTAAATGAACGGCCAAAATGCATAAAAAGTTTTTTGTTCAAAACAATGTCACGCATACGCCTCCTTAATTGGACAAACATTTGGACACACCCATGTGTGCAAGATTGTTCTTTTTTCCTGAAAGGAGAAATTTTGAAAACGTCTCTGCTGAAAGATAATATTTTCAGTAATATCCACACCCTCAGAAAAAAAGGGAACAAAAGCTATCACTGGGGTGGTACCTTTTTTAAAAGGTACACATTTGTACCCTATTTACCAAGGTAAACTCCTTGTGTGTGCAAGTACTCTTGGCAATAAAGCTCTTTCTGATTCTGATTCTCAAACATATTGGGACCATTTCAAAGGGTACCACCCCAGTGATAGCTTTTGTACTTTTTTTGAGAGTGTAGGAATATGCATGTAAATCGCTGCTAAAGCTAATAAACATTGACCACACAGCTCCATTTTTAATGGTAATATATGACATAATCAGACAAATAAACAACTGTAATGTAAAGAAACACTTTAACTTTCACACTTATTTCAACACAAATTTTTATCAGAAAAAATATATATATTTATGTTAAGCCAAGCGTCTGTGAATGTTTGTGAATACATGAGGAACGTTTTACACCTCTGTAGCTGCAACCTTGCCAATCACCATGAACCTGAAGAACCAAAGCACAGAGTGAACTCATAACCACAGTCATTGAGTCATCTATGGCCTGTAAATGAACGCTTTTCTTGGAACAGCCTCTCAACTTTCTGAATTGTGTCTTTGATGTGTGATAGTGATGAGTAAAAAGGATACAGAATTGTTGCCATTGGCAGGTATTGATTTGTGTGACAGATACGTGTAAGTGATATGAATGTAAGACTATGTTGATAAAAAAATACCTTGATTTACCATTCAAACCTAAGCATTATAGTCTAATTAAAGTAGAAATGTCTGATAAACAGACTTGACTCCCACATAAGGTGGGCCAAAGATTTTTCAGGGTGGGTCGTGAAAAAAATGGCACTAACAAAAAAGAATATTACCCTGGGTGTGGAATGATTGGTCAATAAATCCATAATAAATATATTATGTGTGCATGTTTCTGAAGAAAAGGATGACCTTCACTCTGAACATGACCAACAACACAGAAAAGCCATATGAATGTAAGGCGATCCAAATTTCTCTAGAAAGAGTCTTTGTCCATCGAATTGAGATCTGAGACAGCGTTTGAGCGTTTATTTCCGATAGGGCACTTTGCTCTTCTAAAGAAAGAGGAAGCGTGTGTTTGGATGTGTGAGAGAGGTGGGGGCAGTTTCACAATGAGCTTTAAGAGATATGACAAGCTGCCAACCTTTCACAATGAAAGAACTTCAGAAACTATTTTCCCATATAGAAGAAATACAGAACAAGATGTGCAACATAAAAGCTCTACGTTGTAATGACTGACCCGTGCATGGCAGACATTTCTAGGCCAGTCTTTCAGTGCCTTGTTTGATTAGAAGTTACGGTCCTCAATTCTAGCATGCTACGTTTTTTTACTATCCAAATGTTTCCTCTCATGTGTAAGCCTTGCTAGTACCGGGTTGGACTCTTTTGCCTCCAGAACTGCCTTTATTCTTTGTGGCATAGATTCAACAAGGTGCTGAAAATATTCCTCAGAGATTTTGGTCCATATTGACATGATAGCATCACACAGTTGAAGTAGATTTGCCGGCTGCACATCCATGATGAGAATCTCCCATTCCAGCACATCCCAAAGCGATCTGGTGACTCATTGTCATGTTCAAGAAACCAGTTTGAGATGATTCGAGCCTTGTGATATGGCGTGTTATCTTGCTGGAAGTGGCTATCAGAAGATGGAAACACTGTGGACATGAAGGAATGGAGATTGTCAGCAACAATACTCAGGTAAACTGTAGCATGTATGATGCTCAATTGGTTCTAAGAGGCCAAAAGTGTGCTAAGAAAATATCCTCCACATCATTAAACTACCACCACCAGCCTGAACCCGTTGATACAAGACAGGATGGATCAATGCTTTCATGTTGTTTACGCCAGATTCTGATCCTACTATCTGAGTGTTGCAGCAGAAATTGAGACTCATCAGACCAGGCAACATCTTCTATTTTCCAATTTTGGTAAGCCTGTGTGAATTGTAGCCTCAGTTTCCTGTTCTTATCTGAAAGGAGTGGGACCGGTGTTTCTTCTGCTGCTGTAGCTCGCCTGCTTCAAGGTTTGATGTGTTGTGCATTCAGAGATGCTCTTCTGCATTATTTGAGTCACTGTTGAGTACTCAGCTTGAACCAGTCTGGTCATTCTCCTCTGACCTCTGGCATCAACAAGGCATTTTCGCCCACAGAACTGCCGCTCACTGGATATTTTCTCTTTTTCTGACCATTCTCTGTAAACCCTATGGTTGTGTGTGAAAATCCCAGTAGATCAGCAGTTTCTGAAATACTCAGACCAGCCCATCTGGCACCAACAACCATGCCACATTCAAAGTCACTTAAATCACTTTTCTACCCCCTTCTAATGCTCAGTTTGAACTTCAGCAGATCGTCTTGACCATCTCTACATGCCTAATTTTGCTGCCATGTGATTGGCTGATTAGATATTTGTGTTATCAAGCAGTGAACAGGTGTACCTGATGAAGTGTGTGTGTGTGTGTGTGTTTGGGGGGGGGGTTGGGGGACTGGTAATCCCTACGTTGTGGGGACAAAATGTCCCCACAAAGATGGCAATATCCGAAATCCTCATCCTTGTGGGGACATTTTTAGGTCCCCATGAGGAAAACATCTTATAAATCAGACTAAGTGATGTTTTTTGAAAATGTAAAAATGCAGAATGTCTCCTGTGATGGGTAGGTTTAGGGGCAGGGGCAGTGTAGGGGGATAGAATATACGGTATGTACGGTATAAAAACCATTACGCCTATGGAAAGTCCCCATAAAACATGAAAACCCAACATGTGTGTGTGTGTGTGTGTGTGCGTGCGTGCGTGTGCAAATATATATATGTTTGATTGCCTTAATTGCCTATATACAGTGTTGGGTGTTATGCATTATCACCTCTGATAACAGATCACTCGAAATTGTAATGTAGTCACGTGCCTTTTCTGTAAAGCTGCTTTGAAACGATATTGTGAAAAGCGCTATACAAATAAATGTAAATTAATGAATTATAAAAACAATAGTGGATTTTAATATACATCAAAATGTAATGTTGAATGTTAAAATGTATGTTTTTAATGTAAACTTCTCCCTGTAAATACTTTGGTCAGCTCAAGAATAATTTGTGCAATTTGATATTATTTAATTGGGAAAAAAATTAAAAGAGCAGTCCATTTCATGCCCATCCTTGTATTGTTCAGCTGGTCGAGGTTGATGGGATTCAGAAAGTAATTAGTAATCATTAAGTCATGCAATACTTTAGAGAGAGTTAATACAGTAATCTAATTATACTGTAAAAAAAACTTGTAGCTGGTAATGAATTACTTTCTAGATTAATTTACCCAACACTGATACACTGCAAATATCATAATAGGGAATAAAGGCAATGAAGTCCATTTCTTAAAGTATTTTAAGTCTTATAATGTAAAATAAAATCTTAAATCTTTATCCTTAAATCATTTAAGCCTTTTAAACATTATATTGTGTTGACAAAATATGTTGTAAATAATTGTTAAAACACTCCCATTTAAATGATAGAATAATGAGGTATTCTTTAGCTATTATTCAAATCATTAAAAAAAATTATATTATAAAATTTTGAACAAATAAAGTAGGCTAAATGGATGCCAAATCATGCATGAAACAACTAAAATAATTCATCAGACCTGTTGTGACTTCAGTACTCGATACTTTTATTACAAATACTTCTGTATTTTGACCTCTGGCCCTCTAGTATCTCATGAGGGAATTCATAATTGACTATTAGTTCTGCTCTTGGAGTACCTGAATGTGTTAGGAGAGAGATTGCTCTGTGCAACCTAATGTACGTGTTTCCAGTACCTCTTTGGGACTGATGTATAAATAGTGCTCTGCGTTATGGTCCTGAATAGCTGCTTTGTTGAGTGTTAAGTTACACTGCCGAAGCAGTCATGAGCTTAAGTGTGTGTGTGTGTGTGCGCGCGCGTGTGTGTGTGTGTGTGTGCGTGAGAGAGAGAGAGAGAGAGAGAGAACCTATTTGCCTCAGTTGCCATCTTAATTCTATGCTGTAATCAATCTGTGACCTCCCAGATCTTGTGATGTTACTTTAGAGAGCAGTTAGAAAAGGCGAATGTTAAAGGGAAAGTGCACCCAATAATGAAAATTCATAAATGTATAAATAACACCTGCTTAAAGTATCAAAAAGCACTGTTTGCCATAATATACACAATGTTTTGTCTGTAAATTGTAGTAAATTTGTATGTTATTCCCTGTAAATGAATGTGGATATGAGAACGTTTTGTGAGAAGTCTTTATTTGACAGGTTCATCTTTCATTTTTATTAATTTATCTATGCTCAAATAATGAAAAAGGTCAAAGTTTGAGCTTTTTTTTTTAAATCTATTATGAATTGAGCAAAACTCAATTCAATGTAAAACAAACTCATTGATTTAGAAGAAATATTTCAACCCTTTATGAAATATGCAAATTATTTATAATTAAATAGTGCTCTCAAATCAATTAATCGTGATTAATCACATCCAAAATAAAAGTTTGTGTTTACATAGTATATATGTGTGTGTACTGTGAATAATTATGTATGTAATGCATATACAAACACACACACTATATTTAAGAAAAAAATTGCATGTAGGCCTATATACTGTATATGGGTCAAAGACGAAACAGGGGTTTTCAAGCATCAAAAAAATAAATGTGTAATACAGCTTTAAATTTAGTTTTTTCCTGTACATTAGAATGTGTCCTGTTTAATTTTATATTTTCTTAGCAAAAAATAATGACTATCACACATTTTTTACCATGATTTACAGAAGACACCCACTAAAATGTCATTCAGTGTAACAATATTTATGTATCAGAAAATCTTATTAGGCATATTTAAAACAGGAATCATTTGATGGCATATTAAAAGACTCTATTTAAGTATCAAAGTCCAGCACACAAATACTAATTAATTGTAATTTTTAAATCTTTATACTTTGCCACTATCCTTCAAACCACTAGGTTTACCCATTTGCCAGCAAGAAGTTTTTGTAAGGAAGTGAAAATCATTTAAAATATAATACAATTTTGTATGATCACATTATTTTATATATATATTTAATGATTACAGGTTAGAATAAGTATATTGTTTAATTTTTTACATAAATATATCTGTTACACTGAATGAAAAAGCATTACCCTGAATGACGAAATTCTACTTCAGCTTATATTGCAGGCCATAAGCTGGCCATCTATATCAAAAAGTGAGCTTGACCAGTAAAGTTAATCACAATTATTCACAACATCTACTTATTTTTTAAAAATTCTAACAATATAAATGTTTTTTTGGCATTTCACTGAATGACGTGCGGTTTTGTAACTTAGGATACCACACCATGAAAAGGTGGAATTATCAAATATTTAAGAGCAATGAATTCACTTTTCTGCTGCACCACATGGTCTTCAGGGGGCCTTTTGATGATGTCACAGATATGTTTTTTATATGATTTCAGAATGGCTTCTTGATCCTGTTACACTGAATGATCTCTTACAAACTGGATTTTCGGGACAAAAGTCCCCTGGTTATTTAAATACTTAAAAAAATAAGTAAGACATAGTCCTTTTAATATAACACAGCCAACACATATTTGAAAATGCCAAGAAAACAAATATATTTTTTTACTTGTTATTTTATACATTTATGTAAAGATGTAATGGCAAAAACAAAGTACGGACCATTACGCTGAATGACAATTTTACACTTTGGAAGATTATTTCCCCTAAATGTTGACATTTTATTTTGACAAAAGTTATTTGAAATAGTAAAGTAGACAGTTTACTTGCATTTAACATGTTTTTTATGTATCTAAAATGACTTTTGTAAACATAATTTGATGCGGACACCAAAATTGTGACGTCTCGTCTTTGACCCATATATTATATATATATTTATATATAATTTTATTATATATAAATATAAACAAATTTTTATTAAATACAGGCATGTGTGTATTTACATAATTATACACAATATACTATGTAATAACAAACTTTTATTTTGGATGTGAATAATCGTGATTACGATATCGATTTTACAGCATTAAATTAAACATACTTTTCTACAGAAAAATATATATGAAATATGTTTACTTATTTTAAACATTAAATGCACCCAAGTTAGTAAAAATATAAATATAAACATAATATATAGGCCATACACATGTAAAATAATAATAATATTGTGTTATTATCATAGGTAATAATCTAGAAGTGGAGACAAACAAATAGCTAATGTCAACATTAGTTCCCTTGTTACACATCTGATATCATGAAAAACTAGTCTGCTTATCTCGGACAGACATAAATAGATTGCTATTTGTACATCTGTCTCGTAAGATAATGTAGCCTATGATGACTATACATTGAGTCAATGGCTGTCTTAGTTCAACATGACATAATAAACACATTAATGGAGGGGTCATATCGCGAGGAATCGTTTCTGCGGAACCTGCACAGCAGTGAAAGGGTGGGAAGAGTGACGTAGAGTATGACCGCGTCTCCGGAACAATCCACTACACACAGAGAAGCGGATTGTAATGACTCCAACAACGTTAATAACTAAGCTGGCAAAAGCAATAACACGAAGTACACGTGTTAGTTTTAAAGTAATTAGTAGGACTTGTATGATATTTCTGATAAGCAGTTGTTTAGCACTAGAGAATCGTGAAGAGCGAAAGCTCTGGATCCCCCCTCTCGTGTCACTGTGGTTCAGTCCACTGGTAAAATTCCGAGAATTGCGAACTGCGTCTTCTCAGAAGAGTTCTTCCAAGAACTGTCTTCGGCCGACACTTCCAGGAAAAATATACCAGGTGATTTTTCTTCTATCTAGCAAAAATCCTAGACTAAACATGAGACGCTCTAGAGAAAAACGAGTTGTTAGTTAATTTGTATTTTTGTTTTAAACCAGACTACTTTCTTGTATTAAGATGTGTCGGGTTAATTACGCAACTCGACTTTTGTTGGCCTAATTGCGTGAATAACTAATCTTATTCGTCTCATGTCAGTTTCACTCTGTTGTATAAAGTTTCATTAGTGTGTTAAGTTGATTTAAGAAGCTCACTCGGGATTGTATAATAAAGACAGGTTCGCGCAACTTTATATGGGTGGCAAACTAAGTTCATTACCTAGAATAGACTGCCTGTGTGGTTAAAAAACAGTAGACGCGTATAGATCATTATGTTACATGTTATATTATGTCAAAATCATTGTATTTGTTACATTATTTTTTCTTTCTTCTCTGAATTTGTCATTCGCCCTTGCGCATGTGCTTATGCTGGTGGACTCTCAAAATGATTAATTTAATGGGAAATGTAATAAATGATCAATAGTTAATATATCCAGCATGTGAACATATATTATACTCTGCTACGATTGCGTCAGCTTTCAAGCACGTTAATGAGATTATGTATGTGTACTGTCTGTAATCTCTTTCACACTGCAACATTCACATATCAAATCGAAACGCTGGTTTTACACCAAACACCTGTAACAGTGTGACCTGTAAATGTCATGTGACATTTATTTGTATACTGTCAAAATACTTAATACGTCAATATCCCACGAGGTTTGATATACCACCATGCACATTGTTCAACAAGTGTCACTTACGGGAACAGCCTCATGCTTGCATCACGCTGGTGTCTTAAATCATATAGCCTACTGCTCACTATATAGTGATGTTTGACATCATGCAAGGGAATGCTAGTTTTTCAGATTGTGCATATTTTCAGAAAATGATATAAATGCTTATAAACTTAGTCATGGAGAGATCCCATGGTATAAAAGCGTATGTAATGCTGTTTGAAATTGTTTATCCCAAACATGCTGTCTAGGTAGGCACTAGGCAGCTCACTAGGTTTTGTCTGCACACTTTGCCATTGGTCTCTCAAGTCAAGTGCATTTAGCAAATATGAAAATATGAAAAAATGTAGTGCCCTATATTTCACAAAATAACTAATCAAAATCGAACAAAATAATCTTAAAACATATTTCACAAAGTATATTCAATACAAAATACTTTTAGGCCTAATGTAAATGTCGGTCATATCTTGTAACTTTGTGGACATCTAGTGTTCATCTGAGTAAACTTGCACATCTTTAATTTTGACATTTTATATATTTTATATAGTCTATTGTAAAACATTAGATATAACATTGTTACATTAAAATAAAATAAAAAATGTATGGTGTGAATTAGTGATTTTAGATTTGGTAATCAAGTAAAGATATATTTTTTTGCAAATGTTTTACTATGTTTTGAACTATTTCTGTGCAGATGAACAATATGTCAAGAGCAGCAGACGGCTGCGTTAAATTCACTCGGCATGCCGGTGATGTGCTGTTCAACTTCAACCGCCTGCGCAGCAGAAACATCCTGACTGATGTCACCATTATGGTCGGTGGGCAGCAGTTCCAGGCCCATAAGACAGTTCTGATGGCATGCAGGTAAGTGCTATGATTTACTATTTTAAATAGCAAATATATGATATGCACTGTAAGTGACATCTGTATTCCATTTTGTCTTTTTCCAGCGGCCTCTTCTACTCCATGTTTACAGACACTCATAAGAGCAACTTGAGCTTCATTAGTTTAGATCCAAAGGTGGACCCCGATGGCTTCGCCATACTGTTGGAGTTCATGTATACGTCTTGCCTGACTCTTAAAGATAACTTCATTATAGCCACCTTCAACACAGCCACATACTTACAGATGGACCATGTGATGGACACGTGCCAGAGGTTCATAGACTCCAGGTGAGTGCTTAGAACGACACACAAAAGCTGTTCATAGTCTGTTCAAAGGCATGTGATTTGAAACTGGACCTCATTTTTGTCTATTAAATTATCCTACTTAATATTTGATTAAATAATTAACTAAAAAGCAATTCACTTCATGTTTAATGAACATGTTTTTTATTTCTATATTAAGATTCAATTTTCATATTTTTTGAAGGGCATACAAAAATTTCATACAAAAAAGAAAAGAAATTGTGATCCAGCTGTCCAGATATCATAATGAAGAGGAAAAGCCTCAATAAAAAGATTTAAAAAAAATAAAAATCTTTTATTATTTAGCGAAAATAACAAATCTGCTTTACTGTATATTAATATATGAAAAAACTTTTGTCTGACAAAATCACATGACAATAATATCATATAGAATACCCTAACAGACTCTAAAAAAATATCAAATAATTTTCTTGATATTATTTTAAATACCTTACTATATATGTATTTAAATACTTTTTAAATATTTTAGACAGATAGATAGATAGATAGATAGATAGATAGATAGATAGATAGATAGATAGATAGATAGATAGATAGATAGATAGATAGATAGATAGATAGATAGAAAGATAGAAAGATAAAAAACTTTAGTAATATAAACCAAAACATTAACAATTACTCTACATGTGTATATATATATTTTTTTTTTACTTTACAATAGATAGATACAGACAGACAGACAGACAGACAGACCAATATATGAAAGTTTTGCAAAACAATATCAAACCAACACAAATTGCAGAACTTGACTCATATGTTTTAAACAAGGTTTCCTTTGCTTTCTCTTGGACTCAATCACTGACTCAACATCTGCTGGTTTTCTCATAGGGGGTGTGTGAAGCAGAACAGAGCAAAGATGCTGGTTAATCATGGCTGTTTAAATTCAGAAAATCCCTTCATCCTTCGAGATGCCCTGAACAGCCAATCAAGTGTTAACTTCAGCACTTACGGCCCTCCAAACCTGCACTATGCAGTCAGCACTTCCACCGAAAGCCCTACTCGCTTCTACAGACATCTACCTCTCCCGCCGGAGACCTCCAACACCACAAACCCCTTCTGGCAGATCCCCAAGACCGGCGTAATAGCCAGTCAACAGCACTCCCTGCCGGACAGCGGAGTCTCGCCTAGGACGATGACTAATGCAGGAGCCACGGAAGCCAGAGAAGAGAAGAACCGCCCATCTGTGCTCTTTCGTTCAGCTCGAGCTGAGGGAGAGCGGAAGGCTCCGATTCTGCATTCAGAGGTGGAGAACACTGAACCGTGTCACACCAGTGGTCCCGAGAGCCCTCTTAGGTCAGACTGCCAACCCAACTCACCTGCAGAGTCCAGCAGCTGCAGTCGAGGGGCGGCGTCTCCTCCCAGCTCCATCAGTCACCCAAAAGTCCACAACTGGAAGAAGTACAAGTTCATCGTGCTGAACGCCACCGATGGAGCGACTGACAATAGCTCACTAACTCCATCCCACATAGTTACAGAATCCACCAACAAGAACAATGAGGGGCAACTCATTATGGATAACAGGTCAGTCTAGTGAAAGTCTTGGATGCCAAAGCAAGCACTAGCATCTGACGCAGTATTTGTAAACATGGTGTCATGTGTTTTTAGAACGGAAGATGATTGCATCAAAAAAGAGGAGCGTGGCTCTTCACTTCCCAACACTTTGACAGAGGAGAGCAGCATGAGACCCACAGGACCAGGTGAATACACTTTTTTCCCCTTCATTTTCTAATTGTTTGTGGGCCTAAACAGCATTTATACATAGCTTGAAATCTGGTTAAAAGAGATTTATATTTTGGGAGCATCAGTCAGAATGTTCAGATTAATACATTTTTTTCCAATCATCATCTAGGGTGGAATAGGATTTTTTTTTAAGGTCGTGTAAGATTTGACTTCGTCTGTGACCCCTTTTTTGGGGGGAGATAATAACCGTAATAATGATAATAATAATTTATCATATATACATATGTATAATGTAATATATTACCTAAATATTATTGTTATTATTATTATAACTATGTATAAAACTCCTTTTTTTTAATGGAAATGATTATGAAATGTTAATTTAAATATTTTAGTAGTTAAGGATAATATTTATTAATATCTAAGTATTTGATATATATTAGTGATATTTAATATACTATTTAAATATTATAATATTAAATAATAATATTTGTTAATATTTAGGTATTACATTTTATATATGTGTTACATAAATTACTGATTTAATACCTATTTCAATATTAAAATATTTAAATGTTTTAATAGTTAAAGCTACACTATGTAACTTTTCCGTCCACTAGAGGTCGCCTGTTCAAAGGCGTAGTTTGATGACGGCACATTTGAGCGCAGAATCTTGGGACATGTGGTCTTAACCTCACAGCCGGTGGAAAAGAATCAGGATAGGACTCGGGCAGAAATCATGTTCATGGATGCGATTATTAACATTACTGTAGTCTGAAGCAGAGCAGGACCGAGTGTTGTGGAGCTGAGCAAGGCCGCAGGAGCGATTGAAGAGCGGGACTGTTATTATGGCATAGTCGCGGCGGGACTTTTATTATGACATGGTCGCCTGCGCCACTTCCTCTTTTCCAGTCATGAGTGTGAGGTAACGCAACTCTGTTTATCGTATTAGATATATCTGAGTGTGTTGAAAAGGAAGTTATGACGTTCGCTCGGCGGCTGCTATGACACTTGTTCACAATGCAGTGAGAGTAAAGTGTTTCACTGAATAAAACCGGAAACCGAGGGTGATGCGGATATGACGCAATCGACAGGCGACTCCCTCAAACGCATAGCTCACACGTCCCGGTTCCTTGGTTAAAATAGCAAATTCTCACGATTTACAAATAGTTGGAAACATTTGGGATATTCTAAGTACTCAACTGAACAAAATATATAACACTGGCCTAGTGGTTTTTGGATATTTTACTGCAAAAATCTTAGATAGCTCACCTTTAATAATATTAACTAGCAGCATATTCATGAATGTGAAAAATACAGCAGTACTGCCATTACTTTAGCCAACTTTTTTCCCCCTTAATGTCTGCTATTCTTAATTGTTGTGGATAAAGGTCTTTTTGGCATCTTATTGACACCTATATCATTAATATCATTAACAGATGTAGAAATATCGGAGACTGAAGACACTGATTTCATCTGATTTCATCACTTACAGTATGCAGACTGTGTGGACAAAGCCTAACAACTGTTTTGATTGTCTTGGCAGAGAGGGAAAGACTCTACTGTAACGAGTGTGAGTCCAAAAGCGAATCTGATGCAGAGAAGCCACAGTGGCTGCAGGACGGAAAACCGTACAAGTGTGACCGCTGCCAAGCCATGTTCCGCTATAAAGGAAACCTAGCTAGCCACAAGTCCGTCCACACAGGTAAACAAACAAAGAATATTCTTAAGTCACACTCTCTAAAACCTGTTTGTTGCCGTTTGTACATTTTCTGAATGCTTTATAATTACAGGAGAGAAACCGTACCGCTGCAACGTATGTGGAGCTCAGTTCAACAGGCCCGCCAATCTGAAGACACACTCGCGGATCCACTCAGGAGAAAAACCATACAAATGTGAAACCTGCGGCTCTCGCTTTGTCCAGGTGAAAACAAACTCCAGACCATGTTTCTGTACAGGGACCGTGTAAATCTGAGGCGCTTCATCCTCTACTTTCTGGTTTCCCAGGTGGCTCATCTGAGGGCTCACGTACTGATCCACACTGGAGAGAAACCATACCCGTGTGACACCTGCGGCACGCGCTTCCGCCACCTCCAGACGCTGAAGAGTCACTTACGAATACACACAGGCGAGAAGCCTTATCATGTGAGCACTTTCTCATCATAAACTGAATATACCACAGTGTAGTTTGAAATGTCGCATTTTAAAGTATAGTTTGAAACAGTTATTAGATGTTGAAATGCCTAATATTTTAGACCAAACTGTTAAACAAAGATAATAAACTATTGAAGACGGAGAATGAGAGCTCCTGTGGATCTGTTGCATTCTCAACGCTGTCAAAATAAAAGTCTGACACTTAGCAAAATTGACAAAGTCATAATTTTGACTATTTCATCATTTTGAGCCCAATTCTGCCACCATCATGCTTTGGTATTTTATGAGATGAAAAGAGGAAAATCTGACTTTTGACTATTATAGTCGAAATAATGAAATAGTCAACATTATGACTTTTTGTAAATTTTGACTTATTTCATTATATTATAATTTATCTTAGTATGTCATAATTTTGTTTTAATCTCATAATTAATTTTTTTTATGTCTGTTATGACAGTGAAAATTGTGACATAATTATGACTTTTTAAATCAGAATTTCCACTTTTCATCTCATAAATGACTTGATGTCATGCAAGCATGTAAATTTCGACTTATGTCATAATTAGTAATAATTAATAAATCATTTAAATTGTTCATCTCATAAATATGTCTTAGTATTTCAACATTTCGACTTTATCACAATTATAACAGTAACACTTTAAAATGAGGTTTCATTAGTCCACATTAGTTAACTACTTTAGTTAACATGAACTAAGAGTGAACAATACATCTACAGCATTTATTCATCTTAGTTAATGTTAATTTCAACATTTACTCATACATTATTCAAATCAAAAGTTGTATTTGTGAACATTAGTTCATTCACTGTGAACTAACATGAACATTTACATTAACTAACATTAACCGAGATTAACAATACTGTAACAAACGTATTGCTCATTGTTAGTTTGTGTTAGTTAATACATGAACTAATGTTAACAAATAAGACCTTATTGTAAAGTGTTACCATTATAACTTAGCATGTTATAATTATGATTTCCCAAAGCATTTATTTTTTCTTATGTGCTGGAAATGGGCTTCCATACTCAACGGTTGATGCTGATAATTAAAACATGCCAAATATTGTCTGAGGTGATATATCGGTTGATCACTAGTTTCTTCACATGCCAGTATTGAATGTTAACTTAAAACTGAAGAAGATTTAGGCCCGGTTTCATAGACAGGGCTTGGATTAAGCCAGAATTACGGCCTTAGTTCAATTAGGACATTTAAGTAGCTTTAATAAATGTGCCTTAGAAACAAAACATTACTGGTGTGCATCTTGAGTCAAAACAATGGCACAAATGCATCAGTTGAAACAGCTCAAACTTGCATTTTATTCTGGGACTTTCTTAAGCCTCGTCTGTGAAACCGGGTGTACATGTCCTAATGAAATCATCCTGGCTTCTCATTTCAGTGTGAGAACTGTGACCTGCACTTCCGTCACAAGAGTCAGCTGCGTCTGCATCTGCGGCAGAAGCACGGTGCCATCACCAACACCAAGGTCCAGCACCGCAGAAGCAGAGCAGACCTGCCTGTCAGCTCCCTCGTGACCTCTTGAAAAAAACTCAAGCTGTTCAGAGACTCACAAAAACCTTTTCAAATAAAGCTCTGCAGAAGGAGATCCGATCCTTTACTGGTACTGCCACAAGAAAAGCCCTCAGAAAATACAGATGCCTGCATGGGTCTTTGTGATGCCAATGTTTGTGTTTACTCATATGGTGAAGTTACATATTATTTCTGAAATATGAAGGACTAGTGCGCCAGGACGTTCTGGTTCACACTTCATGATTTCAGCCGGGTATCATGATGGCTTGTTAAGATTTGAATAATAATGTAAATACTGACTTAAAAGCATTGTACTTAAGTTTAGACTGCAAATTTCTGGTGTAAGATTGGATATTTTAACATAATTTTATCTCTATTTATTTTTTTAAGAATGCTATTTCACTCCCTCTCCTGGCAAACTATGCACTGTATATATACATACATACATACATATACACAAGGAGAAGATTGGTACAAAAAGAATTATGCAATTGCAGTGTAAATGTTTTATCAAATGGTACATTTAAAGAAGCTCTGCCTGACAATTATATTGTTTTTACATGTGTTTGTACAGTTTTTTTGGTACTAGAGGGCCAAATGTCCTTGCTATTAAATATTTCATACCAAACAAACAAGTGCAAAGTTAGATTTGTATTTTTTTTTTCCAAATACTGGAATCTTATATGCATATAGACCCATGTCTAAATGTTAATAATTATGTGCAGAAATGGATTCAGAAAAACCTGTATACTACAGATTTCAGCTTTGCAGAAATTACATTTCAATGACATTTTTGTTCAGTTTCATGCCGCAAAATACATACTTTTCAAGAGTTCATTTTTGTAGCCACTATTTTGTATCTGAAGAAATTCCAGTGTGGTGTAAAAAGCTGTATTTCTTCTAAAACTCTTTTACAGTTTTTTACAATCGCTATGACAATACTTTTAATAATTTTCCTAGGATCTTAACTCAGTTAGCGCAACATCTGTCTGTGTAGGCTATACGATTAAAACATTTATTGTTGCTTTTACACAAAATGCATACAGCACAAATTTTAAATGCTTGGACTTCTTTTACACTCAAGTTCAACCAAGACCAAAACAATGGATTTTTTTACTGCCAAATTGACCAATGCTTTAACACTGTATGCCAGAACAGATAACACCTTGTTCTAAACCTAACCTTACAGGCTAAAGTCAAGATAAACAGCTGTTTATATTGTGAATTGAAACACAAATATATCGCCTGTATTTTATTCCATTGTTACTGAGAAACAGCTGATTGAAGTTATGCAAATATATACATCACAGCTAATTTCCATCTAGGAATTGTTCTTATCACATGACCATATGGTATACAGTAAAAGAAGGCCTCTTTGGGCTTATCTGTGAAAGAGGAACAATATAGAGCAACACAAAGAAAATAAGAAAAATGCTTGAGGGAGAGGGAGGGAGAGGAAGAGGAGTACCAGGACAAGGGAGAGGAATGCCTGGACAAGGACGAGGTAGATTGAGGAGTTAGAATGCATTGTGGTGCTCAAAGAAGGGCAACTGATGAAATAAGAGCTACTATCATAGACATGTCATAAACCACATCAGGCTATCATACAGAGGGGCTGGTGAACAAGTACAGACAAATCTCAGCTGGGACACAGTGGCATCCATTATCCAGAATTTCCGAGAAAAAAGTAGGATATTGTATAAGGGCTTCTCCTACTGCAAAGTGTAAATAATTGTACCATGTATTACAGTGACTGTATGCCTCTGGTCTCTAATATGTAACTGTATTTTGTCTATCTAAGGATTCAACATCTACCTCCCTCAGGGGGCAGATGAGAGCTCCTAAATGAAGAACAGGAACCTGCTATTGTCAACATGGTGATTGCTGATAATGAAATAAAACTGAATGGCATTCTATAAAGTTACTCTGAGATGGGTCATTCATTTTTTGTATTGAATTTCTGCAGCAAAAGAAAAAATGCATGCATTTACTAAACCCACCAAAACAAAAATGTGGAGAGGCTTCAAAAGACACAATCTATGATCAATAAAATATACTGTCTATTGTATAAGGGCAAACCTGACACATAAAATAATGCAGTTTCTGTAATTAGATTAGATTAGATTAGATTCAACTTTATTGTCATTACACAAGTACAAGTACAAGGCAACGAAATGCAGTTTAGGTCTAACCAGAAGTGCAATAGCAGCAAGTGCATCTAGTGTTAGTGTTTTTATGGCATAGTGCTATGATTGACTAAATGTTCCTGTTGGAAGAGAATATGTGTTAGGGTTTTGGAGACATAGTGCATTGTGTTAGTGAATTATTGTATTTTGAAAATTAGTGTTGGAGTTAAGTTTACAACGTGTGATTTTGAGCATAAAATTAACCGTTTTGGCAATTGTGTGTTGTAGGTGTGTTAAGAGTTTATGAAATTTGTTAAAAGAATTGAAAATATTGACATAGCGATCGTAAAAAAAACTGTAAACTAAATTTTTCCAGTACTTTTATTATTATTATACATGGTTTTATGAGATGATAATTAGAAGACAACATTTTAAAAATGCAGTAACACTTGACAATAAGGTTCTATTTTTGACATTTTAACTAATGTAGTTAGTAACAATGAAATATACTTATAAAGCATTTATTAATCTTATTTGATTTTAATTTCAACATTTGCAAATACATTATTCAAACAAACATATCTGTTAACATTATTTAATGGACATGAGCTAACATGAACTAACAATGAACAGTTGCATTTATTAACTAACCCTAACAAAGATGAATAAATACTTGTTGGGAACTCCTTAGATTTCTAAGCTGCACTCTCAAGGCAAGTGCCACACCTATGTTCATTTCCCTGTTAAAGGGTTAGTTCACCAAAAAATGAAAAATCTGTCATTAATTACTCACCCTCATGTCGTTCGACGCCCGTAAGACCTCCGTTCATATTCGGAACACAAATGAAGATATTTTTGTTGAAAGCTGATGGCTGAGAAAGGCTTCAGATAGGCCTCCATTGGCATTCAGTACATTTACACTCCCAAGACGCATAAAAGGCACTTAAAACGTCGTTACAAAGTCCATCTCACCACAGTGACTCTACAATAATTTTACGATGCGACGACAATAGTTTTTGTGCGCAAAAAAAAAAAAAATCGAAATAAAACCTTTATCCAACTTGTTCTTGTCTTCCGTGTGTGCCTCCACGACGCATGCGTGAGAATTTCACGCAGATCCGGCGTTCGGACACATGACCCAGAAGCGATTTGTTTACAAGCAGAGGAAGCTGTTGAATTCTACATTGAGCGTGCTTTAGGTCTCGGCGTAGTGCTCAAAATGGGGCTTAAGTGTGCATTTCATGGATTCCCGAACGCTGCCGCTACGTCGTATTCTCACGCATGCGTCGTGGAGGCACACACGGAAGACAATAACAAGTTGGATAAAGGTGTTATTTGGATTTTTTTTGCGCACAAAAACTATTGTCGTCGCATCGTAAAATTATTGTAGAGCCACTGTGGTGAGATGGACTTTGTAACGACGTTTTAAGTGCCTTTAATGGGTCTTGGGAGTATAAATGTACTAAATGCCAATGGAGGCCTATCTGAAGCCTTTCTCAGCCATCAGCTTTCAACAAAAATATCTTCATTTGTGTTCCGAATATGAACGGAGGTCTTACGGGTGTCGAACGACATGAGGGTGAGTAATTAATGACAGATTTTTCATTTTTGGGTGAACTAACCCTTTAAGCTCCACCCACCAAATTTCAAGCCGTTCAAGATTTTCTCACAGGCTTTAACAGCACCTTTACCCAGAGCGTTACCCTTTTTTACCACTTACTTTCTGTACCATGCAAGTGCCTTTGTTTGATATTTGAAGATTCCCTTTTGTTAAGTTTGGTATAAATGTATATTTTCTTGCTTATATAACTTTTACCTGATTTGGCGTTGTTGTGAAACTAAAGCTCTGTATTTTGTTCCTTTTTGTAGAAACCACACACACGTACACATACCTTCACACGTACACTCAATACCTGCTTGGGTGCATAATAAAAGACTCCTTTTCCTGAGTTGACTAGACTGGACCTGTTCTTACCAGCCCCACTGGCTTCAAGCTAGCTACCTAAACAAGTATGATCTCTGCAGGATATTAATAGGAGTTACTAGATCAGTGGGCGAGGCCATAAACAGAGGGCGTTTTTCACTGCGTTATCTGATTTTCCCACGTCACAGTGTGGGTCGGGTCGGGGAACTGGAACCTTATTGTAAAGGGAAAAAGTGATAAACTTAACATAAAATATACATTTCATTCCAACACGTATCAATTTTAACCTAAAATGTTGGTGATGAATAAAGACAAGTGAATGAACATGTTAAATGTCAACTAGTGGTTTGTTCAGGCATATTAGAGTTACATACAGTACATGTAGGCTAATGTCCAAAACTATAGAACCTAATCATCCATTGTATTTCCACATTGTTTAACACTAGGCGGTGGAAGTGTACCGCTGATTCATTCACCTACAAAAGTACAGAGGTTACTATACAAGCTCACCTGGTCCTTCCACAAATAAAAAAAAAAAACAAGTTGTGTCTGAACGTAGCTTTGTCTTCTTAAGTGCCACTATTGTTGTGCTGCAACATGAGAGGTTCTTTCACAGGCATGGATTATACTTTACAGCTTTAAACTTTCAGTTAATATACAGGGCCTGAACCATGACTATGTATTTATTTTCCTGTTTAAAGTGTTTATTGACTGCTGGTTACTGAAAGTAACTGATAATATTACAACGAAAAAGTTTATTTAAGAGGTGTGACCATTTTGTATGTAATCCAAATTACCTTTTAAAATAAAACTTCAAATCCATGTTTATATACATCAGTTTAAAGAGGTGTATAGAGTAAAAATGTACCTTTAACTAAAATGACTCAAAAGAGATTTCACTGTATATTCCTGATGCAGAATTTCTTTGTCCCTCACTTTCTGTTCAACAATGTAATGCTGTGATATTTCCCCCATTTTAAAATCATCTTTACAATATCAAGTTAACAGAAGTTTCTTAATAGACAAATAATCATCAGTATTTCATACACACTCGCTGTATATTAGCCATGTCAAGTTCATACAACAAAAAAAACTGCATAACGATCCATTTCTAAAAGAAAACTTTTAGTAATATTGTGAAATATTACAACTAAAAATAACCGTTTTCTATTTTAATATATTTTACAATGTAATTTATTCCTGTGATGGAAATTTTCAACATCATTCAGAATCATTGTCTTCAGTCACATGATCCTTCAGAAATCATTCTAATGATGATTTGATGCTCAATAAACATTTCTGATTATCAATGTTAAAAACTTCGTACTATTTGAAAACATACATTTTTAGGATTCAATTATGTTTGGTTTTTTTTAAACATGTTTTTTTTAAACAGTAGGCTATTACAAAGTTATCATTTACAAATGTATTGTGACAAGGTTGAAATAATAGAGTTGCTAGGATGTAACCAACTTCAAAGCATTAGTTTAAAGGTACACCAATTCCCTCTAGCAGTTAAAAAAACAGAAGCACATGCATTTTGCGGCAGAACATTGTTTTGGTTGTGCTTCAGCTCTGCATGACTGTCGATGAATATAAACCTTTACTACAGATGATGCTTTACAAAGTTCGAGAGCTTGGCAATTTTTCAGTTCAATAAAATACCTTACTCACCTGGAATAAAAACATCCTCTCCGCATCTCTTTTACATTTCAAATCCCTCAGTTCTCACAATCTACGGAAAGCCAAGCCAATGTTGATTCTTGTTTTATTACAAGCTCTGTCACATTATATTTTTGACAGGAGACTCTCCATGTTTTTCGGCGTTTATTTAACAGGTGATTCCATGGAAGTGCGAGATTTAGCTGCTCCATGTCAAGCTTTCTCACTGCAGCTGGATACTATTGTTTGTATGTAACCTATTCCACTCCCAAGCTATACACCAACTTTTCTCTATTTAGAGATATGACGAGATGCATACGTCACATGCCTGTGTGTATGCAATTTCCAGCGAAAACCATCCCGACAGGTCTGAAATATAAACACTTATAACTAAAATATAAACACTTATAGAAGGCTTACCATAGTGAATCAGGTTAAGACAAAAGCAAGGATTGATTGTTCATTTTTAACAAAAAAAAGTTAATTTGTCCAATATGTTAATTAAGCTTTGTTCTTCTCCTGTAATGCAGAATTTTGAAATATTGAGGTAAGAATCTTGCAAAACTCAAATTAGGCATTCGACTGGAAGAGTCAGAAGATGTTCAAAATCAGAACATTTATTTTTCTTCAGCAGGATCTGTCATCCTTGATATTTCATGTACTGTTTTAAGTTATTTACGGACACAATCTGAACAGATTGAACCGTCACATCAATATGACAAATTCAGTTTATTCATGAACGACGCCAAAGACGCTGAGAAAATCAAATAAAAACATGAGCCCCCATTCCCCACATCTTAAAATCTACTGCCTGAGCAAAGATGGCATGTGTTTGGAATACAGCCGCCACAATATGATAAAAGAAAATGTACAGCTAAAATTGAGTTCTCAATTCTTGGGTAGCCAGCAATAGGTCCTCAGAACCTGCTGTGGATTACTATGCAAAACAATGCGAAAAAGATCACCAAATATAACACAAACAGGTCTTGAAATCTAAAATGCTCTTACTTCCTGTTGGTCATTTATAATCACTCATTTGCTTGGAGAATGAAATGGTTAAGTGCAGAAGCATTTTCCAACCTATTCTTGGCTTATTTCTAATTGTGTTTTATACACTGAATGGTAGACGTTTCTAAGCATCTCTTTCACATATGATAAGAATGATAATCTTCAAGTTAAGAGCAAATGCGTGCATGTTTTGTTCCTATAGGAGTGCCCTGAATGCTATTGCTCAAGCTTGCCTTATTCTCTACTGAAATATTGTTCCTCTTTAGTGTAATATTGAACAAGTATGGATTGTTTGCTCAAAGTGTTTTCCTTTCAGACTTACAAACACAGATATAAGCGCACTCTCGTGTCTAAAAAAAACCCTATTTTACTGTAGAATGAGTAAAAATGTAAATATATATATATATTGATACATGAAGGAGGCATATCACTACCGACATCAATAAACAGACACCTTCATTTTCAAGAATTTGGATTTTTGCTGTGGAAGTGTTTAGCCTTCTTTATCCAGAATGTTCTTCACATCTGCAAACACCTGAAAGAAAGTTAAAGGAAGCAAAATGAAGCCCAAGAAGATGGTAGGATGTATATTATACCCACATTTACCTCTACAGCGCTATGGCATTGTAAACAGTAGTGTTATTTAGGGGCCAAACGCCAAAGGCGCTGTAGCCCCAATTGTAATTGTTGGCTTCTTTATTTAAGTGCCCCCTGTTATTCTTTTTCAAATATTCCCTTTCATGTAGTGTGTAATAGAGCTCTTTGAAAATGTAAAAGGTCTGCAAAGTTTTAAAGATCAAAGTGCGCGACAAATAAAGTTATTGTCTTCTAAAGGAAAGAATTGATTCTAAACTGAATGATCCTGAAAAGAGTCGTCAGTAATTCCAGTCTCACTTCTTGTTGCATACCTATGTAACAATGTAACAAATTTGCATAATTCCAGCCTATGATCTTCATTTGCCGCCTGCAAACAACGTCTACTTTGACCCGCCCTCTAACACTGAAGTTGTAGCGGAGGCCTGGAAGAGTTTGGTTCGTGTTGTCTTCACTGTGAATCCACTTTGCTGCACTTCATAAGGACTCGTGCTGGAATTGATACGGAAAAACCGATGCCATCATTAATGTTCGCGAGTTTTTGCAGTATTGTGCAATGTAGCCAATCACAGACATACATGTTGATTTATTGCACGCAATGGCCAATCAGATGCATTTAAAGGCATAATCCACTTTATTTGAAAATAGGCTCATTTTCCGACTCCCCTAGAGTTAAACAGTTTAGTGTTACCATTTTCTAACCCATTCAGCCGATCTCCGGATCTGGCGGTAGCACTTTTAGCATAGATCATTGATGCATCTGATTAGATCGTTAGCATCTCACTCAAAAATGACCAAAGACTTTCGATATTTCCGTATTTAAAACTTGACACTTCTCAGGGCTCGACATTAACGCTTGTCCGGGAAGAGTGGATTTTTTTGAAGGGGCAAGTGAAAGAGAATTTGAATTGCCTGACTGAACAAGCTGATTAAAACGTCAAAAAAATTACTAGGGAATCAACAAAATGCAACAATAATTCCGCATTCATTTAGTGTAATTGGCAATCGATAGTGGATAATAATATATAATGTATAATGAACTGACGGTAACAAGGTTGCGCTGTTGATGCTCGCGCAGCCTCTCGAGGAGAAATCACAACAAATGAGCGCCGCTCATACAAAGAAACTCAGTTAACGTACACGGTTAACATTACAAATTGTGGAGTTTTTATATTTATAACATATGATAGCCTACAGTAAAGCAACATCACAGAACCAAGAGTGCTATTTTCCTGAATACCATCATGACTGAAAATGACACTGATTTCATATGACAGTTCCATAAACAATTAATTAACATTAAGTTACTTACATTTTAGATGCAATATTCACTGTTTTTGTTTGATTTCAGCAGCAAAAATAGTTCCAAACAAAGATCACAGCAGAACCATAAAGCTTCTCACAGCAACTGTGTGTTACTGAATGAATCATCCGTTTGAATGAATTGTTTAAATGAATGATTCAATGACTCACTCATTAAGACGGTCACCTGCTGCCACCTTTAGTTTATTTCTTATTTGTATATTCAAACATATTTAAAACAATCTCATTACATTATTTAATGCAGTTGTAATTTTTTTTGTGTGTGTGTAAATTATTTAATTTGATTGGTAACAGCCCTATAGTGTCTTATTCGAATACAATTTGTAGATCAAATTAAAAAAATAAATAAAATGAAAGCTGAAACATAGCCTATATTTAATAAGATTCAGGAAAAAAAGCCCTTTATAAAAAGGTCAAAATATCACAAATATGCAGATATAAATGTGTCAAAACTGATTGAACACTGATGAGAATATTGCTTCAGAATAAATTATATTTACAACACACACCAAAAAAAAAAAAAAAAAAATCGGACAAGCAAATTTTTTACTCGGACTGACATATTTACTTGTCCAAAGGACAAGCACGTGAACCGGCTTAATGTTGAGCCCTGCTTCTGCTAGTTACATTGTGTACTAAGACCGACGGAAAATGAAAATTTGCGATTTTCTAGGCCAATATGGCTAGGACCTATTTTCTCATTCCTGCGTAATAATCAAATAACTTTTCTGCCGTACCATGGGGGCAGCAGGCGCAATGATATTACGCAACCCTGAAAATAGGCTAACTTCCATCAACATAACCACGTGACAACCTGCTTGCACAGGAAGCGTGCTGGGGACTATTTTCAGGCGCTGCGTAATATCATTGCGCCTGCTGCACCCATAGTACGACAGCAAAGTTTACTTGATTATTACTCAGCGCCTGAAAATAGTCCCCAGCACGCTGGAGCGGGACAGAATCCTGCGGGAGCAGGAAATATCCGTCCTGCATAGGTCTCAACTTGGATGTAAGTAAAACTGTTGTAGGAGACCTCCAAAATAAAATAAAAAAGCATAATAAGGGCACTTTAATATTATTCCTCCACAATGACAGACTATGACAGCCCTATCAACTGTACATAGGAAAATGTCAAAATTTGTATGCAGAATAGTAATCTGAACAATTTTGGGGTCTCTACAACTTACTCCATAGCACCATCTGCAGTTCAAAAATTTACTTTTCTTTTTGCTATAACTTTTGAAAACTTTGGCATAGAAACAAAATTGATTAATGATTACTCTTCTCATGCTGATCATAATCAATGTCTTACATTTAGACTCTGCCCATTACAGTAGTCGCTATTTTGAAATGTTAAAGGGTTAGTTCACCCAAAAATGAAAATTCTGTCATTAATTACTCACCCTCACGTCGTTCGAGACCCGTAAGACCTCCGTTCATATTCGGAACACAAATGAAGATATTTTTGTTGAAAGCTGATGGCTGAGAAAGGCTTCTGATAGGCCTCCATTGGCATTCAGTACACTTATACTCCCAAGATGGATAAAAGGCACTCAAAACATCGTTACAAAG
Source organism: Gobio gobio (assembly GCF_949357685.1). NCBI lineage: Eukaryota > Metazoa > Chordata > Actinopteri > Cypriniformes > Gobionidae > Gobio > Gobio gobio. Next base: position 21,414,607 of record NC_137102.1, on the reverse strand, counting down.
TCCATCTCACCACAGTGACTCTACAATAATCTTACGATGCGACGACAATAGTTTTTGTGCGCAAAAAAAAATCAAAATAACACCTTTTTCCAACTTGTTACTGCCTTCCGTGTGTGCCTCCACGACGCATGCGCGAGAATATGACGCAGATCCGGCGTTCGGACAGATGACCCAGAAGTGATTTGTTTACAATCAGAGGAAGACGCGCGTATCTCAGCTGTTGGATTCTACATTGATCGTGCTTTAGGTCTCGGCGTAGTGCTCAAAATGGGGTTAGAGTGGCATTTCATGGAATCCCGAGCCCCGGCGCTACGTCATATTCTCGCGCATGCGTCGTGGAGGCACACGCGGAAGGCAATAACAAGCTGGATAAAGGTGTTATTTTGATTTTTTTTTGCGCACAAAAACTATTCTCGTCACATCGTAAGATTATTGTAGAGTCACTGTGGTGAGATGGACTTTGTAACGACATTTTAAGTGCCTTTTATCGGTCTTGGGAGTATAAGTGTACTGAATGCCAATGGAGGCCTATCTGAAGCCTTTCTCAGCCATCAGCTTTCAACAAAAATATCTTCATTTGTGTTCCGAATATGAACGGAGGTCTTACGGGTCTCGAACGACATAAGGGTGAGTAATTAATGACAGAATTTTCATTTTTGGGTGAACTAACCCTTTAAGTATTCTACTCCTCCTTTTGTCCCAAGACACACAGAAATGACTAAACAGATTTTTTGTTTTGTTTTTCACATCTTATCAAAAGTTACAATGATGTACAGTTAACAATACTGATCAAAAATTGGATGAGAGGCTGTATCTCAGCCTTTCTTTGATCTATTGAAATGACAATTGGTACGCTTCATTTGCACCATGATCTAAGGGTACATGCCAAATTTTGTTGCAGCACTAACTACAGGTCAAGAGATCTGAAAAGAATTGATTAATTTTGCATAACTTTTGAAAAGTTTATCACAAGATCATGATCTTGGTGTATATGGATTGCGAGTGCACCTATAGCAATTTTGCCGAGATCCTTGTGTCCTTAATATTTTTTTATTTGTGCCTTTTTAGTTTCAGTTATTAAAGAATAATAAAATAATTTGTATTTTGTGTACCCTTTAACACAAAACTCCCCCCAAAAATTCAGGCTTAAAGGGGAAAAAAAAGATCAATCATACCTCATCCACTGACCGGGAGGCATCAATCGTGCGCACCTTCCCTTGCTTCTCGTACTGCTCTATAATGGGCCGTGTGGACTGAAGGTAAGTCTGGATCCTGACAATTAAACAAGAATTCGTAGGTTAAGTTAAGGCAAATGAAATGCGCAACCCAATATAACTCTGGTGAGTGCCACATTTTCCAAATACAATGCAAATTTCTGAGGTCACTTTACTGTATACTTTGCATGCATGATTGGCAATATATCTGCTATTTAATAAGTTATTATAGAGAGGAAGTACCTCTTCTCTAGACTTTCTCTGTTATCATCAGTGCGTCCGCTGCTCTTTCCCCGCTCTAAACATCTGTCAATGCACACCTGAAATACACAACTAGCTGAAATGACATTCCATATTTTTGTTTAGATAATGTAAAAAGTTACACTACATTTTATTTCAGAAGAGTTTTTCCATGACCATGTCAAAGATCATCTAGTTAGATGCCATTTAAATCAACTGCAATGGTAGAACAATAAATAAACCAAAAATATCCTGAAAATATGTTCATCCTCACCTCATTACTGCAGTCAAAGAAAAGAACAAACTTGACATCTGCTTTCTCATCCATTACAGTGTTCCACCCCAGCAGATTGTCTTGGTTACGTGGAAAACCATCAATGAGAAAGCGAAACTTCTTTTCATCAACTTTCATAGTCTGTTCCATCGCCTGCCAAATGCATATTTACAACAAAAAAAGGGAAACACTTTATTTGTGTTCTTGTTACATGTACTTCCAGTAGTAATAACAGTAAATGATGCATAATTACATGCAACTAACCCTAATCCAAACACTAACTCTAATCCTATGGTAAGAACATGATGTTAATAAGAACATGATGATCAACAGTGAAATTATAAATGTAATTACAGATGTAATAGACACTTTTCACATTTCCGGGTTTCTCAGAGTGGAAGTTGTCATAGTTGGGTTAAATATTATAGCTGTGAATGAGAGAATACATTAATAATTTTTTTGTGTGCCCATTTGCTCAAATAGCAAAAGAAAAACGGCACAATAGTGATTTCACAACTTTCAAAAAGAGGAAAAAAATAGAGTGAGATTGAAAACGGCAGTCAAAAGAGAGAAATATGTTAATTTTTACCATCACTCCCATAGACGCTGTATTAGAAAAACCCTCACAGGAGCGGTAATTTGATGCAAAAGTAATAAAATACAAAGTATTAGTGTTATAAATGTACATTATATATATATATATATATATATATATATATATATATATATATATATATATATATATATATATATATATATATATATATATATATATATATATATATATATATATAATTTTTTTTATTTTTTATACAAAAAACATTGCAGGATTTACGCGTCATCACAGTCTGTGAAAAGGGTCTATTACATGCAGGTCATTTTAAAAATGTAAGAACATGTATTAAAATGTCAAAACATGTATGTACATAATAAGTGCATTGTATCAAATTATTCACTTAAATGTTAGTACATAGTAGTTAAGGCCACCTAATATAAAGTGGGTCCTATAATTACACTGTAACAAAGACACCCTAAAATAAAGTGTAACCAAAAACTGAAAAACAAATATCTGAAAATGTTTTAGATAAAATGAATGTCTAATCTGCAACTCAACTCACAAAAGGTGAATCTGAATTAGAACTTTGCTTTAAAGAGGCTTGGCCGTTTTGTAATGGTATCGGCAGAGTTATGATTTATGCCTATTATTATGAACCCGACCGCTCTTTGAACTCTCCTCCCCGATGGTAAAACTGCACATATTTGTTATCAAGTTCACTCTCAGTAATATTTCTCAATCTGTTTGAAAATGTCAACTGCTAATGTTCCGGCTCCCTTCTACAATCCCTTTGACTGGACTGATGGGCTTGTAAAACAGGACAGACAAGTGTAATCACCTTTCTCAGTAAGTTGATGGTTATTTCAACTGGAACTATCTTGCCCTCTTTGATGTAGTTGTCAATGAGCTGACCAAACTCCGAGCCCGTGCGGCTGCGCTCCTCTCTCAGGAGGTCTCCGGCAGACAGGTGAGTGTAGCTGTAGTTCTGAGCGCAGCGCGTTCAACAAAAACATCACACATTAGGTACTTCAATGCAGCACATCACAGTTAACACAACCCAGAAGATTAAAAGCTTTTTGTTATGGATAGTGACAGCTGGCATTTATATGAATGGAGAGAGAAAGAGAGGTGTGTTGTAAATGAAAAGGCAGCTCTGTAGCAAAAGCAGTCCACAACTTCAATCATGAGACACAAATTGAGTGTCCAAACGTTTGGTTGCTGTATGTGTATGTACTAGACATCATAAGCATACAAAAGTCTTATTTAAGAACCTGGTTTAGATGCCATATGGCTAACAGAGAGTTTTTATAACACTCGACGTAGGCACTTGACTCAGTATCTTTAAAAAAACAGAACAGAGGTCAGATTTTTCAATATCTGCAGCCTATGCACAATTTTCATAGAAGCTGTGACCTGACATGTTATTCTCCATCTTAAGCCATTTTAAACAATTATTCAGACTTAAAAAATGTGTAATTCTAGTTACTGTAAATAAAACATACACTTTCATCCCAATTTTATATATATATATATATAAATAAATGCTATATGCTAAATT